>NC_140992.1:218045768-218645768 GCF_052327205.1 Somniosus microcephalus
ATAAATGGCTACAAGTTGGACAGCATAGCAAAGTTAAGGGTCAAAAGGTTCAGGTAATGTGGAAACCCTGGACAAAGATCTTATCAGGAGAAACAGATACAGAAAAAACAAAATCATTCTTCACATCTCAATTGCACGTCTCACCTAAAAACAACTGACTCAACAACTACCAGAAACTCTGAAAGAACAGGAGTGCTTGCTGTTTTAAACCACACCAACAATTTTCCCTCTAAGATTGTCTGTCTCTGTTTCTTTATTAGTTTAATGAAGGTAAATGACAGATAATTGTCTTCTGAGGCCCCTTGTTCATTTGTTGCTGAGTGAAGCTTTCACATTTTTTTAACTTGCGTCCCTCTGACTGCGACTGACAGTATGTTTGAGACTACAGGTCAGGAGAACAAACAAACAGTTTGGGCACCCCGATTGCCTGCCTTATCTCACCCTTCTGTTAGCAGAAGACTCGAACAGCACAAATGTTTACAGACTAATGAAAATTTCTTTCCTCGATTTCCTGAAATCACCAAACAAGGGTGACCTCTCCAGTTCCAGATAGCGTACAGGTAGAAGTGAACGCTGCCTTTAACAGGAAGAGTAAGTGCAGGTACGTTCTAGGTCCAGACCTCATTATCTTTCTGGAGAAAGGGTAAATGGACAAACAAATGGACACAAGCCTTGGGATAACAGGGCAATCCTAATTGTACAAACCAAAGCTTCTTGGAAGTTCTGAGCAAACAAATGACATTTTTATTTTGGATCTCAAAGTGTTGCTCCAAGTAGTTTTACTTTTATTTCATGTTGTCTACCAATATATTTTTACTACAGTAAACATTCAATATGAAGGGGGAAAATATTAACACTGCTCTGCATTTTCTCCTGGACAACTGGCAACAATCAATAGATGTGGGTGGCTCAAAAATCCTGGAGCCAGTGGGTAGGGAATGTTAGAGCCTGCTTACTGTTAAGACATGGTTCCCAATGATAGCTCAGAGGCAATGAGTTTTTTAAAACTATGTCACAACAATGCTGACATGTTATGGCTTAAATATTAACCACTTAGGTAACATGCTTTGTTTACATTTGAGCACGAAGGGAAAAAAAATTCCAAGCCTCACTCAGTAATTTGTTTTTGACACTGGAAGAAAAGGATTTTTTTTATTCAAGAAAAAAACTGCACTAGGAAGAGGTTGTTACAAAGGCCAGCTCCTCAGGCTTTGGAGCCATCAGTGCTTCGTTCTACTGTTGTATGCCTACAAGCCCTGCATCTCAACTGGCACAGGTACAGCTCAACACTGACATCAATGCATTTGAGACCATTCTCTGATTCTGTGTGTGATTAATTGCCAAAGACATGAATGACCATATGGAACAGAGGAAGCATCAAGTAATTCATATTTCTGTATATTATTAGTTGGCCCCTGATGTTTGGATGTACAGGAAAGAAACACTCATACAGCACAGACTCAGTGTCTTGCCCTTGTCAGGCTATTTGGGGTTGGAGTGCCTAGTGTGTGTAGTTAAGCCACTGGCATGTATAGTTGGACGAAGGTTGAGCTTTCCAAAATGCCTTAAATCTTTCACATAAAATGCAGTAAATACTACTGCTGAAATAACTCCTTTCTTAGATCAGGAAATGGGATTTGATGTCTGGTCCCTCCACTGTTACAGAAAATCTCAGACTGGCCTGTCTCATACCAAGTAACAATTCTTCTGTTCTTCTCTGTGTCCCTCAGCTTCCCTCATTAGCAGTCTCCCTTCTATAAATACACTGTATTTATGTTATTCAACAAACTACCATAGTATCTCTGGTGACAGTAACTGGGAATTTATCAGACACATGAAGCTTTAGGGAAAGAGCAGTGACGATAATCCAAAATTTTTAGAGTTGAAATAAACATAGCCAGTCTGATTTTTAAGAAGTGTTTTTTTTGTTTTAGACATTTCTTTTTTAACTGGGCTATTTCAGCCGAGTTAGTGTTGCCACTGACTTGTAGACATCAGGTGGGGTGGGATGACATAGTTTGTTTCTTTGATATTAACTCCACGTATATAAAATATTTAATTAATTTAATTTAATCGATTGTGATTTGGAAAACATCTCTGGCTACTCATTTGTCTCCTAGTGTATTCCTTCACACTTCTAAAGTTTAAAAGGCCTGTCATTTCTCTTATTTTATCTCCCATAATCCAGATGTTTTCCCTTTCTCTTCCCTCCTCATTTTGGTTAGGAGGCCTTGCATGTCTGATCACTTGACCAGGTTGCACTCTCCTCCCACAAAAAAAAAATCTTTGTTGTTAATCTAGTCCTAATCTTTCATTCCAGTCACTTTACTTTTTTTTTAGTAATTCTGTAGCAGGAGCCTCAGATATATCTTTGGCTGTTACCGTAGTCAAGAGAGGCTGCTACTCCCTATAGTTAGCAGCTGTTAAGGCCCTACAGTAGCCTGATTTAAGCTCAGGTTATAGGGCAATTGAACTCCCTTCAAGAGAGTTTAGCTTCTTGTTAAACACCCCCATCTGATCTAGTGAGGGTTATAAAAAGATTGGACCCTCTTCAAGTTAGAACAGCAAGTTAAGTTAGAGGCCCTAGTACAATCTATCTAAGATCAGAGGGGGACTGGATTCTTGCCAAGTGTAGATAGCTTTTATTTACTGCTTTGGCTTTGGCAAGGAAGGGGTAATTCCTCTTTTATAGCAGTTAACTTCTTTTTCTTTCTAGCCAATTTTTTCCCTTCCATTTCTCTCCCGAAGTCATTGACTTCTTACTGCAGTACTCTTCCACCATCGAGTACCTTACCCAAGTGGGTATTATTCATGTGGAAGTGCATGTCAACAGGCTGTTCACCCACTGGGGGCATCATAGCCAAGCCCAGATCCTGCCCTCACCCAATGTTCATACATGCGTAATTCCACCAAGGGTGGCTGGATACTAATCAAGAGTAGGAATGTTCCCTCCCTAACCTGGTCAACATGTAGCACCTCTACCATTACCCCAGCTGAGGTAATCTATCAGCACAGACTAAATCTGGACTTTTTTGATGTACTTAGCTTGGCTACTCGCTAGATAAACTGATCTTCCCTCAAGCTTATATTGTAGCTACCCACTCTATCATTTCTTTTAACCAGTAATACTGAACAAAAGTATCCTCCTCAAACCCTGATAGTTTTCTGCCGCTTTAACTAGTAAAGTGGAGCAATGATACTCTCACTCTTTTCAAGCCTGATAGACAGTCCTGCAACTCCTCTTTCAGGAGAAGTGTTTGCTCCACATGCAAGTCACATGTTTATCAGTGTGGGGTGACTGGAAGTATTGATGAAGAATCCCAAATATTTTGATACTTAATCAAATCCATTTGAAGCACATAGTGACAACTACTGGTTAAATTTATTACAGAATGGGTATGAATAAAATCTTACACATATATAACACACGTCATTGTAAACTTCTTGTAGATTTCTGCATTTGTGTAAAAATAATGCCTCACCCCCCCCTCGAATGATAATGATTTTGAAATCTATCCTTACTTAAAGAGAATTTTTTGACAATTAAATGGACTAATAAGTAGAGCACTTTTCGGATGACATATTAAGTTGCCATTCTTTTAAACCTTAAGTAGTAAATTAAAAAGTGGATCGTCATGGCTTACATCATAAATAGAACCAATTCCCTATCGTTTGGGTTACCAAAATGTATTCTTTTACACCAAGCTCGCTGACACTGGCCATAGGAATGTAGGCTGACAGCTGCAGGCAGGTCGGTAGGTTCTGGAAGGTGTGTGGGGGTGGGGGGGGGAGGGAAAATGAAGCAGAAGCAAGCGAGCCTGGCTGGCTGTGGCCTGCAGTACTTTTGTGGACCCCTACTCCTCAGCGTCCCACAAAAATAATTTCAAACTTACCTTTTCAGAGCTTCTTTGTCTCTATCGCCCATGTACCTGATTGGGGCGTGTGGGGCGCATGCTCCCACCAGTTCAATCCTAAAGTGGAAATCGGGGTCCTATGTACGCCATCGGACCCCAATTCGCATATTAAAAAGGGCCTACCGCCTGAAACAGGCAGGTGATTTAGACACCCAGCAATAGGCCCCAAGGTTGCAGCGGACCAATCGTCACCACTGACGGAGAGGTATGGCTACTGAGCCCATTTATATGCCCTTACTGTTAAGGAAAAATCGGTCCCATTGTGTTCTTTTTAATGAGTTTTAAAAATTAGTATCAGCTTCTGTGCTTTTGCATCCAGCAAACTTATCTCTGGTTTTACTTTGTTCTGAACAGATATTTTATTCCTCAGGTTCATAAATATGACGTGGTATTTTTAGTAGTTCAACATAAGGCTGCCTTAAGACTAGACAAGAAAGGATGTGGTCACTTTAGAATTTTCTGTTATTCTGCTTTAACCCCAATTCTTCAAGTCTAAGAGCTGCACCTTATGCTGCCAGGAATGTATGCTTGCCCACTCGGGTTCTTGAAGTTACAAAAGATAAGTGACTTGGCACCCTCTAATCCATGGGTGATTTACCCTCAGAGTGGGCTACTCCTTTAGCCTGACATCAATTATGTCAGGACAGAAGTAGGCTTTGCATACACGCCAGATTATATGAAGTGTAAAACATTAGCAAAAAAATGCTTTTGAAGAGGAACGAAAGAAATTACACTTGCAAAAGGAACCAGCTGACAGTCTAGTCCTTAACAAGTGAATATGCTTCAAACCATTGTGAATGCAGGAGCAGAGACTGTCCTTTGTTTTCTTTTCCTTAGAGTGTCCTTAACCCAACAGTTGCCTGCACGGCTGAACATATGTTTTTGCAGAAGTACTGAGGCAGAAAGGAAGTCTTTGTTGTACTCCAGTCTTTTGTATTTAATTCTCTTCTCTTTTGGTCAGATCCAAACACAAGTTACAGCAAGCACTTATGGTCCTTAATGAATGCTGAAGAAGTCCGTCTGCTGCATGCTTCAATAATGATTCAGAATTACAGGACAGAATCACGCTACAAAAGCACACAAGCAAATGCATTTCATTGTGCTGGAGTGTACACTCCACAAGTATATTGCTGAAGCCAAATGTCACTTAAAAAAAGGGAAAGAAAGTTTGCTTACAAAAACAACTTTGTCACCATTACTATTTTAACCACTTGTGACTTGTAAAATTATAGCCCTATAATGACAGGTGGTGTATGATTAATAAGTGCAAAGTGCTAGTAAAATAATAATCAAACTGTCCTTTAGCGATTGAAACATTAATAGCGAAAAGAGGAAGGGGATAGAGAGCAACAGAGTGAGAAAGAGAAAAGGGATTTCTAAAGTGATACGTGAGGGTCAGTGCAAGCACCAAAGGTCAAAGGAGCAAAACCCCCCAAAAAATGTCCATTGTTAAGTGAATAAACCAGTTTGTGGTCGAATGCACAAAGCTAAAGCTAAACAACTGTGCTATGGAGACACAAATAATGTGCTCCCATTGTAACACTTCTACAATAAGTTATTTAGCTTAGAAGGCCCTTGCCTTGCACCCTCCCCATATACAACTTCTGTACACATTAACGAAAACAAAAGGAGGCAATTTAAATTGTAACCATGCATTGGGATTATGCATGTGACCTCAAAGGATGGTCCACTTGTGCTTGGCAGATAGTTTTTTGACAGTTCACACAAGAATGACTACTGTTAGAGAAAGGGAAGGCAATTAAAAACAATCCAAGATGCATGTTCTACAGCTGTCCGAGTTTCAGCTCCATCTGACCTTTCAGTGGAAGTCGATAAGAAAAAGGAAGGTGGTACAGGAAAAGAAACTGCAAAAGACCCTCAGAGGCTGGAGATGTTGGCAAGGTTTCTGAAGAACCACAACTTTCCTGTCTTTTGATCATGCACACGATCACCAAAGCTGCATATTAGCCACCACAGAAGCGCCTTTAAAGTACTAATATAAAAAAAGTGTCTGGTGCAAGCTGGTGAAACACATTCTTTTCTTTTTGCGTTTGACTGCTTGGAGGAAGGACAAGTGTAATAAAAACGAGTGGACTTCTGCCACGTGGGCCTGTTGTCAGCCCTAAATGAACAAACCACTACAGCAATGCAAACTTTAAAATGCAAACACTGCTCTAAACTGAACAAGAGATTGATTAAGCTCTTAGAAGAAGTTTAAAGAATTAAACAATAAAAACTACTGAAGGGATGGATGACTAAAAGAAATGAAAAGGCTTTCAGACAGCTGCAATGCTGCATTTGCAAGAGAAAATAAAACCTACTAGGAGACGGGCTTAAAGGTAGATTACTCACCTCCAGGCACATTATTCCACATTCTTCGAATTAAGTTATCTTCCACATAACATTGCATTGCCTCAGTTATCCTTGGTATGTTGAGGATAACAAATGAGGAAGAAATTAATTTGACACCTTGTTCAAGACACGAAAGAAAGAGAATTATTTTGTGGAAAAAAACTATAATTCTGGAAATGTAAAACTTTGAAATGTGGTTTTGCATGATTTGTGTTCATTTTGGCTCCAGATGATCTAACATGTGGTACCTTCATTGTTGCCATTGCACATTTTGTGTAGTTAATAATTACCACAGTTATGTTGTTTTGGATTTTATGTTGTTGAAATTGGTAATCAATTTGGCTCTGCCACAACTCAAAATTCTGAGAATAAGTCCAAGTATAATTCCCTTTTGGTTGAAAGGGCAAATGTATTAGAGGCAGTGCAGTGCGATGGCGCACTGATGAGTTGTGCCACTGAGTTGTGAGAACCAATTTTTACAGTGTTGCCAACCTCAGTTTTGGCACACAGCACAGCCCAGTTGCTTCCCTGCATAGAGAGAGGGAGAGGAAAATCAGAGGCAGACAACCTGACCTGTTATCATCAGAGTGCGGCTTGGGAGCAAGTTTACATCCTTCTCTCTTGGGTGTAAAGAGCGTGCAGCACTGCCAAAATGGAGGAAATACAAATACCTGTTTTTTACGTTGATAAAAGCACAGAACTTTACAGCACAGGAGGAAGCTATTTGGCTTATCACACCTGCACCACTTTCTTCCATTCCATTCCCTGGCCCCGTTTCTATATTCTTTAAAATGTTCCTTTTTGAAATAATTATCCATTTCCCTTTTAAAAGCTATCATGGATTCTGCTTCTACCACAGTTTCTCGCAGGTCATTCCATAACCTAACAATCCTCTGTATAATAAAAAGAAAATCTTCCTACCACCTCCCTTTGTTCTTTTGGTGATGATCATAAATTTAAGCCCTCTTGTTATCGACTCACCCATCAATGGAAATAATTTTTCCCCATTACCTCATCAAAAGTCTTTCATTATTTTGAACTCCTCTATAAGTTCTCCTCTTAACCTCTTCTAATCTACTGAGAAGGGCCCCTATTTCTCAACTCACTCCTCATAACTAAAATTTCTCATCTTTAGTATCATCATAATGAATTTCTTCTGTCTTCTCTTATTGGCCTTGATATCCTTCCTAAAATAGGGCACCCAAAACTTGACGCAATGGGGTGAAATTCAATTTCGGCGGGGGTATAAAACAATAGCAAATCGGCTGCCCACTATATACCTTGCCCAATTTTTCTTTCCACTGAAGTCATTACTTCTTTGTTTTTATATTTTATGCACCTTTCTATGGAACCTAGGATCCCTTGTTTTTTTTTCTTTTACAGCTTTAACAACTTGTCCTCCCACTTATAAAGATTTGTGTTTCTGAATCCCTAAGTCTCCCTGTTTCTTTTAAAGTTTTACGATTTAGTTTGTATGCCCTCATCTTGTATGTCCTCCCAAAATGTATCGCCGCACATTTTTCCACATTAAATTTTATGTGACAGCCATCTGGCCAATCTATTAACCTGTTTATGTCCTCCTGAAATCACTTACAGCCCGGTTCACAGTAAACCATGATTCCTTTTTTTTAATGTTAAGTGCAAATTTGCCCGTGTAAATAGGGTTTCCCCTTTACTTTTGGCGCAGTGACGATAGCGCCAAATTAATTCACTCCATTGCTGTTGGTTCTCAACCAGCCTGGCCACTTCAGTTATCTGTATCCCTCTCTGTGACAAGTCACTCTTAACATTGTCTATCCAGCAGTTGCTTGGTCTTTCTCGGTTTCTTGTTCCATTTACCATATATATATCAAAAGATAATTATATTTATATATATATATATAAATAAAATTAAGAGCAATGGTCCCAATATTAACCTCTGGGGGATACCACTGTTTCCATCAGTCCAATCCGTAAAACATCCATCAACCACTACTCCCAGTTTTCCGTCCTTAAATTAACTTCCTATCCATATTGCATTATTCCCTTTAATATTGTGCACCTTAGTTTTATCAACAAGCCTTCTATGCAGCACCTTATCAAATGTCTTTTCAAAATCATTGCTTGTGACATTAATTCAGAGTACTGGAATTCTCTACCTAAACATCCTACCTCACTACTTATCACTCTCCCAAGCCAAGGCGAGCTGAGACCCCTGTGGAACTCTGACTGATTCTGTGGCTCAGATAGGCTAACTCGGCACAGATCAGGGTTGGAATCAAGCTCTGAGGCATTGCAGACAGGTATCACTCGACTACTTGCTGACAAAACTCACTGAGCAGGGAGGGCCGCGGGTGTTGGGGGAGAAGACAACCTCCAACCCCTCACATCTCCCTGCAGGGCTCATTGCCTCAGATGTCAACCGTGGTTAAGTGGTAGCACTCTCCCCTCTGAGTCAGAAGATCATGGATTCAAGCCCCAGAGACTGGAGTACATAATCCTGACTGACACTCCCAGTGCAGTACTGAAGGACTGCTGCACTTTTGCAGGTTTCATCTTTGGGATGAGACATTAAACCAAGGTCCCATCTGCCCTCTCAAGTGGACGTGAAAGATCTCATGGCACTATTCAAAAAAGAGCAGGGCAGTTCTCCCTGGTGCCCAGGGTGAATATTTATCCCACAACCCTTATCTCTAAAACTGATTATCTGGTCATTATCTCATTGCTGTTTATGGGACCTTGTTATGCACAAATTGGCTGCCGTGTTGCCTAAATTACAACATTCAAAAGTACTTAATTGGCTGTAAAGTGCTTTGGGACATCCTGACATCGTGAAAAGTGTTATATAAATGTCCGCATGCAAGAAACACAGAAAGCTAGCATGCAGGTACAGCAAGCAATAAGGAAGGCAAATGGCAGGTTGGCCTTTATTGCAAGGGGGTTGGAGTATAAGAGTAAGGAAGTCTTGCTACAAGTTAGCACTGTTGCCTCACAGCGCCAGGGACCCGGGTTCGAATCCGGCCTCGGGTGACTGTCTGTGTGGAGTTTGCACATTCTCCCCGTGTTTGCGTGGGTTTTCTCCGGGTGCTCCGGTTTCCTCCCACAGTCCAAAGATGTGCAGGTTAGGTTGATTGGCTATGATAAATTGACCCTTAGTGTTAGGGGGATTAAATACGGGGGGTTACAGGGATCGGGTGGGATATGTGTCGGTGCAGGCTCGATGGGCCGAAATGGCCTCTATCTGCACTGTGGGGTTTCTGTGATTCTGTGAATTATACAGGGCCTTGGCGAGACCATACCTGGAGTAATGTGCATAGTTTTGGGCTCCTTATCTAGGGAAGGATAGATTTGCCTTGGAGGCGGTTCAACAAAAGTTCACGAGATTGATTCCTGGGATGAGAGGGTTGTCCTATGATGAGAGATTGTGTAGAATGGGCCTATACTCTCTGGAGTTTAGAAGAATGAGAGGTGATCTCATTGAAACATACAAGATTCTGAAGGGGATTGACAGGGTAGATGCTGAGAGGCTGTTTCCCTTGGCTGGAGTGTCTAGAACTAGGGGGCATAGTCTCAGGATAAGGGGTAGGCCATTTAAGACTGAGATGAGGAAGAATTTCTTCACTTAGAGGGTTGTGAATCTTTGGAATTCTCTGCCCCAGAGGGCAGTGGATGCTGAGTCATTGAGTTTATTCAAGGCTGAGATAGATAGTATTTTGGACTCTCGGAGAATCAAGGGATATGGAGATCGGGCGGGAAAGTGGAGTTGAGGTCGACGATCAGCCTTGATCTTATTGAATGGCTCGAGGGGCCGTATGGCCTACTCCTGCTCTTGCTTATTATGTTCTTATGTTCTTAAATGCAAGTTCTTTCTTTCTTTTCACTTCTTTCAAAAGCTAAAACCTATCTCTTCAGTTCCACCACTCCTTAATTTCTCGCATATCCACTTTTTCCTTATTAAGTGCCCTAAGCTCCTCTCCCACATAAACTGTGTAAGTTGCTGTTAAAGACTTAGGCCTAGAAGTTCAGTGGGCTTTGCGCCCAGTTAAGGCCCAAAGAGGGCCTCTGCGCCAGTAGAGGAGGTTGCGCTGATATTGAGCTCGGCGGTAATGGCGGCGGTAGCCGGTAGCGCTGCGCCGGCACCGATGACGTCATCGGTGTGCGCAGTGCCCCGTTTCCGCCCCGATGCCGGCCCGACCCCCATATTCAGTTGCCGCCGCCTCCTCCGTGGCGGCCGCTACTAACATCCGGAGACCAGGGCCTTACTGCAGCCTTAGTGGGGCGCATAAAGGTGGAGGTGCGGCCGGCCGCTTTTTCGGCGGCCGCCTGCCCGCACCTCCTTCCCCGGCCTCCTCCACCACCCCCCCCGCGGCATTGCCAGCTGCTTTCCGCGAGCCCGGCACTTCTCCGTGGTGCCGGGCTCATTTGCCGGCACAATCCAGCGGCGATCTCCCCGTTGCAGGCACCTCCACCTTAAGAGAAGGAGGAGGCCTGCAGTACCGCAGCCTGCCGCACCGCATCGGGTGGCGCAGCGGCACCTAGAGCGCTGAAATTCAGTTTCAGCGCCCCAAGCGGGGGCGGGCACACCCTGGAACAGCGCCCGGTTCCGACTTGGGGCGCAAAAACTGAATATCTCACGGGCACAACTGGCTCCGCGCGCAGCGCTAACTTTTGGGCGCAAGCCAGCTGGCGGGCCCAAACTGAATTTCTAGGCCTTAAAGACTTAAATACAAGAACAACATAGTGCTGATAAACACAAGAATGTATATAGGCAATTTCCCTTCATAATTTCTACGATGATGAACCACTTCAGATGGCTATATTTCTCCCTTAATACAGTTGTCAGTCATTCTGAATCCTTGTATATTACCATCTGGGACCTGATGCCACATTAACACTTGGCCCCCTCCAAGGATTACAGTCTGATCTGTATTTACAGCACTTAAATGGGCGTGGAATTAGACCCTGGTGCAACTTGGAATTTACATGCACTAGTAAATCCAGATCAGAATCTCCACTTCAAATTGTGTTAGCCGATGAAAACAACACCTGAACACAAGGAGAGGCATATGCACTGCACATAATTCTAAATGGAGGAGGCAGATTTTAGGAAGGCAGTTTCAACCTGTTGTCAACCCAGATTAGTTGACAGGAAAGCATCTTGCTATCCAGTGTATGCAGTAGAAAGTAAGGATACAATTTCTGCCCGGTAGTTAAAAGCTACCCATGATTTCTAATTGAAACTGGTTTCTGAATCCTTTCATACATAATAAGGATGAATGTGAAAGTTCAATCTAATCATATGGGCCATTATTTAATGCGCGAGTCATATCATTACAACAACCACTTGAATTAATATAGCATTCTGCACATGCACAAAGATGTCTTAAGGTGCTTTACAAGAAGGAGGCAAGCAATTTTTAAAAAGTGAGCGTCTGCTAAGAATTCTGATCTAACTGTTAGCATCCATTTCATTTCTTGTTTGGTCCATTTAAATTTTTCAAAATAAATATTTTTTGTTTACACTGTTCGTGTTAATGGGACAATCAGAATAACTGGCTCACAAGTGCTACAAAGACCAACAGTCAAAGAGAGATAAATTGGTATCACTGGAAAGTCAACAATCATGGAGCTTCAGCAATCTTGTCATTTTTACTGTGTATGTTAATTCTGTTCGTCACAGAGTCAGATTCTGCAGCTTTTCTCATCCAGTCCTCAAAAATGTCATAAAAAACAGAAACAGGAAAGAAATCGTGGCAGGGCAGATTTTCAACATCCCGCCCAGGCGCAAGACTGACGCTTTGAACTGGTAATCCATTATAGAAAACAGTGAATTTTCATTGTTTGAAAAATCAGGCTGTCCTATAACGTGTGGCCAATCCTCAGCGGCGCTTTTATGCCCAGGCAGCCGATCCACAGCACCAGCTTTACTGTCGATCCACGGCACCAGTTTTACTGTCGATCCGCAGCATTAGTTCTACTTTCGATCCTCAGCATTAGTTTCACTGTCGATCCACAGCACCAGTTTTACTGTCGATCCGCAGCATTCGTTTTACTGACTTTCCTCAGCCTTAGTTTTACTGACGATCCGCAGCATTAGTTTTACTGACGATGCACAGCATTAGTTTTACTGTCGATCCACAGCATTAGTTTTGCTGTCGATCCACAGCATTAGTTTTACTGTCGATCCACAGCATTAGTTTTACCCTCGATCCACAGCATTCGTTTTACTGACGATTCTCAGCATTAGTTTTACTGTCGATCCACAGCAGTAGTTTTACTGTCGATCCGTAGCATTAGTTTTACTGACGATCCACAGCATTAGTTTTACTCTCGATCCACAGCATTCGTTTTACTGACGATCCACAGCAGTAGTTTTACTGTCGATCCACAACAGTAGTTTTACTGTCGATCCGTAGCATTAGTTTTACTGACGATCCTCAGCATTAGTTTACTGTCGATCCACAGCGTTAGTATTACTGTCGATCCGCAGCATTAGTTTTACTGTTGATCCGCAGCGTTAGCTTTACTGTCGATCCGCAGCATTAGTTTTACTGTCGATCCTCAGCGTTAGTAAAACTAACGCTGTGGACCGACAGTAAAACTAACGCTGTTGATTGACAGTAAAACTGTCGGTCCACAGTGTTAGTTTTACTGTCAATCCTCAGCGTTAGTTTTACTGTCGATCCTCAGCATTAGTTTCACTGTCGATCCTCAGCATTAGTTTTACTGTCGATCCACAGCATTAGTTTTACTGTCTATCCTCAGCATTAGTTTTACTGTCGATCCGCAGCATTAGTTTTACTGACTTTCCTCAGCCTTAGTTTTACTGATGATCCGCAGCATTAGTTTTACTGTCGATCCACAGCATTAGTTTTACTCTCGACCCACAGCATTAGTTTTACTGATGATCTGCAGCATTAGTTTTACTGTCGATCTGCAGCATTAGTTTTACTGTCGATCCGCAGCATTCGTTTTACTGATGATCCTCAGCATTAGTTTACTGTCGATCCACAGATTTAGTATTACTGTCGATCCCCAGATTTAGTATTACTGTCGATCCACAGCATTAGTTTTACTGTCGATCAGCAGCATTAGTTCTACTGTCGATCCGTAGCATTAGTTTTACTGACGATCCTCAGCATTAGTTTACTGTCGATCCACAGCGTTAGTATTATTGTCGATCCGGAGCATTAGTTTTACTGTCGATCCGGAGCATTAGTTTTACTGTCGATCCTCAGCATTAGTTTTACTGTCGAGCCACAGCGTTAGTTTTACTGACGATCCTCAGCGTTAGCTTTACTGTCGATCCTCAGCGTTAGTTTTACTGTCAATCCACAGCGTTAGTTTTACTGATGATCCTCAGCATTAGTCTTACTGACGATGCACAGCATTAGTTTTACTGTCGATCCGCGGCATTAGTTTTACTGATGATCCTCAGCATTAGTTTTACTGATGATCCTCAGCATTAGTTTTACTGACGATCCGCAGCATTCGTTTTACTGTCGATCCGCAGCATTAGTTTTACTCTCGACCCACAGCATTAGTTTTACTGATGATCTGCAGCATTAGTTTTACTGTCGATCTGCAGCATTAGTTTTACTGTCGATCCGCAGCATTCGTTTTACTGATGATCCTCAGCATTAGTTTACTGTCGATCCACAGATTTAGTATTACTGTCGATCCACAGATTTAGTATTACTGTCGATCCACAGCATTAGTTTTACTGTCGATCAGCAGCATTAGTTCTACTGTCGATCCGTAGCATTAGTTTTACTGACGATCCTCAGCATTAGTTTACTGTCGATCCACAGCGTTAGTATTATTGTCGATCCGGAGCATTAGTTTTACTGTCGATCCGGAGCATTAGTTTTACTGTCGATCCGGAGCATTAGTTTTACTGTCGATCCTCAGCATTAGTTTTACTGTCGAGCCACAGCGTTAGCTTTACTGTCGATCCTCAGCGTTAGTTTTACTGTCAATCCACAGCGTTAGTTTTACTGATGATCCTCAGCATTAGTCTTACTGACGATGCACAGCATTAGTTTTACTGTCGATCCGCGGCATTAGTTTTACTGATGATCCTCAGCATTAGTTTTACTGATGATCCTCAGCATTAGTTTTACTGACGATCCGCAGCATTCGTTTTACTGTCGATCCACGGCATTAGTTTTACTGATGATCCGCAGCATTCGTTTTACTGTCGATCCGCAGCATTAGTTTTACTTTCGATCTGCAGCATTAGTTTTACTGTCGATCCACAGCATTAGTCACACTGACGATCCGCAGCGTTAGTTTTACTGTCAATCCTCAGCGTTAGTTTTACTGTCGATTCACAGCGTTAGTTTTACTGACGATCCGCAGTGTTAGTCTTACTGTCGATCCGCAGCGTTAGTTTTACTGTCGATCCGCAGCGTTAGTTTAACTGTCGATCCGCAGCGTTAGTTTAACTGTCGATTCACAGCGTTAGTTTTACTGACGATCCGCAGCGTTAGTTTTACTGTCGATCCGCAGCGTTAGTTTAACTGTCGATCCGCAGCGTTAGTTTAACTGTCGATTCACAGCGTTAGTTTTACTGTCGATCCGCAGCGTTAGTTTAACTGTCGATCCGCAGCGTTAGTTTAACTGTCGATTCACAGCGTTAGTTTTACTGTCGATCCGCAGCGTTAGTTTTACTGACGATCCGCAGCGTTAGTTTTACTGTCGATCCGCAGCGTTAGTTTTACTGTCAATCCTCGGCATTCGTTTTACTGACGATCCGCAGTGTTAGTTTTACTGTCGATCCGCAGCGTTAGTTTAACTGTCGATCCTCAGCGTTAGTTTTACTGTCGATTCACAGCGTTAGTTTTACTGACGATCCGCAGCGTTAGTTTTACTGTCGATTCACAGCGTTAGTTTTACTGTCGATCCTCAGCGTTAGTTTAACTGTCGATCCGCCGCGTTAGCTTTACCGTCGATCCGCCGCGTTAGCTTTACCGTCGATCCGCCGCGTTAGGTTTACCGTCGATCCGCCGCGTTAGCTTTACCGTCGATCCGCAGCGTTAGTTTTACCATCGATCCGTAGCGTTAGTTTTACTGACGATCCGCAGCATTAGTTTTACTGACGAGCCACAGAGTTAGTTTTACTGACTAACCGCAGCGTTAGTTTTACTGTCGATCCGCAGCGTTAGTTTTACTGATGGTCCGCATTAGTTTTACTGATGATTCACAGCATTCGTTGTACTGTCCATCTGCAGCATTAGTTTTACTGTCGATCCACAGCATTAGTGTTACTGTTGACCCACAGCGTTAATTTTACTGACGATCCTTGGCATTAGTTTTACTGTCGATCCACTGCGTTGGTTTTACTGACGATCCACAGCATTCGTTTCACGGTCGATCCGCAGCATTAGTTTTACTGTGGATCCTCAGCATTAGTTTCACTGTCGATCCTCAGCATTAGTTTTACTGACAATCCGCAGCATTAGTTTTATTGTCGATCCTCAGCCTTAGTTTTACTGTCGATCCGCAGAATTCGTTTTACTGTCGATCCATTGCATTAGTTTTACTGTCGATCCACAGCGTTAGATTTACGGATGATCCACAGCGTTAGTTTTACTGTCGATCCACAGCATCAGTTTTACTGTCGATCCTCAGCATTAGATTTACTGATGATCCACAGCGTTAGTAAAACGAATGCTGTGGATCGACAGTAAAACTAACGCTACGGATCGTCAGCAAAACTAACGCTGCGGATCGTCAGTAAAACTAATGCCGAGGATCGTTAGTAAAACTAATGCTGCCGATCGACAGTAAAACTAACGATCCTCGGCATTAGTTTTACTGATGTTCTGCAGCATTAGTTTTACTGACGATCCGCAGTGTTAGTTTTACTGACGATCCGCAGCGTTAGTTTTACTGACGATCCGCAGTGTTAGTTTTACTGTCGATCCTCAGCGTTAGCTTTACCGTCGACCCGCCGCGTTAGCTTTACCGTCGATCCGCCGCGTTAGGTTTACCGTTGATCCTCAGCGTTAGTTTTACTGTCGATCCTCAGCGTTAGCTTTACCGTCGACCCGCCGCGTTAGCTTTACCGTCGACCCGCCGCGTTAGCTTTACCGTCGACCCGCCGCGTTAGCTTTACCGTCGACCCGCCGCGTTAGCTTTACCGTCGATCCGCCGCGTTAGCTTTACCGTCGACCCGCCGCGTTAGCTTTACCGTCGACCCGCCGCGTTAGGTTTACCGTCGATCCGCCGCGTTAGCTTTACCGTCGACCCGCCGCGTTAGCTTTACCGTTGATCCGCAGCGTTAGTTTTACCGTCGATCCGTAGCGTTAGTTTTACTGACGGTCCGCAGCATTAGTTTTACTGATGATTCGCAGCATTCGTTGTACTGTCCATCTGCAGCATTAATTTTACTGTCGATCCACGGCATTAGTTTTACTGGCGAGCCACAGGGTTAATTTTACTGATTATCCGCAGCGTTAGTTTTACTGTCGATCATCAGCAGTAGTTCTACTGATGATCCTCGGCATTAGTTTTACTGTCGATCCGCAGCGTTAGTTTTACTGTCCACCCTCAGCATTAGTTTTACTGTCGATCCACAGCGTTAGTTTTACTGTCGATCTATTGCATTAGTTTTACTGACGATCCTCAGCATTAGTTTTGCTGACGATCCGCAGCATTACTTTTACTGTCGATCCGCAGCATTAGTTTTATTGTCGATCAACAGCATTAGTTTTACTGTCGATCCACGGCATTAGTTTCGTTGATCCACAGCGTTAGTTTCACTGTCGATGCACAGCCTCAGTTTTACTGACGATCCTCAGAGTTACTTTTACTGTCGATCCGCAGCATTAGTTTTCCTGTCGATCCGCAGCATTAGTTTTACTGTCGATCCACAGCCTTAGTTTTACTGTCGATCCTCAGCATTTGTTTTACTGTCGATCCGCAGCAATAGTTGTACTGACGATCCTCTGTATTAGTTTTACTGACGATCCGCAGCATTAGTTCCACTGACTATCCTCAGCATTAGTTCTACTGATGATCCTCGGCATTAGTTTTATTGACGATCCGCAGTTTTAGTTCTACTGACGATCTGCAGCGTTAGTTTTACTGTCGATCCGCAGCGTTAGTTTTACTGTCGATCATCAGCATTAGTGTTACTGTCGATCCACAGTGTTAATTTTACTGACGATCCTCAGCATTAGTTTTACTGACAATCCTCGGCATTAGTTTTACTGACGATCCTCGGCATTAGTTTTACTGACAATCCTCGGCATTACTTTTACTGACGATCCTCAGCATTCATTTTACTGTCGATCCACAGCATTAGTGTTACTGTTGACCCACAGCGTTAATTTTACTGACGATCCTCGGCATTAGTTTTACTGTCGATCCACTGCGTTGGTTTTACTGACGATCCACAGCGTTAGTTTTACTGTCGATCCACAGCATTAGTTTCACGGTCAATCCGCAGCATTAGTTTTACTGTGGATCCTCGGCAATAGTTTTATTGTCGATCCTCAGCCTTAGTTTTACTGACGATCCGCAGCGTTAGTTTTACTGATGATCCGCAGCATCAGTTTTACTGTCGATCCATTGCATTAGTTTTACTGTCGATCCACAGCGTTAGATTTACGGATGATCCACAGTGTTAGTTTTACTGTCGATCCTCACTCTTAGTTTTACTGTCGATCCACAGCATCAGTTTTACTGTCGATCCTCAGCGCTAGTTTTACTGACGATCCACAGCGTTAGTAAAACTAATGCTGCGGATCGTCAGCAAAACTAACGCTGCGGATCGTCAGTAAAACTAACGCTGCGGATCGTCAGTAAAACTAATGCCGAGGATCGTTAGTAAAACTAATGCTGCCGATCGACAGTAAAACTAACGATCCTCGGCATTAGCTTTACTGATGTTCTGCAGCGTTAGTTTTACTGACGATCCGTAGCGTTACTGACGATCCTCAGCGTTAGTTCTACTGACGATCCTCAGCGTTAGTTTTACTGTCGATCCTCAGCGTTAGTTTTACTGTCGATGTGCAGCATTAGTTTTACTGTCGATCCGCAGCATTAATTTTGCTGTCGATCCGCTGCGTTAGTTTTACTGTCGATCCTCAGCGTTAGTTTTACTGTCAATCCGCAGCGTTAGTTTTACTGTCGATCCTCAGCCTTAGTTTTACTGATGATTCGCAGCATTAGTTGTACTGTCCATCCGCAGCATTCCTTTTACTGTCGATCCTCAGCGTTAGTTTTACTGTCGATCCACAGCATTCGTTTTACTGGCGAGCCACGGTGTTAGTTTTACTGACTATCCGCAGCGTTAGTTTTACTGTCGATCATCAGCATTAGTGTTACTGTCGACCCACAGCGTTAATTTTGCTGATGATCCTCGGCATTAGTTTTACTGACGATCCTCGGCATTACTTTTACTGGCGAACCTCAGCATTAGTTTTACTGTCGATCCACAGCATTAGTGTTACTGTCGATCCTCAGCCTTAGTTTTACTGTGGATCCTCAACATTAGTTTCACTGTCGATACTCAGCATTAGTTTTACTGACAATCCGCAGCGTTAGTTTTACTGTCGATTCACTGCATTAGTTTTACTGACGATCCTCAGCATTAGTTTTACTGACGATCCTCAGCATTAGTTTTACTATCGATCCATAGCATTAGTTTTACTGTCGATCCGCAGCATTACTTTTACTGACGATCGGCAGTTAGTTTGACTGTCGATACGCACCGTTCGTTTTACTGTTGATCCGCAGCATTAGTTTTACTGTCGATCCTCAGCATTAGTTTTACTGTCGATCCACAGCATTAGTTTTACTGTCGATCCTCGGCATTAGTTTTACTGACGATCCTCAGCCTTAGTTTTACTGTCGATCCACGGCATTAGTTCTACTGACGATCCTCAGCATTAGTTTTACTGACGATCCTCAGCGTTAGTTTTACTGACGATCCACAGCGTTAGTAAAGCTAATGCTGCGGATCGACAGTAAAACTAATGCTGCGGATCGTCAGTAAAACTAATGCCGAGGATCGTTAGTAAAACTAATGCTGCGGATCGACAGTAAAACTAACGATCCTCGGCATTAGTTTTACTGATGATCCGCAGCGTTAGTTTTACTGACGATCCACAGCATTAGTTTTACTGTCGATCCGCAGCGTTAGTTTTACTGACGATCCGCAGCTTTAGTTGTACTGACGATCCGCAGCATTAGTTTTACTGTCGATCCTCGGCATTAGTTTTACTGACGATCCTCGGCATTAGTTTTACTGTCGATCCACAGCGTCAGTTTTACTGACTATCCACAGCATTAGTTTTACTGTCGATCCGCAGCATTGGTTTTACTGTCGATCCGCAACGTTAGTTTTACTGTCGATCCGCAGCATTGGTTTTACTGTCGATCCGCAGCGTTAGTTTTACTGTCGATCCGCAGCATTAGTTTTACTGTCGATCCACAGCATTAGTTTTAGTGTCAATCCGCAGCGTTAGTTCTACTGTCGATCCGCAGCATTCGTTTTATTGTCGATCAACAGCATTAGTTTTACTGTCAATCCTCAGCATTAGTTTTACTGTCGATCCTCAGCATTAGTTTTGTTGAGCCACAGCGTTAGTTTCACTGTCGATGCAAAGCCTTAATTTTACTGACGATCCTCAGAGTTACTTTTACTGACGATCCTCGGCATTACTTTTACTGACAATCCTCAGCATTAGTTTTACTGACGATCCTCGGCATTACTTTTACTGGCAAACCTCAGCATTAGTTTTACTGTCGATCCACAGCATTAGTGTTACTGTCGATCCTCAGCCTTAGTTTTACTGTCGATCCTCAGCATTAGTTTTACTGTGGATCCTCAGCATTAGTTTCACTGTCGATACTCAGCATTAGTTTTACTGACAATCCGCAGCGTTAGTTTTACTGTCGATCCTCGGCATTAGTTTTACTGTCGATCCACAGCATTAGTTTTACTGTCGATCCGCATCAATAGTTCTACTGACGATCCTCGGCATTAGTTTTACTGACGATCCTTGGCCTTAGTTTTACTGTCGATCCACGGCATTAGTTCTACTGACGATCCTCAGCATTAGTTTTATTGTCGATCCTCAGCCTTAGTTTTACTGACGATCCTCAGCGTTAGTTTTACTGACAATCCGCAGCGTTAGTTTTACTGTCGATCCTCGGCATTAGTTTTACTGTCGATCCACAGCATTAGTTTTACTGTCGATCCGCATCAATAGTTCTACTGACGATCCTCGGCATTAGTTTTACTGACGATCCTTGGCCTTAGTTTTACTGTCGATCCACGGCATTAGTTCTACTGACGATCCTCAGCATTAGTTTTATTGTCGATCCTCAGCCTTAGTTTTACTGACGATCCTCAGCGTTAGTTTTACTGACGATCCACAGCGTTAGTAAAACTAATGCTGCGGATCGACAGTAAAACTAATGCTGCAGATCGACAGTAAAACGAATGCTGCGGATCGTCTGTAAAACTAATGCCGAGGATCGTTAGTAAAACTAATGCTGCGGATCAACAGTAAAACTAACGATCCTCAGCATTAGTTTTACTGATGATCCGCAGCGTTAGTTTTACTGATGATCCACAGCATTAGTTTTACTGTCGATCCGCAGCTTTAGTTTTACTGACGATCCGCAGCTTTAGTTTTACTGACGATCCGAAGCATTAGTTTTACTGTCGATCCTCGTCATTAGTTTTACTGACGATCCTCGGCATTAGTTTTACTGTCGATCCACAGCGTCAGTTTTACTGACAATCCACAGCATTAGTTTTACTGTCGATCCGCAACGTTGGTTTTACTGTCGATCCGCAGCGTTGGTTTTACTGTTGATCCGCAGCATTGGTTTTACTGTCGATCCGCAGCGTTAGTTTTACTGTCGATCCGCAGCGTTAGTTTTACTGTCGATCCTCGGCATTAGTTTTATTGTCGATCCTCAGCCTTAGTTTTACAGACGATCCGCAGCATCAGTTTTAGTCGATCCTCAGCATTAGTTTTAGTATCAATCCGCAGCGTTAGTTCTACTGTTGATCCGCAGCATTAGTTTTACTGTCGACCCGCAGCATTAGTTTTATTGTCGATCAACAGCATTAGTTTTGTTGATCCACAGCGTCAGTTTCACTGTCGATGCAAAGCCTTAGTTTTACTGACGATCCTCAGAGTTACTTTTACTGTCGATCTGCAGCATTAGTTTTCCTGTCGATCCGCAGCATTCGTTTTACTGTCGATCCGCAGCGTCAGTTTTACTGTCGATCCACAGCCTTAGTTTTACTGTCGATCCTCAGCATTAGTTTTACTATCGATCCGCAGCAATAGTTGTACTGACGATCCTCGGCATTAGTTCTACTGATGATCCTCGGCATTAGTTTTATTGACGATCCGCAGTATTAGGTCTACTGACGATCCGCAGCGTTAGTTTTACTGTCGATCCGCAGCATTAGATTTACTGACGATCCGCAGCGTTAGTTTTACTGTCGATCATCAGCATTAGTGTTACTGTCGATCCACAGCGTTAATTTTACTGACGATCCTCGGCATTACTTTTACTGACAATCCTCGGCATTAGTTTTACTGACAATCCTCAGCCTTAGTTTTACTGTCGATCCTCAGCATTAGTTTTACTGTCGATCCTCAGCATTAGTTTTACTGTCGATCCACAGCGTTCGTTTTACTGTCGGTCCATTGCATTCGTTTTACTGACGATCCTCAGCATTAGTTTTACTGACGATCTGCAGCATTAGTTTTACAGTCGATCCACAGCATTAGTGTTACTGTCGACCCACAGCGTTAATTTTACTGACGATCCTCGGCATTAGTTTTACTGTCGATCCACTGCGTTGGTTTTACTGTCGATCCACAGCATTCGTTTCACGGTCGATCCGCAGCATTAGTTTTACTGTGGATCCTCAGCATTAGTTTAACTGTCGATCCTCAGCATTAGTTTTACTGACAATCCGCAGCATTAGTTTTACTGTCGATCCTCGGCATTCATTTTATTGTCGATCCGCAGCATCAGTTTTACTGTCGATCCGCAGCATTAGTTTTACTGTCGATCCGCAGCATCAGTTTTACTGTCGATCCGCAGCATCAGTTTTATTGTCGATCCGCAGCATTAGTTTTACTGTCGATCCGCAGCATTAGTTTTACTGTCGATCCGCAGAATTAGTTTTACTGTCGATCCACAGCATCAGTTTTACTGTCGATCCTCAGCATTAGTTTTACTGACGATCCTCAGCGTTAGTTTTACTGATGATCCGCAGCGTTAGTAAAACTAACGCTACGGATCGTCAGCAAAACTAATGCTGCGGATCGTCAGTAAAACTAATGCTGCGGATCGTCAGTAAAACTAATGCTGCGGATCGTCAGTAAAACTAATGCCGAGGATCGTTAATAAAACTAATGCTGCCGATCGACAGTAAAACTAACGATCCTCGGCATTAGTTTTACTGTCGATCCGCAGCCTTCGTTTTACAGACGATCCGCAGCGTTAGTTCTACTGTCGATCCGCAGCATTAGTTTTACTGTCGATCCGCAGAATTAGTTTTACTGTCGATCCATTGCATTAGTTTTACTGTCGATCCACAGCATCAGTTTTACTGTCGATCCTCAGCATTAGTTTTACTGACGATCCTCAGCATTAGTTTTACTGACGATCCACAGCGTTAGTAAAACTAATGCTGCGGATCGACAGTAAAACTATCACTACGGATCGTCAGCAAAACTAACGCTGCGGATCGTCAGTAAAACTAATGCCGAGGATCGTTAGTAAAACTAATGCCGAGGATCATCAGTAAAACGAATGCCGAGGATCGTTAGTAAAACTAATGCTGCGGATCGACAGTAAAACTAACGATCCTCGGCATTAGTTTTACTGATGATCCGCAGCGTTAGTTTTACTGACGATCTGTAGTGTTACTGACGATCCTCAGCATTCGTTTTACTGATGATCCGCAGATTTAGTTTTACTGACGATCCTCAGCGTTAGTTTTACTGTCGATCCGCAGAATTAGTTTTACTGTCGATCCACAGCGTTAGTTTTACTGATTATCCACAGCGTTAGTTTTACTGTCGATCCGCAGCATTAGTTTTACTGACAATCCTCAGCCTTAGTTTTACTGACGATCCACAGCGTTAGTAAAACTAATGCTGCGGAGTGACAGTAAAACTAACGCTACGGATCGTCAGTAAAACTAATGCCGAGGATCGTTAATAAAACTAATGCTGCCGATCGACAGTAAAACTAACGATCCTCGGCATTAGTTTTACTGATGTTCCACAGCGTTAGTTTTACTGTCGATCCTCAGCATTAGTTTTACTGACGATCCTCAGCGTTAGTTTTACTGACGATCCACAGCGTTAGTAAAACTAATGCTGCGGAGTGACAGTAAAACTAACGCTACGGATTGTCAGCAAAACTAACGCTGCGGATCGTCAGTAAAACTAATGCCGAGGATCGTTAGTAAAACTAATGCTGCGGATCATCAGTAAAACTAATGCCGAGGATCGTTAATAAAACTAATGCTGCCGATCGACAGTAAAACTAACGATCCTCGGCATTAGTTTTACTGATGATCCGCAGCGTTAGTTTTACTGACGATCCGCAGCGTTAGTTTTACTGACGATCCGTAGCGTTACTGACGATCCTCAGCATTCGTTTTACTGATGATCCGCAGATTTAGTTTTACTGACGATCCTCAGCATTAGTTTTACTGCCGATCCGCAGCATTAATTTTACTGTCGATTCTCACCGTTAGTTTTACTGTCGATCCGCAGAATCAGTTTTACTGTCGATCTGCAGAATTAGTTTTACTGTCGATCCGCAGAATTAGTTTTACTGTCGATCCACAGTGTTAGTTTTACTGTCGATCATCAGCATTAGTGTTACTGTCGACCCACAGCGTTAATTTTACTGACGATCCTCGGCATTAGTTTTACTGACGATCCTCGGCATTACTTTTACTGACAATCCTCAGCATTAGTTTTACTGACGATCCTCGGCATTACTTTTACTGGCGATCCTCAGCCTTAGTTTTACTATTGATCTACAGCATTAGTTTTACTGTGGATCCTCAGCATTAGTTTCACTGTCGATCCTCAGCATTAGTTTTCCTGACAATTCGCAGCGTTAGTTTTACTGACGATCCTCAGCATTAGTTTTACTGTCGATCCACAGCGTTAGTTTTACTGTCGATCCACTGCATTAGTTTTACTGACGATCCTCAGCATTAGTTTTACGGTCGATCCATTGCATTCGTTTTACTGACGATCCTCAGCATTAGTTTTGCTGACCATCGGCAGTTAGTTTGACTGTCGATACGCACCGTTCGTCTTACTGTTGATTCGCAGTTAGTTTTACAGTCGATCCTCAGCATTAGTTTTACTGTCGATCCGCAGCGTTAGTTTTACTGTCGATCCGCAGCATTAGTTTTACTGTCGATCCGCAGCGTTAGTTTTACTGACGATCCTCAGCATTAGTTTTGCTGACGATCCGCAGCATTAGTTTTACTGACAATCCTCGGCATTACTTTTACTGAAAATCCTCAGCATTAGTTTTACTGTCGATCCACAGCGTTAGTTTTACTGTCGATCCACAGCATTAGTTTTACTGACGATTCGCAGCCTTAGTTTTACTGACGATCCTCGGCATTAGTTTTACTGACAATCCTCGGCATTACTTTTACCGACAATTCTCAGTGTTAGTTTTACTGAAGATGCTCAGCATTAGTTTTGCTGTCGATCCTCAGCATTAGTTTTACTGACGATCCTCAGCATTAGTTTTGCTGTCGATCCTCAGCATTAGTTTTACAGTCGATCCTCAGCATTAATTTTACTGTCGATCCGCAGCGTTAGTTTTACTGTCGATCCGCAGCATTAGTTTTACTGTCGATCCGCAGCGTTAGTTTTACCAACGATCCTCAGCATTAGTTTTGCTGACGATCTGCAGCATTAGTTTTACTGACAATCCTCGGCATTACTTTTACTGAAAATCCTCAGCATTAGTTTTACTGTCGATCCACAGCGTTAGTTTTACTGTCGATCCACAGCATTAGTTTTACTGTCGATCCACAGCATTAGTTTTACTGTCGATCCTCAGCATTAGTTTTACTGTCGATCCACGGCATTAGTTCTCCTGACGATCCTCGGCATTAGTTTTATTGTCGATCCTCAGCCTTAGTTTTACTGATGATCCGCAGCGTTAGTTTTACTGTCGATCCTCAGCATTAGTTTTAGTGTCAATCCGCAGCGTTAGTTCTACTGTCGATCCGCAGCATTAGTTTTACTCTCGATCCATTGCATTAGTTTTACAGGCGATCCACAGCATCAGTTTTACTGTCGATCCTCAGCATTAGTTTTACTGACGATCCTCAGCGTTAGTTTTACTGACGATCCACAGCGTTAGTAAAACTAATGCTACGGATCGACAGTAAAACTAACGCTACGGATCGTCAGCAAAACTAACGCTGCGGATCGTCAGTAAAACTAATGCCGAGGATCGTTAGTAAAACTAATGCTGCGGATCGACAGTAAAACTAACGATCCTCGGCATTAGTTTTACTGATGATCCGCAGCGTTAGTTTTACTGACGATCTGCAGCGTTAGTTTTACTGACGATCCGTAGCGTTACTGACGATCCTCAGCATTCGTTTTACTGATGATCCGCAGATTTAGTTTTACTGACGATCCTCAGCATTAGTTTTACTGCCGATCCGCAGCATTAATTTTACTGTCAATCCTCAGCGTTAGTTTTACTGTCGATCCTCAGCATTAGTTTTACTGTCGATGTGCAGCGTTAGTTTTACTGTCGATCCGCAGCATTAATTTTACTGTCGATCCTCACCGTTAGTTTTACTGTCGATCCGCAGAATTAGTTTTACTGACGATCCTCAGCCTTAGTTTTACTGACGATCCTCAGCCTTAGTTTTACTGTCGATCCGCAGCGTTAGTTTTACTGACGATCCTCAGCGTTAGTTTTACTGACGATCTGCAGCATTAGTTTTACTGATGATTCGCAGCATTAGTTGTACTGTCCATCCGCAGCATTCGCTTTGCTGTCGATCCACAGCATTAGTTTTACTGGCGAGCCACGGTGTTAGTTTTACTGATTATCCACAGCGTTAGTTTTACTGTCGATCATCAGCATCAGTGTTACTGTCGACCCACAGCGTTAATTTTACTGACGATCCTCGGCATTAGTTTTATTGACGATCCTCGGCATTCATTTTACTGACAATCCTCAGCATTAGTTTTACTGACGATCCTCGGCATTACTTTTACTCTCGATCCTCAGCCTTAGTTTCACTGTCGATCCTCAGCATTAGTTTTACTCTGGATCCTCAGCATTAGTTTCACTGTCGATCCTCAGCATTCGTTTTACTGACAATCCACAGCGTTAGTTTTACTGACGATCCTCAGCATTAGTTTTACTGTCGATCCACAGCGTTAGTTTTACTGTCGATCCGCAGCATTACTTTTACTGACGATCGGCAGTTAGTTTGACTGTCGATCCGCAGCGTTAATTTTACTGACTATCCTCAACATTACTTTTACTGTCGATCCTCAGCGTTAGTTTTACTGTCGATCCACAGCGTTAGTTTTACTGTCGATCCACAGCGTTAGTTTTACTGTCGATCCATTGCATTAGTTTTACTGATGATCCTCAGCATTAGTTATGCTGACGATCCTCAGCATTAGTTTTACTATCAATCCTTAGCATTAGTTTTACTGTCGATCCTCAGCATTAGTTTTACTGTCGATCCTCAGCATTAGTTTTACTGACGATCCTCGGCATTAGCTTTACTGACGATCCTCAGCCTTAGTTTTACTGTCGATCCACGGCATTAGGTCTACTGACGATCCGCAGCATTAGTTTTACTGTCGATCCGCAGCATTACTTTTACTGACGATCGGCAGTTAATTTGACTGTCGATACGCACCGTTCGTTTTACTATTGATCCGCAGCATTAGTTTTACTGACGATCCTCAGCCTTAGTTTTACTGTCGATCCACGGCATTAGTTCTACTGGCGATCCTCGGCATTCGTTTTACTGACGCTCCACAGCGATAGTAAAACTAATGCTGCGGATCGACAGTAAAACTAATGCCGAGGATCGTTAGTAAAACGAATGCTGCGGATCGACAGTAAAACTAACGATCCTCCGCATTAGTTTTACTGACGATCCTCAGCGTTAGTAAAACCAATGCTGCGGATTGACAGTAAAACTAATGCTGCGGATCGACAGTAAAGCTAATGCCGAGGATCGTTAGTAAAACGAATGCTGCGGATCGACAGTAAAACTAACGATCCTCGGCATTAGTTTTACTGTCGATCTGCAGCATTAGTTTTACTATCGCTGTGGATCGTCAGTAAAACGAATGCCGAGGATCGTCAGTAGAACTAATGCCGTGGATCGACAGTAAAACCAATGCTGCGGATTGACAGTAAAACTGTCGATCCGCAGCGTTGGTTTTACTGTCGATCCGCAGCGTTACTTTTACTGTCGATCCGCAGCGTTACTTTTACTGTCGATCCGCAGCGTTAGTTTTACTGTCGATCCGCAGCGTTAGTTTTACTGTCGATCCTCAGCCTTAGTTTTACTGTCGATCCGCAGCATTAGTTTTACTGTCGACCCGCAGCGTTAGTTTTACTGTCGGTCCGCAGCGTTAGTTTTACTGTCGATCCGCAGCGTTAGTTTTACTGTCGATCCGCAGCGTTAGTTTTACTGTCGGTCCGCAGCGTTAGTTTTACTGTCGACCCGCAGCGTCAGTTTTACTGTCGGTCCGCAGCGTTAGATTTACTGTCGATCCGCAGCGTTAGTATTACTGACGATCCTCAGCCTTAGTTTTACTGTCGATCCACGGCATTAGCTCTACTGACGATCCTCAGCATTACTTTTACTGACGATCGGCAGTTAGTTTTACTGATTATCCACAGCGTTAGTTTTACTGTCGATCATCAGCATCAGTGTTACTGTCGACCCACAGCGTTAATTTTACTGACGATCCTCGGCATTAGTTTTACTGACGATCCTCGGCATTCGTTTTACTGACAATCCTCAGCATTAGTTTTACTGACGATCCTCGGTATTACTTTTACTGGCGAACCTCAGCATTAGTTTTACTGTCGATCCACAGCGTTGGTTTTACTGACGATCCGTAGCGTTACTGACGATCCTCAGCATTAGTTTTACTGATGATCCGCAGCGTTAGTTTTACTGACGATCCTCAGCGTTAGTTTTACGGATGATCCTCAGCGTTAGTTTTACTGTTGATCCTCAGCGTTAGTTTTACTGTCGATCCGCTGCATTAATTTTACTGTCAATCCTCACCGTTAGTTTTACTGTCGATCCGCAGAGTTTTACTGTCGATCCGCAGAATTAGTTTTACTCTCGATCGACAGCGTTAGTTTTCCTGTCGATCCTCACTCTTAGTTTTACTGACGATCCTCAGCCTTAGTTTTACTGACGATCCTCAGCATTAGTTTTACTGACGATCCTCAGCGTTAGTTTTACTGACGATCCACAGCGTTAGTAAAACTAATGCTACGGATCGACAGTAAAACTAACGCTACGGATCGTCAGCAAAACTAACGCTGCGGATCGTCAGTAAAACTAATGCCGAGGATCGTTAGTAAAACTAATGCTGCGGATCGACAGTAAAACTAACGATCCTCGGCATTAGTTTTACTGATGATCCGCAGCGTTAGTTTTACTGACGATCTGCAGCGTTAGTTTTACTGACGATCCGTAGCGTTACTGACGATCCTCAGCATTCGTTTTACTGATGATCCGCAGATTTAGTTTTACTGACGATCCTCAGCATTAGTTTTACTGCCGATCCGCAGCATTAATTTTACTGTCAATCCTCAGCGTTAGTTTTACTGTCGATCCTCAGCATTAGTTTTACTGTCGATGTGCAGCGTTAGTTTTACTGTCGATCCGCAGCATTAATTTTACTGTCGATCCTCACCGTTAGTTTTACTGTCGATCCGCAGAATTAGTTTTACTGACGATCCTCAGCCTTAGTTTTACTGACGATCCTCAGCCTTAGTTTTACTGTCGATCCGCAGCGTTAGTTTTACTGACGATCCTCAGCGTTAGTTTTACTGACGATCTGCAGCATTAGTTTTACTGATGATTCGCAGCATTAGTTGTACTGTCCATCCGCAGCATTCGCTTTGCTGTCGATCCACAGCATTAGTTTTACTGGCGAGCCACGGTGTTAGTTTTACTGATTATCCACAGCGTTAGTTTTACTGTCGATCATCAGCATCAGTGTTACTGTCGACCCACAGCGTTAATTTTACTGACGATCCTCGGCATTAGTTTTATTGACGATCCTCGGCATTCATTTTACTGACAATCCTCAGCATTAGTTTTACTGACGATCCTCGGCATTACTTTTACTCTCGATCCTCAGCCTTAGTTTCACTGTCGATCCTCAGCATTAGTTTTACTCTGGATCCTCAGCATTAGTTTCACTGTCGATCCTCAGCATTCGTTTTACTGACAATCCACAGCGTTAGTTTTACTGACGATCCTCAGCATTAGTTTTACTGTCGATCCACAGCGTTAGTTTTACTGTCGATCCGCAGCATTACTTTTACTGACGATCGGCAGTTAGTTTGACTGTCGATCCGCAGCGTTAATTTTACTGACTATCCTCAACATTACTTTTACTGTCGATCCTCAGCGTTAGTTTTACTGTCGATCCACAGCGTTAGTTTTACTGTCGATCCACAGCGTTAGTTTTACTGTCGATCCATTGCATTAGTTTTACTGATGATCCTCAGCATTAGTTATGCTGACGATCCTCAGCATTAGTTTTACTATCAATCCTTAGCATTAGTTTTACTGTCGATCCTCAGCATTAGTTTTACTGTCGATCCTCAGCATTAGTTTTACTGACGATCCTCGGCATTAGCTTTACTGACGATCCTCAGCCTTAGTTTTACTGTCGATCCACGGCATTAGGTCTACTGACGATCCGCAGCATTAGTTTTACTGTCGATCCGCAGCATTACTTTTACTGACGATCGGCAGTTAATTTGACTGTCGATACGCACCGTTCGTTTTACTATTGATCCGCAGCATTAGTTTTACTGACGATCCTCAGCCTTAGTTTTACTGTCGATCCACGGCATTAGTTCTACTGGCGATCCTCGGCATTCGTTTTACTGACGCTCCACAGCGATAGTAAAACTAATGCTGCGGATCGACAGTAAAACTAATGCCGAGGATCGTTAGTAAAACGAATGCTGCGGATCGACAGTAAAACTAACGATCCTCCGCATTAGTTTTACTGACGATCCTCAGCGTTAGTAAAACCAATGCTGCGGATTGACAGTAAAACTAATGCTGCGGATCGACAGTAAAGCTAATGCCGAGGATCGTTAGTAAAACGAATGCTGCGGATCGACAGTAAAACTAACGATCCTCGGCATTAGTTTTACTGTCGATCTGCAGCATTAGTTTTACTATCGCTGTGGATCGTCAGTAAAACGAATGCCGAGGATCGTCAGTAGAACTAATGCCGTGGATCGACAGTAAAACCAATGCTGCGGATTGACAGTAAAACTGTCGATCCGCAGCGTTGGTTTTACTGTCGATCCGCAGCGTTACTTTTACTGTCGATCCGCAGCGTTACTTTTACTGTCGATCCGCAGCGTTAGTTTTACTGTCGATCCGCAGCGTTAGTTTTACTGTCGATCCTCAGCCTTAGTTTTACTGTCGATCCGCAGCATTAGTTTTACTGTCGACCCGCAGCGTTAGTTTTACTGTCGGTCCGCAGCGTTAGTTTTACTGTCGATCCGCAGCGTTAGTTTTACTGTCGATCCGCAGCGTTAGTTTTACTGTCGGTCCGCAGCGTTAGTTTTACTGTCGACCCGCAGCGTCAGTTTTACTGTCGGTCCGCAGCGTTAGATTTACTGTCGATCCGCAGCGTTAGTATTACTGACGATCCTCAGCCTTAGTTTTACTGTCGATCCACGGCATTAGCTCTACTGACGATCCTCAGCATTACTTTTACTGACGATCGGCAGTTAGTTTTACTGATTATCCACAGCGTTAGTTTTACTGTCGATCATCAGCATCAGTGTTACTGTCGACCCACAGCGTTAATTTTACTGACGATCCTCGGCATTAGTTTTACTGACGATCCTCGGCATTCGTTTTACTGACAATCCTCAGCATTAGTTTTACTGACGATCCTCGGTATTACTTTTACTGGCGAACCTCAGCATTAGTTTTACTGTCGATCCACAGCGTTGGTTTTACTGACGATCCGTAGCGTTACTGACGATCCTCAGCATTAGTTTTACTGATGATCCGCAGCGTTAGTTTTACTGACGATCCTCAGCGTTAGTTTTACGGATGATCCTCAGCGTTAGTTTTACTGTTGATCCTCAGCGTTAGTTTTACTGTCGATCCGCTGCATTAATTTTACTGTCAATCCTCACCGTTAGTTTTACTGTCGATCCGCAGAGTTTTACTGTCGATCCGCAGAATTAGTTTTACTCTCGATCGACAGCGTTAGTTTTCCTGTCGATCCTCACTCTTAGTTTTACTGACGATCCTCAGCCTTAGTTTTACTGACGATCCTCAGCCTTAGTTTTACTGTCGATCCGCAGCATTAGTTTCACTGTCGATCCACAGCATTAGTTTTGCTGACGATCCTCAGCATTAGTTTTACTATCGATCCATAGCATTAGTTTTACTGTCGATCCTCAGCATTAGTTTTACTGTCGATCCTCAGCATTAGTTTTACTGTCGATCCGCAGCATTAGTTTTACTGTCGATCCGCAGCATTAGTTTTACTGTCGATCCACAGCATTAGTTTTACTGACGATCCTCGGCATTAGTTTTACTGACAATCCTCGGCATTACTTTTACTGACAATCCTCAGCATTAGTTTTGCTGTCGATGCACAGCATTAGTTTTACTGTCAATCCACAGCATTAGATTTACTGTCGATCCACAGCGTTAGTTTTACAGTCGATCCATTGCATTCGTTTTACTGACGATCCTCAGCATTAGTTTTGCTGACGATCCTCAGCATTAGTTTTGGTGACGAACATCAGCATTAGTTTTACTATCGATCCATAGCATTCGTTTTACTGTCGATCCACAGCATTATTTTCACTGACGATCGGCAGTTAATTTGACTGTCGATACGCACCGTTCGTTTCACTGTTGATCCGCAGCAGTAGTTTTACTGTCGATCCTCAGCATTAGTTTTACTGTCGATCCTCAGCGTTAGTTTTACTGTCGATCCTCAGCGTTAGTTTTACTGTCGATCCGCAGCATTAGTTTTACTGACGATTCGCAGCATTAGTTGTACTGTCGATCCGCAGCATTCGTTTTACTGTCGATCCACAGCATTAGTTTTACTGGCGAGCCACGGTGTTAGTTTTACTGATTATCCACAGCGTTAGTTTTACTATTGATCCGCAGCATTAGTTTTACTGTCAATCCGCTGCGTTAGTTTTACTGTCGATCCGCAGCGTTAGTTTTACTGTCGATCCACAGCGTTAGTTTTACTGTCGATCCGCAGCGTCAGTTTTACTGTTGATCCGCAGCGTTAGTTTTACTGACGATCCTCAGCCTTAGTTTTACTGTCGATCTACGGCATTAGTTCTACTGACGATCCTCAGCATTACTTTTACTGACGATCGGCAGTTAGTTTGACTGTCGATACGCACCGTTCGTTTTACTGTTGATCCGCAGTGTTAGTTTTACAGTCGATCCTCAGCATTAGTTTTACTGTCGATCCGCAGCATTACTTTTACTGACGATCGGCAGTTAGTTTGACTGTCGATACGCACTGTTCGTTTTACTGTTGATCCGCAGCGTTAATTTTACTGTCGATCCACGGCATTAGTTCTACTGACGATCCTCAGCATTACTTTTACTGACGATCCACAGCGATAGTCAAACTAATGCTGAGGATCGACAGTAAAACTAACACTGCAGATCATCAGTAAAACTAATGCTGCGGATCGTCAGTAAAACTAATGCTGCGGATCGTCAGTAAAACTAACGATCCTCGGCATTAGTTTTACTGACGATTCGCAGCATTAGTTTTACTGACGATCCTTAGCGTTAGTTTTACTGACGATCCTTAGCGTTAGTTTTACTGATGATCTGCAGTGTTTGTTTTACTGTCGATCCTCAGCATTAGTTTTACTGTTGATCCGCAGCATTAGTTTTACTGTCGATCTACAGCGTCAGTTTTACTGATGACCCACAGCATTAGTTTTACTGTTGTTCCTCAGCATTGGTTTTACTGATGATCCTCAGCGTTAGTTTTACTGTCGATGCACGGCGTTAGTTTTACTGACGATCCGCAGCGTTAGTTTTACTGATGATCTGCAGTGTTAGTTTTACTGTCGATCCTCAGCATTAGTTTTACTGTTGATCCGCAGCATTAGTTTTACTGTCGATCCGCAGCATTAGTTTTACTGTCGATCCTCAGCATTGGTTTTACTGACGATCCTCAGCATTAGCTTTACTGTCGATCCGCAGCGTTAGTTTTACTGTCGATCCTCAGCGTTAGTTTTACTGACGATCCGCAGCGTTAGTTTTACTGTCGATCCTCAGCATTAGTTTTACTATCGATCCACAGCATTAGTTTTACTGTCGATCCTCAGCGTTAGTTTTACTGACGATCCGCAGCGTTAGTTTTACAGTCGATCCTCAGCATTAGTTTTACTGTCGATCCGCAGCATTACTTTTACTGACGATCGGCAGTTAGTTTGACTGTCGATACGCACTGTTCGTTTTACTGTCGATCCGCAGCGTTAATTTTACTGTCGATCCACGGCATTAGTTCTACTGATGATCCTCAGCATTAGTTTTACTGACGATCCTCAGCGTTAGTTTTACTGTCGATGCACGGCGTTAGTTTTACTGACGATCCTCGGCATTACTTTTACTGGCGAACCTCAGCGTTAGTTTTACTGTCGATCCTCAGCCTTAGTTTTACTGTCGATCCTCAGCATTAGTTTTACTGTGGATCCTCAGCATTAGTTTCACTGTCGATCTTCAGCGTTAGTTTTACTGACGATCCGCAGCGTTAGTTTTACTGACGATCCTCAGCATTAGTTTTATTGTCGATCCTCAGCATTCGTTTTACTGTCGATCCTTGGCATTAGTTTTACTGTCGATCCGCAGCATTAGTTCTACTGACGATCCTCGGCATTAGTTTTACTGATGATCCTCAGCCTTAGTTTTACTGTCGATCCACTGCATTAGTTCTACTGACGATCCTCAGCGTTAGTTTTACTGACGATCCTCAGCGTTAGTTTTACTGACGATCCTCGGCGTTAGTTTTACTGACGAGCCACAGCGTTAGAAAAACTAATGCTGCGGATCGACAGTAAAACTAATACTGCGGATCGTCAGTAAAACTAATGCCGAGGATCATTAGTAAAACTAATGCTGCGGATTGACAGTAAAACTAACGATCCTCGGCATTAGTTTTACTGATGATCCACAGCGTTAGTTTTACTGACGATCCTCGGCATTAGTTTTACTGACGATCCGCAGTATTAGTTTTACTGTCGATCCGCAGCATTAGTTTTTCTAACGCTGTGGATCGTCAGTAAAACTAACTCAAGGCGGATAAATCACCTGGACCTGATGGCTTACATCCCAGGGTTTTGAGGGAAGTGGCGGTAGGGATTGGTAATAATCTTCCAAAACTCCCTGGACTCAGCAAAGGTCCCGGCAGACTGGAAAACTGCTAATGTAACACCCTTATTTAAAAAGGGCAGTAGACAGAAGGCTGGAAACTATAGACCGGTTAGCCTAACATCTGTGGTAGGTAAAATTTTGGAGTCCATTATTAAGGAGACAGTAACAGGACATTTGGATAATCATAATTTAATAAGACAAAGTCAGCATGGTTTTATGAAGGGGAAGTCATGTTTGACAAATTTGCTGGAGTTCTTTGAGGAAGTAACATATAGGGTGGATAAAGGTGAACCAGTGGACGTAGTGTATTTAGACTTCCAAAAGGCATTTGACAAGGTGCCACACAAAAGATTATTGCTTAAGATAAAAAATCACGGGATTGGGGGTAATATTCTGGCATGGATAGAGGATTGGCTATCTAACAGAAGGCAGAGAGTTGGGATAAATGGTTCATATTCAGACTGGCAATCAGTAACCAGTGGTGTTCCGCAGGGGTCAGTGCTGGGTCCCCAACTCTTTACAATCTATATTAATGATTTGGAGGAGGGGACCGAGTGTAACACATCAAAGTTTGCAGATGATACTAAGATGGGAGGGAAAGTAGTGAGTGAGGAGGACATAAAAAACCTGCAAGGGGACATAGACAGGCTAAGTAAGTGGGCAGAGATTTGGCAGATGGAATACAATACTGGAAAGTGTGAGGTTATGCACTTTGGCAGGAAAAATCGTAGAGCAAGTTATCTTAATGGCAAGAAACTGGAAAGTACTGAAGTACAAAGGGATCTGGGGGTCCTGGTGCACGAAACTCAAAAGGTTAGTATGCAGGTGCAGCAAGTGATTAAGAAGGCCAATGGAATGTTGGCTTTCATTGCTAGGGGGATAGAATATAAAAATAGGGAGGTATTGCTTCAGTTGTACAAGGTATTGGTGAGACCGCACCTGGAATACTGCATACAGTTTTGGTGTCCATACTTAAGAAAGGACATACTTGCTCTCGAGTCAGTACAAAGAAGGTTCACTCGATTAATCCCGGGGATGAGGGGATGGACATATGAGGAGAGGTTGAGTAGATTGGGACTCTACTCATTGGAGTTCAGAAGAATGAGAGGCGATCTTATTGAAACATATAAGATTGTGAAGGGGTTGGATCGGGTGGATGCGGGGAGGATGTTCCCGATGATGGGTGAAACTAGAACTAGGGGGCATAGTCTTAGAATAAGGGGCTGCTCTTTCAAAACTGAGATGAGGAGGAACTACTTCACTCGGAGGGTGGTAGGTCCATGGAATATGCTGCCCCAAAAAGCTGTCGAAGCTACATCATTACATAAATTTAAAACAGAAATAGACAGTTTCCTAGTAGAAAAGGGAATTAAGGGTTACGGGGAGCGGGCAGGAATTTGGACATGAGTCTAGGTTCGGATAGGTCATGGCCCTGTGGGTAGCGGAGCGGGCCCAGGGGCCGTGTAGCCTGATCCTGCTCCTGTTTTCGTGTGTCTAATGCTGTTAGATTCAGGAGATAGTCCTGTCATAGTGGATTGGCGGTTAGGATCAGATCAGCCATGATCTTATTGAATGGCGGAGCAGGCCCGAGGGGCCAATTGGCCTACTCCTGCTCCTATTTCTTATGTTCTTATGTTCTTATGTACTGTCGATCCACAGCGTCAGTTTTGCTGACTATCCACAGCATTAGTTTTACTTTTGATCCTCAGCATTGGTTTTACTGACGATCCTCAGCGTTAGTTTTGCTGTCGATCCGCAGCGTTAGTTTTACTGACGATCTTCAGCATTAGTTTTGCTGACGATCCTCAGCATTAGTTTTTCTGACGATCCTCAGCATTAGTTTTACTATCAATCCATAGCATTCGTTTTACTGTCGATCTGCAACATTAGTTTTACTGTCGATCCGCAGCATTACTGATGTGCCTCAATGAATCTGGACTCGACGTTAACGGAGCAAAGCAAGGCTTTTATTAACTAAGAAAGTAATACACAGTGGAGAAGTGTCTCCCATCCAAAGATCTGCTGCACTGCCTGTGAGGCAGTGCAGCCTGCTTAAGTAGTGGCCAGGTATGGGTGGAGCCCTACACACAATACAGTACCGGTGGGGAAATGAAACTGAAACTAAACTAAACACAGAGAATACAGTGCCTGAGAACACAGAGAATACAGTGCCTGATGAACGGCATATTTCATCACATTCACCCCTTCTATAGATTTAGTCAGTTCGGGGGTTTGATAGTCCTCTGTGACCGACGTGGTGCTGCGGGTGTCGGTTGGGTGTCCCCGGTGGCCTCCTGGGTCTCTGCCGGGGGCGCCGCCAGGGTTGTTGAAGGGGTAGTTGGTGGGGGCACCGTTGGTCAATGTTCTTCCGGGGGTGATGAAAGAGTAGTGGGTGGGTAAGAGTTGCTGTGATCGCTGTTGCTGTTGTTGTCGTGGTTGTTGTCGTTACCGGCTGGGGCGACGTCTTTTATGGACACGGTGTCCTCCCTTCCGTCGGCGTGCCGGACATATGCGTATTGGGGGTTGGCGTGGAGTAGGTGCACTGACTCCACGAGAGGGTCCATCTTGTGGCCCCTCACATGCCTTTGTATAAATACCGGACCTGGGGTGGAGAGCCATGACGGCATGGATACGCCTGAGGTGGATTTCCGGGGAAAGACAAACATTCGTTCATGAGGCGTGGCATTAGTGGCAGTACACAATAGCGACCATATCGAATGGAGCACATCTGGGAGGACTTCCTGCCAGCGGGAGATAGGGAGGCCCTTGGTCCTTAGAGCTAGAGTGACTGCTTTCCATACTGTCCCGTTCTCTCGCTCCACCTGGCCGTTACCCTGGGGGTTGTAGCTGGTGGTACGGCTCGTGGCGATCCCCCTGGACAGCATGTACTGGCGTAGCTCTTCACTCATGAAGGACGCCCCCCTATCCGTGTGGATGTAGCTCGGCATACCGAACAGACAGAACAGGCTGTTGAGGCATTTAATGACTGTGGCGCTGGTCATGTCTGGGCAGGGGAAGGCAAATGGGAAACGGGAGTATTCGTCCACAATGTTCAGGAAGTAAACATTGCGGTCAACTGACGGGAGGGGGCCCTTGAAATCTAAGCTGAGCCGCTCAAAGAGCCGTGTAGCTTTGATTAAGTGGGCTCTATCTGGGCGGTAGAACCGAGGCTTGCACTCAGCGCAAGTGCGGCAGTTCCTGGTCAGAGACCGAACTTCCTCAATCGAGTAGGGTAAGTTGCGGGACTTTATGAAGTGGAACAGCCGCGTGACCCCTGGGTGGCAGAGGTCGTTGTGGAGCGTCTGTAGCCGATCCCCGGTGGCGCTGGCACACATCCCTCGTGAGAGGGCATCGGGGGATTCGTTAAGGGCCCCTGGCCGGTAAATGATGTCATACTCGAAGGTGGAGAGCTCGATCCGCCACCTGAGAATCTTATCATTTTTAATCTTCCCCTTCTGTTTATTATTAAACATAAACGCTACCGACCGTTGGTCGGTAAGTAGGGTGAAGCGTTTGCCGGCTAGGTAGTGGCGCCAGTGGCGCACTGCCTCCACGATGGCTTGGGCCTCCTTTTCCACGGAGGAGTGTCTGATCTCGGGCCCTTGGAGGGTCCTCGAGAAGAAAGCTATGGGCCGCCCCGCCTGGTTGAGGGTGGCCGCCAAGGCAAAGTCAGATGCATCACTTTCCACTTGAAAGGGAGTGTTCTCGTCCACTGCCTGTAGCGTGGCCCGCTCAATATCCTGCTTAATGCTTTTGAAGGCGACGTGGGCCTCAGCAGAGAGCGGAAAAGAGGATGTTTTCAAGAGGGGGCGGGCTTTGTCGGAGTAGTTGGGGACCCATTGGGAATAATAAGAAAATAACCCCAGGCACCTTTTCAGGGCTTTGGGAGTGTTGGGCAGGGGCAGCTCCCGTAGGGGGCGCAATCGGTCGGGGTCTGGTCCGATTTCCCCATTCTCCACCACGCTGCCTAGTATGCAGAGGCGCGTGGTGTTGAAAACGCACTTGTCCTCGTTGTAAGTGAGGTTGAGTTTTTGTGCGGTTATCAGGAACCTCTCGAGGTTCGAGTTGTGATCCTGCTGGTTGTGACCGCAGATGGTGACGTTGTCGAGGTAGGGGAAGGTTGCCTGCAAGTGGTGGTCATCGACCATGCGGTCCATCTCCCTCTGGAAGACCGAGACCCCATTCGTCACCCCAAAGGGGACTCTGAGGAATTGGTAGAGGCGTCCGTTCGCCTCGAAGGCGGTGTACGGGCGGTCATCTGGTCTGATAGGGAGCTGGTGGTACGCTGACTTGAGGTCGATGGTGGAGAACACCCGGTATTGGGCAATTTGGTTCACCATTTCTGATATGCGGGGTAGCGGGTAGGCGTCTAGTTGGGTGTACATGTTGATCGTTTGGCGAAAGTCGATCACCATCCGTTTCTTCTCGCTACCCCTCACCACTACCACTTGGGCGTGCCACGGGCTGTTGCTGCGTTCAATGACGCGCTCCCTCAGCAGCCTGTCCACCTCGGTCGCGATAAACCGCCTGTCCTCCCAGCTGTACCTCCTGCTTTTGGTCGCTATTAGCCGGCAGTTGGGAGTAAGGTTCGCGAATAGCGAAGGCGGCTTTACCTTCAGGGTAGCCGGACCGCACACTGTGAGGGGCGGCTGGGACCCACCGTAATTGAGCGTGATGCTTTGGTGGTGGCACTGGAAATCCAGGCCCAAGATCACGCTCGCACATGGATTCTTCATGATTAGCAATTTAAAATTATCGTATACAGTTCCGTTAACGGACAATTGTACCGCGCAGTAACCCATAACGGTCGATGTCTGGGTTTTATCAGCCATAGAGATGGTGCCCCGAGCAGGGACCACCGTTAGAGAGAGTTGTTGTGCTAGTTCAGGGTGGATAAAACTCTCCGTGCTTCCACTGTCAATTAAACATTTAACCCCGCACCCGTTTACCTCGATGTCCACCATTGATTTGGATAGCGGGTGCGGTCTGGTCCACTGTGACCGATGCCACTGTAGGGCCCTGATCGAGACAAGATGGCGTCCACGCTGTCTGCTCATAAAATGGCGGACCCCACGAGGTCGGGCAAGATGGCGTCCAAGATGGCCGCTCCCACGGCGCACACGCGGCGGTGGCGGGTTTTCCAGCGGGGTTCCCTCTGCACACCTTCCCGAAGTGCCCCTTCTTACCGCACTTGAAGCAGGTGGTGCCTTTCGCCGGGCACAGGTTTCTGGTGTGCTTCGGCTGCCCGCAGAAGTAGCAGTTGGGGCCCCGACGCGTCGCGGCTGTCGTAGGGCTTCTGGGGGGGAGAGCGGGGCCCCGACGGTGTCGGGCTGCCGGGCGGGGAAGATGCCTTCCAAGATGGCGGCGCCCTTGGTGCACACGTGGCGGCGTGGGCTGAAGAGTAGGCGTCCGAGTTTCTCTGGGCCACATCCAGGGATCGCGCTGTGTCCACAGCCTGTTTCAGGTCCAATCCCGTTTTTTCCAGTAGTCTCTGCCGGATGTAAGTGGAGCTGAGGCCTGTGATAAAGGCATCACGAACAAGCTCGTCAGTGTACACTGCGGCTTTTACATCTTGGCACTTGCAGTCTTTGCCAAGCGTTTTCAGGGTGACTAGGAACTCATCCAGCGATTCCCCAGGTCGCTGTGCGCGAGTAACGAGCAGATGCCTAGCGTACACCTCATTTGTAGGCTGCTGGTAATGCGCCTTTAGGATGTCGCAGGCGGCCGGGTACGTGTCGGCGTCTTGGATGAGGGGTTAAACCCGGTGCCTTACCCAATTCCGCAGGATTCCGAGTTTCATACTTTCGGCGTCCGTAGCGCCTGTGATGGCTACGGATTTGTCCAGGAAGAATTCCATACACTTAAACCAGTGTCCGAAGCATGCCGATGCGTCCGAAGCATGCTGGTCCAAATCCAAACGTTCGGGTTTCAAGAGTTGATCCATTGCGTTGAAAACTTAGTTAATAAAATTGATGTGCCTCAATGAATCCGAGACTCGACGTTAACGGAGCAAAGCAAGGCTTTTATTAACTAAGAAAGTAATACACAGTGGAGAAGTGTCTCCCACCCAAAGATCTGCTGCACTGCCTGTGAGGCAGTGCGGCCTGCTTAAGTAGTGGCCAGGTATGGGCGGAGCCCTACACACAATACAGTACCGGTGGGGAAATGAAACTGAAACTAAACACAGAGAATACAGTGCCTGATGAACGGCATATTTCATCACAATTACTTTTACTGATGATCGGCAGTTAGTTTGACTGTCGATACGCACCGTTCGTTTTACTGTTGATCCACAGCGTTAGTTTTACTGTCGATCCTCAGCATTAGTTTTACTGTCGATCCACAGCATCAGTTTTACTGTCGATCCTCAGCATTAGCTTTACTGATGATCCTCAGCGTTAGTTTTACTGACAATCCACAGCGTTAATAAAACTAATGCTGCGGATCGACAGTAAAACTAACGATCCTCGGCATTAGTTTTACTGATGATCCGCAGCGTTAGTTTTACTGACGATCCGCAGCGTTAGTTTTACTGACAATCCGTAGCGTTACTGACTATCCTCAGCATTAGTTTTACTGACGATCCGCAGCATTAGTTTTACGGATGATCCTCATCATTAGTTTTACTGTCGATCCGCAGCGTTAGTTTTACTGTCGATCCGCAGCATTAGTTGTACTGTCGATCCACAGCATTACTTTTACTGGCGAGCCACGGTGTTAGTTTTACTGTCGATCCACAGCGCTAGTGTTACTGTCGATCCTCAGCCTTAGTTTTACTGTGGATCCTCAGCATTAGTTTTACTGTGGATCCTCAGCATTAGTTTTACTGTGGATCCTCAGCATTAGTTTCACTGTCGATCCTCAGCGTTAGTTTTACTGACGATCCGCAGCGTTAGTTTTACTGACGATCCTCAGCATTAGTTTTACTGTCGATCCTCAGCATTAGTTTTACTGTCGCTCCACAACATTCGTTTTACTGTCGATCCTTGGCATTAGTTTTACTGTCGATCCTTGGCATTAGTTTTACTGTCGATCCGCAGCATTAGTTTTACTGTCGCTCCACAACATTCGTTCTACTGACGATCCTCGGCATTAGTTATACTGATGATCCTCAGCCTTAGTTTTATTGTCGATCCACGGCATTAGTTCTACTGACGATCCTCAGCGTTAGTTTTACTGACGATCCTCAGCATTGGTTTTACTGACGATCCTCAGCGTTAGTTTTACTGACGATCCACAGCATTAGTTTTACTGACGATCCTCAGCATTAGTTTTGCTGACGATCCTCAGCATTAGTTTTACTATCGATCCATAGCATTCGTTTTACTGTCGATCTGCAGCATTAGTTTTACTGTCGATCCGCAGCATTACTTTTACTGACGATCGGCAGTTAGTTTGACTGTCGATACGCACCATTCGTTTTACTGTTGATCCACGGCGTTAGTTTTACTGTCGATCCTCAGCATTAGTTTTACTGTCGATCCACAGCATTAGTTTTACTGTCGATCCGCAGCATTAGTTTTACTGACGATCCTCAGCCTTAGTTTTACTGTCGATCCACGGCATTAGTTCTACTGACGATCCGCAGCATTAGTTTTACTGTCGATCCACAGCGTTAGTTTTACTGTCGATCCGCAGCATTAATTTTCCTGTCGATCCTCACTCTTAGTTTTACTGTCGATCCTCAGCCTTAGTTTTACTGACGATCCTCAGCCTTAGTTTTACTGGTTATCCACAGCGTTAGTTTTACTGTCGATCCGCAGAATTAGTTTTACTGTCGATCCATTGCATTAGTTTTACTGTCGATCCACAGCATCAGTTTTACTGTCGATCCTCAGCATCAGTTTTACTGTCGATCCGCAGCGTTAGTTTTACTGTCGATCCACTGCATTAGTTTTACTGTCGATCCGCAGCGTTAGTTTTACTGTCGATCCGCAGCGTTAGTTTTACTGTCGATCCGCAGCGTTAGTTTTACTGTCGATCCGCAGCGTTAGTTTTACTGACGATCGGCAGTTAGTTTTACTGTCGATCTACGGCATTAGTTCTACTGACGATCCTCAGCATTAGTTTTACTGTCGATCCGCAGCATTACTTTTACTGACGATCGGCAGTTAGTTTTACTGTCGATCCTCAGCATTAGTTTTACTGACAATCCTCGGCCTTAGTTTTACTGTCGATCCACGGCATTAGTTCTACTGACGATCCTCAGCATTAGTTTTACTGTCGATCCACGGCATTAGTTCTACTGACGATCTGCAGCATTAGTTTTACTGTCGATCCACAGGATTAGTTTTACTGACGATCCGCAGCGTTAGTTTTACTGACGATTCGCAGTGTTAGTTTTACTGTCGATCCATTGCATTAGTTTTACTGACGATCCTCGGCATTAGTTTTACTGACAATCCTCGGCGTTACTTTTACTGACAATCCTCGGAATTAGTTTTACTGTGGATCCTCAGCATTAGTTTCACTGTCGATCCGCAGCATTAGTTTTCCTGATGATCCGCAGCATTAGTTTTACTGACGATCTGCAGCGTTAGTTTTACTCTCGATCCTCAGCATTAGTTTTACTGTCGATCCACGGCATTAGTTCTCCTGACGATCCTCGGCATTAGTTTTATTGTCGATCCTCAGCCTTAGTTTTACTGACGATCCGCAGCGTTAGTTTTAGTGTCAATACGCAGCGTTAGTTCTACTGTCGATCCGCAGCATTAGTTTTACTGTCGATCCGCAGAATTAGTTTTACTGTCGATCCATTGCATTAGTTTTACTGTCGATCCACAGCATCAGTTTTACTGTCGATCCTCAGCATTAGTTTTACTGACGATCCTCAGCGCTAGTTTTACTGACAATCCACAGCGTTAGTAAAACTAATGCTGCGGATCGACAGTAAAACTAACGCTACGGATTGTCAGCAAAACTAACACTGCGGTTCGTCAGTAAAACTAGTGCCGAGGATCGTTAGTAAAACTAATGCTGCGGATCGACAGTAAAACTAACGATCCTCGGCATTAGTTTTACTGATGATCCGCAGCGTTAGTTTTACTGACGATCCTCAGCATTAGTTTTACTGATGATCCGCAGCGTTAGTTTTACTGACGATCCTCAGCGCTAGTTTTACGGATGATCCTCAGCATTAGTTTTACTGTCGATCCTCAGCGTTAGTTTTACTGACGATCCACAGCATTAGTTTTACTGACGATTCGCAGCATTAGTTGTACTGTCCATCCGCAGCATTCGTTTTACTGTCGATCCACAGCATTAGTTTTACTGGCGAGCCACGGTGTTAGTTTTACTGATTATCCACAGCATTAGTTTTACTGTCAATCCTCAGCATTAGTTTTACTGTCGATCCATTGCATTAGTTTTACTGCCGATCCGCAGCGTTAGATTTACTGACGATCCACAGCATTAGTTTTACTGTTGATCCTCAGCATTGGTTTTACTGACGATCCTCAGCGTTAGTTTTACTGTCGATCCACGGCGTTAGTTTTACTGACGATCCGCAGCGTTAGTTTTACTGATGATCTGCAGTTAGTTTTACTGTCGATCCTCAGCATTAGTTTTGCTGTCGATCCGCAGCATTAGTTTTACTGTCGATCTACAGCATCAGTTTTACTGACGATCCACAGCATTAGTTTTACTGTTGATCCTCAGCATTAGTTTTACTGTCGATCCGCAGCATTAGTTTTACTGTCGATCTACAGCGTCAGTTTTACTGACGATCCACAGCATTAGTTTTACTGACGATCCTCAGCATTAGTTTTACTGTCGATCCGCAGCGTTAGTTTTACTGTCGATCCTCAGCGTTAGTTTTACTGTCGATCCTCAGCGTTAGTTTTACTGACGATCCGCAGCGTTAATTTTACTGACGATCCTCAGCGTTAGTTTTACTGTCGATCCTCAGCGTTAGTTTTACTATCGATCCTCAGCGTTAGTTTTACTGTCGATCCTCAGCGTTAGTTTTACTGTCGATCCTCAGCGTTAGTTTTACTGTTGATCCGCAGCGTTAGTTTTACAGCTGGGCGGCCAATTGAAAATCTGCATCATTTTGTCAATAGATGAAATTACTTTAAACTCATATTATCATCATCGGTAATAGTGTTATGTTTTGCAACAGCCATTTCCGTTTTTGCCAAAGAAACATATCTGCCTCTAGAAAGGTTAGTGTAGAGACAAAGTCTGAAAGAAGATGCATTTGGCAGAGAGTGTTCATGGAACAATAGGTCATGTAGAAAAGCCAAGGTGCTCCACCTGAAGCAATTTTTCGTTGACCAGCTCTCCATCTAAAAACAGTCTTTGCTTCACGGCCATTCTTGCAGCATGATAAGGATCAAACTCCGAGGTAGTCATCTACAACAATGTCTTCAATGCTTGACATTTCCTGTTTCGAGCTTTTGCTTTGCTTATCCACATCTCCAGCAGCTTTTTTTTTAATCTAGGCTCATCATCAGAGAAGCACAGGGCACTCTGTATCCCTACTACCAGGAGAGAAAAATTGGCTTGGAAATTGGCTGTGATTCTGATCTCATTGTTACCCTTTGTTGTGGTCTAAATTCAGTGATTACACCATTAGAGGGGATGTGTGCTTTTGAAAAGCCCACGCAAATCTGCTTAATTTAATACACATAATGACAACAATATTGTTTCTATTTAGATGGAGTGTAATTTATCTCTTTAGCTTAAACTAATGATTCCACATTTTGAAAATCCCTTGAAAAATCAAAGAGCAATTCCCTTTCAACATCCCAGGGAAGGGCTTACAGAGAAAAGCATTAGTGCTAAAACTTAAATGGCAACAAGAAAACCCTTATCTGTTCTTCCACTAGTACAAGAGTACTGCTTTGTGTCTGCAAAAGATTTCTGGCACAGTGGGAAAACCTGGTCAATCTCATATTCTTCCCTGGGACCTGTCCAAAGCGCCAACAGCAGCTAAGCTAGATATTAATACACTCTCAACCATCAAAAGCTGTCAGATATATAAGGGCTGAGAGCCATTTTAATCAGTTTTAGCTTTTTCCCTAACAAGCTCAGTACACATCTTAAATGACACTAGTCTCGACAATGATTGGTCAACCTCATTTCGCATTTAACTTCCTCTGCGAGTCGTAATAGATAATCATGATCGTTCTGATGACTCCATATTCTCTGTGACCTCAAAATATGGCTATTAACTGGAGAATTAAACAATAGAAGTCGGCCGTATGCAATGGTTGGCTCTGATGCCTTTACAGATATTGTCATCAATGTATTCTCAGTAGGATAGTATTCAACACCCCCGTCTGGAGGTCCAAAGCTGCAGAATACAACAGCTTAAGGAGACAAGTATTCACTTTTCTATTTCTCTTAAAGCAGATGTGTTTGAAATGATGATGTTTCCACTTCTCTCCTTGTTTATTCTTGTTGCACTCAGTCAGGCATTTTCATAAATTGCATCTTCCTGACCGATTGTCGAAACACTCCGCAGAGGCTCTGCTGATGTAATTGTGAATGTCGCTCACTTGCTGCTTTTTTGCTTGCCTTTCATTCAGCGACTGAGTGAATATTACTTTTAACTGTGTATACAGGAGACATTACCAGCAGCAAAGATGGAAGTAACTATTATTCGTCAAAATACCTTATAAGACTGAAATTAAACTAAACATACCAATGTTAATTGTGCAGTTACACACTGTAAAATGGAGCAGGAAATCAAAAGCTTTCTATTCTTTGATCCTTATGAACAAATAAGTGTTAACAGAGCTCCTTAACAAACTGTCGGAGTATGCAACAGTACTTCAACACTAAATATTTAAATATGTTACACTTAATTTTTTGTTAAACTGGTTTCTGCTCAGTGCATGCAAAATATTTAACTTGGATTTCATTATGATTTTTTTTTTACAGACACAAAAGTTGCTTTTAGGCTGCGTCTGCAGATTTTATCCATTTTGCAGCGGATATGAATTTTAGTTGGCTTTAGCTTTGCATGATTTCAGACCCTAGGAGACGGGTTGCTATCCTATGCATCTAGGAACAGCCACAGCAAGTCTCAATCATCTCACAAGAGATTCTGGCTTTTTATGTTACCTCCTTTACTCAGAAAGCAAAGCTTGTATAGGTTCTTTTGAAAGGTAACTGTATCTTTGAATGGTGTTGACGGCTATCTTAATCTCACACCTGATAATGCTTCAATCTCAGATGCCTTTTATGAAACACAAACATTTACTTAACCTTCATCTTTCAATAAATGCATCATTCATCTAATAGCTCATCATTTCATAGGGTAATATTTTGCAAAAATGCTTGATGCTTTATCTGGATGTCATTTTAATGGAAGGTTCAACATTTACATCACAACAGTGAAAACTGTGGGGTGAAACTGTCCACAGGGAGATAAAATGCCAGGAATAAATAGTGCCATTAGAATATGGTAAATATAAAAGATCTACTCTTGACTTGCACTTTCAAGAACCATGGCACCTTGAAATTAGAAATTTAATAATAATTTTCTCCCAAACAAATAGTTGAAACCTATCTGCAAATCACAGGACTTTTTTCTACAACCATTCTGTTGCATTTTTCTAGTTAAGTTGGTTTGAATATATACATCATACTGATAGCAATGAAATCTGTCCCCAAAATATAGTCAATGCAATGACAATCAGATATTTTAAATTATATCGTTTTATAAAAAAGTTTTAAGATGCTAGTGTGACCTAAACATTATTAAAGAACTGTTTTCTTTCTTATTGCTTTGGAAATTTCCTTTATAATGAGTCTCATAATATTTCCTGCCCTATCCAGACTTGGTAATGTTTGGGATATGGGCTCCTAGTCATAGGCCCAGAAAACAGGTAATGCTCAATGTTGCTTGTTTTCTGAGTTTAGCAGTAGAATTTCTATACTGTCCTGTGCAATTTAAATATCTATCCCAAGCCCTCTTTAAAAAGATTTAAGGTGTTGTAATTGAAAAGCTCATCAAAAAATGGCAGCCAGAGTAAAATTTATTTGATATTTTTTCTTCAAACTGTGCACAAAAATCATGAGGCAACCCAATAATGTATTTTTGAAGAAATGCAATTAGCTTTAGGGAGTAGGGAATTGTTGACCAAATTTATTGGTACTTTATTTTAAATTATATTCTGATATTCTGAAATGTAGTTGAGATTGGCCAATAAAACTGGAAAAAACTGTCTCATTAACTCAGGGGTACTACAGTAACATTTCTGCACCATTTTCAGGATCAGACATGCTCTATTTTTGTAATTCGGCTACAGAATACTGTTGAAATTCTCCCTGATATTTGGCACTGCAGTGTATCAAATACTGTTCCCTAAGATGTTATGTGACAGAAAACAGGTTTGCGTTCAGCAAAATTTCAAGAGAATTCAGAATTCAAAGGGTAAGTGAGAGACACACCGTGTAGGACTGGTGAGGCTGAGGTACATGGCCATCACTTTCCCAGCATTCCATAGGAAATTGCTTCTCACTCCTGAAGGACTTTGTGCAATTTTTAAAAAATCATTTCAATGCAAGAAAGCAATTTCTCATACATATATAAGATAGCACGTGATTTGTCACAGTAAAACCTGCTTTTTACTCAACCTTTTTATATCTTAATCCCTTTATTATCATAGCATTTTCAAATGCTTTCTATTCATTTCAGCACCACTGATCATGTTTTATGTCATAATGCAATCTGTTTTGTGCAGTGTATATTTCTAGGTTAAAAGTGCCTCAACTATCCACAATTAATCTGAGTTTAACGTAAGTGTATATACCTATACCTTTCATATCCAGTCAAGTCAAATCATGGTAGCAGCACTATTTCTCTTTACTCATTTGATTGCCAATATTTTTACGGCCATCTTTTTCTAATTTCCTATTTTACCCCCTTAATTTCCCTCTTTTCATTTTTAAATATACATAAACCTGTTCAGCTACAGCTGCTTAATATTGTACGTGCTGGCTGGCAAAGACCAGCTGCCATCATTGTACTGTTGGATATGATAATAAGAGGGCTTCACTCTGCAAAACTGACTTTATTGAAGTAACCTACAATACCGCACAAAAATTGTAAGGAGGCTGCGACATGAGAAACAGGAGTGTGTAAATTTGATTGATGATGGTTTTAAAAATTCAGCAAATGTAGGTCAACAAAAGAGATGGTGAACTTTTAAACCTTTCCTGTAGCACAGAAAGAAGAAAAGCGTGTAAAGCAGCATGTGGCTATCATACAGCAGTTCGCTGGATTAGCATAATGGCTTCTTCTAATGAATGTGTGCTTAAAAGCACCAAATGCTTGTGAAAGAGCCAAACCCAATATAGAGCTCTGCACGGGAACTGTACCTTAAAGCCCCAGTGTCATCTCATTGGTTGTTTGAGGGCATGTCCACAATCCTTGCAGCACTCTAAGGCAAACTAGCAAGTGTGGCAGCTAACGTGATAACACTGGCAGTCAACACAGTCATTGCATCAACCTGCTTAGACCCAAGAGTGTTCTTTTAAGAAGTGAGTCTCATCAGTGGTATATCTTTTAATAAAAGTTAGAGAATTCTGGTTGACTCTGTAATGTTTTTGCTTCTCCCTTACTCTTGCTTTTTTTTTAAAATAATGTTTTTGTTTAAATAGTGATTCTTATGATCTCACCAGAAGGCTTGGCATGGAGGAGGTACTCAGGTTGACAGTGTGAGGGAGCTGAATTAACAAACTGCAGGGGAACTCATTAACCCTTTGTATCCTTTCAATTAAACTCCCTCAGCACTGTCAGCGACAGGGACTCTTCCAACCCAGTTCCTCTAATTATGTCGTCATCAGAAACTAATGCTCAAATAATTTTTTTTTAGAAAGGCAGCTGAAATAAAAAACAAGTTAGGTTAATGATGATTCTTGATAGCTTTGATTTTTCAGGAAGTAAAACAGATGGTATGTATTTGGACATTTAATCTTAGGATGATGCAGTAAGATTTTTCAGCAAGAATAATAAGCATCATAATATGGAATCTCACCTAACATGGTGTGCACTATACATCCTACAGGGATACTGCTCATATGACTGCTATTGTAAATCGTCCCTAAACATCTCTGGTAATAAAGCATTGCACAGTTTTCTCTTCCGCCTTTCCTATGCTACTGTGTCATCTAATTTTGCAGGAAAAAGAATTGTTTGGACCGATTACCCATTGGAATGGGAACCTAACTACATTTATAATCAGTCTTACAAACCCCAAGCAAGGACCTGCTAATAAACTCTTGGTGTTGGGGAAATTACTGTGGAATTACTTGAAGACTTGTAAAAGAAATGTGATTTTATTTTTATATCTATGACAGTAATACTAAATTAGTGGTGAAAATGCTATTAATGATACCATTTAAATTATTTAAAATGAGTGCTTTAGGGCAAATTATATTGTATGCAGGGCTCCACATTTTGTTTATGCAAAGCAAACCAGAATTTTAGCAATCGCAAAGCAAATGTGTACAAATATAAATTAAAATATCGACATCACACTCCTGTCTGTTTGCACAGGATTGCTGCAGATAATCTTTCATACATTAAATGTAGACTTTTCAAACTTAAAGTCAAGAAAACATTAACCTGCTTTGACACAGTGAGCATTTTTATTGTTGGAGGTACGTGGATGTTGCCCTCTAATTCCCCTCACAGTCCTCCCCTGCTCTGGTCCCAACGGTCGACACACCTTCTATAGCTGAGATGACAGACAGGCTACCTGCTGCCAGGCCTTTGGTAATGCCGGTATTAAGCTGGCTGCAAGAATGCATGCCACATCAGCCTAGGGATGGCGCTCTCTCTCTCTCTCTCTCTGATTTATTTCCTCCCTTATTCTGAAGAAGCTCCCAGTGCTTCTCCACACAGTGCAACTGAGATCAGACAGTGGGGGGATTGAAGCTCTATCCCATCATTCTATCATACCATGGTGCTCCAACCTGCAATGCCATCTCTACAAATCAGTTTCTTGACAGCATAATGTGTGTATCAGAAAAATCAGAATGATTTACTTGCCAGCACATTGGAGAAAATGTCAATAAAATATTTTGAAATTAAAAACAAGTTGTAAAAAATGTAAAATAAATTATGAATGTATCAGGATTCACACTGAGGCACAATAATATACAGACCACCTTAGCACACAGTACTGTATAGACACACGCATTGATGACAGTAACTACAGATTTTGCTCAAGTACTTTCTCTTCAATCACTTTTTGAATATTGGCCTATTTTGTTTGAGTTTAAAATCTGAACGAGAAACTTGAAATTTTTTTAATCCTAATAATTAAATCTGCATTCCCAGTCTGACCTGAATACAGATATTTATGAGACTTTTTTGAGCCAGAGTATCTGTTACGCATGTTACGAGTTTCATATGAACGAACTGGACATATTTGTTATTAAGATTGAGCCAATATTTCTCTCTATATCTCGATAGCATTTTACTTTTATTAAAACCTACTTCTGTCAGTCAAGTTAACTGTTTGATTTATTGCACAAATTAGGTTCCCAGTAAATGGGCGTCCATGTGCAAGTGTGAGTAAGGCCTTTTTCAAATGATAGGTCACAATCTCCTGTTGTTAAATGGCGTGAATTGCTTTCCTGGTATCTGGCTGCTGTGACTCCAGTGTACTGCTGGTGCAATAGTGCCCTCTGCTGTTTTAATTTTGCAACTACACTGGCCACTGCCGGTGACTTAAGAATGCAAAATGGCTGAGCCCAGGCCCCTCACTTAGCAAGACTTTACTCCAGTCTCAGCCCCTATGGATACCAAGGTGAAAGGGTCTGTTAATTACTGCCATTTGAGGATTTTTGAAAAAAAAATGTAATTGCTACATTAAGTTCTCACCAATGTGTTAGATGTATAAAAGCAGTGAACTAACAATTAAATGAGAATCATATATTGCCCTCATCTGAGATTTTTTATCCAAGTTCTTATGATTGTTGAAAAGTATCATCCAGGGAGGTCTGTTGACACCATCCTGTCATGTGGCTCTGTCGTAGCAATTACAAAAAGATGGGCTGCAAAAGGACTTTATACTTACATTTTGATGCTTAGCTCCATTTTCAATGTGTTTTTACAGTTTTAACCATAGAAATAATCCATAGCTGTCAGAGGCACCAGTCTGAACCAAACACTACTTTTATTTTGAATAAAGTTATAGAGGAAGGAGCACATTTGTTAACAAGGCATCATTCACCATCCACAGCTCAATGTTGAACCTAGTGAGATACAATGAATTACATACCATTTGCTCCATCTCTCTCCAAGAACTCTCCAGCACAGCCATTGGTCCAAACCACCAGTCACTCTCCTTTGCAGAACGTTTCCCTTGAAACCAGAATTGTCGCAACCACTCAAACTCCACCTGCATCAAGAAAGCATAGTTCCATTTCAAACAAGAGATCTCCAACCACATGGACACTATTGTGGAAAGGCTGCATTCTTTTAAATGAAGCTGAATATTACCCATCAGCACTAAGCAAACTTGTATAGTACCATCGTTAGTCTCAATAACCTGCACCTCACTGTTCTAAATAACAGAACCTTAATATTAAGAAAAGCTGGAAATCTGAAATAATAAAGGTCCACCAGCATCTGTAAAGAAAAAATACAGGTTAACATTCTGGGAATAGACTCTTCAGGTAGTCTGACAAAACTATAAATATAAACCATTTTTTTTTCCATTTTCACAGATGCTGACAGACATGTGTGCATTTCCAGCACTTTCTGTTTTTAATTTAAAATCTTAAAATGGATATCACTATCCGGTAGAGCCAATCCTGTGGGTAAGTTACCTACTATTTTTGGTTGTTTTGTTAGAAATCTTGCCAGTGTAGGTCACACTCCCATATCTTGTTAGGAAAGGGTATCAAAGGGTATGGATCAAAGGTGGGTAAATGTAGTTGAGGTACAGATCAGCCATGATTGGATTGAATGGCGGAATGGGCTCGAGGGGCTGAATGGTCAACTCCTTTTCCTACGTTCCATACTTGTTGTTATGGTTACAGTTTTATTAACAATGTGTTCCAATTAATGTCTGGATAAGACAACAAAAACAAATAAAATGTTCAGTTGTGGACAAGTGTTCCCTTGTACATTGTGTAAGTCAGACCCAGTCTGCGCAAGGTCCACAAATAGATGTGAAAATGCAACATATACACTGTATTTTATGGTATTTTTTCACCACTGTATAAGAAAGAAATGTCATGGTTTTGCTAATTAGGTGCCTCTGAAATAAATTCAACATATCTCACAAATGATTTAATTTTGTCCATGTGAGCATATGGTTACGAGTTTAGAAAAGGAACTAAAATATACTACTGCAGTTTGTGCATGGAGATTCAAAATTCTAACAAATGGAGCAGTTTTTAATAATCATTCGCATATCGTCTTGCAGAACAGTTTAGGGAAAATCATAAAGCAAATACTAAAGATGTTTAGATTATAATTTTTGTGTGCTTTTAGCGAATGTTATGGGCATCATCTCCTATGTGGTTTGAACAGAGAACATTAGCACACCAAAATAAGTAGAAATGGGTTCTATTTTCTGAATAGCATCAGAACAGAAAAACTTGAAAGTATGAAACTCTGTCTTGGAGCCACACTGTTAATCGCTGCATATTGTACACATATGGCGCCTGAATTTACCACATATGCAGCCACTTTGTGCTGGATGTCCTGCGTTGTTTGAATGTGCATTAAGAATGGCTACAAATAAAGAAATGAAATGTGAACCTAGAAAATTATATCTTCCTGTTATGCAGGTAACGATCACAAATGTATTTCACATTGCAAGGAACTCTCATTAACCAGTATTTTATTAACTCTTAGCGATCAAACAAACAACTTTGATGGGAGAAAAACTGCCATGGGTTTTTTGAGGGGTCACCCCAGATTTGCCCGTGAGGAAAAAAGAAAAACATTGACAACTACTGTTTGTGCTTCAAGGAATTAGAAGAGGGGAGGAAGAAAATTTACAAACCTCAATTTTCCTATTCAGCATTTGTATTTAACTTCGGGAATTACTGCCTCTTAAAATGTGAACTATATTGCCCTGTTTTGCCCCGGTTTCTCTGTAACCTGCAATATAGTAAATACATGAGCTCCTTGTCACACCGCAGCTGACACACTAATGCTCCGAGCTATAGTTGTCACATTAGCAGAAAGTAATCAGGATTTAAAGATCGATCAATGAGAGGCCAACACACAGACTAACGTTGGCCTCCAGACCAGGAAACTCCAGTCTCTACTGACGTTTAGCACCTGGGGATCTGCAGTCATCTATTGGACGAAAGAGACAATGGCTCAGAGGTCCGATGCCTTGTCACTTACTGCATCATGGAGATGTCTGCAAGCTCCACAGTCTTATTCTTTTGACTGACAGTGGAGAATAGGAGCTAATGGGGTCTTGGGGAAAAAAGAGAGGAATCAAAGACACAGAAGGGAACATAACCAGAGCTCCAAGCAATTCTAAATAATGGGATGTTATTGCACTGGGATGGGAATCTCGCTGGCAAACTACGGCCAGAATGCAAACTACAAAACTAAAATATTTACTAGAATTTTCCTGTTTAACAGTGTTACGTTTGAGCCCTGAATAAATAGTGTTTCTTTAGCTTCACTATTGTAGCTTGTGATAAATAATTATTGGTTGGTTTTGGAAAACAATGAAATTGAATCAATTGAATCTCTGAATGCAAGACTGCTCAAGCAGCCTTCCCTGACCGAAATCCCAAAGAGATGATAAAAGAACTCCTCCACAGTAGCTGCTGTGGTTTTACAATGTAAAATAGTATCGTGACGAAAAAGGGCTAACACATCCCAAAACGCCCTCCTTCAAGTGAGATGGTTGAAAATATCAACCTCTCTTCAACAAGAATGACCATCACAAACAAACTCAGGATCCAATTGTTTTCAATGCAAGCCAATATTACTATCATTAGCCCCCACTGTAACCTAACTGCTCGAAAGTAATGAGCATCTGATTTAAATATACAAAATTAGCCAGCCCCAAGTCTGGGTGGCATTGTTGGTTAGCATAATATCCTTTTGCCTCTTTGGCCTGGGTTCAGATTCAGCCTTAATTGATGGGATGAAAGTGTCCTCTTGGCTGGTTGTAAGATTCCTATCTGAAATTAGACTTTTCTAGTAAGGTTCCAATTCCAGTGCAGTAACATCCCATTATTTAGTATTTGTTTGGAACTCTGGTAATAATGGTTTCTTCTATGTCTTAATGCCCCTCTTTTCTGACGGCCCCATTGGCCCTTATAGGCAAGTGGAATAATGAGACTATGGCTCCTGCAGACATCTCCACACATGATGCAGTAAGTGGTGACACATGGAACCTCTAAACCCTAGTCCCTTCCTCCCAGAGATTACTGGCGACACCAAGGGGGAGAAATTCAGTTGTTAGCGCCACCCGTTAGCGCCTTAAGAGGGCGATAAGTGGGGCGCGATGCAGCTAGCGCCCGGGCGCGGCGAGACCTGCGCCTCTCGCGAAATTGAGCGGACATTTAACGGCGGCGCAAAACCGCAATGCCCGCTCAGCTGCGCGCGCAGCTCCTGATGTCATTTCATGGTGCAATGCCCTTGGGGCGCCCCGAACCGGAAATTCAGTGGCGCCCCCCTCCTTTCTGCCTGGTGCTCCCAGCGACTGGTTGACTGGAACGGTTCGCAGTCGCTGTGGAGCTGGGGGGGCGCTATTTAAAGGGGGCACTTCCTGGCTTCTTTGTGGTAGCCATTTGTGGACCACTCCTTCTGTGAGAGAGAGAGAGATTTGCAGAGAGACAAAGGGAGAGAGCTTTCTGCATTGACTCAGCGCTCGCAGAGGTACTTCTGGCTTCGGCCCAGAACTTTGTAGTTGGTTTGCTTTTTCACTGGCATAACCTTGAGTGGCCACATACTATGGGGGCTGCAATGGGTGGGAACATTGAGTTTCTCCATTGCATTGAGAGGGCTCAGAGATGCCGAGAGAGAGTGCCAATCATGGCCAGATGGAGGAGGGCCAACAGGCGTCGGCACACGAGACCTTACCCTCCCAGGGTATTCCGCCAACAGTTCTCATATCTCAACATGTCTGAGGAGCAGTGTTTTTGGAGGCCTCGATTCAGCAGGGAGGTGGTCACTGAGCTCTGCCACCTGCTTCAGCCAGATCTGCAGCCTCAACTGAGGAGCAGGACGTCTCTGTCGGTGGCAGTGAAGGTAACAGTGGCTCTCAACTTCTATGCCACCGGCTCCTTCCAATCCGCTACTGGGGACATTGCCAATGTCTCCCAGTTCGCAGTGCATTGCTGCATCCGTCAAGTCACGAATGCCCTCTTTAAAAGGAGACGTCAGTACATTTCCTTCCCCAGGACCCTGGACAAGCAGCAAGAGCGCGCAATGGGATTTGCAAGAATAGCGGGCTTCCCCATGGTCCAGGGCGCCATTGACTGCACGCATGTGACTTTGCGGGCGCCGCAAGAGAATGCCGAGGATTACCGCAACCGGAAGGGGTTCCATTCGTTGAACGTCCAGTTGGTGTGTGACCACAGACAGCTGATACTCACTATCAATGCCCTCTTTCCAGGCAGCAGCCACGATGCCTTCATCCTTACAGTGTGAAGCCCTGATCTTGGCTGCACTGCCTCCCATGGTCGAATAGCCCTTACACAGAGTGAAGCCCTGATCTTTGCTGCACTGCCTCCCATGGTCGAATAGCCCTTACAGTGTGAAGTCCTGATCTTGGCTGCACTGCCTCCCATGGTCGATTAGCCCTTACAGTGTGTAAAGTGCTGAACGTGCATGTGAGTTTCATGAAAGGCCCATAGGTGCTGGATGAGGGCTGGGCATTGGGGCTTTCAGGACCCTTTGGCCATAAAGTGAGGTGCACATGCAGGGATGAAGAGGATACTGAAAAGGGTACTCACCCTGACGACCCGAGTGAGGTCGTTGAACTTCTTCCTGCATTGCACAGGGGTCCTAGGCACCATGCTGCTGGAGGTCATTCTGTGAGCCACCTCCCTCCAAGCTTTGCGATAGTTGTTGGGCAGCGGCCTCCTGCCACTGTCCGGAAACAGGATAGATCGCCTGCGCTCCACTGCGCCAACCAGAACTTGCAGGGCCCCCTCACTGAACCGCTGCGCTCGCTCCCTGGCCCTCTCCATGGTCCTAGGCGTTACAATGTGGCAGCAGGTCTGTCCAGGCCGAGAATCAGGGCTCCGGTGCGCAGGGTGTGGCTACAATCCAAGATCGAACCTCCCCTTTAAGAGCTGACCGGCGCCAGCGTGTCTGCGTGCAATCGCTAACTGGCCGCACCTGCGCTACGCCCGCCCTCGGTGGTAGTGCCTTGCTTCTCTGGCTTAGCGCCTTAAGACAGTCGTGCAGCGCCTGTTTTAACGCTCCAAGCACCTCCTGGGGCGAAGCAGGTCAATTTAGCAGTAGGTGGCGATAATTTGCGCCGGGCGCTAAATTTCGCACCCGCTCGAGTATAACGCCCCAAACGTGGCAATACTGAATTTCTCCCCCCAAATGTCAGCAGCATCTGGGGTGTCCTGACCTGGAGGTCAATATTATACCTAACTTCTAGTGAGTGTGGGCCTACAGCATAGAACTGACAATTTGCTTAGCAATCTCAGAAGGATGGCTGGAAAAATGTCACACTGGTGTAAGATGGGATACATTTCTGAAGTTTTAGTTGAGATAAAATAAAGTGAGTTTTACTCTGTATGCTATACCAGATATGAGATTGATTTTGTCTGCATTAGGTGTCTGCAATGGGAATCCCTTATATCTTAATAAGTACAACAATTCACCCCCCAAAAATTGCCTCTTCCAAGTGAATACTCTGTAAAACTCCATGTAAATCCAACAGGACCTGTATTTTTACCCGTGATCCACTCAGTTCTGAATATACATCTCAGTCAACAATCAATTGAGCTTTTCTACAGCCGATTGTAAACTCCAGATTTAATTGTGAATGAATTCCAAATGCATTGCTATATGGAATTGAAGTGCACAGTTAACAGTGTCAATGCATTTGCTCTACTGATTGGATTTCATTAAAGTCCTCCCAGTTTAGAATCAGCTGCAAAGCAAATCCACAATGACCAGATGATCATGAATCTGACTCTAATGGCTGTGCTTACAAATGGAAGCATCAGACGGGCAGTTTTACTTTGCCTGACAACAACAACAACAACTTGTATTTATATAGCGCCTTTAACATAGTAAAACATGCTAAGGCGCTGCACAGGTGTATTTTAAGACAAAGAATTTGACACCGATCCACATAAGGATAAATTAGAGCAGATGACCAAAAGCTTGGTTACAGCACAGGTTAGAAAAATTTACAGGTCCCTGCTCCAGGGCCCACCATATTTGACTGAGGACCTTCAGAAACTATTTCCTTTGAGGCCTGCTGGACCCTTTATTCAGTTGCATTGTTAAAATTCCTTCTACTTTAAAATTATTATTGTGAAATGCATGACACTGCACTCAGACATAAAGGGCTCGATTTTGCCAGGCCCGAGGAGGCGGGATTGGAGGCGTGCGAGGTGGTAAAAATCGCAAAAAATGGCAGACGGGCCCGATCCCGCCTCCGAGCAATTTTCCCAAATGCGTGTTTTCTGACCCCATTTCCATTCCGCCTCCAAGAGGTGGGATAGGCCCTTAAGACCCTTAACAACCACTTAATTACCTCTATAATCTAATTTTGAGAGGCCTTTCTGATTTTACCACTTTTCCCACGTCTCCTCTGGAACATGCCAATGAATCCTGGCAGCCTCACAAGTGGATTGCTTACTAACAGCTGCAGCTCCACCATTAAAAAGGAGTTTTCAGCAATCATCATTTGCAGGTGGCAGAACTTTGTTGTCTCAGGTCTGGGGGAAATTTTAGCGGCCTACCCATTGTTGTGGAAGTTTGGAGCCTGACACCCATCTCCAGTGTGACCTCCTGGGAAACCCCTCTCGCCACCTCGACTGACTGCTTCCTCAACTGAGGCATATACCAGAATCTTGGGAACCATTTATTTCCTTTCCTCCTGAACATCAGATTCGGATGAAGACCAGCCGTGTCAGCAGCAGAACCATGAACAACAGCACCACCAACAGCAGGAGCAACAACAGGAGCGCCAAGCTGCTGCTCACCCACCTGAAGCTGCACAGGCCAGAAGGCGGCAGCGCGCGACCACATTGCTGCCTGGGATGCAAGGGACGCGCTCATCTTGGCCAGATTTGCTTAGCCTGCACAATCAAACACTGTTGCCTCGCACCTTCTTATCAGACTATCGACAATGGCTAAGAACCTGCGGGTTCCTATCACTCTGACCACCATACTGACAATTGCAAGTCGCCCTAAGCCCTCAATGTGGAAGTTCCATTAACAAAATGACACACGCCACAACTGCAACAGTTTGCCATCAGAATTTTTTATGACAATAAGCAACTGATGGCTTTTCAAAATTAAACACATTACACCCAAGTGACTACCCTTGTGACTACTTGTGCATTATCTTCCTCTTACGCATGCTCCTACGTGGTGCTTCCCCTGTGGCTTCAGCAGATGTGGAGGCCCCTTGCTCACTTTCTTGCTGCTCCTGTCTCGACACCTTTGGCGGGCGTCCTTTGGGGTTGCGAACCTGTGAGGGCTCGTCAACAGTCTGCTGCTTCTGCGGCTGTGCAGGGGTTGAGGTGCCGATCTCAGTTGGGTGGGGACTCTGGTGGAGTTCTGCAGTGGCATGGTCGTGTGAGCACTTGGAGAGGAGCCCCCACTTCCTTGTTGTATGCCATCAACATCCCTCTCATGGGTCAGCCCCACTTCAGAGCTAGCAAGTGGCTGGATAGCACCTTGCTGCACTGCAGGGGGGCCATGAGGACCCGTTTCTGCACTGGAAGTCCTACTCCAGAGGACTTGCATGAAGGTCTGGTTTGTTTGCTCAATAGCTGACCATCGCTCAAGAGATGTCAGTCTATTCTGAACAATTACCATGTTTTCTATACCCTGGCGACTAAGCTCCTCCATGGACGTAGCCATCCTCTCCTCTACCGTAGCCAGCCTTACCATGGAGGTAGCCATCCTTTCCAAGGAGGTTGCCATCCCTTCCGTGGTGTTGCGTTCATGTGCCAACGCCTCCACAAAGGCTCTGCTCATGTTAGCGATGGACTCATCCATTCGCTCCACACTCGCAGCGACCCTGGAGACAAAACCTGCCAGAGACTCCTGCACCTGTTCCTGGAGTTCCAGCACCGCTCTCCTTCCAGATGGACCCGGAGGCACAGGGTCGACATGCAGCGGAGCCGAGCTGGGAGCGTCCTCTCCACTACGACGAGGACTCTCCATTACTGTCTCTGTCTCCACCATCTGCTGATGCTCACTTGTGAGCTGTGATACACCAGGTGACAACTCTACTCTATGTCCCGAAGGTCCCACCGAGGTGTGAGTGTCTGCGTTGGTGCTGGGTGCACTTAATTCTGCTGACGGAGCGCCCTCGCAGGTTGCAGCTTCCTCTGAGGAGTCTGGAAGCTCAGGCTCTTCCTCCTGGACAGTGGGGACGGGGGCTCTCGATGGTCCTGTGGGGGAGTAAAGGAAAGAGTTAGAGATGTGAGGTAAAGGTTGCATGCATATTGAATTGTGCAGATGATCATAAGTCAATCTGTTAGAGCATCAGAATAATTATCAGTCACTCATGCAATGTCAGTGAGAGAGATGCCAAACTATTCTGTCACCAGCTTGCTGTGATGCGCCCGCCTGTCCGTCCCCCACTTGGGAATCCTCCTCGATCCCGGCAATTTCCAGGGCCGCCTCCTCCGAGGTGGTGAGCTGGGCTACTGAGGGTGGCCCTCCTCCTGTCCTCGCTCTTTCCCTCTTATTGTGGGCTCTCTTTTCCTGCAATGAGGGACACAAGTGGAGTTTGAGTGAGAATGAAGGAGTGAGTGTAGAGAATCCATAGCATAGATGCTTAGAAGGAGACAAAGGGCCCTCCCTGTGTGTTATAAGTTGTTGTCATTGCGTCACAGTGATAGGGAGTGTGAGGGCTGCATGGTCGAATAGTTAAGTGAATGTGACCATAGAGAGGGAATGGGTAAGGGTGCAGGGCTGTCAGTGTCAAGTGGGATGTGGAGGAAGAGGTTGGCAAAGCAGAGTGCTGGTGAGGAGAGGCGATGGGGATGAGATTGAGGGTGATGAGAAAGTCATACTCACTTTTCCTGTGCAGGGAAGGTCATGAAACCTCTTCCTGCACTGCAGCCAGGTTCTGCGGCACAGAGATGGCATTGACCTCCTGGGCCACTTGCAGTCACACGGCTTTAGTCTGTTGTGGTGGCTTTTTTCTCCCTGAGGAAAAGAAGAGCACCTCCTTATTAGATCTTGCTCCCTGCACCAGAGATTGGAGGGAGGGCTCATCAAAGCGAGGTGCACATTTTTGCTTGCTGGTGGACATGGTCGGTAAATGAAGTCCTTTATACAATGTCCAAAGCGTTTCCAGTCTCCAGAAGTAGTAAGGCTGCTTGCAGGCCTTAAATCCAGCAGCACTGGTGACGTCATCAGAGGCGACTTTCAGGATGGAAAGACTAATTGGGCCAGGGGTTCCCACATGCTGGAAATCAAGTGCCCAATTAGGGGAAAATCGCACTTTTTTCCCCACTTCACATCGGAGTCGGGGTCCTGACACGAAAACCACCTGACACGCCCCAGCCCGACCCCAATGGCAAAATCGAGCCCAAAGAGTATTTAAATAGTTTGGGACATTACCCCTTCTGTGTTTCTACCTAGGTCAGATTTCACTGCTCTTCCAACCACTGTGCTCCCATAATGAAAACTGCAGTAAGGTATTAATAGAAATGATAAGTAATATCCCACAATACTGCAATACCTTGTGTGCAGGATCCCTATTCCACAGTTCAGCAAGCAGTTCCACTGGGTTTATAATCTCCATTGTTTAAATAAAAATGAACAAATCAAAAGAACCAAAGATCAGTGCATACGTTGCAGAGTTAAACTGTTCCTGCAAACAGCTCTCAAGTATAAACAGATTTCAAACAGTTTGATATCTTACCTCAGAAATTCATTATTCTGTGCCAGATTGTACTGCTGCTCCAACCACTGGGCTCCTGTAACGTTATTTATACTGGATTCTTTTTTAAAATGCACAATCTAGCAGAGTATTAAAGAACCACTGTTGTCCAAGAGAGACATTGTGACATATGTAATTATGCAATTAATCTAAATGAGTAGGACAGTAGTTGCCTCCATTTTCTTTTAACAGAGCATTATCACGATGTTGGAGCAGAAATTGTGCCTGAAAATGGCTCTCACATTAGTTATTGGTGCAAGTTCATGCTGTACGAGACACTGCATATGACAGCAGAATTTTGCGATGCATTTTTACATTTGCTTAAAATGTATCGTGGTAGGCTGTGATTAGCGATACAATATCATCTTCAGTATCAGCCTCATTGCAAACTCCTCTGTCTCCAAACCTGGTAAAGCGTGTCTCACAACACAACAGTGGTTCTTTAATATGCTGCTAAATTTTGCATTCAAAGAAAGAATCCGGTATAAATAACATTACAGGAGCCCAGTGGTTGGAAGAGCAGTACAATCTGGCACAGAATAATGAATTTCTGAGGTAGGACATCAAACTGTTTGAAATCTGTTTATACTTGAGAGCTGCATTAGGCTGTTTGCAGGAACAGTTTGGAAGCAGGAGCAGATTAACAATGCAGCTGCAAAAAATATGTGGTTGGCAGCAAGGCTAGCAGCCACTTGGTTGAAGATTACAGCAGAACGAGTTCTTTTACTTCAAGAATATTGTTGGATTGGTGGAGCAGTTCAGCTGGACACATCCAGGGTATGGTCCAGTGTACCTTGTAAGGAATTGTAAACTCGGTCTGGTTCCAGGCCGTGGAGGCAGGCTGTTAACAGTGCAGAGACTGAAACCAAGTTGTATTAACGGAGCTTCCACTGTATCTGTGGATTATGTATACTTAGTTCCAGCTTTCCATCATTATTTTCCCGAATACAAAAACAAATACAATTAAAATGCAACATAAAATGAAATTCTGAAATCAGACATGTTTTTGTGGTATAAATGATGTTGGTAATAATGGAAATTGAAGAAAGTAGACTTTTTACACCAGGCCTCTGTGAACCACCTCTCACAATATGCTGAAAATAATTTAGCAGCAAGGGAGTATATTGGGCTGAATTCCTGGTCGTGGTGAGCAGACTTCAAAGTGAAACTCGCACTGACGGAGCACTGCTTTCACAATCTAACATTTTGTAAATGCGTGGGATGTGTGCCACGGCCTCAAGATTACCGTTTTAGAAAACGTTATTCACATAGACAACAGGCAAATAAGCCTCAATATTATGGATCAATGGTATCTTTGTGCAGTAGCTTTAGTTAAATTTCATTATATGGTGTCACATCATGACAGGAGCTCACTTTAAATATTGCAATTCCGTTCAGTTTATTAGGAGATCTTAGGAATATACAGTATGCTGAAGGGTACACCTGCTGGATATTGCAATAACTGCACTGTCAATGAGGTTTGCAATATTAAAAATACATGTTGGAGGAAGGTCAGAGAGAAAGTATAATGGTGTACAGTCGTGCAGTGCATGTGTGCACCAACAAGATGCATCAAGCCAAAGGTTAGCATCTGCAGTTCACTGCCAACTGATGTCCCGATCTCAACAATGCCTCAAGTACCAAGAGGATGCCCAGCACTTCCCCAGACAGGGAGGGAGGGGATCCAGACAATAAATGACACCAGGAGTCTCAGGTACCTTCTACTAGACAATTCAAGAGTGCTATTGACAGCAGGTTGAGAGAGGGGTAGGACTAACCCCCGTGCTGTCAGCTGCTGCAGTTGAGGGAAGAAAATAAAAACCAAATAGGGTGAAAAATATTATTTGTATATAATGATACTATTTGGATAATTGTGAAAATATAGAGTGCCTTTTCAAATTTTGGCTGGGATCGTCCACCCTCCCTCCACTGATTGCTAGGCAGAACTGGGGTAGATGGGACAAAAAATTGAATGGGAACATGCTTCACCACCTCCCTGCCCATTGGATTTCCCATTTGTGACATTCAGTACGCTTGCCCATATATGGAGGGATGTATATTTCAATAAAGGAGGACCAAGAAACTGATAAAGGGAAAATAGAATGAGAGTAAACTAGCAAGAGACATAAAAACAGACTGTAAAAGCTTCTATAGGTATGTAAAAAGGAAAAGATTAGCAAAAGTACACGTGGGTCCCTTACAGGCTGAGACAGGAGAAATTATAATGGGGAATAAGGAAATGGCAGAGAAATTAAACAAATACTTTGTGCCTGTCTTCACTAAAGAAGACGTAAAAAACTTCCCGGAAACAGTGGAGAACCAAGGGTCTAGCGAGAATGAGGAACTGAAAGAAATTAGTATCAGTAAAAAAAATAGTACTGGAGAAATTAATGGGACTGAAAGCCAATAAATCCCCTGGACCTGATGGCCTACATCCTAGGGTTTTGAAAGAGATGGCTATAGAGACAGCGGATGCATTGGTTGTCATTTTCCAAAATTCCATAGATTCTAGAATTGTTCCTGCGGATTGGAAGGTAGCAAATGTAACCCCACTATTTAAGAAAGGAGGGAGAGAGAAAACAGGGAACTACAGACCAGTTAGCCTGACATCAGTAGTAGGGAAAATGCTAGAATCTATTATTAAGAATGTGGTAACAGGGCACTTAGAAAATAATAATAGGATTGGGCAGAGTCAACACAGATTTATGAAAGGGAAATCGTGTTTGACAAATCTGTTACAGTTTTTTGAGGTTGTAACTAGCAGAATAGATAAGGGGGAAACCAGTGGATGTGGTGTATTTGGATTTTCAGAAGTCATTCGATAAGGTGCCATTAGGGCTCATGGGATTGGGGGTAATATACTAGCATGGATTGAGGATTGGTTAACGGACAGAAAACAGAGAGTCGGAATAAACGGGTCATTTTCGGGTTGGCAGGCTGCATCTAGTGGGGTACCGCAAGGATCAGTGCTTGGGCCTCAGCTATTCACAATCTATATCAATGATTTGGATGAAGGGACCAAATGTAATATATCGAAGTTTGCTGATGATACAAAGCTGGGTGGGAATGTAAGTTGTGAGGAGGATGCAAAGAGATTTCAAGGGGATATAGACAAGCTAAGTGAGTGGGCAAGAACACGGCAAATGGAATATGATGTGGAGAAATGTGAAGTTATCCACTTTGGTGGGAAAAATAGAAAAGCAGAGTATTTTTTAAATGGTGAGAGATTGGGAAATGTTAGTGTTCAGAGGGGCCTGGGTGTCCTTGTACACGAATCACTGAAAGTTAACATGTAGGTACAGCAAGCAATTAGGAAAGCAAATGGTATGTTGGCCTTTATTATAAGAGGGTTTGAGTTTAAGAGTAAAGACGTCTTACTGCAATTATATAGGGCCCTGGTGAGACCACACCTGGAGTATTGTGTACAGTTTTGGTCTCCTTACCTAAGGAAGGATATACTTGCCATAGAGGGAGTGCAATGAAGGTTCACCAGACTGATTCCTGGGATGGGGGGATTGTCCTATGAGGAAAGATTGAGTAGACTAGGCTCTAGAGTTTAAAAGGAGGTGATCTCATTGAAACATAAAAAATTCTTACAGGCCTTTACAGGGTAGATGCAGGTAGGATGTTTCCCCTGGCTGGGGAGTCTAGAACCAGGGGTCACAGTCTCAGAATAAGGGGTCGGCCGTTTAGGGCTAGATGAGGAGAAATTTCTTCACTCAGAGGGTGGTGAATCTCTGGAATTCTCTACCCCAGAGGGCTGTGGAGGTTCAGTCGTTGAGTATATTCAAGACAGCGATCGATAGATTTTTGGATACAAAGGGAATTAAGGGATATAGGGATAGTGCAGGAAGGTGGAGTTGAGGTAGAAGATCAGCCATGATCTTATTGAATGGCGGAGCAGGCTCGAGGGGCCAAATAACCTACTCCTGCTCCTATTTCTTATGTTCTTATAATTATGTAAATGAGGGAAATACTTCGGCCAACATATTTTCTGTCATTTGCGCCACACTAAATGCCAGGATTTCTGTGTGTCCCTGGCATCCAGTTTTTCTGTGATAGTAGTGGGGAGGGGCACAATTTTTTTAATTCAGAAGTCCTGTGCAACTGATCGCAGAGCATGGCTTGCTACAACAAATCTCTGCCTTAATCCAGCTGGACTCCCTGGTGGTGGCTGTGGAGCATGCCAAAAATATGTTAATGATCCCAAGACTAAACGATCAGCAAGGTTCAGGCACACTGCTTTGCGGAAGGCAGAAGTTCTGATGCACCTGAGATGGGCCTCGATTCAATAGAAGGAGAAAACATGGGCCACTGTGCCACAATCACTCAATTCTTCAACCTACGATCTCTGAAAGTAACTGTTTGCTTTTGCCTCCTGAATGATTGACATTGCGGTTAAAGACTGTTTTGCTCTGCCTTCAGAATTCAGGAATCAGTTGCATAGTCTCCAAAATGTTTTAAAACATACATACTTATCATTTAGACAAATGGTCGAGATTGGTAACTGACAGCAAAGGAATTTGACTCTACACGTGCTGGTGGATCAGGCTCAGTGACAGTAACTATGCACTTGAACACTGCAACTTGAATTTCCACCTGTCATCACAATGTATTTTGATGTTAACCATTGCCTGCAAGAAATGCTCCAACACCCCTTGAAAGGCTAATGATTGAAACTTGGGAGATTGTTAAAATCATTCGAAATGTGACTGATCTATTTTGGCATCGGTTTCCAATTTTCAAAGGGATGTCCGCTTGCTATGTGATTGTGTGGCATGCTGGATTACAAATGCCAGGCTGCAGGCAGGCGTGGATGCTATTGAAGATGTATACAGATGCACACGAAATGCTACTTACCCAGTTAGAGCTCTCAGTAATGAATTGTAAAACCCAGCACCCTTTTCTAAACACCCCCATCAGTTTGCACAACAGAAGTGATCACTGATTAAAGGCAGAAGCTCAGGTTCTTAGTCAGGACTAAATATCAAAGGTCAGATACAAGAGTGCTTGGCATTTAGTGCGCATGACATGCTGAGTAAATTATTTACAAATGCTGGTGAATGAAAGCCACCTGCTCAGGTAATCCATATTTAATTTCCTTTGTACCTGCCAAACTATCAACTGCATCGCCATTCTATTCCAACATGCTGAAACATACATTACCCTTGCTGTGACTGTTTGCAGACCAATATTCTCCACAGCGACCCCAGAGTCAAACTACACTAACCCCTTTCAATTTAAGTAGCTGAGGTTTTTCTACATTGCACTGCTCACAGACTAAACTCAATCAATTTTCAGAGGACCGCAAGGTGGTATCTGATGAGTAAAGAATCAATACCTAGTGTGCTCTTAGCTATACCCTAGAGCTGTAGGTTGGCTAGGACCAGAAAGCATGGTCCAGCTAGCTCAGAGGCCCACCAATCAATCAAGCCTGCCAGATCATATATTTTAGTGTAAATTATTACTGACCACACAATCACCTGCTAGCTGCATTGATAACTTAATTCATTCTGTAATAGTGCGTTAGTATGCCTTGCTGCAACTATCTCAAGGCTGGCCAGGTAATTGCTTCAGCTTGCTGTATTTGAATGCTCACTCACACACACTAGGAGCTTTCTGTGCAAAGCCCATCAGCGGGATACATTGTAAAGTCAAGAAAAATATACTTAAGACAATGCCTAGTTAGCCACCAAGAGTCAATAAATCAAGAATCAAGAAATGCGACTCTCATGGGTAACCCGCAGCCAACAGCTCAATCTGTCTTTTCCAACACTGCAGAAATAACTGGTGACCTTTCAGTTCAAGTCTGCACTCTGTCATATTTCTAACCACTGTCCAAGGACCAACTTCAATTCAAGTTAAAGAGAGCAATATATAAAAAGGCTCATGATTTGAACAGTCGTAAGTGTGGCAGTTCAGACTCAAACGCTTTAGACAGAAATATTATTTGGCTTCACAGTTGTTCAAAAATGCTGTCATTTTATCGCAGTTGTGTCTAGGGCACACAGTCTTGCATGGAAAAAATAATCCTCACAGGAGACATCAGTCAGCAGGGTAGTTCATCGTTATCATGTTGAGACTTATCTACGAGAATTACTAACTTCTCTGCAAAACTTTTGCTATTTGATTGCAAGCAACAATGACAGTGGCCCTTGCTCCCTTCACATAATAATTTTTTGTTCCTTCACAACTTTCCAGACCTAGAGACAATGTAGTGCACTGAAGGTACTCAGTACTGCAATAGCTCCAACAAATATGAACAAATCTTTGCTCTGCCTTGGTATTATGTAGAGATTGCCCTTGACTCCATCAGAGAAAGCTATCATGCCACAAAGGACACTGTACTCAAAGTGACTTTGACATGCAGAATAACCAAACAGTCTTCACAAATCAGCAGTGTAATACCAGAATTACATCGTAATATCCATATTCCCAACAATAATTATTATACTAGAGTTTCATTAGGTTTTAGACTAACATGAGAAGTCTCAATAGTAATAGAAGCGCTTTTATATCAAAGAGATTAAAAAAGGTAAAACGTATCCACCATTTATCGAAAAATTTCACATGCAGGAAGCTTCAGCTTAATTACCTTGGTAGGTAGTGATTAAAATGTACTAACCCTAATTTTAACCCTGCACACCTGGAGGGAACAGTGCATGTGTGGGGGTTTAAATCGAGTTTGTGAACTTACCACACCGTTCCTGAACTGTTTATACCAGCTGCCATTTTAACTTCTGATTATATTTGCATTGGGACAGGGACCCACCCCAGGCAAGTGGGGGCCTAATTGCAATGTAAAAGACATGCTCTGATGACATCATGTGGACCCACACGTGATTTTAACTGAACGTCGACAAAGCCCTGCTCAATCCTGGAGCCACCAGTTAACCTGGCGGCAGACAGGATCGTGGCCAGAAGTAGTCCAGGTAAATTTTTTTTTTTTTTTTTTTTTTAATGATTTGCTTGTGGCCCCTCAGATCTGTAGTGTATGTAACCTGTACCACCTGAAGAGGATACCTTAAGGTGATGGACTACTTTTTGATGGCTCCTGTACATTGTAGTACCGGTGATGACCACACCGGTATATAAACCCCGCGGAGCAAAGTGTATCCCAGTTCAGCCCTGACCCTCAATCACTAAAGACCTGTTTAATTACTTCTGTAGTCTGTGTCCTGTTATTCAGCATAACTACGTTTGAAAACACAGACTCAACAGTGGCGACGAGTCTGATCTTACCTAGCGGCAGTTGCATCAAAGGAAGCTTCGCCTCTGAAACAGGCGTTGAACAAGGACCGCGGGAGCGGCGGGGAACAAGAGCAGCAGCGTAGGGGAAAATAAAGGACCGCTGGGAGGCGAGAACGGCAACAGCGCGGTAATCGCCATTTTGAGTCGGCGGGGGAAGAAGACAAGCGCGGGAAAAGCCGCCAAGCGCGGGAAGCCGCCACTTTGAAAAATAAATAAATAAATAAAATAATAATCATATCCGAAGGAAAGGAAACTCAACAAGGATGCCAAAAACGGGTAACATCACTGCTTTTGATAGCGATGTAGAAGATTGGGCCACTTATGTGGAACGCATCGAAGTTTACTGTACAACGAATGAGGTACCGGAGGATAAGAAAGCACTAACCCTATTAAACTCGATGGGTGCGAAGACGTACGGGTTATTAAGGAACCTTGTAACACCAGATAAACCGGTAGGAAAGAGTTTCGCGGATATTGTTACTATCCTGCAAGAGCATTTAAACCCCACGCCGCTGCTGATAGCGGAACGATTTAAATTCTACAAAAGAATTCAACTTAAAGAAGAAAGCAACGCTGAATTCTTAACCGAACTGCGCAAGTTATCAAAGTACTGTCAGTTCGGTACAGGACTAGCAGACGCACTGAGAGATAAGTTTGTGTGTGGGCTCCTAAGGGAAGGAACCCAGAAGCGACTGCTAGAGGAAAAGGATCTTACGCTGGACAAAGCTTTCAGCATTGCAGCATCGCACGAGGCAGCAGCACGAGGCGCTGCAGAGATACAGCAAAGGCCATTGGAATTCAGCACCAATGAAATGGCATTGGGCGTAGTAAAGTGCTATCGTTGCGGAAGGACAACGCATGACCAGAACCAGTGCTGGTTCAAAGATAAAGAATGCAGGCAATGTAGCAAACTTGGTCACATAGCAAGAGTATGCTGGTCCGGAAAGAAGACCAGCAGCAAAAAGTCGCCGCAGGAGAAGTACAAAAAAGTACACAAGGTGACAGAGAACAGTTCGGATGAACAGAAGATTGATTCAGACTCCAGCAGTAAGGAACTGGGTTGTCTAAAAATACATAATGTGGGTAACACAGCAGACCACCAAACTATCTGGGTCATGCTTCGGATAGCAGGAGTCCAAGTGAAGATGGAATTGGACACTGGATCGGCATTAACGGTCATGAATAAGCAAGATTACAAAAGGTTATTCTCGCACATTCCCCTGAGGGATACGGGGATTGTATTGAAAACATACACGGGGCAAATAATATACCCCAAAGGAAAGATAAAAGTAAATGTGGTCTACAATGGTAAAGAAAGTCAGAAAATGGACTTGTATGTGTTACCTGATAGAGGTCCGCCACTACTGGGACGGGAATGGATCCGGAGAATAAATGCGGACTGGCATTCCATACAAGCACTGACTGTAGATGCCTGTAAAGAGGACGACGTCAAACCTAATCGACTGTCCAAAATATTGGACGATGCTAAGGTGTTCCAACAGGGACTGGGAACACTGAAAGGAATTACGGCAAACATCAAGGTTGAAGAACATGCAAACCCAAAATTTTTCAAAGCCAGACCGGTACCTTATGCGATACGACCTGCTGTGGAAGCAGAACTGGAAGAGCTAGAACGTTCAGGAGTACTGTCCAAGGTGGACTGGAGCGAATGGGCCACACCCATTGTTCCTGTCATGAAGCGTTCGTTGAGCAACAAGCCGGGGGAACCTGGGAAGGTTCGCATCTGTGGCGATTTCAAGATCACTGTTAATCCGGTTCTTCACACGGTGCAATATCCGCTTCCGCGGATTGAAGATATCTTCGCTTCGCTGTCTGGCGGGAAACACTTCACCAAGATAGACCTGGCGCAGGCGTACCTACAGATGGAAGTTGATGAAGCGTCACGCCAGTATCTCACGATCAACACACATAAGGGCTTATATCGGTATAATAGACTGGTTTTTGGAGTGGCATCGGCTCCAGCAATTTGGCAAAGGGCCATGGAGCAGGTATTGCAGGGAATTCCAGGCACACAATGCTACCTGGACGACATCCTGATTACAGGAGATGATGATAAGGATCACCTCGCGAATTTGGAGCAGGTGCTCACCAGATTGAAAGAATATGGGCTCAGAGTTAATCGCCAGAAATGTGAGTTCTTTCAAAAGCGAATCTCGTACTGCGGCCACGTCATTGACCAGGAGGGGCTTTATAAGTCACCTGACAAGATCGAAGCTGTTGTGAAAGCTCCTGCTCCGGAAAATGGATCCCAGTTGAGGTCGTTCCTTGGGTTGGTTAACTTTTACCACAAGTTTCTTCCAAATTTATCCACGGTGTTACACCTGCTGAACACTCTTTTGCAAATGGGAATACCATGGAAGTGGAGCGATGATTGTAAGCGGGCTTTTCAAAAGAGCAAGGCACTGATCACCTCTAAGGAAGTGTTGGCTCACTTTAACCCAACGCTGCCTATTCGCTTAGCTTGTGATGCTTCTCCATATGGTATCGGGGCAGTGCTCTCACATAAGTTTCCAAATGGCTCGGAAAGGCCAGTCGCGTTCGCATCCAGATCATTGACCTCCGCAGCGCGCAACTATGCTCAGATAGATAGGGAGGCTCTCAGCCTCGTGTGGGGAGTTAAGAAATTTAACCATTACCTGCAAGGCCAAAAGTTTACGCTGCTGACAGATCACCAGCCGTTGGTTTCCATTTTCAACCCTAAGAAGGGTGTTCCGGTAATGACGGCGCAGAGGCTTCAGAGATGGTCCCTTTTCCTAGGGGCACATCAATATGATATCGAATTCAAAGGTACAAAGCAACATGGTAATGCTGATGGGCTGTCGCGCCTGCCACTACCTACAGCGGAAGAGGCACCGGCAGTTGACCCTGTCGAGATATTTCACTCGACCATCATCAAATGCTTACCAGTCACCAATGCGGGTATTGAGAGAGAGACCCGAAATGACCCGACACTGTCTCGGGTCTACGACTTGACAGTGAAGGGATGGCCAGCACATGGCGACCCACTGTTACCAGCATTCTCAGCCAGACAAGAACAGCTGTCCGTATGTCAAGGAACATTGATGTATGGAACAAGGGTGATTATTCCTCCTAAATTAAGGGAGAGAGTTCTGAAGGAATTGCATGAAGGTCATCTGGGAGGAGTCAAGATGAAAAGCCTTGCTAGGGCTTGTGTGTGGTGGCCAGGTATCGACAAACAAATAGAGGATCTGACTAAAAGCTGCTCAGGGTGCCAAAAAGTTCAAAATGCACCTCCAATTGCACCGCTGCATCCGTGGGAATGGCCTTCAACCCCATGGCAACGTGTGCATATCGACTTTGCAGGTCCATTCATGGATTCCATGTTTTTGATAGCAGTAGACGCACATTCTAAATGGCCAGAAGTGATTAAGATGTCGACCACTACCTCTGAGAAGACGATCGCAGTTCTAAGAACCATATTTGCAAGGAATGGGTTGCCGGAACAAATATGTTCAGACAACGGACCACAGTTCGTGTCAGAAGAATTCCAGAAATTCATGAAAAAGAATGGGGTGAAACACTATACATCTGCCCCATATCATCCGGCTACAAATGGGTTGGCCAAAAGATTTGTACAAACGTTCAAAAAGGCGATAAAGGCCATGAGCGAAGACCATATTCCACAACACAAGGTGGACAATTTCCTGATGGCATATCGAAACGCCACGCATGCAGTGACAAATCAAAGCCCTGCCATAATGTTCTATAACAGGAGGTTGCGGTCCCGGTTGGATTTGTTAAAACCCAATGTGCGAAGGGAAGTCGAAAACAAGCAATTCCAGCACGTAAATAACAAGGCCACTCGGAGTTTCGAAATAGGACAACCAGTGTTGGCCAGGGACTATAGGGATGATAAATGGCAATCCGGAACGATAAATGGCAATCCGGAACAATTCGTGCCCGACAAGGACCCTTGATGTACACGGTAGACATTGGAGAGAATGTAATACGACGTCATGCTGACCAACTTGTGGAATCGAGAGCAAGGGTCGACCCCATGTCTACGGCAGAGACACCAGTTGAAGAAGTTATTGAGCCTGTAGCATCTACCTCAGACTCGAACGTACATGATGATGTTCAATCCATAGGAGATCAAATGGATGAGTCACCCCAGCAACGAGAACCAGAGACCCCTGAAAGGCGTTATCTGGCCGAGATCAGGAGGCCTCCTCAGAGACTGAATCTTTGAACAGTTTTGTGTGAAAGTTGTATATATGTTATCCATGTAATGTTTAAATTGGGGTGTACACTGTTAAGCTAAAAGGGGAGGAATTGTAGTGTATGTAACCTGTACCACCTTAAGAGGATACCTTAAGGTGATGGACTACTTTTTGATGGCTCCTGTACATTGTAGTACCGGTGGTGACCACACCGGTATATAAACCCTGCGGAGCAAAGTGTATCCCAGTTCAGCCCTGACCCTCAATCACTAAAGACCTGTTTAATTACTTCTGTAGTCTGTGTCCTGTTATTCAGCATAACTACATTTGAAAACACAGACTCAACAAGATCGACTTACCTCACTGCCGAAGACGGTCCCCTCAGATTCCCAGCAGTGGTCTCCTGCTATCCGAAATCCTGTTCACGCCCTCCGACCACCACATCCAATCATTTAAATGAAACTTATGAGTTAAATTCTCCCAGGCCTCACGCTGCGGGGGTGGACGGACAGATTGCCACACGCACTGGCCCCTACACACTGCACTTCCGCCCAGATTAAAACCGGACTGCTGTTTCTAAATTTAACTATTTGTAACACCTTTCAGCAATTTCCAGATAAATAAATTATCTGGTCCTTTAGCCTCTAACACAGGACAGTATGTTAACCAAAATAAGCCATCATTGCTTAAAATCATTTTAATTTCATGATTTACATCTGACCCTAAGACAACCTTGTCTTATAGCCTGAAAGAAATGTTTTATTTTTTGTGAATTATCTGGACATGTTGCCATATGGCAATTTGTATACAGACAACTGAGACACAACTATTTATCTCCAATTTACATTTAACTCCAAACAATTTAAATTTTATTTTGTTGCATGGACAGTTAGTAATTAACATGACATTAATCATGGAAAAATGCAGTGAACTGTTTTTACCTCATTGTGAATCTCTTCTGTTTGTCCCACAAAAGCAAGTTCCAACGAATTCAGGGAGGAAATGCCCAACACTGGATCCTTTTGCAGGTTCTTCATGGCTACATCACAGCGTCCAAAAATATAGTCCAAGGTACCAAGTGAACACTGTAAAACACATAGTTTGAATGTATATTAACTAGGTAGCCACATACAACCTACTAGGAGTCTGAGAAAAAAATGGAATTCATTTGTAATTTGGTTGTTCTGCTTCTCCTGATTTCAAAATGGATTACATTGTAGAATCATAATTTGTCCAGAAGACATTATTACTGCATACACAGAAATCATTATCTGGAAAAATATTACATCAGAGAACCAAAACTTGGAAGACATGAAACATCTTCAAAAATAAAACCAGCATATGAACTCTGGCACTTTTTTTGTAATTCAGTATTATGTGTTATGCACAAGTAATGATATTTGTTCTGTTTGATCATGAGCATTAAAACTGTTCAGATCAAAACATTGCTATTTAACTTTAAATACTTACATTATTTTACAAACTTTTTTGTTCATGTACTAAGGTGTGCTGCTGAATTCAGTTAAATATATAACTAGTATGTAATGAAATATTATCCCACTTGTGTATCTGACATTAAATCGTGCATGTGCAAATTTTCTCTAACTGAACATCGAGACCAAAGCCATTGTTTTCGGCCTCTGCCATAATTTCCTGTTTCCATCTACCTCTCTGGCCATTTACTCAGCCTGAATCAGAAATTAAGGCTGTGCAAAACCCTGGCGTACTGTTTAATCCAGAGTTGAGTTTCAAATCTCACATCCTATCAATCACCAAAAATGCTTAATTTCATCCACTTCCGTAACATCACCCACCTCCAATCTCACCACAAAAACTCTTATCCACACTTTTGCCACCGTTAAACTTGATGGGCTCCATTTTCCCAGCCCTGAGGAGGCGGGTTTGGAGGCGTGCGAGTTGTTAAAATCGCCAAAACTGACGGGCAGGCCCGTTCCCGCCTCCATCCCGCCTCCGAGCAATTTTCCCAAGTGCGTGTTTTCTGACCCGCTTTCCATCCCGCCTCCAGAGGCGGGATAGGCCCTTAAGAACCAATTAATTGCCTCTATAATCCCATTTTAACACATTTCCCCCATCCTACACGCCTCCTCTGGAACACGGCAGGTAATCCTGGTGGCCTCACTAGTGGATTGCTTACAAACAGCTGCAGCTCCACCATTACAAAGGAGCTTTCACCGATGATCATTTGCAGGTGGCAGAACTTTGTTGTTTCAGGTCTGGGGGAACTTTTAGCAGGCTTACTCAGCGTTGTGGAAGTTTGGAACGTGACACCCATCTCCAGTGTGACCTCCTTGGAAACCCCTCTCCCCACCTTGACTAAGCGCTTCCTCAACTGAGGCATATACCAGAAGCATGGCGACCATTTCATTCCTTTCCTCCTGGACATCAGATTCAGATGAAGACCAGCCGCGGCAGCAGCAGAACCATGAGCAAAAGCAGCACCAACAGCAGGAACATCAACAGGAGCGCCAAGCTGCTAGTCACCCACCTGAAGCTGCACAGGCCAGAAAGCGCCACAGCGCCACCATATTGTTGCCCGGGATGCAAGGGACGCAGTTATCCTGGCCAGATTTGCTTAGCCTGCACAATCAAACACTTTAGTCTTGCTCCTTCTTACCAGATCATCGACAATGGAGAAGAACCTACGGAATCCTATCACTCTGACCACCATTCTGATAATCGCAAGGCGCCCTAAGCCCTCAATGTGAAAGTCCCATTTGCAAAATGACACAGGCCACAACTTCTGCCATCAAAACACTTTATAATACAATCAAAATGATGGCTGGTCCAAAAACAAAACAACACAGCACCCAAGTGACTACCTTTGTGCTTTATCTTCCTCTTACGCGTGCTCCTACGTGGTGCTTCCCCTGTGGCTTCAGCAGATGTGGAGGCCCCTTGCTCGCTCTCTTGCTGCTCCTGTCTCGACGCCTTTGGCGGGCATCCTCTGGGGTGGTGAACTGGTGAGGGCTCGCCAACAGTCCGATTGCTCCTACGGCTGTGCAGGGGCTGAGACGCCCATCTCATTTGGGTGAGGACTCTGGTGGGGCTCTGACTGAGGGCTTTGCTGTGGCATGGTCGTGTAAGCGCTTGGAGAGGAGTCCCCACTTCCTTGTTGTCTGCCACCAACATCCCTCTCATGGGTCAGCCCCACTTCAGAGTTGGCAAGTGGCTTGACAGCACCTTGCTGCACTGCAGCGGGGCCATGAGGACCCATTTCTGCACTGGAAGTCCTACTCCAGAGGACTTGCATGAAGGTCTGCTTTGTTTGCCCAATAGCTGACCATCGCTCCTCAAGAGATGTCATTCTATTCTGAACAATGACCATGTTTTCAATACCCTTGCGAATAAGCTCCTCCATGGACCATGGAAGGAGTGGGTGTAATGAATGCATAGCATAGATGCGTAGAAGGATACAAAGGACCCTCCCTGTGTGTTGTAAGTAGTTGCTTTCATGGCATCACAGTGATAGGAAGTGTGAGGGCTGCACAGTCGAATAGTTAAGTGAATGTGACCATAGAGAGAGAATGGGTAAGGGTGCAGGGATGTAAGTGTCAAGTGGGATGTGGAGGAAGAGGTTGGCAAAGCAGAGTGCTAGTGAGGAGAGGCGATGGGGATCAGATTGAGGGTGATGGGAAAGTCATACTCACTTTTCTGGTGCGGAGAAGGTCATGAAACCTCTTCCTGCACTGAAGCCAGGTTCTGCGGCTCATTGAAATGGAGTTGACAACCTGGGCCACTTGTAGCCACACAGCTTTTGTCTGCTGGGGTGGCTTTTTTTTCCCCTGAGGAAGGGAACAGCACCTCCTTATTACAGCTGGCTCCATACACCAGAGCTTGGTGGGAGGGCTCATCAAACCGAGGAGCACACTTTTGCTTGATCGTTGACATTTTCCACAATTCAATTCCTTCATATAAATTGCAGAGCCTTTGCAGTCTCCAGAAGAATCAAGGCTGCTTGCAGGCCTTAAATCCAACAGCATTGATGACGTCATCGGAGGCGACTTTCTGTATGAAAAGACTAATTGGGCCAGGGGTTCCCACACGCAGGAAATCAATTGGCCAATTCGGGGAAAATCGCACTTTTTCAACACTTCATTAGGAGTCGGGGTCCTGACACGATTTCCACCTGACACGCCCCAGCCCGCCCACACTGACAAAATCCAGCCCGTTGTCTCCAATACCCTCATCAGCATCTCATCCTCCTCCCTTCATAAACTCCAACTAATCCAAACCTTATCAGGTGCTGCAGTGAAACCATCACAATGAATTTTAAATCCTCGCCCTCATCTACAAAACCCTTCATACCTTTAACTCACACTATCTCTGCAGTCTTACACTCCCTCTCACACCTTCAGTCTTCAGACTCTGGACTTTTGTGCATCCCCTCTCCCCTTTGCCCAAACATTCAAGAGCCTACAAGCACTTTGACATAGGAAATGGAGTAGGCCATTGAGCCCCTCGAGCCTGTTCCGTCTGTGACCTAACTCCATATACCCGTCTTTGGCCCATATCCCTTAATAACTTTCGTTAACAAAAAGCTATCAATCTCAGGTTTAAAATTAACAATTGATCTAGCATCAATTGCCATTTGCAGAAGAGTGTTCCAAACTTCTACCACTCTTTGTGTGTAGAAGTGTTTCCTAATTTCACTACTGAAAGGTCTGGCTCTAATTTTTAAACTATGCCCCCAGTCTTAGAATCCCCACCCAGCGGACATCGTTTCTCTTTATCTACCCTATCTGTTCCTCTTAATATCTTGAAAACTTCGATCAGATCACCCCTTAACCTTCTAAATTTTGGGAATACAACCCAAATTTGTGTCATCTCTCCTTGTAACTTAACCCTTGGAGTCCGGGTATCATTCTGGTAAATCTACGCTGCACTCCCTCCAAGGCCGATACATGCTTCCTAATGTGTGGTGCCCAGAACTACTCACAGTGCTCCTGGTGTGGTCTAACCAGGGTTTTGTATAGCTGCAGCATAACTTCTACCCCTTTGTATTCTAGTCCTCTAGATATAAAAGCCAGCATTCTATTAGTCTTTTTACTTGTTTTCTGTATCTATTCATGACATTTTAATGATCTATGTACCTGGACCCCTAAGTCTCTTTGGACCGCCACTGTTTTTAGCTTTTCACCATTTAGAAAGTCCCCTGTTCTATCCTTTGTTAAGTCCAAAGTAGATGACCTCACATTTGCCTACACTGAAATCCATTTGCCACAGTTTTGCCCATTCACTTAATTTGTCGATATCCCTTTGTAATATTATGCTTCCGTTCCTTTTTATTTTTCCTTTTGTGAAGTGCTTTCGTAGACTTTTCTATGTTAGAGGCACTATATAAATGCAAGTTGTTGGGTGGGGACAGCAGAATAATTATATCAAGAATCTCATCCAATGAATGAGACTCAATTTTGGATGTTGGATCTTCATCTTTTTCGTACGTACCTCACCATGATTTACCCGATTATTTGCTGGTGCTGAATTTTTCAATGCATGGCAGAACAGCAAATGCATCAACTTGCATTTTTATAATGCCTTTATCATAGAACGCATACTAAGGTTGCGATTTTCTGATTGGAGGTGGGTTGGCATCGGGAACGGTAGTTGGCGGGTTCCACCGCTGCCAGCTCCAGCCGGCCTGCTGACCCAATTTTAGGTTAATTGGGCTAGTTAAGCCCGCCATGTGGGTTACCTGCCCTGATCACTAAATATGTGTCTGTTGAGCTGATATGCTGATGCGTTTACCGCCGGTGCATTTAAGGGGACATTTCACAATTAGATCTCAGGTCGTTTCTGGTGCTTCTGACTGCTGCTTCTCACCAAGACGTCTGCAGGGAAACAAAAGGCAGCTCCCCGCTTCAACGAAGACTCCCTCCATGTTCTTGTGGAGGGAGTCAGAGGATGTCGGGAGGTCCTATACCCAGGTGATGGAAGAAGGTCAGTGCCAGGTCTATGTACAGACGCACCTGGATCCAATGCAGGAAAAGGTTCAATGATCTCCTGCATTCTGGAAAAGGTGAGTATAAAAGCACACTTGCCTTAATTCTGCTGTGCCTGTCATCACATCCCCATCACTCTGCATTGCTAACCCTACTCCTGCACATCCTGACTCAACCCAATATCCCTTGCACCATCCCCCATCCTTCTTTCCCTTTGCATAGAATCGCTTCCCCATCTTACTATGCGCCCCTCACACCCACCCTCAAGGTTATGCACTGACAACAACTTACAACTCAAAAGGAGGGAACTTTGTAATGGGAACCGACTCCATCACAGTCTCCCTCTTAACATCTATCTTATCCATTCTTTACACGCATTCCATCACTCTTACTGAAACTCCACTTCTTTCCCTCATTGCAGGAAAAGAGAGGCCACAATAAGAGGGAGAGGGAGAGAACAGGAGGAGGACCACCATCCTTATCACAGCTGACTAACGCTGAGGAGGCCGCTCTGGACATTGTGGGATCAGTGGAATAGGTTGAAGTGGGGGACGGAGAGATGGGCTCAGTTGAACAACCTGGTGACAGAATGCTTCTCCATCCATCTTATTTGGCTTTCATGAGTGACACATATGGCATCTGATGTCAATAGAAATTGAATGCTTATCATGTGTACAATGGGATGTGTCTGCAATCTACATATCACATATCTAGCTCATGTCTTCACTCTCCCACAGGACCAGCAAGAGCCCCCCTCCCTACTGTCCAGGAGGAAGAGCAGGACTCCGCAGAGGATATTGCATCCTCTGAGGGAGCAGCGTCAGCACAAATGCGCGCACCCAGCACCAGCGCAGAGACGCAAACCTCGGTGGATCATTTGCGAGATAGAATAGTATTGTCACCTGGTGTATCACAACGCACGAGTGAACAAGAGCAGATAGTGGAGACAGGGACAGCAGTGGAGAGTCCTTGCCGGAGGCCGCAGGACACTTCTAGCTCTGCTCAGCTGCATGTAGACGCTGAGCCCCAGAAGCCATCCAGAAGGAGAACAGTGCTGGAGTTTCAGGAAGAAGTGCAGGAGGCTCTGACTGGGTTTGCACCCACAGTGACTCCAAGTGTGCAGAGAATAGAGGAGTCCATCTCCAACATGAGCAATGCCGAGGTGGCGGCAGTGGCGCAAATTAAGGTGGAGGTGCGGGGCGGCCGTTTTTTCGGCGGCCACCTGCCAGCACCTCTGTCCCCGGCCTCCTGATCTCCCCCCGCGGCAGTGCCGGCTGTTTTCTGAGACCCCGGCACTTCTCCTCGGTGCCGGGCTCTTTTGCCGGCACTCGCGATCTCCGCTCGTGCTGGTGCAGGCCCCTCCCCCTTAAGGATGGGAGGAAGGCCTGTAGTACCGCAGCGGCACGTTGCGCTGCGGTATTCAGTTTCAGCGCCCTAAGAGGGACGCGGAGCGCCTCGAGCCTCGCCCCGTGTCCCTCTTGGGGCGTTCAAGCTGAATTTCCGGCGGTCGCAACTGCTCCGATCGCTGCGCTAATTCTGGCGCCCAGGCGAGCTTGGCGCCCCTTTTGCGGCTCCACCGAATTTCTCCCCCGTCATCTTCAACTTCAACCTTATTTCCCATCCTGTAAATGCTCCAGTCCTCCCTCCACCCTGCTATTAATGGCAGAGCTTTCAGACACCTCAGCCCGTCTCTCTTCATTCCCTCCTTAAGCCTATCTGCTCTTTTTGTTTTGTAAAAATATACTCAAAACTGATCTTTTCAACCAAGTCTCCATGATTTGCTGTCTGTTCCTTTGTCTATTTAAATTATTTTTTTCCTCCTCTGTAAAGCACTTAGGCCGCGATTTTGCCGGCGCTTAGAGGGCGGGTTCAGAGACGGATCAGGTGTTAAAGTCGCAATGATTGACGCCGAAAAAACGGCCGCCCCGCACCTCCACTTTAATTTGCGCCACTGCCGCCACAGGTAGGCCCCGTGAACCGGGCGCGATTTGCGAATGGCCCTACAGAGGCGGGCGCTACCGAATATCGAGATCGGGGCGGTAGCGGGGCGCTGCGCACACCGATGACGTCATCAGTGGCGGCGCAGCGCAAAAGGCTAATGCTGCCATTAGCGCCCCAGCTAAATATCGCGGGAGGCGTGGCCAGTGGCGCTAAAGCCACTGAGTGCCCTCTTTAGGCGCTAACTGGTGGCGCAGACCACCGAATTTCTAGGCCGACGATTTTAAATTTTATACAATGCAGGTCAAGGAGCCACTGTTGGGCAGCGAGGACTGTGTGCTGCATGAGTAGGACAATGTGGGACAACATATGAACAGCTGAGTTTTGAAGAAGTTGGAGTTTATAGGGAGTGGCGGTTAGGAGGCCAGCAAGGAAGATATTGGAGAAGTTGAGTCTAGAGATGATAAAGGTATGGATAAGGATTTCAGTGGTAGTGGGACTGCAGTAAGGTGACCGTAGGCAATGATTCAGAGGTAGAAATAAATGGTCTTCATGATGAACAGGATGTGGAGGTTAAAGTTCAGGTCTGGGTTGAACAGGATGCGGAATACCCTACCAGAAGCAATGATAGATAAAGAATCCATAATAGCTCTTAAAAGGGAAGTGGATAAATATTTGAAAAACACACATTTAAAACGGGTGTGGGGAAAAGTGGTGGACTACATGGATATCACTTTCAGAAAGCCAACACAGGTGCAATGGGCCAAATAGTATCCTTCTGTGCTCTAAAGATGAAATGACTTCACATATTATGCAAACAATAGAAGTGTATTGAAGGCTGTCACACAATCTTGGGGGTTGGATGGCTCCTATAAACTGCACAAACATCATCTGAAAAAAATGTAACACAATCCCAGCCACTGTTTATTAGTTGCTACAATTAAATATTTTCTGCATTGCATTGTTGACTTTTGTCTTTTAACTTGTGCTACTTGTGATAAAAGAGGCTCCATCAAGCTCTGCACTGCAGGTTCTCATATAAAAACTTTGGTAGCTGGAAGAGATTTTTAAAAACATCAAAAGAAACAGGCTCTGGGTTACGATTTCCATAGAGTGCATAACAAGTTATTAAGACATTACTAAAATGGGGTATCAAAACAGCATGGTGTCATTCCTCAGCAAATTAATTATAAAGTGTAAAAATGCAAATAAAGTAACATTCAAGGTTTTATATGAGTTTAAAAATCCCACACTTTCAGCATAAATTGGAACATTCATGATCCCTTCAGTTGAAATTCACACACAGATCTAGTAAATCTCAACACTGAGCAATGCAGATTCTAGTTGGCAATGTGTTAAACAGATAAGTATTTATATCAGTAGCCAAGTGGTTACGGTATTGGACTAACAACTTAGAGATTGTGAATTCAAATCAAACCATGGCAAGTTACAAAATTGAATTCAATATATTTGATAACTTGTGAGCTAGGCACCAGAAAAATAATCATGAAAAGTAAAAACTGTCCTTCAGGGACTCCAGTCCCACACTATATGGTTGATTCGCAATGCCTTTTAAAGTGGCATAAAACAATCGCTACCAAGTTTAAAAATAAGGAAGAAATCATACAGGAACAACCCAGGCATCAACACATCATCAGGACTTAGGCAATCTCAGCCCAGTCGATCTTGCAAAGTCCTCCTCACTAACTTCTAGGAACCAGTGCCAAAGTTCGGAGAACTGTTCCACAGACTAGTTAAGCAATCTGACATAGTCATACTCATAGTCAAAAAATCTAAGCGGACACTCCAGTGCAGTACTGAGGGAGTGCTGCACTGTCGGAGGTGCTGTCTTTTGGATGAAACGTTAAACCAAGGCCCCATCTGCTCTCTCAGGTGGATGTAAAAGATTCCATGGCACTACTTCGAAGAAGAGCAGGGGAGTTATTCCCAGTGTCCTGGCCAATATTTATCCCTCAATCAACATAACAAAAAAAAGTTTATTTGGTCATTATCACATTGCTGTTTGTGGGAGCTTGCTGTGTGCAAATTGGCTGCTGCGTTTCCTACATTACAACAGTGACTACACTTCAAAAAGTACTTCATTGGCAGTAAAGTGCTTTGGGACGTCCGGTGGTCATGAAAGGCGTTATATAAATGCGAGTCTTTCTTTCTTACTCACAGAATCCCAGACTACTCCATCACCATCCCTGGGTTTTTTCTTGTCCTACTGGCAAGATAAATCCACCAGAGATGGGCCCCTACAAAGTCTATAGCTTGAGGTCAAACAATATCAAGGAAACGTCTTGCTGATCAACTATCGTGTCCTCCAACTGATGAATCAATACTCCTTCTTGCTGACCGAGTCCAGAGAAGGAGATTGTTGCCAGATTAGGCCTGCAGGTGGTGAGGGAACCAACACGAGGAAGTAACCTACTTGACCTCACCCTCAACAACTTCCTGGTTGCAGATATATCTGTATGCGATAACATTGGTAGGTCATCTCCACAGTAAGGACATCTTCCGTCACGTAGTGTAACCTCATGGCCCAGGACATCCCTCACTCTTTAATCGCCATCAAGCCAGCAGACCAACCCTGGTTCAATGCAGAGTGTACAAAGGTGTGCCAGGAACAGCACCAGGCATACCTTAGAATTAAATCTAGTGAAGTTACTATACAGGGCTACCCTGCATGTGAAACACCAAAAGTAGCAAGCTACAGAGTTAAGCAGTCCCACAACCAACAAATCAGAGAAAAGCTCAGTGACTCTACTACATTCCAGTGAAGAATGATGGTGATCAATTGGGAAACTAACAGGAGGAGGAGGCTTCATGAAATCCCTATCTTCAACCCTGGTGGTCCCCAACACACAAGTACAAGAGACAAGGCTGAATTGTTTCCAAGCATCTAAAGTGGAGCATCTTACTAGGCCTCCTCCCGAGGTCCCCACCATCATATCCAGTTCAGTTCACTCCACATGACATTAAGAAGCAGCTGGACTGGTGCAAAGGCTATGGGCTTTAACAACATTCCAGCTAGGGTGCTGAAGATCTGTGCACCAGAGCTAGCCAATTCCCAGGCCAAGCATTTCAGTACAACTATGTCACTGGCAACTACCTGAAAAGGAGGTAGATTGCCCAGGTATGTCATATCCACAAAAAAAAAAACAACAGGATAAATCTAACCTGGCCAACTACCACACTAGCAACCTCCTCCCAATTATCAGTAAAGTAATGGAAGGAATTATCAACAGTGCCATCAAGCAACGTTTACTCACCAATAAGCTGCTCACCGATGCTCAATTGGGTTCCAGCAGAAATAACTCAGCTCCTGACCTCATCCCAGCTTTGATCCAGACATGGATGCAAGAGCTAAATGGCAGAGGAGAGGGGGAGAGCAGCTGCCCTTAACAGCAAGGCAGCACTTAGCTGAGTATAGCATCAGGGAACCCAAGAAAAAAGAGCTCAATGAGAGTGAAAGGGACAGAGCACTTCACTTCATTGGCAGGCCTGCCACTTTTTTCAACATCCACCCCTCTATCATCGGCGTATTGTGGTTGCAGTATGTATCATCCACAGGATGCACTGCAGCAACTCAATTAGGTTCAACAGTATCTTCTTCACCTGCAGCCTCTACCATCAAAAAGGATAGAAGCAGAAAATTTGCGGAAACACCACCACCTCCAAGTCACACACTGTCTTGGACAGAAACCGCCATTCCTTTATCGTCATTGGGTCAATGTCGCAGAATTCCCTAACTCACACCATTGTGGGAGGATAGTCGCCACAAGGACAGCTGTGACTCAAGAAGAAAGCCCACCACTACCTTCTCAGGGAAACTTGGGATGTGCAACAAATACAGCCTTGCCAGCATCGCCCACATCACATCATTTTTTTAAAAATTTATACTGTCGGTTCTCAAATTTAGAATAACTTCAAAACAAATATAAATATTTGGCATTGTTTGAAAATCTGACACCTTGCCCACCATGTGGGAAAAAAACAAATCCATAAAGCAGCCCAACGTGGGATGGCAAAATCCCAAATAAGTTTCAGCAGTTTAAACTCAGCTGCTTGAACTGGGAGGTACATGTCAGACTATGGCAGGGCCAATAAATGGAGAACCCTGTGTCATCATAATTGGTGGAGTTGTCGGGATCATTTCTCGCACAGAGGAGCAATCATGGAAATTCACAATCCTAAATTCCTGCTCTCCCATTTAAAGGAGGAAGTGTGGCAATTGAAATCTGCAGGTCGGGTGCGGTGGTGGTGGTAGAGAAGAGGGAAGAGAGAGTTTAAGTGGTGACACAGAGAAAAAACATAAATAGCATAAAAAACATCATTTTGATTTTACATGGACCAGAGTTGTGCTACGCATATGCCATGTGCTTAGCATGTCAAAGATTACAATTTTACAATCTGGTTTGAGGCCATGCTGAAAATGATTGTCAGGCTGGTGAGTTTCCCCTTGATGGCGAGTTTTGGGTTCAGTTGGCAGAAAAGCAAATAATATTTCTAACGTGCCAAATCCAAACCATGTCAGATCCAAGCAACAAGTCACACATTTACTGCAGCTTTAAAAAGATTTTGGACAGAAAAGTGTTAAAAGTTGCAATGTGTGGTTTCTTATAGTACTGAGTTTGTAATGCTGGAAATTATTATTTTTTTCAATTATCTGATATTTCAAATCATCAACCTGAAACGTTAACTCTGTTTCTCTCTCCACGATGCTGCCTGACCTGCTGAGTGTTTCCAGATTCACCCAGCAGTTCTTTGAGCTTCATTAATGGGGCCAATTTTAACTGCCTCCACTGGGTGAAAATGGGGCGGTCGTGCTTTGAAAAAAGCAGGACTGCATTTGCCGTTTCGTTTCCAGTCCTAATCCACCCTCCGCCATTCTGATGGGGGCCTTCGTGCGGATGGCCCAGCTGCCCTTCCTGAACCATTAATGTATTTATATTGGGTTCCTATGATGTCAATAGGACCCCGAAGCGACTTACACTGGACAGTTCCTAATCAAGCTGTCTAATACTTTGAACAATTGCTGGTGCACAAAAAGCAGTTGAAGGCTGGGTCCCCCAAGTTGCATCTCTGTTCTCTTCAGTACAGCTAGGACTCAAGTTTGCCCTCGGTTGAGCCATCTCCTGGGCTGTCCTTTCCACTAGCCTATTCACTTGTGCTCGCTAATTCTTGTACAAACCCCTGTAACTCACTATTTATATCACTTGGGGTGCCGATTTCTGTGCGGGTGCTTGAAAGGGATGGAGCGAGTGCTAGTGCTTCTTCACGAAGGCTGACCAAATGCAAGTCTTTTTAGGAAGGCAAGAACAGGAATAGGTAGGCCTGTTCTTCAGGGTTCGAGACATGGAATAGGCCTAGAGAACAGGGGAGGGGGAACAAAGGTTAGCATTGCATGGAAAGCTTAGACAGTAGCCGACGATTGCCAGCACTATGCAGCACCAGGTTGCCACGTTGCCTTTATGTATGATTGCTTAAGGAAAAGGAAACGGTAAGGGTGATAGGCAGACACAGTTCTGAGCGTGACCTCCAGCCTTGCTATCACCGATGCTCGTCAAGCTGTCTGTCCCAATTATCTTCCTCCGCCATCTGGATGTGGGCTTCTTTGGAGGCTGCCCAGCCTCCCCCCCCCGCCCCCCCCCCCCCCCGCACCTTGTTCTGGTCCTCTTCCTGGTGTTGTCTAGTCTTGTCTTTCAAAAAGAGTAGGAGTGAGTTAGTGTGTGGTACTTGTAAAAAGTTCAGATGTGAGGGGCAGCATGCTGAGAGGGAGAAGCAGCAAGTTTTGAGCATGATGGGTAGATGGTCATGTGCAAGAAAATGGCTCCAATGTGATATGTGAAAGCAGGTAGCAGAAGAGTGAAATGTTTTCCAGTTATTACCAGCTAAAATCAGCAGCAGTTGAGTGTGTGATTAGACAGAGAGGGGGAGATGATTCAGTGTCCCGTTATGATTGGAGGAGAAGCATGTGGAGCGGGGAAGAGAAGTATGTGAAGTGCTGAGGGGGTGAGGAGGTGCTATGGCAAGATTTAATGCAAAGAAATAAAGATAGCAAGAGATCACACTCACCCCTTGCTGTCTGGGTCAGATCGTTGAAGCACTTCATCCATGTCCTGGGTGTGATGGTTCTGACATTGCTATTTTCAGCCACTTCCCTGTAGGCCTGCTGCAGAGTCTGCCTGGGTACCCACCTGCCATTAGAGGGGAAAAGGACCCATCTGCATGCCCTCACCTACTTATGAAGAACCTCCTGAGCCGCTAAATCGTGGGTGCTCTTGCCTCGGACATGTTGCAGCTCAAAGCAAGAACTTCAGCGAGTAAAACCTCGCCTCGCTTTAAGAGGTGAAACATGCTTTAAATTGGCATCAGGACCATCATAAATCTTGTTCTCCAAATAAGTGGGCTGCCCACCACTGCTGGAAATGCAAGGGCAGCCCACCAATGAAATTTATATACGGCCTGACTACCAAAATGGCTCAGCCTCAGCCTGATGACATTGTCATAGAGTCATAGAGTTTAACAGCACAGAAAGAGGCCCTTCGGCCCATCGTGTCTGCGCCGCCCATCCATCCCTGTCCAGTCTAATCCCATTTTCCAGCATTTGGTCCATAGCCTTGTATGCAATGGCATTTCAAGTGCTCATCCAAATGCTTCTTGAATGTTGTGAGGGTTCCTGCCTCTACCACCCTTTCAGGCAGTGAGTTCCACATTCCAACCACCCTCTGGGTGAAAAAGTTCCTCCTCAAATCCCCTCTAAATCTCCTGCCCCTTACCCTGAATCTATGCCCCCTTGTTATTGACCCCCCTACTAAGGGGAAAAGTTCCTCTTTATCTACCCTATCTATGCCCCTCATCATTTTGTACACCTCAATCAGGTCCCCCCTCAGCCTTCTCTGCTCCAAGGAAAACAACCCCAGCCTGTTTAGTCTTTCTTCATAGCTGAGGCGCTCCATCCCAGGTAACATCCTGGTGAATCTTCTCTGCACCCTCTCCAAAGCAATCACATCCTTCCTATAGTGAGGCGACCAGAACTGCACACAGTACTCCAGCTGTGGCCTCACCAGCGTTTTGTACAGCTCCATCATAACCTCCCTGCTCTTATATTCTATGCCTCGGCTAATGAAGGCAAGTATCCCATATGCCTTTTTAACCACCTTATCTACCTGTTCCGCTGCCTTCAGAGATCTATGTACATGTACACCAAGGTCCCTCTGACCCTCTGTACTTCCTAGGGTCCTACCACTCATTGTGTATTCCCTTGCCTTATTGTGTGGGCGTCCCAATTGCCCCGCCCACTGCCCGACTCGAAAACCACCCAAAGTCAAAATCTAACACTTTACTTCTAGCTATCGCACAGTAAAATTAGGTAACACAAACCAAATTGCCATAAATATAAAGGAAATCCTATTTTATGCATGCCATAAATACATTAGGAATACTTGGATCTCTATCTTCCACCGTCACGTTGCATAGTTTAATAAAAAGTAGGATATGTCAACAGAGATTTAACAAAAACTATGGTTGAACTAGCTTCATTGCACAATGTGTTTGGTGAAACATTTATAATATACGTGAAACCTTTTGATTTAATCTTGAACAAAGCACCTGGGTATCAAAATAATCTTTTATTCAATTTTCAGCTTTGTAGAGTATTAGCTCACAAGAGTTCAGAGGGGAAAAAAGAAAGACTTTAGAATTTCAGACTGCAGATGGAAATTTTAATATTCATATGGTACAGCATGACAATTGTGCTACAGGTCAAAAAATTTCATTTCAGTAACAGAGCAAAAATAAAACAAGAATGTTTTAACATCCAATCTTACCTCCGCCACTCTGTGGGTAGAGCTGAAGCGAGGCTGCATTCCAGACAGCACACAATGTTGATGGGTCATATTAAGATCATCTAAGAACAGATTATAAGGCACAATCATATTTAATCCATATAAAAATATTAAACATGAAATTTAATCTTTGAAGATAGAAAATTAGTTACTGTGCAGTGCACACGACAAATCAATCATGCAAGAGAAAGTCATACTTCAAGATTCATAAAAAGAAATATAAAATAGACACGAGAACCTGTAGGATCAGCGATAGCAGAAAATCAATAGAAAATGTTGTGAATACTGAAAGCAACAGAATTGCCTGGGAGGTACACAGTTAAAAATAAATATTAAAAAAAGTGAAATAAATGCTTATACAGGTCCACAATCCCTTATCCGCAATTCTGAAATTCGAAAAGCTCTGAAAACCGAAAGTTTTTTCGTGGAGCGTCACTCGTGTGCACGACATGACCCGAGTGGTGCCAAACATGACCCGACGCGGCCGATGCTTGACCCACGCAGGTGTGAGGCGTCAGTTGTGTCTCAGCGCTGCTACCAGTCACACGTGCGTCTGCTGCTCTCTGATATTTTTTGTTATTTTGTGATTTTGAGTTTAATTTCACTGTGAAAATGTCAAAAAGAGCTGCAGATACCCCTACTGTTCTGAAATCCGAAAAATTCCGAATTCTGAAACACATCTGGCCCCAAGGGTTTCGGATAAGGGATTAATAACCTGTATATACAATGGTATTCCACCAATCAGCATCAAATTGCAGAGTTCAATTTTTATCCTGTGTTACAATGAGAAATTTGTAACAGGACAATTTTTTGTTCAGAAGCATTCAGTGCAGTGAAGAAGCATAACAACATATGTGTACAGTACTTCTTTCTCCTTTTTCTTTTCTCTTTACACTTTCAGCTGTAACCATTTTTTATGAATCCCTTCACTGGCTCTCATTTACAGCACTGCATTGCAGTTCCGAACTATTCTAGCTTTGCTGGTTATTTTTATAATATTGGCAGTATATTTAATTACATCAATTTAACAACTTTACATTGACAACTGACTGAGGAGATGACGTGTTTATGTGATGAGGAGTCACTCTTCAACAGTACTTTGTCTCCTCTATCAATTCCCAATATGTGAACATGATGTAAAAATGGGCTTTTTCTGCATTTAGCCTGGGTAGACAAGATCAATGAACCCATAAACAGGGGTGAGTCAGGGGTTGCAAATAATCTGAGTGTGCATCAGGGATGGCTAAAGTCAGATCTGCGACTAAGGAATGTAGTAGTAAATCAGAACACCTTTAGTCAAGCTGGTTAGTGCACACTAACATTGTATAAATGTCCCTTTAATCCTGGTTTTAGAGTGGCTTGTTTCCAGTGATAGAAACAGACAATTGTCTCCCATGCTTAAATAAAACACTGTTCGGGTGTTTTAAAATTCTCCCTTCAAAGCAAAACTACTATTTCCATTTTTTTTCCCCCAATCGGTTTATCCTTTCAGTGGCCACAGAAGAAATAAAAATATATCTACTGGGATACCATGTGGCATTGGCTTGAAATGAGGCCAACATACAAGTAGCTGTATTTAAATTCTGAGATATGGTTCAAATTGCACAGTGAAGTTTAATGAAGTATAAACTGCTAAGGACCAATACTAATCTTTCTAGGACTTGACCACGTGTTACAACACCAAAGGTCATAATTTTCTCAGCTAATTAGAAAATACTACAGATTTAAAAATAATTTGGTGTTGTATATTTTAAATTATAAGAGAATTAGAAATTTACACAAGTAGGTTAATCACTTCTGAGGGTTTAGTAATTCTTATTCTCCATGAGTTAGATTCTATGGTTAGTAGAGCTCACAGTGTTTGCCTGCTTCTTCAAATTACATTCTCCAATTGTCCATTTTTTTATAAAGATAAATACACTTCTACACAAATGTCTATATGTGTAAATGTGTTATCCCTTTGAACGGAAACATTAACTGTGATTGATTAAAGAGCTGATGTTTGTTTGAAAATACATTTCACTATTTCCCACTATGAAGAGCTGTCATGGGTTTCAAAAGAGTTTTCACTATTTCCTGATAACTGACCCCAGGAAGCTCTAGTCTTCAAAGGAGTGATGTCAGCAAACAATAGAAGAGAATCATTGCCCATTGACGTCACTAAGCACATGCCTGTGAAAAAACTGGTGAAAAGTTTCATAAAATAGTTTAGCATGACACATTGCTACATATTGACTATGAGCTGCCCCATTGTGAAAATGACTGCCCATCAATTTTTGGCAAATACTCAATCATTGAATGGTGCTGAAAACATTTCAGAACCTGCAGACGGAATTTTCTTTACCTGGGTGGGTCTGGTATGGGCGGTCGCGACTCTGTTCTTGCTTGCATCCCGCTGCAGAAATCGACTTTGCGCAAATGGCGCCTATTAAGCCCGCCCTGCGCGTTACCCGGCCCTATCAAATGGTGCAGGTCTGATGACGTCATCCATGACATGTTTTCAGCCGGGATATTTAAAGGAGCCATGGCCACATTACATTTGAAGGTTCATCTAGGAGTGTGCAGTCTCTGCACTGGAGGTTTGGATTGTTCCAAACACTTGGAAACATGACTGCACAGAGGCAGAGGGCTGCACCCAGGTTCTCAGATGACTCCCTCCATATGCTTGTGGAAAGATTCAGAGCACACAGGGAGGTCCTCTTCCCTTCGAATGGGTGGAAGGGAGTGGTTGAGCAGCTGGAGGTGGGTGACGGAGAGAGGGGGACATCTCAGCAACCTGGTGACAGAATTACATATCATACAGCTACATGGCATACATCAGTCACTCATATGAGGACTGATGTCAGCAGCAATTGAATGGTCATCATGTGCGTAATGGTATCTGTACCTATCTAACACATCTCTTTACTCGCCCACACGTCCATCAAGCGCCCCCCCCCCACTCTCATTGCCCAGGAGGAAGAGGAAGAGGACTCCTCAGAGGAGCCTCCAGCCTCTGAGGGCACACTGTGACCAGACATAAGCGCACCCAGCACCAGCGCAGATACACACCTGGGTGGGTCCTACGCGAGATGGTGGCGCGCACGGACGCAGCGGCTTTGTCTCTCCCGAGACTGAGCGTTTTCACCCTCCTTCTGAGTCTCTTCTGGACTCTGCTGATTCGGGAATTAAAGGCTGACCTACCGTACAGCCGGCAGACGCTCCTAGACATCGGGGCCGACTGCGTGCGGCTTACACTCGGCGACATCGATCTGCCTCCCGACATCGCCCGACGCCCGGGACCAGCGTGGCGTCCTTCCCCAGCCGGAAGTCAGCGCAGACCGCGCAGAGAACGCAAGCAGAAGCGGGGTAAGAGGGCAGGTATCCAAAACAGGCTGAAGAGGGCCCCACACAAACCCTCCCTCCCAAGTATTTTCCTGGCCAACGTCAGGTCACTGGAGAACAAAATGGATGAGATCAAACTGGATCTCTCCACACAGAAAAGGACAAAGGAATGCTGCGCCATGATCTTCACAGAGACCTGGCTGAACAACGGCATCCCTGACACCACCATCCAACTAGAAGGACGCACAGTCTTCCGCGCCGACAGAACTGCAGACTCCGATAAGAGCAAGGGAGGCGGTTTGTGCATTTACACTAACAATGCCTGGTGCACTAACACTTATATAATTGATAGATCCTGCTCGGCTGATTTGGAATTCCTCATGGTAAGGTGCAGACCCTTCTACCTGCCTCGGGAATTCACGGCTGTTATCATCACTGCGGTCTACATCCCACCACACGCTAATGCCAAACTAGCACTGAAGGACCTCTACAGGGACATCAGCGAACAACAAACTGCGCACCCAGATGGAGCTTTTATCGTCGCGGGGGACTTCAATCACATAAACCTAAAACTGTACTACCGAAATTCCACCAGAATGTCTCCTGCCCCACAAGAGGGGAGAACACACTGGATCAAGTCTACACGAGCATTGTAGACGCTTATAAGGCCATTCCCTGCCCCCACCTTGGGAAGTCTGACCACCTCTCTCTGTTTCTAGCCCCGGCATACAAACCGCTCATCAAAAGAGGGAGAACATCAGTGAGAGCAGTGAAAGTATGGCCAGAGGGGGCAGTATCGGAGCTTCAGGACTGCTTCGAACGCACTGACTGGGGCATGTTTGCCCATAATGACATCGAGGAATACGCATCCAGTGCTATTCTACATCAACAGCTGCGTCGAGGTCGTCACGACCCATAAAAATATCAGGATATACCCCAACCAGAAACCCTGGATGAACGGAGAGGTCCGCTCACTGTTGAAAGCACGCGACGCAGCATTTAAATCTGGCGACGCGGCGGCTTACAGTGCAGCTAGGACCAACCTAAAAAAGGGTATCAGGACTGCCAAAAGGAAACAGACACTGCGGATAGAGGATCATTTCCGCAACAACTCGGACCCCTGGCGCATGTGGCAAGGCATCCAGTCCATCACTGACTACAAGGGCAAAAACACCAGTCCCCCGGTTAGTGATGCCTCCCTTCCGGAGGAGCTTAACAACTTCTACGCTCGCTTCGACAGGGACAACATGGAGCCGGCTACCAAAGCCTTGCCACCCCCGGAAGACCAGGTGCTCACTCTGTCGACCTCCGACGTAAGGGGTGTTCTACGCGGAGTGAACACACGAAAGGCTGCTGGACCGGATAGCATCCCTGGACGGGTACTCAAGGAATGTGCTGATCAGCTGGCTGATGTCTTCACCGCCATCTTCAATCTGTCATTGGCCCAGGCAGTAGTCCCTACATGCTTCAAGACCGCTACCATTATTCCTGTGCCAAAACAAACGGCTGTGACGTGCCTGAACGACTATCAACCTGTCGCACTCACACCCATCATAATGAAGTGTTTCGAGAGACTGGTCTTAGCCCACATCAAAGCCAGTGTTCCTGCCTCCCTTGACCAACACCAGTTTGCCTATCGTGCAAACAGATCAACGGAGGATGCAATCACAACTGCTCCACACTCGGCACTGAATCACCTAGATGGTAAGGAGACCTACATCAGAATGCTGTTTATAGACTACAGCTCAGCATTCAACACTATCGTCCCCAACAAGCTGGCCACCAAACTCCAAACTCTTGGCCTGAACACTTCCCTCTGCAACTGGACCCTGGACTTCCTAACAAACAGACCCCAGTCTGTCAAATTAGATAGCCACACCTCCCCCCCCCTGACCCTGAACACGGGGGCCCCACAAGGATGTGTGCTGAGCCCCCTCCTCTACTCCCTCTTCACCCACGACTGTGTGGCTGTTAATGGTTCCAACACCATCATCAAGTTTGCGGATGACACCACGGTAGTAGGCCAGATCACCAACAACGATGAGTCAGCCTACAGGGAGGAGGTCCAGCATCTCGTGAAGTGGTGCGCCGATAACAACCTGGCCCTTAACACCAAGAAAACAAAAGAAATCATTGTGGACTTCAGGAAGACCAAAGGCGGAAGTCACACCCCCATCCACATCAATGGGGCTGTGGTGGAAAGGGTGGACAGCTTTAAGTTCCTCGGAGTCCACATCACGGAAGACCTCTCCTGGTCCCTCAACACCTCCTCTCTGGTGAAGAAGGCCCAGCAGCGCCTATATTTCTTAAGGAGGCTGAAGAGATGTAATCTGTCACCCCTGATCCTCTCTAACTTTTACCGCTGCACTATAGAGAGCATCCTGACAAACTGTATCACAGTATGGTATGGCAGCTGTAGCTACTATGACCGGAAAGCCCTGCAGCGGGTAGTCAAAACTGCCCAACGCATTACCGGCACCCGGCTACCGACCATAGAGCACATATACCAGAAACGCTGTCTACGGAGGTCACGGTCCATCATCAAAGACCCTACCCACCCCAGCCACAGTCTGTTCGCCCTCCTACCATCTGGGAGACGCTACAGATGCATTCGCACCTGTACGACCAGATTTAGGAACAGCTTCTTTCCCAGGGCTGTCATCCTACTGAACTCCACAAATAAACTCTAAAGCCTGCACATCTGCCAATGCACTTTATTATGGTCATATTTATGTTAATATACTACAAGCCAAATGTATGTTGAATGTTTAAATGTCTTAATCCAAATGTACACTCTCGGGAGCCGCAAGCCTACATTTCGTTGTACTGCACTTGTGCACTAACAATGACAATAAAAGTTGATTTGATTTGAGATAGAGTAGTGTTGTCACTTGGTGTGTCACAACTCACAAGTGAGCAAGAGCAGATGGTGAAGACAGGGACAGCAGTGGAGACTCCTCACCGGAGGGCGCAGGACGCTCCAAGCTCTGCTCAGCTGCATGCAGATGCTGAGCCTTGGGGGCCATCCAGAAAGAGGGCGATCCTGGAGGTGCCGGAAGAAATGCAGGGGGCTCTGACAGGTATTACGAGCGCGATGTCTGCAAATGTTCAGAGAAAGGAGGAGTCCATCTCCAACATGAGCACCACCGTGGGATATCCACCTGCATGGAACAGCTAATGTACCACTCGCATGAACATATGCTATCTATGGAGAATAGATGGCAGAGGCTCAGAGACCTTCTGTCTAGGAGGGATGTCAGTGTAGATGTGGGTCCACATGGCCCCACTGATGTGCAGCAAGGTGCTCTCCAGCTCCTTGCTAGCAAGGAAGAGCGGGTGGCTATTTGAGAGGGATGCTGGTGAGAGGGGACATGGAAGTGTGGGCTCCTCTCAAAGCACTTACACTTCTCCCCCGTTGCCACCCCCTCAGTCAGAGCCCCAGATGCCTCCTCGGACAGCGATGGCCAAGTCTGCCCCTGCACAGTCATAGGAGGAGCAAACTTTGGTGGTGTCATCAGAGGCTCCAAAACCCAGATGACGTCCGCCAAAAGTGTCTAAGCAGTCATTGCAGGGAAATAAGCAGACTGCCTCTACCTCTGCTGAAGCCACAAGGGTAGCATCTCATAGAAGCACATGGAAGAGAAAGATGACACACAAGTAGATTCACAAGGGTACCCATGTCAAGTTTCCGTTAATGTGATCTCAACCATAAAAATCTTTATTTTCACCACTTTCCTCGCTGCTGTGTTAAGTTATGCAGGGCACAGCAGACCACGACGATTCTGGAGACCCTGGCTGGTGCGTACTGAAGGGCTTCTCCAGATCCGTCAAGGCATCTGAAGCACATTTTGAGCATGGCTATTGTCTGCTCTAGGACACATCTGGTTGGAATGTGGCTTTCATTATATCTCTCCTGGGCCTCAGTACTTGGCCTCCTCAAGGGTGTCATGAGCCACGTCTTCAGTGGATAGCCCTCGTCTCCAAGCAGCCAGCCGGAAAGTCTGTTTGTTGGAGCGAAGAGTTGAGGGCGGGTAGACTGGCGAAGGACGAAAGAGTCATGGCAGCTGCCAGGGAATTTGGCGCACACATGCATGATGATCGTTCTGTGGTTGCAGACCAGCTGCACATTGAGGGAGTGGAAGCCCTTGCGGTTGACAAAAACTCCTGGGTCATGATGGGGTGCCCTGATAGCCACATGTGTGCAGTCGATGATGCCCTGCACTCGTGGAAAGCCAGCCAGAGTGGCAAAGCCAAGCGCCCGCTCAGTAACACTGGTATCATCAATGGCAATGTTGATATAATTGGCTGATTTGTCAAAAAGGGCATTAGTGACCTGTGTAATGCATCTGTGGGCGGCCAACTGCGAGATGCCGCAAATGTCTGCTGCAGACCCCTGGAAGGAGCCTGAGGCGAAGAAGTTGAGGGCGCTGGTAACTTTGACAGCCACTGGTAAGGCGAGTCCTCCCGCTCCTCTGGGCTGCAGGTCTTGCTCCAGCAATCTGCAAATGTCTGCGACGATCTGGTGTGATAGCTGGAGTCTCCTTTGGCGCTGCTGCTCCGTCATGTTGAGGAAGCTCATCCTCTGCCTGCATATCCTGTGTTGGGGGTATCGCCTCCAGCGCGGGGCAGCCCTGCGCTGATGCCCTCTGTCCTGTGTAGCATCAGGTGGTTGAGAAGGTTGGTGGTGTTGTTATTGATGCTGCTGATGTGCCTGGTGCTGCTGGTGGTGGGGATCATCGTGGTCCGATTCTAAGGACCAAGGTGGCACAATATAAATGGCACCTATGCTGATGAAATAGATGGCAGATCAAGTAGAGATGACAGAAGCAATCTGTCAATGGTGTGATAAGTTCTACCAATGAGGTGAGACTGGATGGCGACTTTGCTGGAGGCAATTGCAGCCTCTAGAAAGCTACATCTGTCCTGGGAATGCAGTCAGCTTCTGCCTGAGGAAAGTGATCAGCTGTGAGGTGGGAGCTTTTACTATACATTTCATGCTGTCAACTAATCAGCTGGTGCAATGGCCACTCAACTTCCGCCTCAGGTTGACAGACGTGGTTCCCGAGCTGTGTGAATCCCATGGTCATGCAGGGAAATTTGAAAGGTACGCTGAGAAAGGAGCTTAAGGATCTGACAAGAAGCTGATAATCATTTAAATTAGCTCGCCCGCCTCTGCTGTTTGGGTCGCTGCTGCACCGGCAAATGCACCGGAGAAAAAGGCACGCGAGGGCGTGATGACGGCGGGTTCCCAACTTATTTCGAATTTCCCACCTCCGATCGCGCCTGCACGTACCCCAGAAAATTCCGGCCTGCATGTTTTGTTATCTCTATTTCTGTCGGTCCTTGTTTTCCATTGTGGCTTAACAATAAATTTAAGTTCAAAGATAAAACTTAACCAAATATGGACCCATATTTAGGGCTGTAAGGTAAATCATTTGTTCTCATTACAGAAGTGAACTTACAATCATGCTCTCAGCCTGTGGTACTTGCTTTGTTAGTATGATATATCTGTTGAAAATTAGATGCTAATAGATGGTCAGGCACCCCAAGTAATTAATGATCCTTCTCTGTAATGTGCCTCTCAAGTACATGTTCCATCTAAAACATCAAGTCAATGATGTCAGATTAGATTCAGGCTTAGGGTTTCTTTGCATATCCACTTCTGTCACAGCACCAACTGTAGAGCAGAAGGTGAGAGATTAAAAGTTTCCTTGTTAGTTTCCAAATCTAATGCATTGCGAACCTTGGTAATTTATTCAAAACAGAATACTTCTAAAGCCTCATTAACTCCACATCCTAGAGGAAGGGCCATACAAGAAAAGGGAATTTCATCTGTCTTATCATGCTCTCCTTCAGTATTCACAATATGCAATATTCTTTTGATTTATTTATTCCCTCTTTCTCCTTCCCTTTTGGTGCCAAGAGTTTCATGGCCTCAAGGAGGGTGAAATTGGTCAACGGCAGTACCGCAAAACAGGCCGACAGAGAATCGGCAGCACGATGCGGAGGACTGGATGGTTTGCCATCCATCCCACCCCCACTGGATGGTTTGCCATCCGCACGACTCCCGACAGGAGTTAAAGACAGCCTTTTTATATTCCTGTTCTCACTACAAGTGAGAACCAGGCTGAACATAGAAAGTTCAGAGGGGAAGTGAAAAAGGAAACATGAGGAGCAAAGACAGAGTATGAGAATAGACTGGCAGCTAACATAAAGGGGAATCCAAAAGTCTTCTATAGGCATATAAATAATAAACAGGTAGTAAGAGGAGGGGTGGGGCCAATTAGGGACCAAAAAGGAGACCTACGCATGGAGGCAAAGGGCATGGCTGAGGTACTAAATTAGTACTTTGCATCTGTCTTTGCCAAGGAAGAAGATGCTGCCAAAGTCATAGTGAAAGAGGAGGTAGTTGAGATACAGGATGGAATAAAAATTGATAGAGGTACTAGAAAGGCTGGCTGTACTTAAAGTTGATAAGTCACCAGGACCGGATGGGATGCATCCTCGGATGTTGAGGGAGGTAAGGGTGGAAATTGCGAAAGTACTGACCATAATCTTCCAATCTTCCTTAGATACAGGTTGGTGCCAGAGGACTGGAGAATTGCAAATGTTACACCCTTGTTCAAAAAAGAGTGCAAGGATAAACCCAGCAACTATAAACCAGTTAGTTTAACCTTGATAGTGGTGGAGTTTTTAGAAATGACAATCCAGGACAAAATGAACAGTCACTTGGACAAGTGTAGATTAATTAAGGAAAGCCAGCACAGAATTGTCAAAGGCAAATCATGTTAAACTAACTTGATTGAGTTTTTTGATAAGGTAACAGAGAGGGTTGATGAGGGAAATGTGGTTGATGTGGTGTACATGGACTTCCAAAAGGTGTTTGATAAAGTGCCACATAATAGGCTTGCCAGCAAAGTTGAAGCACATGGAATAAAAGGGACAGTGGCAGCATGGATACGAAATTGGCTAAGTGACAGGAAGCAGAGAGTAGTGGTGAACGGTTGTTTTTTAGACTAGGGGAAGGTACACAGTGATGTTCCCCGGGGTCGGTACTAGGACCACTGCTTTTCTTGATATATGTTAATGACTTGGACTTTGGTGTACAGGACACAATTTCAAAATCTGCAGATGACACAAAACGTATAGTGAATAGCAAGGAGGATAGTGATAGGCTTCAAGAAGACATAGACAGGCCGGTGGAATGGGCGGGCACGTGGCAGATGAAATTTAACGCAAAAAAGTGTGAAGTGATACATTTTGATAGGAGGAACAAGGAGAGGCAATATAAACTAATGGGTACAATTCTAAAGGAGGTGCATAAACAGAGAGGCCTGGGGGTATATGTGCACAAATCGTTGAAGGTGGCAGGGCAGGTTGAGAAAGCAGTTAAAAAAGCACACGAGACCCTGGGCTTCATAAATAGAGGTATAGGGTACAAAAGCAAGGAAGTTATGATGAACCTTTAGAAAACACTGGTTCAGCCTCAACTGGAGTATTGTGTCCAATTCTGGGCACCGTACTTTAGGAAGGATGTGAAGGCCTTAGAGAGGGTGCAGAAAAGATTTACAAGAATGGTTCCAGTGATGAGGGACTTCACTTATGTTGATAGACTGGAGAAGCTGGGCTTGTTCTCCTTGGAGCAGAGAAGATTAAGAGGAGATTTAATGAAGGTGTTCAAAATCATGAGGGGTCTGGATAGAGTAGATAGAAGGAAACTGTTCCCATTGGCAGAAGGGTCGAGAACCAGAGGACACAGATTTAAGGTGATTGGCAGAAGAACCAAAGGCGACATGAGGAAAAACTTTTTTACGCAGCGAGTGGTTATGATCTGGAATGCACTGCCTGAAAGGGTGGTGGAGGCAGACTCAATTGTGGCTTTCAAAAGGGAATTGGATAAGTACCCAAAGGAAAAAAAATCTACAGAGCTACGGGGAAAGGGCAGGGGAGTGGGACTAGCTGAAGTCCTCTTGCAGAAAGCTCAGCGGGCTGAATGGCCTCCTTCTGTGCTATAACCACTTGAAAAGCATGACTGCAGCTTACATATAGCTTAAAAGCTTCTTTCTTTGACAAACTATGAAAAGGTAGATTACTCATCTGGTCTACACTCATACCAGATGAGGATTCAGTTACAAAGGCTTGAAGTTCACCAATACTTGTCAAGGAGCTCAGATTTAGAAGCAGGGCAATTTTCCACTACAGTAGTTTGAAAGTTATGGAGGCTATAGTTCAAAAAGAATCTTCATTAGTCCACGTAGAATAATGTTAAGATCTCAAGCTGAGTGGCATCCAAGATTAGTTAGGGGATTTATTTAGCAAAACTCTCTTCAGTAATACAGGAAAACAAGGATGTAATCCCTCCAGCAGTTGATAGAAGGCAGACATGGCGGCATACAGACCCCAATGAAGTAACTGAAGATCTAAGTCACATTGCCTGACAAAGAGTCAAGATCTTGATCTAGGCATCAGATAGAGAAACATTTCAACTTATAATTGTACAGCATATGAATAATAGGCTTGTGGAAGCCAGCAATGTTTTGGATGACCTGTAAACTCAGTGGTTGAAATACTAATCTAAGTTGTTGAACAGTCAAAGTATTGTCTTAGTTTGGCCAACAATGAAATCTAAAGTCTGTCTGGCATATGTAAAAAGCATGCCTTCAAGAAAGCTAGAAAATATCAAGGCTTCCAAGCCAGCATGGTTCGCTCAGGATCATTTTATCATTGGCTCTCCTCGTATGTGTTAAGACTCTGTAAATCAGAAAGATTAGGATAGGCAGAAATACTTGACAAGAATTTTCTTTACCAAGAAAGAGAACGGCCATAGTATGTAAACAGACCAGTTTTGCTGGTCCTAAATCAAGAGAGGACAACTGTTTGTGCTCTCCTGAGGCAAATAAGTCAACTTGTGGACATCCCCGATGAGATGTTTTCAGGTTCACTGATGCAGGAAGGGCACTCAGCAAGAACTTTTGTTTTTTGCATCCCGGCTCTCTGTAATCCACCCTTGCACTGAATCTCATGCTTCCTTACTTGTTGAGATAACAAACAACAACAACAGTATTATCTGTTCAACAGATCTTCAGCTGGAGAATTATAGCATCGGTTTTGTAGTATCTGCTGACATTTTTGTCTCATGGACTTTGGTCTAGTGGCTAAGTACCCTGGGTTCATCTGTCACATGGGTGAGCACTCCACTCCAAAATGTTCACCAACCAAATGAACCTCTTGTAGGGCATCCCCCATAATGGTGGGTACATTATTACAATGCTCTTCTCCATCAGTGCTGAGAATCAGAGGTGAGAAAGATTATTGTGATTATGCACTCACCTTTATAATATGGTTTAAGTCCTACCGTCAAGACGTTTCCCTTAGTTGGTGCAAAGTTAAGCGTTTGATACCATTGTACAAGTATGAACAATCTGGTAAGAATGGCAAAGGGAACCATTGCTCAATCCCATGGCTAAGAGTTAACGCTGCTGCCTAAAGTGTAAATAATCTGTTACATCTTGGAGTCTGTTCGTTAGGAGCATAACTCTTCCTGTATTTGTTTACAATCTGGCTCTTGGGAAAGTTGAAGTTAGAACCTCCAAGTGACCATGTAAAGAAACTCTCTTTACCACAACTTTATGGGTACATGTAACTCAGAACCTTTGAGACTGACAGTTGGCCAATCTCCAAAGCACACATCCTTCAAAAATATCTCCTTCTTTAGAAAAATGTCCAAATGCTTGAGGCCAAGTATAGACAATATCATTCTGTGAAGTCCACCAAATAAAAGGGAAAAACTTTGCCGCTTGGTCTCAAGGTACCCCTCCAATAATATGGTACCCCTCCAATTATATGGAAGTATTACAAAACTCCCATCTCTTTCATAATAAGATGATCTTTCCAAAACCACTAAAGGCACAATATGCTTGAACTTGGGACGTGGTCTATTAACACAGAATCACAGAATCTACAGTGCAGATAGAGGCCATTTCGGCCCATCGAGCCTGCACCGACACATATCTCACCCTATCGTTGGGCATAATCTCACAACACAATCTTTCGCATCTAAACATTGGTTCCAAGTTACTCATAACGGGATGCAAGATTTACAACTGTGTTTCAAGAGCATTGCCCAAATGTAGAAACATTGACAGGGGCAATGCCAAATCTGGGACTGTTGTATCAGTCAGGTGTCATTGCAAGAATGTTTATTAAGGTCACTAAATTTAAAGCAAGAAGCTTACTTTTCTTTTCTACGCAAATTGTGCCAGGAGACTAGTGGATAGCCAGTGTAACACCTCTGTTCGACAAGGGAGAAAGAATAAACCAAATAACTGTCAACCAGTTAGTCTAACTTCAGTTGTGGACAAATTATTAGAATCCATAATTCAAGACTAAATCAATGAGCATTTAGAAATACATGGGATAATCAGGGATAGCAAGCATGGAACTGTTAAATTTGTCAAACATACTCACCTTTAATAGAGTTTATTGAAGAAGAGGTAAAGCGATTGTGTGTGGATGAACAAATAGACCTAAGAGTTCAAATAAATAATTCCTTCAAGCCATAAAAAGTCCAATGGCATTTGGAGTTTTTAAAATGCAGGTATAGAGTCCAAGAGCAAACAGATAATGGGCCATAATTTGCTGTGGCAGGGCATCTAATGGCATCTGCCGTTAGTTAGACTTGCCCTTGAATGTTTAGGTTTTTTAAGTTTCTGCATGGCAAGCTGCTGAAAGTGTGAAGTGATAATGGAGCAGTGATGGAAACAGGGCATCTGGGATCTGAGTGAACAGGGAAAGCAACTGTGTATCTCCTTAACCAATCAGATTAAAAGGAGTGTGAAATTAACAATGCAAGGACTGAGAGAGGAAGTATAAATTAGAGTGTGTGAATTCAATGTCAAATCCAGTAGAGAAAGAGAAATAAAGAGGGAAAGAAAGATTGGATTAAGAGAGAGAAAAAAGGAGACAGAAAGGAAAAGTAAAAATAAATTCAATTTTACATTTTTTAAATCTCCAATAACAATTATAACCTGAAGGAATGAGTCTCCACACGTAATAGCTAATTTTCAGTGCCAGAGAAGTTGACTGGCAGTAATTAACACTCATCATGTCATTAAAAGGATACTTGGATTGAAATAGGCAAGTCTTAACTGTCGGTGGTGAGTTTAGCTTGTGTCTACCACGCAAATACAGAAACTTCTTGCAGTTCAATGCATTCAATGGTGAGCCAGACAGCGAGATGCCGTTTTCACAAAGCTAACAGTGGAGTGGTGCAACTCGGACAGCAACTTGTGGATTTGTGAGTTTAATCGCGCATCTGCCCTCACCTGAAATTGCAGTAGTATTTACACATAAATAATGGCGAGTGCCATTAGCCTCAGTTATATTGACAGCAATATATTGGCTAATGATACATTTGTACAAGGCAATGGAAAGGTTACACTAAGAATACTACGTGCAGTTTTGAGTGCCCCATAACAGTAAGGATTTTAAAGTCATAGATAGCATACAGCGTAGATTCATCAGCACATTAGGGGATGAGAAACTTCAGCAAATTTAGTTTTGAGGAGACATTTGCGATAGTGAGACTATTTGTACTAGAGCATTTAAAACTGTCACAGAGTGAGGAGAAGGGTTGGGGAAATTTCTTCACATCGAGGGTTATTGGAGTAAGGAATACTTTGTCACAGGGAGAGGCTGAGGCAGAGACTATAGGATCTTTTAAGGTAAAGGTGGACAAATATTTGAAGCAAAGGAAGGTAAAGAGCTATAGGAAGACAGCAGAGCAGTGGGATTTGTTTTAGATTACTGTAACAAAGAGATGGTGCGGAGATGATGGGCTGAATAGCTTCCTTCTGTGCTGTAAACATCTATGGTCCTATGGGCTTAGTTTTGTGAAAGAAAATCTTTTCTGCAGATGTTACACGTTAAGGAAAAATGCATAATTTGACTGTGAAAAAACATACAGCATTCAGGAGTTACAATTACTCTTCAGTAAAACAACTATTTACAGTGTGGAAAGCAAGAGTGTGGAATGCAGTGTGAAAATCAGCCATGGCAATTTAGGTTGTTAAACATGGTGCATTGCTTAAAGCTAGACATTTAACAGGAATTTATAGTTAATAGTATTAAGTTCTAACTACATTGGATAGATTAAAAAAAAACGTTTTGTATTGACTGAGCCAAAAGGCAATTTTCAAACTTCCTCCAGCTTTTTCCTATTAAGCATGTTTATTTACCACTTTGCATCAGTTTATCAATATTCAAAATGTCCATTCAAATTGTTCCCTCAACTGGCATCTTCATACCCCTCAAATGTGAAACTCAAAGCTAAGATTGTTAAAATTTGGTTTCTTTCCAGTTCTGATTAATATTCTGAGCTTACATATTTAGGTAAATGAAATCAACCGCTGTCAACAGTAGGTAATATGTAATGATAGATTCAGAACACCTAGAGTTAGACAGTATGGTGGGAATGGGGTGGGAAAGTGCAGGTTTCCTCATACATCCTCATATGATGTATCCTCAGACATCAAATTTCTAATCTTGACCAATTGATTAAAACAAGTAATGAGCAGAGTCAAAGGGGGGGAATTTTAACCCCCAAGGACGGGTGAGTTGGGAGATAAAAATTGTAAAATTTTGAAACCCGACCCCAACCTGGAGGCGGGTCGGGGGGCTCTCATGAGATGGGTCGGTCAGTAAAATATTTTAAGGAAATTGCGTGCCTCCATTTTATCTGCATTTTTATTTTTAACCCATGGAGGCTCAGGAATCCCGGCAGTTAAAGAAGGTGAGAAGGGCCGGATCCATGAAGTAAGTGTCTTTATTGCACTGTTTGTGCGCCAAGAGGCACAGGATTGTTTCCCCCAGCCCCCTGAACTAACCTCTTTATAGACCCCGCAATGTCCAACTACCCCCACTTCCCCCGTGATCTCCGACTGCTCACCACCTCACGATCTCTGAATCCCCCCGACCTCCGGCAGTCTCCAACTCCCCCATCCTCCTGTAATCTCCGACTCCCCCCCGCCCCCATCACCACCACCCATGCGATCTCCAACTTACCTGGCATCCGTTCCTCGGCTGCTTTCCCGCCCGAAAGATAGCCAGCCTGCCAATCTGGCTGACTGTCGGGCGGGAAACTTGTAGTTAATTTCAGCAGGATGTCCGGGAAAGGGATACTTCCCAGTTTCCTGTCCGTAAATCCTCCGCCCCTGCTCTCTTCACCTCACCAAGTAAATATCAGGGCCAAAGACTCTCTCAAATGTGAAGGAAATGAAAGTCAGTCCTGCTTGGTAATGAACACCCTGATCAGTTACAGGCTGGCCTGTGGGCAGGTTGTCTGCAGAGCCTCTTGATCAGGCAACTGTGTGGAAAAATATAAATTAAAGAAAAAAAAATGATTAAAAAAAATTTTTTTTTTACTTGTTTTGTTTGTAAAACAACAAAAATCCCAAAATTTACTTGGTTTTACCATTTTTCAAATAATCTAATGGGTGTTACATTTGCCTACAGTTTCTAAATGAGGACTCAATTGCCTATTTCACAGTGTATTTATTTTCTTTGTTAAAATCACTGCAAAGTAGGCACTCAATCAGCAAAAAAGAAATTTAAAACATAATATATAGCCAAAGCTAATTCAGAGCAATCATTTTCCCATTTCATTAAAAAGTATTGGTACATAGAACTTGACTGGTGCCTGATATCTGGTAGTATAAGTGTCTCCACAAAAGGTCATACCCAGGGTAAGCATGTAGTCATCACTCTGTTATCACTCCTAAACCTCTTTATCTTGGTTTCCTCTCTAAAGGACCAAATGTCAGCATGGGCAAGTACAGATGAAGCATCATTGTTCCAAATATTTAGGAGAGGGCAAGACTCACATTCTTTAGCACTGAAACTATAACAACCCTATTTAACTAGACTTCTGGGCACAGTAAGCATTAAACCTTTCACACACCTTCTTAGTGTGTGTGTGAATTTATGGCTTACACTGAACAACTCATGTATCAGACACCCTGGAACCTGCATCTGAGACAGCAGGACCCAGTGCACACTTCCTCTGCAGACCAATATTTTATTGTTAATTAAGTGAAACTGTTTCCTTTTTATAAAAACCATGAAGTTCAAATTACACTTGTTTCAAAGCAAGAATTCTACCTATAGCATGGCACAGCAGGACAATTTTATTTTGTCTCATATCTCAAGTACACACACACTGTATGTGGATACACACATGAAACTGTCTCATTCCAACTTGGCAGCTGATTAACAATGTTAGTTTCCATGATACTAACATTTCTTTCACTTACTGAAGGCATTTAACTAGGTAAATGTGGGTTATAATTTTTTTAAGTAATTGACCTTACTTTTTGAAACTGATAAAGAACACTTCATCCGAAGGAGATCCAAAAGATTATAATGTTGTAAAAAATCCTGCTAAATTTTTTTAACTGAAAATGTATCCACCAACAACACCCAAAGTCTCCCCTCACAACAATGCTTTGGAAGATAGAAGCTGTAAGATGCAATGATAAGTCCACTGCACGCACTAACATAAAAACAGTTTCCATATAACTTCAAATAAAAACAGGATTAGAATGCCTGTAGATTTTATAAAGGCAACATTTGGATTTCTTGACCTGCACCACACAGAGTGCCTCATAGGAACTTGGAACGCTAAGTAGGTAGAGTGCTAAGAAAATTACCAAGCATAAAGTAACAGTCGCCAGGGTCTAGTGGCAATGCCAGCCCTGGTGTTGTAATGTCCCAGGCTATTTTAAGGCCGACATGCCAAAGTGCTGGGTCTCTGCCCTCTATTGACTTCTCGTTGCTTTCATCTGCGGCAGGTCCTAAATCTGTAAAGGAGAAAGGGTAGGGGTTGAATAAAAATGATTTATTATAATCACAGTAAGGTATATTATAATAAATCTGTCTCTCATAGTGACAGCCCCCATATTCAGAAGCAGATTATATAAAATAGACTAACGAATTTATCATACGCAGTCAGTTCTTAAGTGATGAGGGATTTCATGCATTGCAGAAACCCCTCATCAGAATGTCCGAGTGCCTGACAGACAAGCACAGTAATCTGTCAAGTGAGTTCAGTTGTGCTCAAAATGTAAAAAAAGGAAACATAATGAAAAGCCCCAATTGTTTTTGGGCTGCCACAGTCTTGGATACTCTGCTCCAGGCTGTTCGATCAGAGTACACAAATGAGAAAACAAGATCTGCAGAAGACACTGAGAAAAAAAAAATCAATACTAAAGCCTGTTGGGGATTTTGTTTAAAAATTCTGTTCATATAAATTGGAACTTAATTTCACAGTAGTACTTTAAAAAACCTGCAAATAACATTGCTTTGAAGGCATTTTAACATAATGGAGCATAACAAGTACAGCAAGAAACCTCTATGGGCTAACTGGATGTCTGTTTGACAGAATTTCCCTAACTTTTGGCAGACATTATCAACTGCAACACTGCTCTCAATATGGCACCAATAAAATGTAGAACTACAATCAAAAGGAGTAATTTCAATCAAAGTTTCCTGGGGTTTCCTAATAAATCCAGCACCTTTGGAATGTGCTCGTTAAAATGAGTTATTTTTTGAGTTTTTAAAAAAAAGTTTTATTGCCAAAACCCAAAGTTCAAGCAGGACACGCAGGTTAGGCATTTAAAAGCTCCGATAATTACTGGTAACAAACGAGCTAGATTATTATAATCGCTGAATTTGAAGATAAAGTAAAACTAAAAGCCTATTCCTTTGATTAATTTGCATCTGTAATGTGACATACTGCCAGTCAAAGATTTGCTCTTAATGTTTGGGTTGCTTCTACAGAAACTAAAGAAAGCACATTACAAACAACGGTAGAAATTGAATGAAGTACTTCTGTTCAAAGCTAACCCCAGTAGTATCTTGAAAGCGAAGTATATGGTAATAAAATCAGCATGCAGCAACAGCTAGTTCATTTTTGACAAATCACCCCAATAGAGACGATGATGTCAATGACAATAAAAGCATTTATACGAGTGGAAATGTGCACCTGAGGGACTCGGCAATGAATTTTTTTTGTTGCAGATTTTATATTCTTGGCATCCAACCAGTTAGTTAATTGCAATACACACAAGCACTTCATGCAAAAAAAGTACAGGGCAGCTTATGTAAACAAAATGGATTCCATAAAATACAGAAACATGTACGCCCACACGTGTCGATTTAACATTTCTACAGCGCTCTAAAACAATTAGCAAACAGTAAATCTAAATTGGTGTACAAGTTTGCAGGTGTGCAGCCTCTATGTGTGAAGAAAGCTTCAGGGGGTGGAAACATTAAAACAGCAAGTAGTAACCCTGTAATTCTCCATTCCTTTCCATACATACCATCACAGCTGTAGCTATACACAGCAACCGTTGACCTTTCCACCAGGTTCTCATCATGATGCCAACTCACAGCCATCTTTCCCATTCCAAAGTAAGGTTCCTCTTTTAGGTATTTCATTCTTAGAGGGTCCATGTAGTTCAACAGAGCCACATTAAAGGATGTTCTGTCTTTTAACACTGCACTGACATTGCTTTGTTTGTTGTGATAAGTTCCATCTTTCACACTTTCAGAGTCCTCAATCAGTGTAGAGGTTGCTGCCTTCTCCACAAATCCTATTTCTTTAACCTCAGCTGAACAATGATCCAACAAAATCTTCATTGCTTCCACATGTAAGTATTCATTAAGATCTTTAATAGCTTGGCAGGCTTTACCTATTTCATCACTGCTGTACTTCACCTCAACACCATGGGAAGGCCAAGGTATTGCAAACAGCCTTGTGTCCAAGTAACGATATGTATAGCCTGGCTCTCCAACAAGTAGTCGATACACTGGTGTAAGCACATCTTTGCCTTTTATTTGAACAAGATCTTGAGCAAAACACTCATAGTCTCGCAGCGTTGTCAATCCTTGTTGGACTTTTTGATGAATTTCCTGAGGTACACAGCTGGCTTGTCTCAAGTATAATTTGGGATATTTGGCCTTTGACTAAACAGAACAGAGAACAGTTTTTTTCCAAGCACTTTTATATTTAATACATATCTTCTAAAAGCTATTCAGTATGTTGCCTGTGTCTCTAAATGCCAAAATTAAAAGGAAAGATTTAGTGTCCCAGCTTTGGCCTATGTATACACATTAATATATACTTAATAAAACATCAAAATCAGTATGAAATATGAGAAGTCACACAACACCAGATTATAGTCCAACAGCTTTATTTGAAATCACAAGCTTTCGGCGCGCTGCTCCTTCGCCAGGTGAAGTGAAGAGATGCATATAGGCACAGCATATATAGTCAGAGAACACTGCCAGATGATTACAGGTAATCTTTCTAACTGCCCTTTATCCCATCTCGGCAGAGAGATAATCACAGCAATCAAAGGTGTGAATGATATCCAAACACCATCCACACCTTTGATTGCTGTGATTATCTCTCTGCCGAGGTGGGATAAAGGGCAGTTAGAAAGATTACCTGTAATCATCTGGCAGTGTTCTCTGACTATATATGCTGTGCCTATATGCATCTCTTCACTTCACCTGATGAAGGAGCAGCGCTCCGTAAGCTTGTGATTTCAAATAAAGCTGTTGGACTATAGCCTGGTGTTGTGTGACTTCTCACATTTGTCCACCCCAGTCCAACACCGGCATCTCCACAGTATGAAATATGGAATACACTGTTTATTCAATGAGTGGGGTTCAAGCAACATCTCACTATGACAATACATGTCAGATTTACAGCAGGAGTATGGAGGGGATAAGCCGTTCCTATCGCAATATATCACTTCCATGTGTAATAACAGAGGTTTATAACACAGAAAATATCCAAATAACAAGTTGTATTAAAGTAATTTATCCCATGCCTACCAAGACAATACAGCATTTATATAAAAAATGGATCAATCAGCTAACTTGTGAGCAAAAAAGCAATGCAGTACACAGTTCATAGAAAGTACTGTCTAAAATCAACACTTTTAATGTGAAAAACAAATTGCTCATTTATATTGTGCAAGATGCACCACTGTTTTGGCGTATTACTAAGCTTTAATGCGCGTCTGTAAGGTATCTTACCACGCCATTCATAATGTCCCTTTCATTTTGTAAATCCCGACTTTGGTCACTGCTTCTAGCAGAGCACACTGGAAGCTAAGGCCTAGCAGGAGCACAGCTGGCTGCATTCTGCTGTTCATATTACAAAGCAGGTCTCAGGTCAGGTTACCTCTGTTCACCTTCAGCATCCACGTAAACTGTTATTACACATGAAAGTGATACAATTTTATTGAAACTTATAACATTCTAACAGGACTAGGCAGACTAGATGCAGGAAGGATGTTCCCGATGGTCGGGGAGTCCAGAACCAGGGGTCACAGTCTAAGGAGAAGGGGTGAGCCATTTAGGACAGAGATGAGGAGGAATTTCTTCACCCAGAGAGTGGTGAACCTGTGGAATTCTCTACCACAGAAGGCAGTAGAGGCCAATTCATTAAATATATTCAAGAAGGAGTTGGATATATTTCTTAAAGCTAAAGGGATCAAGGGATATGGGGAGAAAGCAGGGACAGGGTCCTGAATTTGGATGATCAGCCATGATCTCATTGAATGGCGGAGCAGGCTCGAGGGGCCGAATGGCCTACTCCTGCTCCTATCTTCTATGTTTCTATGTTTCTATTGGCTTTTGAGACGCTTCAGACAATGGTTTGCTGGATTATTCAATCCTAAAGTGATAGCTAACAGACAAGTGGTCCTTTGGCACAAGGTTCTTCTCTCATATGCTCCAAAATGAAGTGCCCCACCATTGTGTGATGCTCCATCTTGCAGCAGACAAGATCTAATGAAAATCATTTCCAATGGGGTGTGCAAACCAGAATGACCAATAGTCCTGAGAATGAACTCACAGGTCCTAGGACCCCAGCTAGTCACAATATATATTAATGATCTAGACGAGGGAACTAGATGTAATATCTCCAAGTTTGCAGAATACACAAAGCTGGGTGGGCGTGTGTGCTGTGAGGAGGATGCCGAGAAACTCCAGTATGATTTGGACAGGTTGGGTGATTGGGCAGATGCAGTATAATGTGGATAAATGCGAGGTTATCCACTTTGGTGGCAAAAGCAGGAAGGCAGATTATTATCTGAACGGTAATAGATTGGGAGAAGGGGAAGTGCAATGAGACCTGGGTGTCCTTGTGCACCAGTCACTGAAGGTAAGCATGCAGGTGCAGTAGGCGGTTAAAGAAGGCACATGGTATGTTGGCCTTCGTTGCGAGAGGGTTCGAGTACAGGAACAAGGATGTCTTGCTGTAGTTGTACAGGACCTTGGTGAGTCATAGAGTCATAGAGTCATAGAGTTTTACAGCACAGAAAGAGGCCCTTCGGCCCATCGTGTCTGCGCCGCCCATCCATCCCTGTCCAGTCTAATCCCATTTTCCAGCATTTGGTCCATAGCCTTGTATGCAATGGCATTTCAAGTGCTCATCCAAATGCTTCTTGAATGTTGTGAGGGTTCCTGCCTCTACCACCCTTTCAGGCATTGAGTTCCACATTCCAACCACCCTCTGGGTGAAAAAGTTCCTCCTCAAATCCCCTCTAAATCTCCTGCCCCTTACCCTGAATCTATGCCCCCTTGTTATTGACCCCCCTACTAAGGGGAAAAGTTCCTCTTTGTCTACCCTAGCTATGCCTCTCATCATTTTGTACACCTCAATCAGGTTCCCCCTCAGCCTTCTTTGCTCCAAGGAAAAACAACCCCAGCCTGTCCAGCCTCTCTTCATAGCTGAGGCGCTCCATCCCAGGTAACATCCTGGTGAATCTTCTCTGCACCCTCTCCAAAGCAATCACATCCTTCCTATAGTGAGGCGACCAGAACTGCACACAGTACTCCAGCTGTGGCCTCACCAGCGTTTTGTACAGCTCCATCATAACCTCCCTGCTCTTATATTCTATGCCTCGGCTAATGAAGGTGAGACCACACCTTGAGTATTGTGTGCAGTTTTGGTCGCCTTATCTGAGGAAGGATGTTCTTGCCATGGAGGGAGTGCAGCGAAGATTCACCAGACTGATACCTGGGATGGCAGGAATGACGTACGAGGAGAGATTGGGTCGATTGGGCTTATACTCGCTGGAGTTTAGAAGAATGAGAGGGGCTCTCATTGAAACCTATAAAATTCTAACAAGACTAGACAGACTAGATGCAGGAAGGATGTTCCCGATGGTCATGGATTCCAGAACCAGGGGTCATAGTCTAAGGATAAGGGGTAAGCCATTTAGGACAGAGATGAGGAGGAATTTCTTCACCCAGAGAGTGGTGAACCTGTGGAATTCTCTACCACAGAAGGCAGTTGAGGCCAATTCATTAAATATATTCAAGAAAGAGTTGGATATATTTCTTAAGGCTAAAGGGATCAAGGGATATAGGGAGAAGGCAGGGACAGGGCACTGAATTTGGATGATCAGCCATGATCTCATTGAATGACGGAGCAGGCTCGAGGGGCCAAATGGCCTACTCCTGCTCCTATCTTCTATGTTTCTATGTTAGTGGTTAGGAGGCAGCTTTACTACTTGGGCTATTAGGCTATAATCTTGATACATTGATGGATGCAGAAATCCTACCAGAACCCACAAGTTCCAGATTTAGTACATATTTTATATTCTCATTCATGATCATATTAAATTTGCTTTCGTTAAAAATAGGGAATGATTTTTGATGTCACAAACTCGTATTCTGTCTGAGAATGGCTATTGGACAATGCTGGAATTATTTGCAGTAATTAAATGCCCTTTACAGTTTCAGAACCGATTAGTATGTTAAAAAGCTATACCAGCTGTTCAAACTGCACATCCTTGGGTGTTAAATATGGAAGCTTTCGGTCTTCAATTTCCTTTAGCAGCTTCTGTCTCTGTTAGAAAAGCACATTATATAAGAAATTTATTTCAAACAAAAACAGCACAAGCACACAGTGCATTACTATCATTTCTAATCACTCATTCTGCCACATTTCCCCCCCCCCCGTGTCCTTCAAAATGAAGTTTTATAAGTGATTTGACTCCTAGATCCTTCTCATAATGCAATGATGCATTTACTATATTATATCTAAGGGCATTTAAAGTCACTTTTTACTGCTGATTTAAAAGCTTGGATTGTTTCAGGTATTTTTTTAGTTTTTATTTTTAGCACAAAAAAGGAGAAAATCAAGGGGGGAAATTTAGAGCCCAATATCCCAGAGTAATTTTTGGAGAAAATCAGTTAAAATCCGATTTTATTTTTAATACTTAAAAAAATCAAAGTGACTAACAAGGCACAGTCAAGCTAACTGACAACCCATGACATATTTACACAGTGCACAGACCCTACTTATATGAGCCTCAATAGCAGTTCCAAAAGTAATGCAAATCTCCACAATCACAAAATACTGTCAAACAATTTTAGAAGGACAGCACATTTAGTACTTGTAAACAGACTGTGGGCTGCAAATGTTGACTGCTAAATGTAGCACAGTGTCACCGTCGAATCGTAAAGCACAAATATTTTAAAGGTCTAACATGAAATATTAAATAGGTGATGCTAAAATTTCTATTTCACAATATGTGCTATGAATGTCGTATTGTGATCATTGCATGAAATGTTTCCATTTTGTTTATAACATCACTATAGTCACTACCAAGGTGCCTCAATGTGCGTCCTGACATTACAGATTCAATGGGAGCACCACTTCAGATCTAATTTTTGGAATGAAAATAATGGGAAATTTCGGGGGGTTTCTGAAATTCATGACAAAATCAGTTTTCCACCACCCAAAACAATCTGGGAATTTATCAGTGGTCATTAGTAAAATTTGATTTTAAAGATTCCATATTTTACCCCAATGATGTTCAAAATGAAGTTTTACAAGTGACCTCATTCCTAGATTCTTTGCACGATACATTTACTACATTATATCTAGTAAAGATTTTTATTATTTAATTTCAAGTGCATTTATGATTAAACCAATATTACTGCATGACCACAGATATATTTTTCCACGATTAAAAAATGAGTTAGATATATTTCTTAAGGCTAAAGGGATCAAGGGATATGGGGAGAAAGCAGGGACAGGGTACTGAATTTGGATGACCAGCTATGACCTCATTAAATGGTGGAGCAGGCTCGAGGGGCCAAATGACCTACTCCTGCTCCTATCTTCTGTGTTTCTATGTATGTTTCTATGTTAAATAGTGTCTTATTTGCAATCTATTACTTATATAACAAATATCCTTCAGAATTACATTGGACTATGCAAATATCACATAAAGTCAAGTGGATTAACCGATAGTTACTGAAGACTAGCATAACAATCACTCCATCACTATGGAGTGTGCCGTATACTTATGTGATTTTTATTTCTAAAAAGTGCACTAATAAAAATGAAAATACTGTAGCTGGTATTGGAACTGTATTTTTCTATGGAACACTGATACTGCAGATTACTGCCAAAAACAATTCAATCACATAATACAAATCAGTTTTTATTCTTCAGGATACAGAGCTTATCACCCCATTTTCAAACAAAAACAGTTCTATAATGGCTACATCATATTCTTCGCTGACTTTTATTTGGTGATATTTTAACTCCTCATTGAACTGCTTTGTGCTTTGCTAAAAAAGGCTGTTTTATGGCAGAAGCAAATAGACCTGTATGTTGCCAATCGTAGTCTCTCACATTTTAAACACAACTTTGAGAATAGCAGACAAGTATTTGAATTAAAATATATATTCTGTTTGTTATTTTCTAATGTTTGAAAAAAATCCAGCTACAGTACAATCCACCAAAAATTTTAAGGTCATATAAATGCCACTATACCATACTTTATCCTTCTTATAAAACTGAGGTTGGCTGCCATTTCAAAGAAGGTTTTTTACTATAGTACATTCCTATTGTATTGAATATACTGCAAAATCCTCATATCTCATAAAATCTGAATTAAATGTCTGGCATACCATAATGTTATTTGTATTCCACTATAATTTTCATTTAATACAAATGAGAAAGGTCACATTTTGATATTTGGAAGAACAAAGTGCTTACAAGGGTGTCAGCCGTAGCTCAGTGGTAGCACTCTTGCCTCTGAGACAGATGATTGTGGGTTCAAGCCACACTCGAGAGACTTGGGCACATGATCTAGGCTGACACTTCAGTGCAGTACTGATGGAGTGCTCCACTGTCAGAGGTGCCATCTTTCGGATGAGATATTAAACTAAGGCCCTGTCTGCCCTCTCAGAAGGATGTAAAAGATTCCACGTCACTATTCAAAGAAGAGCAGGGGAGTTCTTGGTGTCCTGACCAACATTTATCCCTCAACCAGCACATAAAAAAACAGATGACCTGGTCATTTTTTCCTTTGCTGTGCACAAATTGACTGCTGCGTTTCCGACATTACAATAGTGACTGCACCTCAAAAGTGCTTCATTGGCTGTAAAGTGCTTTGGGACGTCCTGAGGTTGTGAAAGTCTATTTATCTGCATTAGGCATTTTAAAAAGGAACAAAAAACAAATCATTAGTGTGTGTAGTTTTTAAGGTTATTGACTATTAGGGTAAATTTTAAATTGTCCATATAAGTGCTAGTGTTTTCCGACTCTGCTCATCCCTAGTTGATTTTTGTTCTTGCCCCGTCTCTCCTGAAGGCTGTGGCTCATTCTTGGCATAATTCCATGACGGCTGTTAGTTTCGCAGTGGCCATTCTCCAAGAGTGTGTCTAGATTGTGAGCCATGCAGGCCACCATACCCAAACACAAGCCTGTCCACACCCAAACACCTCTGCAGTGTTTTCAGCTGGAGTCACTGGATAGCAATCAGGAGTGGGAGCACTGGATGATTTATTTTTGTCCTTAGCCCAGGGTTCCAAAACTAAGTGTAGCATCCTCATCAAGGCCACCTTTCCGAGATTAGTTAACTCAGCACAGATCAAGAATCAAACCTGGGATCTTCCTATTCTGTGTGGTTCAGTGCTACAATAAGAAGTGCAATTAGTGAAACAACTCTCTACATCATTAAGACCTCGTAGAGTTTCCTGCTAGGTCATATTTGTGCTGCTGTGTGCAATTATGGGCCTCCTATCTTTAAAAGGCTAAAGGGGGAAATTTAACCTCCCCTTAATAGGAGTGAATATCCAAGTGGTACACTTACCGCTCATTTCCCGCCCCGTGGCCATTTTAACACCACTGTTTTCTTGGGTGGTTAGGTGCCTGCCTGACACAAGCAGGGGCCTCATAAGTGCATGTAAATCTGGATCCTCTGATGTCATTAGGATCTTGATGCAATCGTAACTCCTACCCAACTGAGATTCTTGTCAAGTAAATGTAAAACTTATTTATGCAAGTCCAGGAAGAGCAGGAGTGCTCCTCTGGATCCCACAAAGAAAGTTTGGCCACTGCTGCCTTGGGCTTTCCATCCTGCAAAACCCGCCTGTACCCTACCTGGTAACTTACCTAAATGCTGGCCTGGTAATCTTCGGGCTACCCGATCTTCGCAGGCCACCAGCTGCCTCTGGACACCTGTTTCGCACACGCCATTCACCTTGCTGACAACTGCCCACAGGCTTTTTGTGGGTTTGTCAGTGGAAATTTTCAGTAAGCTGACATCTTTTCCAGCGCGGCGCCCTCTACAGGGGATATGTGACATCTGTGAACAGGATGAGTAACAGTGAGGCTCTTCAAGCAATCAGATTGAAATATCCTCACTGAAACATGCCGAGTCCAAACCAGGGAGTATAAAGCAGGAAATATAAATTAGATTTAAATCATGTACAGAAAGCAAAATAAAGATTGGGAAATATAGATGGATTAAGGGAGAGAGATAAAAGAGGCTGAAAAAGTTTAAAAAAAATTTTTTTTTTTAAATCTCCTACACTAATTTTCTTCTGAGGGAATAAGTCTCCACAGTTGTAAAATTAATTTTTCAGGGCTAGAGAGGTTATTCTGTAGTAATTATCATGCCGTAAAAATCTCACTTATTCCTGAATGCGCCAGCCCTAACTTTTTCAGCCATTTTTAGTGCAGAACTACTTGGCAAGTACCCCAAGTTGATGATGTTGCAGTCATTTCAATGTTGAGTCTATCGGCAAAGACTGCAATAGCGCGCCCTGTGGAGGAGCGGGGTATCTCTGACAGCCACTTATGGATTTCCGCGTTTAACTGCGCATGTGCGTACTCCAGAAGTTGCTGTCAGATCTCCTCCATTTTAACGGTGAGTACTGATAGCCTTACCGTTATTCTCATCGTAAATTCCAGGCCATTCAGTGGGAGGAAGTTCTGGCTCATTTGCGACTTGATTTTGGATAGGCAGTCAGATAGCAAAGTCTGGAGTCAATGGGGATGTCAGAGATAAAGCTGGGTAATAAAAGAGTATAGGCATGGATGGGGAGGTAAAAAAAAGTCTCCACTGTTATCGAATAGTGATGACATAATTGAAGAATGGAAATTCTTGTCAGGAAGTCTTAGTGTAATTATGTTTCTCTAGTTCTCTTTTTATCAAAACTCAATAGGAACAGGCATAGGCCACTTAGCCCCTGGAGCCTGTTCCGCCATTCAGTGAGATCGGATTCAATAATGGACCAAATTTTGCGGTAAGAACAATGGTGAGGCCACAGCGCTCACCCTTATTAAGCAATAAATCAGACAGCAGCTTCTGGGTGTCCTCATATGCGCACTTAAAGGAGGAAATCAGGAATTTGCTGTCCAGATTGCCCTGCTCCTCCAGAAGCTTTGCTATAACAGTATCTCGCCAAGAGAGTCAGCATTCAAACATTTGAAAGGCATGAAGTTGCGGTACTTATCCACTAAGCATGCCAGAAAAAGTTAGGGCTTGTCCATTCAAGTGAAACGCCATGCTAAGTCTTAATTACTGCCAAACAACCTCTCTGCCACTGAAAATTTACTTTTAAAAGCGTGGAGTCTCATTCCTTCAGATTTTAATTATTGTTGGAGATTTAAAAAAATATGCAATATAAAATATATTTTAACTTTTTCTTTCTGTCTCTTTTATCTCTCTCTTTTAATCCAGTCTTTCTTTCCCTCTTTATTTTGCTTTCTGTACATGATTTTATATTGAATTAAATATTCTAACTTACACTTCCTGCTTTAGACTCTGCGTGGTTCAGTAAGGTATGTTCAATCTGATTGGTCAAGGAGACACACCATTGCTTGCCCTGTTCACACAGGTCCCAGATCCCATGTAGAGGGCGCCGCATTGTTTCGACTCTCCAACTATCACAAGTCGCAGTGCAAAAGCCCAATGAAAATCTGTGGGCAAGTGCAAGTGTAATGAATGGCGAGCGCTGTTCATTCGCTGCTGACTTCAAAGTCTAAGCCATTAAGTCACACAGGTTAAATAACTGGGTTAATCAGTTCTACAGTTTCATATGTCTATTCCCAGATCATGTTTACAACTATAACTTCCAGTCTTTGCTCCCTGGCTTCCCATTATCTACTAGTCTTTTTGAGGGAATATAAGGGAAATAAACATAGTATAACTTCGGCTTGCCAACTAACTGATGAATGTTTACATATGTAGTAAGCAGACATTATAAAAGCTTTTTCTTGACAAAAACAACCTTCACACAAACCATTCTCCGATCATCCCCAGTGAAAGATTCCAAACCCTCAGAAATTAAAGTGTCACAGCAACTGGAGCAGATCTAGAATATGCTAAAGCTAATGCCTCACAAATGTGCTGGATAAAAAAGTGACTGTATAACTCACTAACAGATTTGCAATTTTTACAATTTTTTAAAACAGAATTCCAGTAGTAAAATACTGCACTAAATGGATTCAAATGTTAGTGGCAACACTTTCGGTGACATCTTCATTTCTGGACAAAAAAGTACATTTGTGACTTCCTCACTTAACTCAGGCACGCTTATGAAATTGGTTTGTGTAATTTATACTAACTCTGCAAAACTATGATAATCATGGAGGCCAGTGCCTCAACAAGACCAAACCTCCATGGTAATAGTGTCATAAGAACATAAGAAATAGGAGCAAGAGTAGGCCAATCGACCCCTCGAGCCTGCTCCACCATTCAATAAGATCATGGCTGATCTGATCCTAACCTCAAATCTTCTATCACTGTGCATCCACCCGAACCCATGTGATCTCCCGGGAGAGGCGAAAAACCAGATAAAGACCCAATGGCCAATTTGGGAGAAAAAAATCTGGGAAATTCCTCTCCGACCCATCTAGGCGATCGAAATTCTTCCAGGAGATCACTCTGTCCCTATATTTTCTACAGTGCTTACCTTCTGTAAAGGCGATCTCCACCCCAGCCAGGAACAGGAATAAAACCATCTCCTGAAATCTAACACAGAATTAGAACACAGTAGGAGCAGAACCAGGCTACATGGCCCCTGGGCCCACTCCACTATCCACAGGGCCATGACCATTCCGAACCTAGACTCATGTCCAATTTCCTGCCCGCTCCCCGTAACCCTTAATTCCCTTTACTTCTAGGAAACTATCTATTTCTGTTTTAAATTTATTTAATGATGTAGCTTCCACAGCTTTCTGGGGCAGCAAATTCCACAAACCTACCACCCTCTGAGTGAAGAAGTTTCTCCTCATCTCAGTTTTGAAAGAGCAGCCCCTTATTCTAGTTTCACCCATCATTGGGAACATCCTCACCGCATCCACCCGATCAAGCCCCTTCACAATCTTATATGTTTCAATAAGATCGCCTCTCATTCTTCTGAACTCCAATGAGTAGAGTCCCAATCTACTCAGCCTCTCCTCATATGACCACCCCCTCATCCCCGGGATTAACCGAGTGAACCTTCATTGTACTGACTCGAGAGCAAGTATGTCTTTTCTTAAGTATGGACACCAAAACTGTATGCAGTATTCCAGGTGCGGTCTCACCAATACCTTGTACAACTGCAGCAATACCTCCCTGTTTTTATATTCCATCCCCCTAGCAATAAAAGCCAACATTCCATTGGCCTTCTTGATCACTTGCTGCACCTGCATACTAACATTTTGAGTTTCGTGCACCAGGACCCCCAGATCCCTTTGTACTACAGTACTTTCCAGTTTCTTGCCATTAAGATAATAACTTGCTCTATGATTTTTCCTGCCAAAGTGCATAACCTCACACTTTCCAGTATTGTATTCCATCTGCCAAATCTCTGCCCACTTACTTAGCCTGTCTATGTCCCTTTGCAGGTTTTTTATGTCCTCCTCACTCACTACTTTCCGTCTCATCTTTGTATCATCTACAAACTTTGATATGTTACACTCGGTCCCCTCCTCCAAATCGTTAATATAGATTGTAAAGAGTTGGGGACCCAGCACTGACCCCTGCGGAACACCACTAGTTACTGGTTGCCAATCTGAGAACGAACCATTTATCCCAACTCTCTGCTTTCTGTTAGAGAGCCAACCCTCCACCCACGCCAGAATATTACCCTCAATCCCGTGATTTTTTATCTTGAGCAATAATATTTTGTGTGGCACCTTGTCAAATGCCTTTTGGAAGTCTAAATACACTACGTCCACTGGTTCCCCTTTATCCACCCTGTATGTTACTTCCTCAAAAAACTCCAGCAAATTTGTCAAACATGACTTCCCCTTCATGAAACCATGCTGAGTTTGTCCTATTAAATTATGTTTATCCAAATGTCCCGTTACTGTCTCCTTAATAATGGACTCTAACATTTTACCAACCACAGATGTTAGGCTAACTGGTCTATAGTTTCCAGCCTTCTGCCTACTACCCTTTTTAAATAAGGGTGTTACATTAGCAGTTTTCCAATCTGCCGGGACCTTTGCTGAGTCCAGTGAGTTTTGGAAAATTATTACCAATGCATCCACAATCCCTACCGCTACTTCCCTCAAGGCCCTAGGATGCAAGCCATCAGGCCCAGGGGATTTATCCGCCTTGAGTCCCATTATTTTACCAAGTACCACTTCCTTAGTGATTTTAATCGTATTTAGTTCCTCCCCCCCTAGAGCCCCCTGTTTGTCCAGTGTTGGGATATTCTTAGTGTCTTCTACTGAAAAGACTGATACAAAATAATTGTTCAGTGTTTTTGCCATCTCCATGTTTCCCACCATTAATTTCCCGGTCTCATCCTCTAAGGGACCAACATTTACTTTAGCCACCCTTTTTCTTTTTATATAACTATAGAAACTTTTACTGTCTGTTTTTATATTTTTTGCTAATTTACTTTCATAATCTATCTTCCCTTTCTTAATCAATCTTTTAGTTATTTTTTGCTGTCTTTTAAAGACTTCCCAATCTTCCATCCTCCCACTAGATTTGGCTACCTTATATGCCCTTGTTTTTAGTCGGATACTATCCTTAATTACTTTACTTAGCCACGGATGGCTATCTTTTCTTTTACACCCTTTTTTCCTCAGTGGAATATATTTCTTTTGGAAGTTGTAAAATAACTCCTTAAATGTACACCACTGATCATGTACCGTCTTACCCTTTAATCTATTTTCCCAGTCCACTCTACTCAATTCTGCTCTCATACCTTCATAGTCTCCTTTATTCAAGCTCAGCACGCTTGTTTGAGATCCAACCTTCTCACCCTCTAATTGAATATGGAACTCAACCATGTTATGGTCACTCATTCCAAGGGGATCCTTTACTAGGACATTTTTAATTAATCCTGTCTCATTACACAGGACCAAATCTAAGGTTGCTTGCCCCCTGGTCGGTTCAGTTACATACTGCTCAAGAAACCCATCCCTAATACACTCAATGAACTCATCCTCAAGGCTGCTCTGCCCAATTTGATTTGTCCAGTTAATATGATAATTAAAATCCCCCATAATTATAGCTGTTCCCTTATTACAAGCCTCAACTATTTCCTGATTAATACTCCGTCCAACAGAGTTGCAACTGTTCGGAGGCCTATAGACTACACCCACTAGTGTTTTTTTCCCCTTATTATTCCTTATCTCCACCCAAACTGTTTCACTATCCTGCTCCTTTGACCCAATATCATTTCTCTGTATTATAGTGATTCCTTCCTTTATTAACATAGCCACCCCACCTCCTCTCCCTTCCTGCCTGTCCTTCCTGATTGTTAAATAACCTGGTATGTTTAATTCCCAGTCATGGTCACCCTGCAGCCATGTTTCTGTAATGGCCACAAGATCATACCCATAGTGTCAAACTATGTCTTTAACACTGAAATGAGTGTAGCAGTTTCTACTATCAGCAGCACCAATTACTGGAGCTGAGAACAAACAAAACTTGACCACAATGGATTAGTGGACTTTCAACCAAACAAATTGGGAGCAAAATTCGATAGCCCCTGAAAACGGGCCCGGGGATCATGATGCGTGATTAACCCACGCCATTGAGTCCTATACAGGTAGCAGACCGACTTTATGCTGCCGGCTAATTTGCATCATTACTGCGTGCAGCAAGCGTTAACCGCACTATTGAGTGGCTGCACGCCTCAGCAGGGGGCCCAAGATTGTCCGAGGCTAGCACCTCTTAGAGCGAGCCTGCACTCCTTAAAGCCAGCTGCACCTCTTAAAGGGGAGGTGCATTCTGGCTGGAGCAGGTGCTGGAACTGTTTGTAGAAGAGAGTCTGAGCAGGAAGAAAAGTGAATTATGGCACAACAGGGGAGAGAGCGCATTCCAAACTTCCCCGATGCTGCACTGGAGGCCTTGGTGGAGAGGGGGAGAGAGGTCTTTTTTCCACAGGGGACCAGGAGGCCCTCCACACAAACTCTGTGAAGGCAATGGGAGCAGATAGCTGTGCAGCCAATGCCAGGAGGCAAGCCCCGAGGACCTGGATGCAGTGCTGCAAGAAGTTGAATGACCTCACACGAGTGGTCAAGGTCAGTGAATACACCTTCAAAGGCCATATTCCACCAACTATACCACTAGCTTAACTTGCTGCCATGCAAGCTCAGACTACTGCCATCATGGCTGTGGTTACCGGTATTCAAAGGGGCTTGCAGGATGTCACAGCAGTCCAGCAATCTGTTCTCAAACAGATTACAAGGATTGCTGCTGAGCCGCCCCGGGAGAGTGGCAGTGGCTCCATGGAGCACGAACCTGCTGTTCTCTCTCAGGATGGCAGCATTCGCCCCCCCACCCCACCGGTGCCCTTGTTGTTGCCTGTCAGCCTGCCAGTTCAGGCGACTGCCGCCTATTTTTTTTATTCGTTTATGGGATCAGGGCGTCGCTGGCAATGCCAGCATTTATTGCCCATCCCTAGTTGCCCTTGAGAAGGTGGTGGCAAGCCGCCTTCTTGAACCACTGCAGTCTGTGTGGTGATGGTACTCCCACAGTGCTGTTAGGGAGGGAGTTCCAGGGTTTTGACCCAGCGACAATGAAGGATCAGCGATATACTTCTAAGTCAGGATGGTGTGTGACTTGGAGGTGGTGGTGTTCCCATGCGACTGCTGCCCTTGTCCTTCTAGGTGGAAGAGGTCGCGGGTTTGGGAGGTGCTGCCGAAAAAGCCTTGGCGAGTTGCTGCAGTGCACCCTGTAGATGGTACACACTGCAGCCACAGTACGCCGGTGGTGGAGGGAGTGAATGTTTAAGGTGGTGGATGGGGTGCCAATCAAGCGGGCTGCTTTGTCCTGAATGCTGTTGAGCTTCTTAAGTGTTGTTGGAGTTGCACTCATCCAGGCAAGTGGATAGTATTCCATCACACTCCTTACTTGTGCCTTGTAGATGGTGGAAAGGCTTTGGGGAGTCAGGAGGTGAGACACTCGCCGCAGAATACCTAGCGTCTGACCTGCTCTTGTTGCCACAGTATTTAAGTGGCTAGTCCAGTGTAAGGGGTCGTTTTAACGAGCTTGTGGTGTGCGAGATCGGTTTTTGATTTCACACTGCTCATGAGCGGTTCCGAAGCGCTCCCCCCTCACCGGTTCTAGACACTGGGCTTATTGCCAGACCACCTTGATGTGTTGGCCCAACTTGTGACTCGGAAGACAAATGGATCAGGTGAGACAAGGTAAGTTTTAAATCAAAGGTATCTTTATTTTTAAGGAGAATAAAACATAGAGAATGAAGAAACAATGCAGACAAAAATCATGAACACGCCTCTCAATGGGAACTAAAATTTAACACACAAGAGTTACTTTGACTATCATAATACATCAATTCTAGATCAGCGATATAATAAAACGGGGGTGGAGAAAGCACACGGCACAACGAAGGATGAATAACACTCCCGAATTACAAAGCCCTTAATATTAAAAACCCTCCCGTCTCTACAGTATACCTCAACTAGATCAGCTAGGTGGAGTTGGGCCTCTATGCTCACCAGGGTTTTTTAAACTGTCCTTGACCTTGGTGCTCCTGTATCGTCCGGGATCTCCAATCTTCCTTATGGGACCGGCTCCTGAACCTGCTCTCCTGCTCGAACTTGTAGGCCCTCCGTGCTCCTCGAACCGTAATCGAACCTCTCCACTCGCTCTGCCTTTGACCTCGTGTCTGTGTGAAACTGTGGTTTTTTCTAATGTCTCTTTTCCCCCAACAGTTATACTGTTTTCTTGCCCTTATCTTGGCGCCAAATCAGGGGTTTTCTTTTGTTAAAGTAATGGGCAGGCTGCTTTGACAAAAGCAGGTACTTTATTTTAATGTCTTGTAAATGAAACTAATGGGATCTGTCCTGTGTCCCTCTGAGTTTGGTACAGATAATAGGTTTTGTCTGTGCTCTGCGATTTCAGAGATGGGTTTGCGTTTTGCTAGCAATTAACACACCTTGAGGTGTAAATACTTTTGTTTTGACTTCGTTACTACTGTAACCATTTTACCATATCAATTGCAGCCAGTTCTGGAATCTTCTAATCGGTGGTGACTCAGGTTTCTTTAAGATACTGCAGTGGTATGTCCTTCTGAAATGAGTCATGTGATCTGCCAACTCCATCTTGTGTTCATAAAATGTGGCCATTTCAGGGGTTTTACAATGTAGACTGTATTTTCCTGGATTTTTGCGAATCCTACACCAGTTAAGTTTCTGGTTAATGGTGAACCCCCAGGATGTTGATAGTAGGGGATTCGGCGATGGTAATGCCATTGAATGACAAGGGGAGGTGGTTAGACTCTCGCTTGTTGGAGATAGTCATTGCCTGACACTTCTGTGGCGCGAATGTTACCTGCCACTTATCAGCCCAAGCCTGAACGTCGTCCAGGTCTTGTTGCATGTGGGCATGGACTGCTTCATTATCTGTGGAGTTGTGAATGGTGCTGAACACTGTGCAGTCATCAGCGAACATCCCCCTTTCTGACCTTATGTTGGAGGGAAGGTCATTGATGAAGCAGCTGAAGATGGTTGGGCCTAGGACACTGCCCTGAGGAACTCCTGCAGCGATGTCCTGGGGCTGTGATAATTGACCTTCAACCACCACAACCATCTTCCTTTGTGCAAGGTATGACTCCAGCCAGTTGAGCATTTCCCCCCCCCCGATTCCCATTGACTTCAGTTTTACTAGGGCTCCTTGATGCCAAACTCGGTTAAATGCTGCCTTGATGTCAAGGGCAGTCACTCTCACCTCACCTCTGGAATTCAGCTCCTTTGTCCATGTTTGGACCAAGGCTGTAATGAGATCTGGAGCCGAGTGGTCTTGGCGGAACCCAAACTGGGCATCATGAGCAGGTTATTGGTGAGTAAGTGCCACTTGATAGCACTGTCAATGACACCTTCCATCACTTTGCTGATGATTGAGAGTAGACTGATGAGGTGGTAATTGGCCGGGTTTGATTTGTCCTGCTTTTTGTGGACAGGACATACCTGGGCAGTTTTCCACATTGTCGGATAGATGCCAGTGTTGTAGCTGTACTGGCTTGGCTACAGGCGCGGCTAGTTCTGGAGCACAAGTCTTCAGCACGATGGCTGGGATGTTGTCGGGGCCCATAACCTTTGCTGTATCCAGTGCACTCAGCTGTTTCTTGAGATCAGTGGAGTGAATCAAATTGGCTGAAGACTGGCTTCTGTGATGGTGGGGACCTTGGGAGTAGGCCGATATGGATCATCCACTCGGCACTTCTGGCTGAAGTTGGTTGCAAACGCTTCAGCCTTGTCTTTTGCCCTCATGTGCTGGGCGCCACCATCATTGAGGATGGGGATATTCTTGGAGCCTCCTCTTCCCGTTAGTTGTTTAATGGTCCACCACCATTCATTACTGGATGTGGCAGGACTGCAGAGTTTTGATCTGATCCGTTAATTGTGGGATCGCTTAGCCCTGTCTATAGCATGCTGCTTCCGCTTTTTAGCATGCATGTAGTCCTGTGTTGCAGCTTCCCCAGGTTGGCACCTCATTTTTAGGTATGCCTGGTGCTGCTCCTGGCATGCTCTTCTACACTTGTTGTTGAATGAGGGTTGGTCCCCTGGCTTGGTAGTAATGGTAGAGTGAGGGATATGCCGGGCCATGAGGTTACAGATTGTGGTGGAATACCATTCTGCTGCTGCTGATGGCCCACAGCGCGTCATGGATGCCCACTTTTGAGCTGCTAGATCTGAATCTATCCCATTTAGCACGGTGGTAGTGCCACACAACACTGTTCTCAGTGTGAAGATGGGACTTCATTTCCACAATGACTGTGCGGTGGTCACTGCTGTCAATGCTGTCATGGACAGATGCATCTGCGACAAGTAGATTGGTGAGGATGAGGTCAAATATGTTTTTCCCTTGTGTTGGTTCACTCACCACCTGTCGCAGGCCCATGCCTATGCTAAGATAGTGCTGCCAGAAGCCTACTTGAGGTCATCCTCCAAGGCCATCTGCAGTCTTCCCCACTGAAAGTCATCAGAATTACACCAGCCATGCTGCAGCCACTGGGGTAGCCCTGCCTAGGAGCACTAGGACGGAAAAAGGCATACAGAAGACATGCACTAAGGGAATGCACAAGGGTGATTAGTTGGCATTGGTATGCAAGATGCTATGCATTGATTTATATATTTGGTTTGGAATGTTTATTGTGTTTTGGCTTTTATTTTTGCATTGTGGCCAATGATGATCAGTAACAGGGAAGGGAAGGTGTGGGAGTGTTGGTGAATGGGGAATTGGTATCACAGTCAGATAAGTCATTCACAGACAGCTCGACCAGAAAGGGGCTTTCTAGGTTGCCTCCTCTCTTTCTCCTCCTCCTCATCTTCCTCCTGCTCCTCAGCTGGTTGCCATATAGCTGGTGATGGTGAGGTTGTGCCGCATGGAGCAGACCACATGAATCTTTACACACGCTGTGCCGAGTACTGTAGGACTCCTCCAGTGTGGTCCTGACAGCGAAAGCATTGTATCAGCACGCCAATGGTGTGCTCCATCACATTCTGTGTGTCAGTATGGCTTTCGTTGTATGCATGCTGCCCACGTGGGCGTGGGTTGCGCACCAGAATCATGAGCCATGTCATCAAAGGGTAGCCCTTACCACCCAGTGGCCACCCTCTGGTTTGTCGTGGTGGCTCAAATGCAGATGGCACAGTGGACTGCCGCAGAATGAAGGCATCATGACTGCTGCCAGGATACCAGGCACTGTCCTGCACAATGCACTGCATATGGTCGCACACCAGCTGGACGGTGAGGGAGTGGAATCCCTTTCGGTTGCGGTACATCTCAGACTTGACATGCGGCCCCCGTAAAGCGATGTGCATGCAGTCAATGGCACTCTGCACCACGGGGAAGTCTGCAATTTTCGCGAAGCCGCGTGCTCACTCCACCTGCTGCTCTCTGGCAAGAGAGAATGTAGTCAGCTCTCTTGGCATTGAAAGCCTCAAAAATCTCCCTAATCCATCACTGCCACTGGCAATGCAGTCCTTGCCCTGCTGAGGTTGCAGTTATGGGTGCAGCAGATGGCAGATTTCAGTGAAGATGTCTTTTAAATAGCGCAGGCGTTTGGTTCCTTCCTGCTACTGAACGCGTGTTCAGCTGTGCATGTTTAAGAGAAGGCGTTAGCTGGAGCGTTGAGCTCCAAAATTGCAGCGCTGGCATCAAATCTATGATTGACATCACGATCTGCCTATTCTGCATACTTCCGGCGGATGCTCCGTGCACATGCTAACGCCCTCACCAATATGGCATCCAGTACAGCTCGCACCAGAAGAGTGCCCGCGCACTACAGATGCCATTTTGGAATCTAAATGGCACTCATAGCACCCAAACAACAAGCGCTACTGAGCCAAATTTTGCAGCTGATATTTGCTAGCTTTTAAGATTTTTGTCCCTTGTGGCCATGCATCACTCTTTCGCACGACAGTAACATCTTCCCAGGTTTCTGCCAATATCTCACTTCAGCCAAATGCCTGGAGATACACAATAGCAAAATACTGCGGCTGCTGGAAATCCGAAATAACAGAAAACGCTGGAAAAACTCAGCCCGGAGATACACAATAGGGCCAGGGTTGACTCACACTCTAATTATCATTTTGTGAAGGGCGCTGGACTCTACTTGCGACTTTGCACTTCCAAAGGCACAGTGAAGATCAAGAACTCTTGATGTGTGTGGGGAAACAGAAATTGTAAACTTGTGTCATACCAGTCTGTGGCAGTGTTCTTCCTGGCAGAACAAGTCATCAATTGCTACTCTCTTTTTCACTTATAGAATATCCCAAATGATGGTGGTTTCAATAGGAATGCAGTTAAAATCCATAATAAAATTATTTTAAAGGGAAAAAACATATACTTTCATTCTGTGTGTTGTAGCTCTATAGCTTCCATCATACTGTATAGCTTATGAGCACAAAAAAAGTATGGAAGCCAGGGAAACCTAGGAAATATAACCCACATCCCTGCCAAAGTCAAATACCCAATCCACACCAAAGCACATAACATAAAAATGCACTTGAGTCTTAGTACTTGCTCACATTTGATTGTCAGTTATGGCTAAATGCTGCTCCTCAGCTTGATGCACAGACAAATATACACAGCTGGGTTGTTGCAGCACACTGCACCTCTCACATACAAGGAAGCTGTCATGCAGATGTCAAATACATCAAGCTACTCGCAAATTCCACAAAAAAAATGTAAAGTCAAGCTATGCCAGATGGGCGACAGAGTAAATAAGTAACAGTTCACAGCTTCAGAGACCAACATATATTTTGTTATCCTGGGAATAAATATGGCAAAGAATAAGAGCACCAAGTTCACATGACAGCTCTGTAAATATTCTAAGTTGTATCTACAGCCAGCAATAGGATTTAAAATTAACTTATCACTAGTAACTTTTTATTTTGTCTTTGACGTATAATACTTTATTTTTCAGTTAATTTTATCAACTAGTTGATGTCCTGTGTTGTTTATGCGCAAAAAGATTTTTTAAAGTCTCTCTGCCTGTGCCTAAACATTTTGCCTGCCCCTCTATCTTCCTATTTGTTTTCTGCTCTTCCTCTTCCTGTTTGGCTCTTATGCATTTTCGGAAACTGCCACCTCTCACTTCTAGATTTGTTTTGGGCTCTTTTTCTTATTTTTTCTGTCTACCTCTTTGCAAAAGTCTGTCTTTCCCTCTTCCATTTCTGTATACCTTGGGTGCTCTCATGGATCTCACACATGTTGCTTTCCTGATTTACTCAATGTCTCTTTGTTAAGCCTGTAGCTCACTGAAAAATGGCAGGCAACATATCAAAGATGGCACCAGGACTGGATGAAGAGAGGCCAGGAGACAGTAAATGGAGGCTATCTTGGAGGTAACAAACATAGGGTGAGAGAGAAACAAAAGGCTGGGGCTTAGACTGGGAAGTAGCAGGGAGATAGGCCTAGAAATTCAAGATCGTTAAAAACCTGCTGGTGCCACCATGGGCCGGAGTTAACGGCTGCCAAAAATAATGGCGCTGGCAGGACTGGAATATTGGCACTAATTACTAATTAGCATTAGCCCAGCACTAAACTTACCGTGCAAGGCCATTTTTGTGGCGGTAATCCTGCCAGGAGGCCCTTTGTAGCGTGGCTGTAGTGTCATTGCAGCAAGAACAGCCTTTTCTTAAAATAAGGCTGTCATTTTAGAGAGCAGTGCGGTCCCTAAAGGGGAACTGCCTTCTAAAATTAAAAAAATTAAAATCATTTAAAAATAGGCAGCCATCTGAAAAAAATTAACATTAAAAAGAATTCCCAAATGGGAGTCTTCAGCTCTTAAAGCTGAATTGGCTTTGCACCTAAAAAAATGGGAAAAGTGCTTCAGCACTAACACAAATGGCTCAACAAGCCAGGGAAGGGGCACCCAAGGGTCTCGCACGCAGCACTCCAGCTTTATGCAGGGGGTCAACACTGCCAGAGAGGTCCTCTAACCACAGGGGTCAGAAAGAAGGATGTGGGACCAGATCACCGAGGCCGTCACCCCCACGACCTGGTTCCAGTGCCCAAAGAAGCTTCATGACCTCAGACCAGTAGTCAAGGTCAGTGAATGCATCTTCAAAAGCCGTCTACTACCAACTGCATCACGAGTCTCAAGCACTTCTCAATGCACGACTCTCTTCCCCCCCCGCCACAATCACTCACCTATCAACAATCTGTACCAAACACGAGGCATACCTCCCATTCCTAGCTTCACTTCACCCCCTTGGAGGAGACGGTGCTGGCCATTCTTGGCAGGGCCATGGCTGAGCCCCTGGCCAGCAGCAGGGCTGAAAGGATACAAGGTGCTAAAAGGAAAAGGAAAAGAAGGAGAAGGAGAAGAAGAAACACCGTCACTCGACTTCACACTCCCAGCTACCAGCTCCTCAAGGTCGACCTGCAAGGCCATTTGCAGTGTCTCCCAATGAAAGTCAGCAGCCTTCCACCAGCCATGCTGCAGCCACTGGGGCAGCACTGCATGACATCAGTAGGATAGGCAAAGGCACACATAAGACAGTCACTAAGGGAGTGCATAAGGGTTGAGTTGCTTTCTTGATGTCATATTGGGTGGATAGATGTATAAAGTTGGATTGGAAAGTTTGCTTTGTGGTGGTTTTTATTTCAGCATTGTGGCCAAGAGGATGCTGTGATGGTCAATAACAGAAGGAAGGCAAGGTTTGGGACAAACGTTGAAAGGGGAATTGGGGTTGTGGTCACTGGTACTGCAGGCGGATGATTCCATCCCAGATATCCCGGCCAGAAAGGGGCTGTCTGGGTTGCATCCGTCTTTCTGCTTCCTCCTCCTCCTCTGTGTCTTCCTCCTCCCTCTGAGAGCGCATGCTGTAAATCTGAAATGAAAGTATAAAACGCTGGAAATACTCAGCAGGTCAGGCTGCATCTCAACCTGAGACGTGAACTCTCGTTTCTCTCTCCGCGGATGCTGCCTGACATGCTGAGTATTTCCAGTATTTGTCTGTCTTCTCAGAAGCCTTCCTTTACCATCCAAGGCCTTGCAAGCATCCAGCAGCACTCCCTGCACACTTTAAACATGTACTGAATCAAGCCACTACTTGAATAAAATATTAAAAAATCCAGTCCAAAAGCATAAATGCAAACTTACCTGAGAGATGTGTATCCCTTTAAGAAGTTCTGATAGCATCTCTGTCAGTCTGCTGCACGCTCGCTTTTCAGAGCACGCTTAGGACCCAGTGCTAAACTCAGCACCAAGGTCCAAGTTTGCAGAGCATGACGTCACGCTCTCCATATTTGCATCTCCAGGGCCAGTGCTGTTATTGGCAGCTCCATGGCCCTCACCAAAATGGCGGCTGCTGAGTCCCGTGCTAGAGGCGGGCGTTAAAAGTGGCGGTCGCCATTTTTTTTCCAGGATTGCGCCGCAAATGGGTGGCAGTAAGTAGCCCAATTTCTGGTCCATGTTTGGGGAGGGAGTGGGGAGGTTTAGTGAGAATGGAATTTGGAATGTAAATGGTCTTCCTGTTGCTATCACAGTAGATACAGAGCAGCAGCCTCAAACAATATAGACACATCTGGGAGGTATTGCAACAAATGTGGCCTATCGGGCGCAGGAAGGCATGGGGGCTGGGAAGGAAAGAAGACAGCTGAAGCCAAGAGGCTCCGACTTTCAGGCTCACAACAATTAAACAAGTTAAAGAATAATCCTGGTAATAATAAAAATATTAGATCACAAATTCCTTACGAATGAGGAAAGCCATTCGGCCCATCGTAATTCATCCATCCAGAAATACCCTACAGTCCCCCTTTGAGGCATCTAATCTAGGCTTTTTGTCTTCACTACTCTATCCAGGAGTGCATTCCAAATGTTAATCACTCTTTATCTGAAGAACTTTCTGAAATCAGTCCTAAATTCACTTATTAGTTTGAACATGTCCCCTTGTCCAAATCTCACAAGTTAATTTAAAGTAACATTCCAGATTGACTTTTTCCATTCCCTTAACTATCTGATAAGATCATTTTCCAGGCAGCTCTCTTCCAGACTATAAAGCCTAAACTCTTCAGTCTTTCCTCATAACTTAGACCCGACACTCGGGGTCAACCACATGGCTCTTTTCTGCACTACTTTTGTGGCTCATTGGACATGTACTTAAGATGCAGTCTGGCCAGATCAACGTACAGTTTGATCACAACCTTCTCTGCCTTGTATTCTACTGATGTTACTAAGGATGTAAAAGTCAGCAGCAAATTTCTTATGCTTTGACGATATACCTGGAGGTAGTGTATAATGTGCTTTGTTAGAAATCTTTCCTATCTGTAAAGATTATAAGGCAACTTTGAATTTTAAACACCTTCATTAATGCAGAGGACATAAGTGGCACTGTAGCTCACCATTTTATAATGTCATGTATCTCCCCTTAAGTAGGACTAGTTGAAACGCTATTATAACATACAATGGAAACATAGGAATGTTGTAAAGGGAAAATCTGATTAGCAAAGTGAAGAAACATTAGTGTGTAATAAAAGACTCTACTTCTAAAAACAAACCAAGTCAACTGCAGTACTGTGCAAGCTTTTAAAGTGACATTAACGGTTCAATCTGACTTTTTGTAACAAAACTTTCTTTATCATAAATGCCTACATAACAACAATAAACACACTTAGAAAGTAATTAATTTACTATGAAGTGGGTGGGAGAGAACGAGGCAACGGATGCATTTAAAAACAAGAAAGAGAATTTGAAATTTGATGTGCTTGGGGAATGGGAGCAAATGTAGGTCAGCAAGAATAAGGGTGATGGGAAAGTAAGATTTCGTGTGGGATAAGATACGAGCAGGAGAGTTTTAGATGAGCTGAAGTTTACGGAGGGTGGGGAATGGGAGGCCATGCAAAACAACAAGGAATAGACAGAGATTGGAGGCAACAAAGGCAGGAATCAGTGCAGATGGGCTGAGGTTGAGCTGGAGACAGGTGTTGGCATGGAGGTGGAATTAAGCGGACTTTGTGATGCAGAGAATATGGGATTGGATCTGCAGCTCGAAGTCGAATAAGATTGTGAACAGTCTAGTTCAACCTGAGACAGTGCCTGGAGAGGGGAATTGAATTGGTGGCGAGATGCAGAGTTTGTGACTGAGGCCGAAGTCAATGGCTTCAGTTTTCCCAATGTTTAATTGGAGGAAATTGTGGCTCATCCAAGATTGGATGTCAGATCTGCAGTTTGACAGACCAGAGGCTGTGGAGAGGTCAAGAAGATGGTAGTGAGGTAGCGCTGGGTATCATCAGTGTACATGTGGAAGCTGCCCCCATATCTATGGATGATGGTGCCAAGGGGAAGTGTTCTGGACTTATGGACCATTTTATATGCAGATAGCACCCTCTGGTGGTGGTTATGTGTTAGCAGTGTTTGTGTGGGAGGAGAGGTCATTTGACCTTTCTACCTTTCGTCCTGTGAGAGAGGTCATTTGACCTTTCTACCTTTCTTCCTGTGTGACCCAGGAAGTAGAATTCCAGGAAGTAGAATTCCAGGAAGAGCCTGGCTTGAGTAATGGAGAATTCCATGAGGGATTTGTAATCCAATGTAATCTGATCTTCTATGTTAGGCCAAGCGCAATATCTGTGAGTATCTTTGTTTGTTAGCATAATAGCAACGTTGTCAGAGTAGTATTTTGATAACACTATGTTTATAAAAGGTTAATATTTGGTAGTTACAGAAGTGAGTCCAAATGTTAGTTAGTTATACAATTAGTCTATTCTACTGTTGTAAATATGTTATATCTTATGTAATATCGAATGTATAGTACTCAGTTTTATGTACAAAACATACTTTGTCTTTGTTTACAGTTTCACAAATTTGTTCAAGTAAAGCTTCAAAACAGCAAACGGCTTCACGAGGAATTATTTTGAATAAGTGTTTAACTTGCTGGATAACTAGATAGGAGCACGTCTAGTGCGGCCAGTACAGGCAGCATGTAGATAAGAGAGCAGGAGCAGGGTCTTTGGACAAGATTAGCTCAGAGAGGGCATGGAGGAGATGAGAACAAAAGTAGAGAGAGTTTGGTTTTCAGGATTAGGGTGGGTGGAGTCTGGGAGTTGGCTTAGTGGACAAGGAGAATGGAGGAAAGGGGAAAAACAGGAGAGGCAGCTGAAAAGATGGATAGTCATTTTTTATCCACCTTTTGGCCAAAGAACATGAGGGGCACAGGGAGTTAAAAAGAGAATTAACTGGATGAAAAAGAAAACAGAGTGGAATGTTCACTGTCAGAAATATTACTGTAAACTATGTATGTTTTGGACCAACACATTTTGGAATAAAACTACTATTTCTTCAAAAAGGTATACAGATAAATTGTCCAGAAGATCAGATCAAACCAATCTGGCCTGTACTGCAGAGCTGTAGTGTGGCACCCTATAACAGAAGGTCTAAAGGGGGGTTATTTGCCAGTTTTCCCACTATTCTGGGTAACTCAAAGCTTTTTAATCAGCAGATTAGGTTCCTTGTTCACTATTTCCTTTAGAGAAACAAGGCATTGAGTACAGATGGACCTGACTGTAGATATTGAGAGATCAAGTTGCACATCAAGGTATTTACCTGGAAGTTAGCTAGCTGATTGAAATACCACTCAGTAATAAACTTCCCTTTTAGGATTTGCTTGAATTTATAATCAGGTTTATGCCGCTAAGATAAACAAGATCTCTGCAATTTCAAATAGTGTAAAGCTTATTAATGAACACTTCAGCTTGATGAGATCTGCAGCCACTGAACACTTCTAACATGTTTGCAGGTAGGTTGTCTTCTTCGGAATATGTTCGCTGTTTATTTTAACATTAACCTTTATGGTGGCCCACAGCAGAAGCAATGTGTTATGTCCCATCTGTCAAGAAAGTACACATATGTTTGGTACTGGGGGGGTTTTCAACACTGAAAATGAACTGTAGTGGTACACGTCTTCCATCAATGCTCACACTAAGTACTGTAGTACTGTATTTTCTAGGTTTTTTAATTTGTTTATGGGATGTGGGCGTCGCTGGCAAGGCCAGCATTTATTGCCCATCCCTAATTGCCCTCGAGAAAGTGGTGGTGAGCCGCCTTCTTGAACCACTGCAGTCTGTGTGGTGAAGGTACTCCCACAGTGCTGTTAGGGAGGGAGTTCCAGGATTTTGACTCAGCGACGCTGAAGGATCAGCGATATACTTCTAAGTCAGGATGGTGTGTGACTTGGAGGGGAACTTGGAGGTGGTGGTGTTCCCATGTGCCTGCTGCCCTTGTCCTTCTAGGTGGAAGAAGTTGCGGGTTTGGGAGGTGCTGCCGAAGAAGCCCTGGTGAGTTGCTGCAGTGCATCTTGTAGATGGTACACACTGCAGCCACAGTACGCCGGTGGTGGAGGGAGTGAATGTTTAAGGTGGTGGATGTGGTGCCAATCAAGCGGGCTGCTTTGTCTTGGATGTTGTCGAGCTTCTTGAGTGGTGTTGGAACTGCACTCATCCAGGCAAGTGGAGAGTATTCCATCACACTCCTTACTTGTGCCTTGTAGATGGTGGAAAGGCTTTGGGGAGTCAAAAGGTGAGACACTCGCCACAGAATACCTAGCCTCTGATCTGCTCTTGTTGCCACAGTATTTGTGTGGCTGGTTAAGTTTCTGGTCAATGGTGACCCCCAGGATGTTGATGGTGGGGGATTCGGTGATGGTAATGCCATTGAATGTCAAGGAGAGGTGGTTAGACTCTTGCTTGTTGGAGATAGTTATTGCCTGACACTTCTGTGGCGCGAATGTTACCTGCCACTTATCAGCCCAAGCCTGAACGTCGTCCAGGTCTTGTTGCATGCGGGCATGGACTGCTTCATTATATGAGGAGTTGTGAATGGCGCTGAACACTGTGCAGTCATCAGTGAGCATCCCCATTTCCGACCTTATGTTGGAGGGAAGGTCATTGATGAAGCAGCTGAAGATAGTTGGGCCTAGGACACTGCCCTGAGGAACTCCTGCAGCGATGTCCTGGGGCTATGATGATTGACCTTCAACCACCACAACCATCTTCCTTTGTGCTAGGTATGACTCCAACCAGTTGAGCATTTTCCCCCTAATTCCCATTGACTTCAGTTTTACTAGGGCCCCTTGATGCCAAACTCGGTCAAATGCTGCCTTGATGTCAAGGGCAGTCACTCTCACCTCACCTCTGGAATTCAGCTCCTTTGTCCATGTTTGGACCAAGGCTGTAATGAGGTCAGTAGCCGATTGGTCTTGGCAGAACCCAAACTGGGCATCAGTGAGCAGGTTATTGGTGAGTAAGTGCCGCTTGATAGCACTGTCGATGACACCTTCCATCACTTTGCTGATGAATGAGAGTAGACTGATGGGGCGGTAATTGTCCAGGTTGGATTTGTCCTGCTTTTTGTGGACACAACATACCTGGGCAGTTTTCCACATTGTCGGATAGATGCCAGTGTTGTAGCTGTACTGGAACAGCTTGGCTAGAGGCGTGGCTAGTTCTGGAGCACAAGTCTTCAGCACGATAGCCGGGATATAGCAGTCTTTGGAGCTATTTTTTGTAACAACTCACCTAGTTACCATTCTGACACCTATTTTATCAGTTACAATTACTGCAGAATAGTACTCCTGATTTGTTTCTGTTAGTACCTTCAATATAATTGAGAAGTTCTTATTTGCTTTATACCTCCTGTATTAAATAACATTCATTCACCTCATCAATGACTTAACCAAATGATTTGTCAGGGGCTACCACTGTCGTCTCACAAATAACTAATAAACAAGCACACTGTTGGATCAAGACACATAAAGAACAGAAATACTTGCATTTATATAGCATTTCACAGCCTCATGACCTCCCAAAGTGCTTTACAGCCAGTTAAGTACTTTTGAAGTGAAGTCACTGTTGTAATGTAGGAATAAACAGTAGAGTTCTCTAACTCCACTGTGGTAAACCACTTTTATCGTTCACTATGGTTATCACTGTTATATCGTTACACTATGGTTATCACTGTTTACACTGTTGTATCACTACACGAGGTCGCCTCTTGTCACGCTGTTATACCTGGGCTGACCACTGCTGACTCCGCCCATGGCTCCACCTACTTGCCCAGGTATAAAGGTGGTCGACTAGCTGGTATTCCTCCTTGTTGGATCCGATCACCCACGAGGGTGGGCTCTGTTATTTAGCCAATAAAAACCTATAGTTACTGTCTTAACTCGTCGCTTTTCATTGGATGAATTGATAGGTATATCAATTTTATTCGCTAAATTTTGAAATGTCTTTAACAGAGCAGCCAAACGACCAGTCAGACGCCCAGCTACAACAGCCACAGCAGCCGGCCTGGCTGCGAGCCCTCCGACCGCCGTACCTGGATCTAAACCCACAGGCAGCAAACTCAGCCCTCGACTTCAAACACTGGCTGAGCTGTTTCGAATCCTACCTGGGAGAATCCGGCATGCCTCAGAGATCCAAACTAAGAGTTCTGACCGCCCAAGTGAGCCCTAAAGTATTTGCACTCATCCAGGACCTTACTACATACGAGGCCGCCCTCAACCTGCTGAAAGAGCAGTACCGGAGCCCGGTAAATTCTATGTATGCCAGACATCTCCTAAGATCCCGCCCGCAACAGCCAGGAGAGTCTGTAGATGAATTTTTACGGGCGCTACAAACACTCGGCAGGGACTGTGACTTTAAAGCTGTAACGGCTGCAGAAAATACTGAAGAGAATATCCGCGATGCCTTCGTGAAAGGCCTTCGGTCCGACTACTCATGGCAAAGACTGCTCGAATCAAAGGACCTCGACCTGAACACAGCTGCAGCCCTCGCTCGCTCTCTGGAAGTGGCCCATCGGGACCTCGCGGCGTATTCCAGGTACTGTGCTGCGTGACCCTGGGACTCGGGCCCGACCCCGACCGCAATACCCCTCGCACCGCCGCCCCTGGGACCTACCTCAGCGTCGGCGTCCCGGACCCGATCGGGACCGCCACCCCCGGTACCGGCTGCGACATCGGAGCCCCGCGATCGGGCCGCCGGCTGCTTTTTCTGTGGCCAGGCGAAACACCCGAGGGCGTGCTGCCCTGCAAGAAACGCGACCTGCTCCGACTGCCACAAGAAAGGCCACTTCGCGAAGGCCTGCAGGGGGAAAGCCACAGACGCCAGCAGTGCCTCATGCGAGTTGTGGGGGCGGCCATCTTTCATCAAGGCCACAGATGCCAGTATCCCCTCGTGAGAGTCGTGGGGGCGGCCATCTTTGATCAAGGCCACCGACACCGGCAGTGCCTCATGTGAGTTGTGGGGGCGGCCATCTTCTCCGCCATTTTATGCAACGTCGTGGGCACCGCCATTTTGTTCACCACACTCGACCGCCACCTTGTCTCCAGACCCGACCACAGCCTCACCCGCAGACTACAGCAGCTCGCTCAGCCATACACTAGCCTCCGTCACACTGGACCAAGCTCGCCCACATCACCTGTCCAAGTCCATGATGGACATCAAAGTAAACGGCCACGCCACGACCTGCCTGTTCGACAGCGGAAGCACGGAGAGTTTCATCCATCCAGACACGGTGAGCCACTACTCCCTCACTGTCCAGCCAACGCGCAACCGGATCTCGATGGCGTCGAGGTCCCATTCAACAGACATCAGCGGATACTGTGTTGTGACCCTGTCGGTTAGGGGCACGGAGTATAAAAATTTTAAACTTCTCGTCCTGCCCCAACTCTGCGCTGCCGTCCTACTAGGGCTGGATTTCCAATCCCACCTTCAAAGTGTCACTTTGGCATACGGTGGACCCCTCCCCCCACTCACAGTCGACAACCAACAGCCTTTAAACCGCCCACCGCGTACCACCTGCGGCCTATCCACCCTCAGGGTTCCGCCCCCCTCCCTGTTCGCCAACCTCACCCGTGACTGTAAACCCGTCGCTACCAAGAGCAGGCGGTACAGCGCCGTGGACAGAGCTTTTATTAGCTCTGAGGTGCAGCGTCTCCTGAAAGAGGGCATCATCGAGAGGAGCAACAGCCCCTGGCGTGCCCAGGTCGTAGTCGTTAAGACCGGCGATAAAAACCGCCTAGTCATCGACTACAGCCAAACCATAAACTGGTACACCCAGCTGGACGCATACCCACTTCCCCGCATATCTGATATGGTCAATCAGATTGCACAGTACCGAGTATTCTCTACCATCGACCTTAAGTCGGCCTACCACCAACTCCCTATCCGCCCCGAGGACCGCCAGTATACCGCCTTCGAGGCGAATGGCCGCCTCTACCACTTCCTTAGGGTTCCCTTCGGCGTCACCAACGGGGTTTCGGACTTCCAAAGGGAGATGGACCAGATGGTTGACCAGAACGGGCTGCAAGCCACGTTCCCCTATCTAGATAACGTCACCATCTGCGGCCGCGACCGGCAGGACCATGATGTTAATCTGGAGAGATTCCTCCGTACGGCCCAACGGCTGAACCTCACCTACAATAAGGAGAAATGTGTGTTTAACACCTCGCGCCTTGCCATCCTCGGCTGCGTAGTAGAGAACGGAGTCATCGGCCCCGACCCCGAAAGAATGCGCCCCCTCATGGAGCTTCCCCTCCCCCACTGTCCAAAGGCGCTGAAGAGGACCCTGGGGCTCTTCGCCTACTATGCCCAATGGGTGCCGAATTATGCGGACAAAGCCAGACCCCTCATGAAGTCCGCCTCCTTCCCCCTGACGGCAGAAGCGTGCGCAGCCTTCTCCCTCATTAAGGGAGACATTGCTAAGGCCACAATGCACGCGGTGGATGAGTCTATCCCTTTCCAAGTGGAGAGCGATGCATCCGACTTCGCCCTAGCCGCAACCCTTAACCAGGAGGGGAGACCGGTGGCCTTCTTCTCAAGGACCCTCCAGGGCCCTGAGATCCGACACTCCTCGGTCGAGAAGGAGGCCCAGGCGATCATGGAGGCTGTACGACGCTGGAGGCATTACCTGGCAGGCAAACGATTTACCCTTCTCACCGACCAGCGTTCGGTCGCTTTTATGTTTAATAACAAGCTGAGGGGCAAAATCAAGAATGACAAGATCTTGAGGTGGAGAATCGAGCTCTCCACCTATGATTATGAGATCTTGTACCGGCCTGGTAAACTGAACGAACCCCCAGATGCTCTATCACGGAGTACATGCGCCAACGTGCAAATTGATAGACTGCAGACCCTCCACAACGACCTCTGCCACCCCGGAGTCACCAGACTTTACCACTTCATTAAGGCCCGCAACCTGCCCTACTCCATCGAGGAGGTCAGGACCATGACCAGGAACTGCCAAACCTGTGCCGAATGCAAACCGCATTTCTTTAGGCCGGACAGAGCAAGCCTGATCAAGGCCACCCGCCCCTTCGAGCGCTTGAGCATCGATTTTAAGGGACCCCTCCCGTCCTCTGACCGTAATGTGTACTTCCTCAACATCATTGACGAGTACTCCCGTTTCCCCTTTGCCTTCCCCTGCCCAGACATGACCAGTACCACGGTCATCAAATGCCTGAACGACCTCTTCGCCGTGTTCGGGTTCCCGAACTATATACATAGCGACCGGGGCTCCTCCTTCATGAGCGAGGAACTTCGCCAGTTCCTACTAGCGAGAGGTATTGCTGCAAGCAGGACCACCAGCTACAACCCCCGAGGGAACGGCCAGGTGGAAAGAGAGAACGCGACTGTCTGGAAGGCCGTTCTCTTAGCCTTAAAGTCTAAGGGCCTCCCGACCTCTCGCTGGCAGGAAGTCCTCCCGGCAGCGCTGCATTCCATCCGGTCACTGCTTTGCACTGCCATTAACGCCACACCCCATGAACGAATGTTTGCTTTCCCCAGGAAGTCGACTACGGGAACCACGCTACCAACTTGGCTGACCTCTCCGGGGCCCGTCTTGCTGCGAAAGCACGCGGGGGCCCATAAAACGGACCCCCTGGTCGAGAGGGTGGATCTCCTGCACGCCAACCCCCAGTACGCCTATGTGGCATACCCAGACGGGCGGGAGGACACAGTCTCCTTACGAGACCTCGCACCCTCGGGCATCCCTGAGACACCACCGTTACCCCCCACCACCCCCCCAAATCCAGCCCAGGTAGACGGCATGCCGGAACCCCACGAGCCTTCGCCGACCACGCAGACACCAGCATTAACATCGGATACTGCATCACCGCCGCCGCTGCTGCGACGATCGGAAAGGCTTACGAGGCCTCCGGACAGACTGACATACCCGAACTGATAGTACACTTCACCCCGCCGGACTCAAATGTAAACAAGGGGTGAATGTGGTAAACCACTTTTATCGTTCACTATCGTTACACTATGGTTATCACTGTTATATCGTTACACTATGGTTATCACTGTTTACACTGTTGTATCACTACACGAGGTCACCTCTTGTCACGCTGTTATACCTGGGCTGACCACTGCTGACTCCGCCCATGGCTCCACCTACTTGCCCAGGTATAAAGGTGGTCGACTGGCTGGTATTCCTCCTTGTTGGATCCGATCACCCACGAGGGTGGGCTCTGTTATTTAGCCAATAAAAACCTATAGTTACTGTCTTAACTCGTCGCTTTTCATTGGATGAATTGATAGGTATATCATCCACAAAGGATCAAAAGGTGGCCAAATTGCAGCGTGTTTGAAATATAAATTACAACTGATGTCCTGTCATTATATGCCACTGGCATATTTAATAAACTGGACTTTATATTTACAAAGCATGTTGAAGATGTATAGAGGAAAAACATTGTTACTGGACTAACTTTACCTCATCATAGAATCATACAAATTATAGCGCAGAAGGGCCATCACATCTGTGCTTGTACCGTCTCTTCAACTGGAGCTATCTACTCTAATTACATTTCCTTACCATTTTCCCAAATCTCATTCAATTCTTTTTTTAAATACTTATCCAATACACTTTTAAATTATACAAATAAAAAAACTATAAATGATAGAAATCCAAAACAAAAACAGAAAATTCTGTAAATACATAGCTAGTATAATTTTTCATTTATTCTGAATTGCTAATCTATCTTTTCTCTTTACAGGTGCTGACTGACTTGCTGTGTATTTCCAACATTTTCTGTTTTTGTTTCCCTGTTAAATGATTTTATAGTCTCTGCCTCAATAGTCTCTAATGGTAAAACACATTCTAATGACCCTCTCTGTCACTGTTGTAATGTAGGAATAAACAGTAGAGTTCTCTAACTCCACAACTCCTTCTTTCATTCTTTTAGTGGTAATCTTAAATGTATGCCCCTGGTTATCAATTTACCAGTGGAAATATTATTTTGCTATTTACCCTCAAACCCTTTCATAATCTTGAAACCTCTAATAGATCCCCATAATCTTCTCTGTTTCAGTGAAAAAAGACCTGACATTTTGAGTTTCCCTTCATAACAATACATTTTCATTCACTGAATCATAGAATATTACAACACAGCAACAGGCCATTTGCCCATCATTTCTGGAGCAGTGTTTTTCTCCGCATAAACCCCCTGATCTAAACTTTTTCTCCCACTTGTTCCCTCTTTAAAATAATTTATAGACTCTGGTTCAACAGTGGGTTGTTACAAAGAATTCCAAATTCTAACCACTTTCTGTGTAAGGAATTTTTTTTCCACCCTCCCCGTTACTTCTTTTTGTGATTATCTAAAATGTTGTGCCGTCTTGTTATCTCTAACCACCCAGTGAGTACAACCTCCCACCATGTGCCCCATTATAAGAACATATAAGAACATAAGAAATAGGAGCAGGAGTTGGCCAATCGGCCTCTCGAGCCTGCTCCGCCATTCAATAAGATCATGGCTGATCTGATCCTAACCGCCAATCCACTATCACAGAACCATCTCCTGAATCTAACAGAATTAGACACACGAAATAGGAGCAGGATCAGGCTACACGGCCCCTGGGCCCGCTCCACTACCCACAGGGCCATGACCATTCCGAACCTAGACTCATGTCCAAATTCCTGCCCGCTCCCCGTAACCCTTAATTCCCTTTACTTCTAGGAAACTGTCTATTTCTGTTTTAAATTTATGTAATGATGTAGCTTCTACAGCTTTTTGGGGCAGCATATTCCATGGACCTACCACCCTCTGAGTGAAGTAGTTCCTCCTCATCTCAGTTTTGAAAGAGCAGCCCCTTATTCTAAGACTATGTCCCCTAGTTCTAGTTTCACCCATCATCGGGAACATCTTCCCTGCATCCACCCGATCCAACCCCTTCACAATCTTATATGTTTCAATAAGATCGCCTCTCATTCTTCTGAACTCCAATGAGTAGAGTCCCAATCTACTCAACCTCTCCTCATATGTCCATCCCCTCATCCCCGGGATTAACCGAGTGAACCTTCTTTGTACTGACTCGAGAGCAAGTATGTCCTTTCTTAAGTATGGACACCAAAACTGTACGCAGTATTCCAGGTGCGGTCTCACCAATACCTTGTACAACTGAAGCAATACCTCCCTATTTTTATATTCTATCCCCCTAGCAATGAAAGCCAACATTCCATTGGCCTTCTTAATCACTTGCTGCACCTGCATACTAACCTTTTGAGTTTCGTGCACCAGGACCCCCAGATCCCTTTGTACTTCAGTACTTTGCAGTTTCTTGCCATTAAGATAATAACTTGCTCTATGATTTTTCCTGCCAAAGTGCATAACCTCACACTTTCCAGTATTGTATTCCATCTGCCAAATCTCTGCCCACTTACTTAGCCTGTCTATGTCCCCTTGCAGGTTTTTTATGTCCTCCTCACTCACTACTTTCCCTCCCATCTTAGTATCATCTGCAAACTTTGATATGTTACACTCGGTCCCCTCCTCCAAATCGTTAATATAGATTGTAAAGAGTTGGGGACCCAGCACTGACCCCTGCGGAACACCACTAGTTACTGATTGCCAGTCTGAGAATGAACCATTTATCCCAACTCTCTGCCTCTGTTAGATAGCCAATCCTCTATCCATGCCAGAATATTACCCCCAATCCCGTGATTTTTTATCTTAAGCAATAATCTTTTGTGTGGCACCTTGTCAAATGCCTTTTGGAAGTCTAAATACACTACGTCCACTGGTTCCCCTTTATCCACCCTATACGTTACTTCCTCAAAGAACTCCAGCAAATTTGCCAAACATGACTTCCCCTTCATAAAACCATGCTGACTTTGTCCTATTAAATTATGATTATCCAAATGTCCTGTTACTGTCTCCTTAATAATGGACTCCAAAATTTTACCTACCACAGATGTTAGGCTAACCGGTCTATAGTTTCCAGCCTTCTGTCTACTGCCCTTTTTAAATAAGGGTGTTACATTAGCAGTTTTCCAGTCTGCCGGGACATTTGCCGAGTCCAGGGAGTTTTGGAAAATTATTACCAATGCATCCACAATCCCTACCGCCACTTCCCTCAAGACCCTAGGATGTAAGCCATCGGGTCTAGGTGATTTATCCGCCTTGAGTCCCATTATTTTACCGAGTACCATTTCCTTAGTGATTTTGATCGTGTTTAGCTCCTCCCCCCCCTTTAGCCCCCTGTTTGTCCAGTGTTGGGATATTCTTAGTGTCTTCTACTGTAAAGACTGATGTAAAATATTCATTCAGTGTTTATGCCATCTCCATATTTCCCACCATTAATTTCCTGGTCTCATCCTCTAAGGGACCAACATTTACTTTAGCCACCCTTTTTCTTTTTATATAACTATAAAAACTCTTACTATCTGTTTTTATATTTTTTGCTAATTTACTTTCATAATCTATCTTTCCTTTCTTAAGCTTTTTGTTATTTTTTGTTGTCTTTTAAAGTTTCCCAATCCTCTATACTCCCACTAGATTTGGCTACCTTATATGCCCTTGTTTTTAGTCGAATACTATCCTTAATTTCTTTACTTAGCCACGGATGGCTGTCTTTTCTTTTACACCCTTTTCTTCTCAGTGGAATATATTTTTTTTGGAAGTTGTAAAATAACTCCTTAAATGTACACCACTGATCATGTATCGTCTTACCCTTTAATCTATTTTCCCAATCTACTCTACTCAATTCCACTCTCATACCTTCATAGTCTCCTTTATTCAAGCTTAGCACGCTTGTTTGAGATCCAACCTTCTCACCCTCTAATTGAATATGGAATTCAACCATGTTATGGTCACTCATTCCAAGGGGATCCTTGACTAGAACATTTTTAATTAATCCCGTCTCGTTACACAGGACCAGATCTAAGGTTGCTTGCCCCCTGGTTGGCTCAGTTACATACTGCTCAAGGAAACCCATCCCTAATACACTCAATGAACTCATCCTCAAGGCTGCCCTGCCCAATTTGATTTGTCCAATTAATATGATAGTTAAAATCCCCCATAATTATAGATGTTCCCTTATTACAAGCCTCAACTATTTCCTGATTGATACTCCGTCCAACAGAGTTGCCACTGTTCGGAGGCCTATAGACTACGCCCACTAGTGTTTTTTTCCCCTTATTATTCCTTACCTCCACCCAAACTGTTTCATTATCCTGATCTTTTGACCCAATATCATTTCTCTGTATTACAGTGATTCCTTCCTTTATTAACATAGCCACCCCAACTCCCCTTCCTTCCTGATCGTTAAATAACCTGGTATGTTTAATTCCCAGGCATTGTCACCCTGCAGCCATGTTTCTGTAATGGCCACAAGATCATACCCATATGTAGTTATTTGTGCCATTAACTCGTCTATTTTGTTACGAATGCTACGTGCATAACCCTTCTCAGGTCACCTCTTAACATTCGCACTTCTGGTGAAAAATCACCAACTTCTGAAGTCTCTCTTCATAACTGTAGCTCCCTCATCCCTGGTAGTATCCTAGTGAATCTAGGCTGCAACTTTTCCAGTGTTTTAATTTCATTCCTATTAAGGAGTGTTAAAACTGCATACAATAACCCAAATACAGCCTATGGTCTTGTGTAAATTCAACATTACCTCCTTGCTTTTGTATTTTGGATACAAAACTAAGGATTCCATTTGCCATTTTATGGCATTTTTACTTGTGCTGTCACCTGTAATAACCTGTGTAACTGCACACCAAGGTCTTGCTGCCCCTGTACTCCATTTAAAATCTTATCATTGAGATTATTTTTTCTGTATATTTATGTCCAAAATATATGACATTACATTTTCAACATTGAACTGTGCCTACCCCATTCTTCTAGCCTATTTATGATCTCATGTAGTTTTTCCAAGTCCTTGCCACAATTTGGTATGTCCCCCAAATGGTGGTGTCAGTAATTTTTTTATAATGCAATAGCAAAATACTGCGGATGCTGGAAATCCGAAATAACAACAGAAAATGCTGGAAAAACTCAGCAGGCCAGGCAACATCCGTAGAGAGAGAAAGAGAGTCAACGTTTCGGGTCGAAACCCTTCTACAATTTTTTTATAATGTTCCCTCAGTTTGTAAGTTACATGAGAGTGGCTCCAACACAGACCCCTGCAGAATACCACTTACCACATCTTTCCAGTCTGTGGAACTAGTTATCCCTACATTTTGCTTTCTGCACTCGAACTATCTCTCTATCCATGTGGCAAAATTCCCTTAATTGATGTGCCAAAATTCCTTTAATTCTATGTACCTTATCTTTGACATAAGTCTTATATGTGGTACCTTATCAAATGTTTGTGAAAATCTATATAAATCACATCCACTGTATTCCCTTCTCTGTTCTCTCTGTAATGTCTTCATTCTACCAGGATGGTCAAGCACTATTCAATTCAATTCAAATCGCTTTATTGGCATGACAAGGTACATCTTATGTTGCCAAAGCATCGAAAAACATTCATGGTTGTACACAAAAATACAGATCTATCCATACAGTGTATAAACAGATATATCCCTGAGTGTATAAATATACATTCATATAATTTGTATATACTCTTTTCTTATATTTAGTGGTTGTCCCTCTGTTTATGGCAAGCTGTAACATAGTGTGCCGCTAATGTTACACAATTTCTCTCTTCCCCTAGTAGGTATGGGAGTTTTTGGTCGTCATTCAGATTTCCGAATTCCGGGCATATTTTTGTGAATTTTGGGTAGAAATTCTCCCTTATGCCCTGATATTTTCTACAAGCTGTGAGGAATTGCATCTCTGTCTCCACCACTCCCTGACTGCAGTGAGAGCATATCCTGTCCTCTCTTGGTAGCCGGGTCTGCCTGTGTCTACCTTTTTCGATCGCCAGGCTATGTTCACTAAGTCGGTACATTGTCGAGGTTTTTCTCAGTTTGCTATCCTTTACCATGGTCAGGTAATCAGCCATGTTGTATTGTCTGTTTAGGGCCAAGTAGCAATTGAGTTTGCTTTGGGTTTTTGTTGTTTCTGCCCAATATGACAGATATTTTTTCCTTTTGCTTAGCGACGATTGTGTTGGGTCGAATTCTTTGTGTTACCCTGTCACTGTCCTGGGGCTGGTTATTGTTAGTAGTGTTAGTAGTTACTTCACTGAGTCCCAGGACTAGTTGACTGAGGGTATTCTTCTTTATGGTCCTCTCTTGGCATTTCAGGGCTTCGTAATGATAGCATTGGGGGTTGCTCATTTCTAGGTGTTTCCAAAATTTGGTGGCTGTTTTTTGGATAGTGATTATTAATGGATATTGGCCTAGTTCTGCCCTGCATGCATTGTTTACGGTTTTCCTTTGAGTCCGGAGGATACTTTTACAGAATTCTGCATGTAGGATCTCAATTGGGTGTTTGTCCCATTTTGCAAATTCTTGTTGCGTTAGCGGTCCCCACACCTCACTGCCATAGAGTGCAATTGGTTCAATTACTGATTTGAAAATTTTGAGCCAAATGCTAATTGGGATTTCTATTTGGATTGATTTTTTAATGGCATAGAAAGCCCTTCTTGCTTTCTCTTTCAGTTCATTCACAGCCAGATGGAAATTTCCCGTAGAACTGATTTTTAAGCCCAAGTATGTGTAGTTAGTGGTTTGTTCAATTTTGGTTGTTCCTAGTGTGAAATTTATTTTGGGTCCCTGATGTCTGGATCTTTGCTGGAACACAAGGACTTTGGTTTTTTGGGGATTTATTGTCAGGGCCCAGGTCTGGCAGTACGACTCCAGCAGATCCAGGTTCTGCTGTAGACCCTCCTTAGTTGGTGACAGCAGAACCAGGTCATCTGCATAGAGGAGGAATTTAACCTTGGATTCATATAGGGTGAGGCCGGGTGCTGTAGATTGTTCAAGTAGTTTTGCCAATTCATTTATGTAAATATTAAAGAGTGTCGGTGAGATGGGCGAGCCCTGCGTCACCCCCCGCCCCTGTGGGAAGTATTTTGTTTGTTTGTCTCCAATTTTAACATCACATGTTGTTTGTATACATTGATTTAATTACATCATATGTTTTTCCCCCTACCCCGCTTTCGATAAGTTTCAGGAATAAACCGTCGTGCCAGATGGAATCGAAAACCTTCTGGAAATCTATAAAGCACGCGTAGATTTTGCTTTTGTTTTGATGAACGTGTTTGTCAATTAGGGTCTGTAGGGTGAAGATATGATCTGATGTTCTATAGTTTGGCAGGAATCCAATTTGGCTTTTGCTCAAGACATTGTGCTCCTCAAGGAAGTTTATAAGTCTTTTGTTTATGATACTACAGAATACCTTCCCCAGGTTACTGTTTACACAGATGCCTCGATAGTTATTTGGGTCGACTCTGTCCCCACTTTTGTATATGGGCGTTATGAGTCCTTTGTTCCAGATATCAGGGAAGTAGCTGACACTCAGAACCAAGTTGAAGAGTTTTAGGATAGCCAGTTTCATTTTATCGTCTGTGTGTTTAATCATCTCGCTTAGTATGCCGTCTGCACCGCAAGCTTTTCCTGGTCGCAGGTCCTTGAGTTTTTCAAATAGTTCTTTTTCTGTTATTATGGAGTCTAGCGGGTTTTGGTTATCTTTTATGGCCATTTCGAGCTTTTCCAGTTTTTTGCATATTTGGTGTTGCTCTGGCCTTAGTGTGTTTTTCTGGTATAATTTTTTCTGGTATAATTTTTCAAAGTGGTTTTCCCATGTGTCTCCATTTTGAATGGCCAATTCGTCGTGTTGTTTTTTGTGTAATGTATTCCAGTTGTCCCAGAAACAATTGGAATCAATGGATTCCTCAGTGGAGCGGAGTGTATTCTTAATATACTGCTCTTTTTTGGTTCTGAGTGTGTTTCTGTATTGTGTTAGTGTCTGACAATAAGTAAGGCGTAATTCCTCATTTTCTGGCTGTCTGTTTTTGGTTTGATATTTTTCTAAGTTTTTCCTCATGTTATGGCAATCTGGGTCAAACCATTTTTCATAGTTTTTTGTTTTGGGTTTGTTCTTGCGAGCTTTCAAGTTTGACCTTGTTGCCAAGTTATCAAAAATATTGTTTAGGTTATTCACTGCCCGGTTTACGCCTTCTTTATTGTGAGTGTATATGTTATCCAGAAAGGTGTCCAAGAGAGCTTGAGTTGATTCATTGCTAATTGCTTTCTGGTAGTTTTCCGTGCTGTTTTTGGCCCATCCGTACGATTTTTTGGTGTTGTACAGCTTACTGGGTTGTGTTTCTGTGTTGGTTGTTTCTGTCTTTTTAAGATACATGGTAATTTGACTGTGGTCTGACAGTGTTGTTTGTGGTTTGACTGTGAATGCTCTGAAAGAGGATGGGTCCAAATCCGTAATCATATAGTCTACGGTGCTACAGCCAAGAGGTGAGCAATAGGTCAATCTTCCTAGGAGGTCTCCCATGAACCTACCATTGACAATGTACAGACCCAGGCTTCGACAGAGCTGCAGTAGCTGTTTTCCGTTGGTATTTGTCTGCTTGTCACAGTTATGCCTGTATGGAAGGGAAGGGATATCGAAGTGGTTATTCCCGAATATGTAATTGTTTCCCTGATTATTGGTGAAGTCTGGTTCTTCGCCAGTTCTTGAATTGAGGTCACCACAGATCAACACGTTCCCCTGGGCCTGGAATTGGATAATCTCCTTCTCAATGTTGGAGAAGGTGTCCTCTTTAAAGTATGGGGATTCCATTGGGGGGATATAGAGTGCGCAAATGAAAACATCTTGGGTGTTAGAGATAATCCCCCTCTCAATTTTGAGCCACATGTGGTTTTCGCCCTTTTTTATAAATTTGATGCAATTCTTAAGCTCTGTTTTAAACCAAATCAGTATGCTTCCGGAGTCTCTGCCTTGGGTCACTCCTGGCAATTTATTGGAGGGGACCACCAGCTCTGTGTACCCTTGGGGACGGCCAGTGTGTCCTGCTCTATACCAAAGTTTCCTGTAAAATGATAATATCCAGATCTTTAGTTTCATCTATGAACTCTGGGGTCCTACTCTTCACGTCGAGCACCGAAGAGCGTAGACCTTGGATATTCCAGGTCGAAATATATAAGGATTTCATGTTAAGTTTGATCTTTTACTATGATAGGTTAAAGAATGATATGTGTTTGTCGTGTCTAAATGGGGGGAAAAAAAATCATCTCAATTGTCTATAAATGCTAATACTACTTGGTTACAATTCTTTCTAGTAATTAGTCCTTGATTTTTTTTTTTCTTTTCTGATCCATAAGGCGGAAGTAGATGCTGCTGCACGTCTGCTTAGTGTCTCTTAATGGATTGTCTCTGCCTGAGGTATTGCGTACGCCCTGTGCATCTCTCCCTCTGTCTGGCTGGGAGCGGACCTGTTCCCCTGTATGACAGGAGTGGTGCAGGTCTGATATTGTTGTTGTGCATGGGGATCCTCTCTGGTCCCAGTTGGTGTGGTGGTGGTCTCTGTAGTAGTCCTGGTATGTACCCCGCTGGTCTCTGGTGGTCCTCCTGGAGTCTGGGTATGGACCCGGTTAAAAGCGACGTCCTTCAGGGCTTTAGCAAAGATCGGTATTCGTTTCCTGTGGATGTGGACGCAGTCGTGAAGACATTCCACATCGAGGGTGGGGTGTTGGGCCAGGTGCATGTTGTGTTTTAATTCACAGTCTCTTGCTATGCTGGCATTTATCTCATGAATTGTGTTGTTGTTAAAGTCTGTTCTCGGCAGTATTGTGGAAACAGTGATTCTAGTGTTTGGGAATGTATTGCTTGCCTTCTCAATCACTGTTCTGAGCGATGTTGCTACCCCTTTCTGCTGGGCCTTTAGGTCATTTGTGCCCGTGTGTATTATTATGTGTTGGGGGGAGCCTAATCGGGTTTTGGTCAGCCATTCCAGGGCTCTGTTGTTGAGCACCAGGGGCTAAAAATTCGGCATCGCCGCGCCAGGTCTTTAGTGCCTGAAATTTTGCGCTCGCCCGGATTCCCGTAGCGCCCGCCTGAAATTCAGTTGCGCCGCCCCAAGACGGAGGCGGGCGCTATTGCAGGGTTTGGCCGCCTCGTTTGGGGCGATGAAAGTCAGTTTCAGGCGTCCAGCTGCCGCTGCGGCACCCGATGCGGTGCGGCAGGCTGGGGTACTGCAGGCCTCCTCCTTCTCTTAAGGAGGAGCTGCCTGCAGCCGTGAGATCGCCGCTGGATTCCCCCGGCAAATGAGCCCGGCACCACGGAGAAGTGCCGGGCTCGCGGGAGTCAGACACCAATGCCGCGGGGGGGTGGTGCAGGAGTCCGGGGAGGGAGGTGCGGCCAGGCGGCCGCTGGCCGCCCCTCCACCTTTATGCGCCGGCCTCTCGGAGCTGCAAGGCACCGTTTTTCAAACGCTGTTTGCGGCCGCTACGGGCGAGGCGGCCGCAACTGAATTTGGCCATCGGCACGGAATAGCATTGGAACCGGGGCGCTGCGCACACCGATGACATCATCGGTGCCGGCGCAGCGCTACCGGCTAACGCCGATGTTAGGGACCAACTGAATTTCGGGCGCTAAAAAACTTCCGGCGCAAACCACTCTATAGCCAATAAGTGGGCGCAAACGCGACTGAATTTCTAGGCCCAGATCTTTTCTACTTTACGTCTAGGGAAGAGCTTTTTCTCCCATAGAAATTTCCCATTTGAGTCTATGAGTATTACGATGTCAGCCTTGTTGGTGTTTACTGTCTGGTGGCTTTCGCCTGGACTTATAGGGTGTGTGTTGGACTGGGGTGGTCGTGTCTGGTGTGTGCGCTCCTCTTGTGAGCGGCTCGCTTGTGGTTCCACAGCGGTGGGGGAAGACTGAGCTTCAGTATGCTGTACCTGTATGAAACCCATGCTGAGTGAACCTAATTAACTCAAGGTTCTCCAACTGCTTTGTAATTTCCTTTTCACAAAATTTTGGAAAATTATATTCAAGAGCCTTCTGTATTTTTCCCTTACACCCCTCAATATTTCAATTATTCTGCAACCTTAATTTTGAGTATCTTCTTTCGTAACATATATTTTTGAATAATAACCTCCACTAACTATGTTAACCCATCTCTGGTGATTCGGCAATCCCAATTTGCATCTCCTTTGTGAAAAGTAAGGCAAAGTACTTATTTGTATTTCTGCCATTCCCTCACTCGTCACCATAAACTTTCTTCCTTTATCCCTCAGTGGCCCTAACACTACCTTGATCATCCTCTTAATACTAATGTTCCTATAGAAAGCCTTTTTATTGTGATTCCTGTTACCATTGTTGTGGTGTAACAATGCAGTTTTGTAGCAAGCCATTTTTCAAACAGTAGTGGTCTTTCCCTACACTTTGAAAACAATAATAATTTTCAAATTGGAATTGGATACATACTGGAAGGGGGAACATTTGCAGGGCTATGCGGAAATAATAGGGGAGTGTGACTAATTGGAAAACTCCTTCAAAGAGCCGGCACAGGCACAACGATTTGAATGGCCTCCTTCTGTGCTGTATCATTTGATGATTCTATACCATGCTTCCTGTTCCCTTTGTTTCAACTCTCTTGTATTCAGGATTATTAGAAATGCACCAAGGGAATACTGTGGATAGGTGGGCTAGATGGAACAAATATCTTTGCTTGCCTGAAACTGTTACAATGTAACTGTTACAATGCATTGCTGCTAATAGTAGACTCTAAAATTAGATGACTGGATTCCACTATTAACTGCACATCCTAATTAATGTGCACTTTTTCCTATTTTGACACATTACTCACTAGAGTAATGATGGCATAACACTTCCTTCTGGTACACTATTTCTCATCAAATTGAATCTGTCTTTTTGGATTTCAGATTACCAAGAGATGGTGCCAATAAAGTTACTTTATTTTTGATTAGGAAGTATATTAGCCAGTTTCAAAGATATTTTCTTTACTGTCCTGCCATCGATTATTTCCTGTACTGGTTGCCTGCAACATGTACTGCAGTGCTCAAATAGACTGTTAAGGTGTGTCCATGAAAAGTAAAATCCAGAAGATTCACAGAAGTAGAACTTGGCAAACATGTCCCGAGGAGTGAGTCCACATCCTACCTTTCCATGGCAAGGCACGTTGCTACAGCAACCTGATGTGCCTCCAGGCCATCTTGCCTTCACAATGTTTGAACTTTAGCACAAAACTAAACAACATTTTTTTTTAATTGCGGCTTGTGCTGCAGTAGGTTAAAGCTGCAACATGAAGCTTCCCCAGGAGGTCAACAGCACAGAGTTTTGGGAGCAAGTTGTGTTTTGAGTATTCAGCGTAGCCAGAAATGGTCCAATGTGAAGTCAATATATGTATCACCAATAAACACTACATTGTGCGTGTGTTATGAAAAGCAGAGAGAGAATTCCTACAATGTGTTTAATAGGCCTTAAACTGATAGCTCACACCTGAACAAATCTGTCCATATAGCACAGCCTCAGGCCTGCACAGATCCTCAAAGTCTGACAATTTCTGAGTTACAATCTGCAGAGACATCCAGCCCAAGGAAGTAAGTGCAGTCGGGTCATGCTGGTCATCTTTATAACCTTCAATCAAATAACAGATAAACAGTAACCTAAGAAAACAACACTTTATATTCTTTCCTGCATTGCTGCTAAATAGGTTCTGAGTTCCAAGTCAAACCGCCTTTGCCCCTTCCCATTTATCAAAAGCTTCAGTTTCTGGTTCCCACACACAGACCTGTCATGCATATGCGAATCATGTTTAACCAGCGTAAGTGGGATAAAAGTTCATTTACATTAAAAAAACAATTTAGTTTTGTATGAAAAATGTTTCTACTTCCAACATCCCGACTCTGAGACATACCTCTTTATGTTAAAGATCTACTAATTGTTGTTTTAACCTCAGGGAACATCGTTCATTTACCTTGCTGCAGGTTAATGAAACAGTACCGACAATCTTCTTGCCCAGTTCAGCGTTAGATTTGTCACACATGATTTAACACTTTAAGTAATGATAATAGGAAGTTAAAATGATAGATAATTTTTACGAGACCTCTTTTTGCTGGTAGTATGCCCCTGAGCATCACCCCAACAGACTCTATCAATAAAGCCATGGCATTATTCGGAGTATCTTGACAGCGTAATCTATTTTCAAGTTCCCTTCACATTTGTGCATCCTCTTATAGCAGGTGCACTCCTTTTGCTAACAGAAGCCTTGCGCCTTCTGTAAACGTTGGAAGCAGGTGTATTTCCTGTACTAGGAAAATGACTAACCTCAAAACACCAAGCCAATTTCTCATTTTAAAAAAATTAGAAAAGCATGGGTATATGTTAAATCCCCATTTGAGCAGTGGGCAGGGAAATTTCATTATTTTTATAATTATTCATACAGCAACTGAAATTACAATTTCAAAGATAATTCATTATTATTGAAACACTAGGAATAAAGGAGGAAAGCTTCAGCCATTGCAAAACACATTCAGCAATGCCCAAATTAATGAATGTTCCTTTTAATAACAAATTTTTAACATGTATCATGCATACTGTAAACATACAGACGGTTTCTGTGTTGGAAAAACATCTCTGAACTATGTTACTACCACATGTATGCCAAGATATGCCTGCACTTATTTAGAATTTGCATTTGGTTCTCACTCGTGTTTATATCATGGATATACAGTATTATGGATAATTTAACGGTGCTTAACTGTACCATTATTATACAGCAACTGTATTTTGAAAAACGACCAGAAATATAATTACTGTATAAAAGAAACCCATTACATTATCATTGTACTTTCATAAACTAAATGCTTACCAATCTGTGTTTAATACCACTTAAATAAATGACTAAGTTTGCTAGTATCAAGTTAAAGAATGTGACAAGAGGACTGCAGACAATTACTGTTAACCGTGCAAAGTAATTTACAAACATCAAAGTCAAAGTCAGTCACTAACAAGAAAATATTTCAAGAGAATGTTTGAAAAGAGGGTGAGAAGTTAATGCTGTTAAACCATACAAATAGGTTTAAAGCATATAAATAGGTTTAAATATCATGAACCGCTTTCTGCCACCAGTCACTGCTAGCAATTTGTGTATCCCAAGACTGGATTTTGACTTCAAGTGAAAAATACTAATCCATGGCAAAACGCTTCAGTACAAATTGCATCAAGTAACATTTGGAAACAAGCTCCCTATAGCACGACAGTCCCAGAGGCAGCGTCAAGGACAGAACTATGGGTTTTAAGAGCAAATGTCTGTGCCCATTTTGCCAGCTAAAGTGAGGATCAATGAGGAGCCCAAGCATTAAATTTTAACCACTGTACAGTAGCTGTCATGTTTGTACTAAAGTTCAGTGTGGCCTCGTCAAGCACTATTATATAATAAATCTCTATTGACATATTTGTATAACTTTTTAACCAAATTTAAAATGATTCTTTTCATCTCAATGATGAGTACAAAAACAATAAATGGCTTGCCATGGATCAGAAGAACAGTGATACACAATTAAGCTGCATTACCCCAAAGCATGTGGTATAGAATTAAATTATTTAACCTTTCCAAGTTAGTTGCACATCACTATAAATGAAGAGCACAGCACAATTGGTATAAATTTTAAGCAGTAGAAACAAATGGGAAGGTAGATATAGGCAAATAAATAAAACAAAGGCAGGGTGAGCTAACCTTTAAAGTACTAATACAGGTAGACTATCCTTTATCCGAAAACCTCGGGACCAGCCGAGTTTCGGATAAAGGAGAATTTCGGATTTCGGAAGGTGGGTCGGCGGGGGTCCGCGGGGGGGTCGGCGGGGGGCCGTGCGCACGACTTACGCTGACGCTCAGCGTCAGTCGGGGTCGGCGGGGGTCGGGGCCGGCGGGGTACGCGGGGGGGGGGGCGGCGGTCGGCGGGGCCGGCGGGGGGGGTCGGCGGTTGTCGGGGCCGGCGGGGTCCGCGGGGGGGGTCGGCGGTTGTCGGGGCCGGCGGGGTCCGCGGGGGGGTCGGCGGTTGTCGGGGCCGGCGGGGTCCGCGGGGGGGTCGGGGCCGGCGGGGTCCGCGGGGGGGTCGGCGGTTGTCGGGGCTGGCGGGGTCGGCGGTTGTCGGGGCCGGCGGGGGGTCGTGCGCACGACTTACCCTTTATCCGAACTTCCAAAACTGGAACCCTCTAAAAACCGAAGGTTTTTTCGTTCGTACGCACGACTTACGCTGAACGAAAAAACCTTCGGTTTTTAGAGGGTTTCGGTTTTCAGAAGTCCGGATAAAGGGTAGTCTACCTGTAGTAGTATTTGTTGTGCTAACTGGGGAGTTCCTGTTTTCTCGGCAGAATTATTTATATATGTAATTTGACTGTTCCTCTCTTCAGTAAATGCAGCACTGGCATTACTCTACATCTGCAGGATGGAGAGACACTTTAAAGCAAAATAAAATGGGTGTTATATTTCAAGTTAAACTTTACCTTTCAAAGTATTGTCAATGATGAAAGATTAACATGACACTGTCTTTGAATGCGAACTACAGTCCATGCAGATTGAAGCGGTGGAATCATAGCACAGATATAAAAGAAAGTTAATATATTCCTTTTAAAACAATGATGCAGAAAATAGTGTTGTAGATATAAGGTGCAGGGTTCTGACCTCCTTAATTTATTTCGCAGAATGTACACTCCGTCACGTACTCAAAACAATGGGAAAATTCTAGGTGTTGGTTACTACCACTGTTGGTGTTAAATCCAGCTAATTATTACACCAAATCAGTACAGTTAACAGGGCATAACTGTGAGAAGGGCATGTTCTGGGCATTTAATGGCAGCTTGGATGGAGACGAATATATTACACTATGCCCTCACTAATAAAACAAAATCCCTGACGTCCAGGAGTCAATCAGCTCAGGAAGTGCGGAAAGCAGAACACCAGGCCTCGGCCTGCACCATGATGTTCCAGTGCCCTCTAGTGACTCACTTAAACCCCTTTTTACTTGAGACCCTGAGTTTATAAATGAACCTTATACCAACTAGTGTACCTGTTTCCCGGGGCTCATATATATTGCTCTGATAAACAAATCTGGATCAGTAAGTATTAAGACATTACAAAAGTGAATTAAGTTTTACTTCACTTTAGGGTTTTGTATAGTTATCAAAGTAGCACTGAGGAGAAAACCTTTGGAACAACACAAAACAGAGCTTTAGCACCCTCAAATTCTATGTAACAAAGCACTGACAACAAAAATACACGCAATTATATAGCAGCTTTAACATTGTAAATGTCACAAGGTGCTTAATAAAGCCAGAAAAAAAATGAGCTTTAGTAATAAAACTAGAGATGAGCAAGCATGGTCAGACAGGTTTTGAGGAGGCATTTGAAAATAGGGAGAGGTAGCAAATCAAAGAGGTTTAGGAAGAAAGTTACAAAGTAGAGGGCCAAGACAACTGAAGATGTATCAGTGGGGAGTGGAGGAATGCATGCGGCCAGAGTCAGAAGAGCAGAGGCTATGCACTGGCACGTGACATTTCATTTCCCTTATCTGCCAACTTTTGGGCTTCTCTACATGAAATTGTATTTTAAAAATATTTTCTGTAACACAAACCTGAGGTTCTAAATTGGGCAAAAGGACAACATATTTTCATTCAATATCTGGAACCTGGTTTGAATCCAGTCAAGGTTGTTGGTATACTTACTCTCTCTGACAGCTGCAAGTGCCTTACATGGATGGCTTTCAGCAGTTGTCCTCCTGAATTTGGCTCCACAGCAGAAAACTGCCCAGAATTTGACACTAACTGTGCAGTCCCACTCACAGATCACACCGGAGTAGTAAGGGGTGCTCATATGGGACTAGGGTTAAACATTTTTTTGGGACAAGTGATGAGGGAGCTTTAACCCACATTGCATCTGATATGGAATTGCTTCAGCTGAATTAGTTACATAAAGCAGAAAAGTGCAGTTTCCCACTATGATATTTCTCTCACCTCAATGGATAAGATTTTCACATAATTGCCAGTACCTTTGCTATAATTTGTGTCCCTTAATGTGAAAGTCTTAAATAAACTTGCCAGCAATTTTTTTCTTCATTGGAATGAAAGAAATAAAGCAATGAGAAGATATAGACTATTGTACAACATAAGTATGACTTAATCATTAAAAGGAAAAAGGTATAGTTTATAAAAAGGAGTATACAGGCAGTCTATACAGCAATTAATTCTGCCACCTTTCAGCACCATCTGTGCTCATTTTTCTCTCAACCAAATTCATCTGTTCCTATTTAAAGCACAGCCTTCAACATTTTTTCCGACTGTTTATATCTCATCATCCAATGTTTCAAGTCCTGCAAACAGTTATGTAGCGGCTTGCACACTGACCCCAATAAGAAAATGTTTTCGCATGCACATTATTACAACACGATTATTTTCTTTGTTGGCTGGTCCGCACTGCATCTGGGCCATGTTTTTAAAAACTGGCAAAATGAATGCATGTTCTCAAAAAACATTATCTTAATAATAAGAGCAATGTATGTGCCCAAAAGTAAAGATGGTGGTTGGGTTTTGCAGCACTGCTACCCTTTTTGATCAATGTAGTATATTTTCGAATGCAACGCCATTACAAAAAAGGGTGCTTTGTTTTAATATAGATTTTGCAGACTACCCCCACCGCCCATTAAAACATATTTTCCCTTTAAATTAAGCTTTTGAAAAACAAAACTCATATTTTGGATTTCTTTGAAAGCATAATGTTCTTATCTGGGAATATTGCATTATTAACAACACTCTTGTACAGATAACAATATACACTCAAATACTCCTTTTACCATTGAATATTATTAAACACACTTTGGAGGCCATAAAGGCTGGAGCAGAGAATCAGAAGCTTTTCTGCTATTCTGTCATACTAATATGCAATTCTGGGGATATACTGTATGTCATAACTCAATCAATTCCTACTGCTGATTTTATTTGCCATAATTAGGAAATTTGGTCAAATATGTACAAGTTTCTTTTTACTGGACATTTACTGTCTTGTGCATCACATTTGCTATGTAGCCAAAATTATTGCTGTTTGAAAGTTTTTGAAAATGGCCACAATATACCCAGATTTGGTATTATGATGTAAACTCTTTTTATTTAGACCATCACCGTTGTTATCTCAGCAGCACATTCTTATGACAACCACAAATAAACTATACATAGAATACATATTTTACCAAAACTCATGTGGTTTGAAACCCAAACTAGTTTTCTCCAACAGAGCATTCATTCAACCAGAACTTTAATAAAGTTAAATAACAACCAGTGTGTGACCAAGAGCAACTTAAGTGTGTCAGAAGAAGTGGAAAGTGAGTTGTTATTTTTTCCAACTGAATGAACTATTGGTTTGTGTAAACAACACTATATATAAACCTGGCTGAACTGCAAATTATAGTGGAAAGAAATGCATACTGGCAACTGAATGACAGGACTGCTAAACTTTTACTTTTCATGCAAATCCCAGTAGCAAGCAAGTTGACACAATGTAGTATGCTGAGAAATACAAAAATGTTAGCCATTGAAACCTCTATAATTGGTCAGTCTGCTGAAACTAGTTTTATTCTCGAAGATCAAATTACGTTTACTATTCTCCCCTCCCCACATGCAAAGTTTTCCTTACTATTATCTGAGTTTTGTCTGTAATCTTTGCGGACTGACCTTTCTGGTAGTATGTTCTCCAATCTTAAGCAGAACCTTACCTAGCTCATTAAAACTAACCTTTAACCTCTCAGATGGCAAAACAAACATAAATTACACTATGCTATAGCCCAAAGGTGAGCAAGATGAGAGTGTGGTAAATAAGGAATAATGCTAGAGCCAGATGGGTCAGACTTCCATTAAAGTCCTTTCAGAAACTATTAATCTTGCTTGTAGTCAGTGGGCTAGAAATAATTACTTCATCTAACCTATGTAATACAGCATGACTGCCAATTGGGACAGGTCAACTTTTAGCACTGTGGAACCACAAATCATCATAAGACCTACAGTTGATAGATGGAACAACATTCTGGCATTATTGAGACACTTTCAGAAAAATAAATTCACAAAAACAAATACAGAGTTTAGCTAGGCACCAATCTAATGTTTGTCCAAGTACTGGTGCCCCGTGGGCTATTGGGCTAAAGGCCTGGCGCCATGTCTTTCATACTGACAGTCTATTATACTTGGCTATGTTGAGCAACTGACAAGCCTGAGTGGCAGATAGTAATAACACTGCTTACCCATATGCAAGCTTCTATCTTTTTGTACCTGACAAAATGCCTGGTAAAAGCTGCTTAAGGGGATGGTTACCCAAAATCCCCTGCATTCTTGTTAGGACTGGTATCCCAGGTGCAAATTTAATTACTTCAGGTGAACTATCCTGTCTTGTCTAGGGGTCCTTCAGAATGCAACTGTAAACAACCTGTACAATGTAATCAGGTGTCACTGGCGTGTTTGATCTCCTACAAAAGATGTCACAAATCCATGGCAGATCCTGGGTTGAGACAAAGAACAAAAGAAAATACCTGCCAGAGAATTCTGCAGAAGATTATGTGAGTGTGTCTATTAGTACTCTACATCCTCATTCTCCTGTCTCATGCTGTCCATACAAAGTGCTACTTGTCTGACAGAGTGCTCAACTGCCAATATGATCAAACAGAAAAAGCAATAGCTAGATAAATAAATTACAATGCTTCTTTACTAAACCTTTACAATACTACACTGCCTGAATTTGATAAAATATTAAATGCCTTAAACTATAAAAGTAAAGTTATTCAATACAGCATCCAGAAAAAAATGGTAAACTATTGTACCTTGTACGTGTGCTAGCTTTTCACTTTAGTTTCATTTAGTGCAGCACGTGCTTCAAACAGTGCAGTTAGCCTCCCCTTGGCACAACCATCACAAGAAGAACAGTGAAAGAATAGCAGTGTTGAAAATCACTATTGTTTGCTTAGACAGTTGGGGCATAAATGACTTAGAAACTCCAAATCCAGAGAGTATGAGTCCTAACCTAGTCACTGGCATTCAAACCTGCTTATCTACAATTAACTTTGACACTTCTCAGATAGAAAGCAAGATGGAAAGACTGCTATAGTGAATCACTCCATCTCTCGTGTGCGAGGGGGGAAAAGAAAGGAAGAATGATCTTTCAGTACCATTCTGTCTTGCAGAAACACAGCCAGTCACAGAGTAGCATAGAGAGCAATGGGAAGATAGAGAGTCATCCAGAGGAGATTTCCCTGTCCTCTGACTGGAGGATTGTTGGTAGAGGCATCATAGCAGACAAAAAAGGGAGAAAACAGGGAAATAAATACTAAAGGAAACCGAATTAATCCTTGAACATTTATGTGGCATATAGACAGTCACATTATCAGAATACAATTGAACAGATCTTTGTGAGGGTACAGTAGTGCAGTGGTCATTTTACTGGACTAGTAATCCAGAGGCCCGGACTAATCCAAAGAATGCGAGTTCAAATCCCACAATGGCAGTTTAAGAATTTGAATCTGGAAACAAAAAGCTGGTATCAATAAAAATGACCATGAAGCTGCCCAAAAAACCCAAGAAAGCCTGGCTGCCTGACAACGTTCCCCCTAATTTTGTTTGGGTGCGCGGTCCATTCAAAGTTTCGCTCATGCACTAAATTTCACACTGGAAAAGCCAGTCCTGGGCTGCGCTTAAAGGGAACGTTGCTGCCTGCTACCTTTGCTCAGTCTGGCCACTGTGGTTGACTCTTAACTGCCCTCTGAAGTGACCTAGAGAAGTGACTCCGTTGTATCAAACTGCTAAAAAACAGATGGGCAATAAATGCCAGCTTTGTCAGAAAATTAATAAGAAATGGATCACGGGGAGAAATGTAAACTTCATGTCCAGATTAATCTCATAAATATACAAATTGAAGTCATTATCCTAAAGTGCCAGATAGACGCAAATTATGTTATTGGTACAAAATTCTTCTCTGCCCAACTACAGAGATTCACAATTCCTGATCTTTGATATACCTATCAATTCATCCAATGAAAAGCGACGAGTTAAGAAAGTAACTATAGGTTTTTATTGGCTAAATAACAGAGCCCACCCTCGTGGGTGATCGGATCCAACAAGGAGGAATACCAGCCAGTCGACCACCTTTATACCTGGGCAAGTAGGCGGAGCTATGGGCGGAGTCAGCAGTGGTCAGCCCAGGTATAACAGCGTGGCAAGAGGCGACCTCGTGTAGTGATACAACAGTGTAAACAGTGATAACCATAGAGTAACGATATAACAGTGATAACCATAGTGTAACGGTAGTGAACGATAAAAGTGGTTTACCACATTCACCCCTTGTTTAGATTTGAGTCCGGCGGGGTGAAGTGTACTACCAGTTCGAGTATGTCAGTCTGTCCGGAGGCCTCGTAAGTCTTTCTGATCGGCGCAGCAGCGGCGGCGCTGTTGCAGTCTCCGGCGTTAATGCTGGTGTCTGCGTGGTTGACGAAGGCTCGTGGGGTTCCGGCATGCCGTCTACCTGGGCTGGATTTGGGGGGGTGGTGGGGGGTAACGGCGGTGTCTCAGGGGTGCCCGAGGGTGCAAGGTCTCGTAAGGAGACTGTGTCCTCCCGCCCGTCTGGGTATGCCACGTAGGCGTACTGGGGGTTGGCGTGCAGGAGGACCACCCTCTCGACCAGGGGGTCCGTTTTATGGGCCCTCACATGCTTTCGCAGTAAGACGGGCCCCGGAGAAGTCAGCCAAGTTGGCAGCGTGGTTCCCGTAGTCGATTTCCTGGGGAAAACAAACATTCGTTCATGGGGGGTGGCGTTAATGGCAGTGCAAAGCAGTGACCGGATGGAATGCAGCGCTGCCGGGAGGACTTCCTGCCAGCGAGAGGTTGGGAGGCCCTTAGACTTTAAGGCTAAAAGAACGGCCTTCCAGACAGTCGCGTTCTCTCTTTCCACCTTCCACCATAGGAATAGGAAGATAGAACAGATGAATGCGTGGCTAAAGGGATGGTGCAGGGGGGAGGGCTTTAGTTTCCTGGATCACTGGGTCTGCTTCTGGGAAAGGTGGGACTTGTACAAGTCGGACGGTTTACACCTGAACCAGAGGGGAACCAATATCCTTGCGGGGAGGTTTGCTAGCACTGCTGGGGGGGGGTTTAAACTAACTTGGCAGGGGGATGGGGTACAGAGTGGAGCTATAGTAGGGGGTGATTTACAGCCAAATACAGAGGGAAAAACAAGTCAGCTGGGAAGGCAGAGCAAATATGTGAAGGCAAAAGAGAATATGGCAGGGCTGGAAGGCATTTATTTTAATGCAAGGAGTCTTGCAAATAAGGTGGATGAACTGAAGTTGTTGTTGAACACATGGGAGTACGATATTGTTGCTATCACGGAGACATGGTTGAGGGAGGGTCAGGACTGGCAGCTCAATATTCCGTCAGGCGAGACAGAGGGGGGTGTAAAAGGGGAGGAGGTGTTGCAATATTAATTAAGGAGTCAATTACTGCTGTAAGGAGGGATGATATATTAGCGGGTTCCTCTAATGAGGCCATATGGGTAGAACTTAAAAACAAAAAGGGGGCAAGCACTTTGCTGGGAGTGTACTATAGGCCCCCAAACAGTCAGGGGGAGATAGAGGAACAGATATGTAGGCAAATCTCAGAAAAGTGCGAAAATAATAGGGTAATAATAGTGGGGGATTTCAACTTCCCCAATATAAATTGGGATAGTCAGAGTGTGAAAGGCTTAGAGGGTGCAAAATTCTTAAAGTGCATCCAGGAGAGCTTTTTGAGCCAACATGTAGAAAGTCCTACAAGAGAGGGGGCGGTACTGGACCTAATTCTGGGGAATGTAGCCGGGCAAGTGGTGGAAGTGTCAGTAGGAGAGCATTTTGGCGACAGTGACCATAATTCGGTGAGATTTAAGGTGGTCATGGAAAAAGACAAAGACGGCCCGGAAATAAGGGTTCTAAATTGGGGGAAGGCCGATTTTAATATGATAAGGCAGGATCTGGCCAAAGTGGACTGGGAGCAGCAACTTATAGGAAAATCCACATCAAAACAGTGGGAGACTTTCAGAAGGGAAATAGAGAGAGTACAACGCCAACATGTTCCTGTAAAGGTCAAGGGTGGGACCAACAAGCAAAGGGAACCTTGGATGACAAGGGATATACAAAAATGCATTAGAAATAAAAGGGGGGCTTTTGGCAGTTACAAAAGACTAAAGACGGAAGAAGCCCTAGAGGAGTATAAAAAGTGCAGGGGCATACTTAAAAAAGAAATTAGGAGGGCGAGGAGGGGCCATGAAATAACACTGGCGAGCAAAATAAAGGAAAATCCTAAGATGTTTTATAAGTATATTAAGGGCAAGAGGATAACCAGGGAAAGGGTAGGGCCCATTAGGGACCAAAGAGGCAATCGGTGTGGAGAGCCAGATGATGTAGGCGGGGTTTTAAATGAATTTTTTGCATCTGTGTTCACTATGGAGAAAGACGATGCAGACATAGAAATCGGGCAAGGGGACTGTGACATACTTGAACATATTAGCATCGAGAGGGAGGAGGTGCTAGCGGTTTTAGCAGGCCAAAAAGTGGATAAATCCCCAGGCCCGGACGAGATGTATCCCAGGCTGCTGTGGGAGGCAAACGAGGAGATTGCAGGGGCTCTGACACAAATTTTCAGAACCTCTCTGGCCACAGGGGATGTACCAGAGGACTGGAGAACAGCTAACGTAGTACCATTATTCAAGAAGGGTAGCAGGGATAAACCAGGGAATTACAGGCCAGTGAGCCTAACATCTGTGGTAGGGAAATTATTGGAAAAAATTCTGAGGGACAAAATTAGTCTCCACTTGGAGAGGCAAGGATTAATCGGGGATAGTCAGCATGGCTTTGTCAAGGGTAAATCATGTCTGACAAATCTGATTGAATTTTTCGAGGGGGTGACTAGGGGGGTGGATGAGGGAAATGCTGTGGATGTGGTTTACATGGACTTCAGTAAAGCTTTTGACAAAGTCCCGCATAGGAGACTGGTCAAGAAGGTAAGAGCCCATGGGATCTAGGGTGCCTTGGCGCGTTGGATCCTAAACTGGCTGAGTGGCAGGAGGCAGAGGGTGATGGTCGAAGGTTGCTTTTGTGACTGGAAGCCTGTGTCCAGTGGGGTACCTCAGGGATCGGTGCTGGGTCCCTTGTTGTTTGTGATCTACATAAATGATCTGGATGAGAATGTAAAAGGTATGATCAGTAAGTTCGCAGATGACACGAAAATTGGTGGGGTGGTAAATTGCGAGGAGGAAAGCCTCAGGCTACAGGACGATATAAACGGGTTGGTCAGATGGGCGGAAAAGTGGCAAATGGAATTTAACCCTGAAAAGTGCGAGGTGATTCATTTTGGACGGACAAATAAGGCAAGGGAATACACAATGAGTGGTAGGACCCGAGGAAGTACAGAGGGTCAGAGGGACCTTGGTGTACATGTACATAGATCCCTGAAGGCAGCGGAACAGGTAGAGAAGGTGGTTAAAAAGGCATATGGGATACTTGCCTTCATTAGCCGAGGCATAGAATATAAGAGCAGGGAGGTTATGATGGAGCTGTACAAAACGCTGGTGAGGCCACAGCTGGAGTACTGTGTGCAGTTCTGGTCGCCTCACTATAGGAAGGATGTGATTGCTTTGGAGAGGGTGCAGAGAAGATTCACCAGGATGTTACCTGGGATGGAGCGCCTCCGCTATGAAGAGAGGCTGGACAGGCTGGGGTTGTTTTCCTTGGAGCAAAGAAGGCTGAGGGGGGACCTGATTGAGGTGTACAAAATGATGAGGGGCATAGATAGGGTAGATAAAAAGAGGAACTTTTCCCCTTAGTAGGGGGGTCAATAACAAGGGGGCATAGATTCAGGGTAAGGGGCAGGAGATTTAGAGGGGATTTGAGGAGGAACTTTTTCACCCAGAGGGTGGTTGGAATGTGGAACTCACTGCCTGAAAGGGTGGTAGAGGCAGGAACCCTCACAACATTCAAGAAGCATTTGGATGAGCACTTGAAATGCCATTGCATACAAGGCTATGGACCAAATGCTGGAAAATGGGATTAGACTGGACAGGGATGGATGGGCGGCGCAGACACGATGGGCCGAAGGGCCTCTTTCTGTGCTGTAAAACTCTATGACTCTATGACTATGGGTTGTCGCTGGTGGTCCTGCTTGCAGCGATACCTCTCGCTAATAGGAACTGGCGAAGTTCCTCGCTCATGAAGGAGGAGCCCCGGTCGCTATGTATATAGTTCGGGAACCCGAACAAGGCGAAGAGGTCGTTCAGGCATTTGATGACCGTGGTGCTGGTCATGTCTGGGCAGGGGAAGGCAAAGGGGAAACGGGAGTACTCATCAATGATGTTGAGGAAGTACACATTACGGTCAGAGGACGGGAGGGGCCCCTTAAAATCGATGCTCAAGCGCTCGAAGGGGCGGGTGGCCTTGATCAGGCTTGCTCTGTCCGGCCTAAAGAAATGCGGTTTGCATTCGGCACAGGTTTGGCAGTTCCTGGTCATGGTCCTGACCTCCTCGATGGAGTAGGGCAGGTTGCGGGCCTTAATGAAGTGGTAAAGTCTGGTGACCCCGGGGTGGCAGAGGTCGTTGTGGAGGGTCTGCAGTCTATCAGTTTGCACGTTGGCGCATGTACTTCGTGATAGAGCATCTGGGGGTTCGTTCAGTTTACCAGGCCAGTACAAGATATCATAATCATAGGTGGAGAGCTCGATTCTCCACCTCAAGATCTTGTCGTTCTTGATTTTGCCCCTCAGCTTGTTATTAAACATAAAAGCGACCGAACGCTGGTCGGTGAGGAGGGTAAATCGTTTGCCTGCCAGGTAATGCCTCCAGCGTCGTACAGCCTCCATGATCGCCTGGGCCTCCTTCTCGACCGAAGAGTGTCGGATCTCAGGGCCCTGGAGGGTCCTTGAGAAGAAGGCCACCGGTCTCCCCTCCTGGTTAAGGGTTGCGGCTAGGGCGAAGTCGGATGCATCGCTCTCCACTTGGAAAGGGATAGACTCATCCACCGCGTGCATTGTGGCCTTAGCAATGTCTCCCTTAATGAGGGAGAAGGCTGCGCACGCTTCTGCCGTCAGGAGGAAGGAGGTGGACTTCATGAGGGGTCTGGCTTTGTCCGCATAATTTGGCACCCATTGGGCATAGTAGGCGAAGAGCCCCAGGGTTCTCTTCAGCGCCTTTGGACAGTGGGGGAGGGGAAGCTCCATGAGGGGGCGCATTCTTTCGGGGTCGGGGCCGATGACTCCGTTCTCTACTACGCAGCCGAGGATGGCAAGGCGCGAGGTGTTAAACACACATTTCTCCTTATTGTAGGTGAGGTTCAGCCGTTGGGCCGTACGGAGGAATGTTTCCAGATTAACATCGTGGTCCTGCCGGTCGCGGCCGCAGATGGTGACGTTATCTAGATAGGGGAACGTGGCGTGCAGCCCGTTCTGGTCAACCATCCGGTCCATCTCCCTTTAGAAGACCGAAACCCCGTTGGTGACGCCGAAGGGAACCCTAAGGAAGTGGTAGAGGCGGCCGTTCGCCTCGAAGGCTGTATACTGGCGGTCCTCAGGGCGGATAGGGAGTTGGTGATAGGCCGACTTAAGGTCGATGGTGGAGAATACCCGGTACTGCGCAATCTGATTGACCATATCAGATATGCGGGGAAGGGGGTATGCGTCCAGCTGGGTGTACCGGTTTATGGTTTGGCTGTAGTCGATGACTAGGCGGTTTTTATCGCCGGTCTTAACGACTACGACCTGGGCACGCCAGGGGCTGTTGCTCCTCTCGATGATGCCCTCCTTCAGGAGACGCTGCACCTCACAGCTAATAAAAGCTCTGTCCCCGGCGCTGTACCGCCTGCTCTTGGTGGCGACGGGTTTACAGTCGCGGGTGAGGTTAGCGAACAGGGAGGGTGGCGGGACCTTGAGGGTGGATAGGCCGCAGGTGGTATGCGGTGTGCGGTTTAAAGGCTGCTGGTTGTCGACTGTGAGTGGGGGGAGGGGTCCACCGTATGCCAAAGTGACACTTTGCAGGTGGGATTGGAAGTCCAGCCCTAGTAGGACGGCAGCGCAGAGCTGGGGCAGGACGAGGAGTTTAAAATTTTTATACTCCGTGCCCCTAACCGACAGGGTCACAATACAGTAGCCGCTGATGTCTGTAGAATGGGACCTCGATGCCATCGAGATCCGGTTGCGCGTTGGCCGGACAGTGAGGGAGTAGTGGCTCACCGTGTCTGGATGTATGAAACTCTCCGTGCTTCCGCTGTCGAACAGGCAGGTCGTGGCGTGGCCGTTTACTTTGATGTCCATCATGGACTTGGACAGGTGATGTGGGCGAGCTTGGTCCAGTGTGACGGAGGCTAGTGTATGGCTGAGCGAGCTGCTGTAGTCTGCGGGTGAGGCGGTGGTCGGGTCTGGCGACAAGGTGGCGGTCGACTGTGGTGGACAAAATGTCGGCGCCCACGAGGTTGAATAAGATGGCTGCCCCCACAACTCACATGAGGCATTGCTGGTGTCGGTTGCCTTGATCAAAGATGGCCGCCCCCACGACTCACACGAGGGGATACTGGCATCTGTGGCCTGGATGAAAGATGGCCGCCCCCACAATTCGCATGAGGCACTGCTGGCGTCTGTGGCTCTCCCCCTGCAGGCCTTCGCGAAGTGGCCTTTCTTCTGGCAATGGGAGCAAGTCGCGTTTCTCGCAGGGCAGCGTGTCCTCGGGTGTTTCACCTGGCCACAGAAGAAGCAGCCGGCGGCCCGATCGCGGGGGTCCGATGTTGCAGCCGGTACCGGGGGTGGCGGTCCCGATCGGTTCTGGGACGCCGACGCTGAGGTAAGTCCCGGAGGCGGCGTTGCGAGGGGTATTGCGGCCGGGGTCGGGCCGGAGTCCCAGGGTCGCGCAGTACAGTACCTGGAATACGCCTCGAGGTCCCGATGGGCCACTTCCAGGGAGCGGGCGAGGGCTGCAGCTGTGTTCAGGTCGAGGTCCTTTGATTCCAGCAGTCTTTGCCGTGAGTAGTCGGACCGAAGGCCTTTCACGAAGGCATCGCGGATATTCTCTTCAGTATTTTCTGCAGCCGTTACCGCTTTAAAGTCACAGTCCCTGCCGAGTGTTTGTAGCGCCCGTAAAAATTCATCTACAGACTCTCCTGGCTGTTGCGGGCGGGATCTTAGGAGGTGTCTGGCATACATAGAATTTACCGGGCTCCGGTACTGCTGTTTCAGCAGGTTGATGGCGGCCTCGTATGTAGTAAGGTCCTGTATGAGTGCGAATACTTTCGGGCTCACTTGGGCGGTCAGCACTCTTAGTTTGGATCTCTGAGGCACGCCGGATTCTCCCAGATAGGATTCGAAACAGCTCAGCCAGTGTTTGAAGTCGAGGGCTGAGTTTGCTGCCTGTGGGTTTAGATCCAGGTACGGCGGTCGGAGGGCTCGCAGCCAGGCCGGCTGCTGTGGCTGTTGTAGCTGGGCGTCTGACTAGTCTGACGGTTCGTTAGACATTTTTAAAATTTAGCCAATAAAATTGATATACCTATCAATTCATCCAATGAAAAGCGACGAGTTAAGAAAGTAACTATAGGTTTTTATTGGCTAAATAACAGAGCCCACCCTCGTGGGTGATCGGATCCAACAAGGAGGAATACCAGCCAGTCGACCACCTTTATACCTGGGCAAGTAGGCGGAGCTATGGGCGGAGTCAGCAGTGGTCAGCCCAGGTATAACAGCGTGGCAAGAGGCGACCTCGTGTAGTGATACAACAGTGTAAACAGTGATAACCATAGTGTAACGGTAGTGAACGATAAAAGTGGTTTACCACAATCTTTGCATGGTACACAATGGTATTGATGCCAAAGATCATAACCATAGTGATGCGCTATCAATCACTCAAAAGACTGAGGTTAAGCGAGTAACTAACAGGCTTTTATTAACAAGAGAATGAAGGTGTGCCTCGAGTGGTCGACCAGTCCAGAATACAGAGGGACTGTGGAGCAGTCACCTTTATACCTGGACTCATGGGAGGAGTCAGCCGAGGCATGTACAGACATGTACACAGTGGAATACAAACAGTGGTTTACCACATTCACCCCTTGTTTAAAAATGAGTCCGGCGGGGTGAAGTGTATTAAAAGTTTGTGTATTGGAGTCTCTCCGGAGGTCTTCTCTGCCGCTGTGATCGACGTGGCGACGGCAGGGGTAGTGAAGCTTCCGGCGTCGAGTCCCGCGTAGGCTGGGGCACTGGTGTGTAGTCCTCGTGGGTGTTGAGCGGGTCGCGGGGCCCAGGCGTGCCGTCTGCTGGGGTTGGATATTGGATCGTGGGGGGGTGTGGTAGTGGGTCGTGGGTTACTGGGGCCCCCGAGGGTGCGAGGTCTCGTATGGAGACTGTGTCCTCCCGCCCGTCCGGGTACGCAATGTAAGCATACTGGGGTTTGGCGTGGAGGAGGTCGACCCTCTCGGCCAGGGGGTCCGTTTTATGGGTCCTCATGTGTCTTCTCAGTAGGACCGGCCCTGGGGACGTCAGCCATGGCGGTAGCGATGTCCCCGATGTGGACTTCCTTGGGAAGACAAACATTTTCTCATGAGGGGTGGCGTTAGTGGCAGTGCAGAGCAGTGACCGAATAGAGTGGAGCGCATCGGGGAGCACATCCTGCCAGCGGGAGGTCGGAAGGCCCCTAGACTTTAAGGCTAGCAGGGCGGCCTTCCATACTGTCGCATTCTCTCTTTCCACCTGTCCGTTCCCCCGGGGATTGTAACTGGTGGTCCTGCTTGTGGCAATACCCCTAGCGAGCAGGTACTGGCGGAGTTTGTCGCTCATAAACGATGAGCCCCGGTCGCTATGGATATAGCTGGGGAAACCGAACAGGGTGAAGAGGTCATTCAGACATTTAATGACCGTGGCACTGGTCATGTCCGGGCAGGGGATGGCGAACGGGAAACGGGAGTACTCATCAATAATGTTGAGGAAGTACACATTGCGGTCGGAGGAGGGGAGAGGCCCTTTAAAATCAATGCTCAGGCGCTCGAAGGGGCGAGTGGCTTTTATCAGGTGAGCCCTGTCTGGTCTATAAAAGTGCGGTTTGCACTCAGCGCAGACTTGGCAGTTCCTGGTCATGGTCCTGACCTCCTCAATGGAGTAAGGCAGGTTGCGGGCCTTGATGAAGTGGAAGAACCTGGTGACCCCCGGGTGGCAGAGGTCATTGTGGAGGGCCCGCAGTCTATCGATCTGCGCGCTGGCGCAGGTGCCACGCAATAGAGCATCCGGGGTTTCATTGAGCTTACCGGGCCGGTACAAGATCTCGTAATTGTAGGTGGAAAGTTCGATTCTCCACCTCAAGATCTTGTCGTTTTTGATTTTGCCCCTCTGCTTGTTGTTAAACATAAAAGCAACTGAACGCTGGTCAGTGAGCAGGGTAAATCGTTTTCCGGCCAGGTAGTGCCTCCAATGACGCACAGCCTCCACAATAGCCTGGGCCTCCTTCTCAACAGCGGAGTGTCTGGTCTCCGGGCCCCGGAGGGTTCGTGAAAAGAAGGCCACGGGTCTCCCCGCCTGATTAAGGGTAGCGGCCAGGGCAAAGTCGGACGCGTCACTTTCCACCTGGAAGGGGATGGATTCGTCCACTGCGTGCATGGTGGCTTTGGCAATGTCTTCCTTGATACGGTGGAAGGCTAAGCGGGCCTCTGCCGTCAAGGGAAAAGAGGTGGACTTGATCAGCGGACGGGCCTTGTCCGCATAGTAAGGGACCCACTGGGCGTAATAGGAGAAAAACCCTAGGCACCTCTTCAGGGCCTTGAGGCAGTGGGGCAGTGGGAGTTCCATAAGGGGACGCATCCGGTCGGGGTCGGGACTGATGACTCCGTGTTCCACAACACAGCCAAGGATGGCGAGGCGGGTTGTGCAGAATATGCACTTCTCCTTGTTATACGTCAGGTTCAAGAGTTGGGCGGTGCAGAGGAATTTTTCGAGGTTTGCGTCATGGTCGCAGATGGTCACATTGTCCAGATATGGGAAAGTGGCCTGCAACGCATTTTGACCTACCATCCGGTCCATCTCCCTTTGGAAGACGGAGCCCCCGTTGGTGACGCCAAAGGGAACCCTAAGGAAGTGATAGAGGCGGCCGTTTGCCTCGAAGGCAGTATACTGGCGGTCCTCAGGGCGGATAGGGAGCTGGTGGTACGCTGATTTCAGGTCAATGGTCGAGAAGACGCGGTACTGCGCGATCTGGTTGACCATATCGGCTATACGGGGGAGTGGGTAAGCGTCCAGCAGGGTGTAGCGGCCTGCTGCATCCCGGCTGGCGTCCAAGATGGCGGCATCCATGACCCCCATGTGGCTGGAGGCGTCCAAAATGGCTGCTGTTCCGGTGGTTCGCACATGGCTGGGGAGGCCCAAGATGGCGGCCCGCACGGCCCACACGCGGCGCTGCTGGGGTTCGGGGTGGCTTTGGCCCTGCAGACGCTGGTGTAGTGTCCCTTCTTCCCGCAGCCCGAGCAGATCGCATTTTTCGCCGGGCAGCGCGCTCTGGGGTGTTTGGCCTGGCCACAGAAGTAACATTTCTGGCCTTGGGACACTGCTGCGGTAGTTGGGCCGTTGCTGGGATGTGGCTGGGGTGGGACGGCGCTATGAGACGGTCCTACCGTGTCCCAGGCTGTCGTTCCCCGCGGCGTCCACGGTGCAGAGGAGTAGGCATCCATGCCCCGGTAGGCTGCGTCCAATGATAGTGTGAGTTCAGAGGCCTTGTTGAGGTCGAGGTCACTCTGCTCCAACAGTCGCTGTCGGGTGTAATTGGACCTGTGGCCCGCTACAAAAGCGTCCCAGATAAGTTCCTCTGTGTACACGGCGGCCTTTACATCCTTACAACCACAGGCCCGGCCGAGCACAGAGAGTGCCTGAAGGTATTCCTCGGTCGATTCCCCAGGTTGTTGTTTACGACTCCCCAGGAGGTGCCTGGCGTACACCTCGTTCACTGGGCGTGTGTACTGGTCCTTGAGGAGCTTGATAGCAGCCGTGTACGAGGTCGCGTCCTGGATGACCGAGTACGCTCGGTGGTTCACTTTGGAGGTCAGGACATCCAGTTTGTCCTCATCCGATTTGACCGTTGCAGCGGAGGCGATCAGGAATTTTTCAAAGCACCTAAGCCAGTGAGCAAACTTGGTGGATGCATCCGCCTCCCAATGGTCTAAGTCTAGGCATGCTGGTGTGAGGATCTTCTCCATTATAAAAAATCTTGTTAATAAAATTGATGCGCTATCAATCACTCAAAAGACTGAGGTTAAGCGAGTAACTAACAGGCTTTTATTAACGAGAATGAAGGTGTGCCTCGAGTGGTCGACCAGTCCAGAATACAGAGGGACTGTGGAGCAGTCACCTTTATACCTGGACTCGTGGGAGGAGTCAGCCGAGGCATGTACAGACATGTACACAGTGGAATACAAACAGTGGTTTACCACACATAGTTATTAATGTGCAAAGTTAAACAAGACATCTACAGAGTTACAAAAGTAAAATACTGCAGATGCTGGAAATCTGAAATAAAAACAGAAAATGCTGGAAATACTCAGCAGGTCAGGCAGCATCTGTGGAGAGAGAAACAGAGGTAACGTTTCAGGTCGATGACCTATCGTCTCCATTCTCTCTCCACAGATGCTGCCTGACCTGCTGAGTATTTCCAGCATTTTCTACAGAGTTGTTTGGTAGCCAACGAAGAAGCTCCATGGCTTGATTTGTGTTGAGTTAGATATTCTCAGCTGTTAGGCACACCACAGTTGACCTCAGCACCTCTTGATTGGGTAAGGGAAAATTGGCCAAGGTCCCACTTCTGATCATTATCCAGTAATCCCTACTAGAAGTACATAAGAGGACACTGAATTCAGATAGGATTGTGCTTGGCCAAAGGTCTCCACCCTTCCAGTCGGCAGTTGAATACCCTGCTGACAAACGTTGTTAAGACTAATAGAAATAATAGCCATTTAGGCGAGATACTAAATCTCAACCAACATCGATTGGGGTACAGATGGACAATGCTTTATATTGCTAGTACTTGTATGCTGCCTGAAACAACAGCTATTTTCTGCGGCACTCCAACACAATTGCCAGTTTGTCTCCTGGACATATTGTCTAAGTAACACTTGGCATGGTGACCACCTTGAAGCTCACTTTTTTAAGACCTTCAACTTTCTCAGCTCGAGCTTGAATCTAAAACCTTTGCCTCTAACAGAAATAAAAAATACTTCTGTATCACTGCAATACATAAGCCTTTTAACAAATTGTTGTCGTGGGGACTCTTGGGATGAATTAAATGAGGAATATACTCTTTACTGGGGCCAACTTGCCTTGAGGGAGATAGAATCCTGGTGCTTTTGGGAGGGCAAGGCATTCTAAATCATTGAACTTCATTGCTGGCTAGAATCTCTGTTGAGCAGTTGAACCCTGCAAAGAATAAGCTTTTATGACCCCAACTGACTTTAAACTCAAGTCTTATGGGAGTGCTTAGCTTTGTAACTTAATCCTTGCTGGTTCAATTTCCCAGTGACAATGGAAAAGAAAATGAGGTGGGATATAAAATGGGCTGCCAATTTGCTATCGCCTCTTTCTCACTACCGCTGAAGACCAATTTCACTCCCCTAGATTAACAAAAACTGCTACTGTCTGGACGATAGCAAGCCCTGCTCCCAAGCTGTTTTAGGTACAATTACACTACAACTGTAGTATTTGTGCAATGCGGTTTTGTTTCACATCGACGATGCAGTTATAATGTAAATGCAGCCTGAATCTTGAATCAGGGTTTGACCTGAGATCAAAACAAAGTGGAATGAGATTCCATGCAGTAGGGAGTGTCACTATTACAGTAAAGATTGTTCTGTTTTCCCAGATATTGAGGCCCGAACTTGTCAGGTTGACTTTGAAAACTTGTCATGAAAAGTTGACATGATCTCTGCTTCAATCACTAACTCTGGTAGTACATTCCATAACCTCACAACCTGTGTGTAATAAAAGTTTCTCCTGCTCTGTGACCTAAATCTCTATGTCTCCTTGTTCTAGATTACTCAATAACTAGAAACAGTCTATTTCTAGCTACTCTGTCCCATCCTTTCATTATTTCAAACAAGTCTATGAAATCAACCCTGAGTTTCCTTATATTATGTCCACCTGAGAGAGCCGATGTCTCAACCAAAAGAAAATGCAGCACTCCTCAGTATTGCACTGAAGTGTCAGCCTAGATTACATGCTCAAGTCTCTGGAGTGGGATTTGAACCCACAACCTTCTGACTCAGAGACGAGAGTGCTACCGTGAGCAGCTGATACCGTGCTCCAACTGTGGACTTACTAAGATTTGGTGTAGAGTCACTGGGTCATCTCAACTTTTATATTCTATACCTCTTGGCATTAGCTTTTTTATGGCCTTATCCATTTGAGGTGCTGCTTTTAAGGTTTTGCAACCTGAAGCCCAAAGTTTTTCTGCTCTTCCAAATCACCCAACTTTCCCCCAAAGTATAATTATTACTTTTATTTTCTTAAACTAAAATGCTACTACCTCACATTTAATGACCTGAATTCCATCTGCCGCTTTTTGTTCACTCACAGAAAATGGCCTAGCTTATTTTGATACAATAACCCCAGAATACAGATGTTGTATCTGCTCAAATGTCCAAGGGAGGGTCAAATCATTCAATTCAAATACAAGCATCTTGTTGGTTCAATCGGTATAGTTGTTTGGTTCTTTTGAATTTAAGAGATGCACATTAAAATTTTATTTTTGTGTAATTTTCTGAAACATTTTCTCAGCCTTTCTTGTTCAGGGAGAAATAGATAGGCTAAAGACACTCACATTTTGTCAGCAACAAACTCCCATATTAAGGTTAATTTTCAGGTTCCAGTTTGTATTGTAGTTTAGCACAGTAAACAAGTCTGTTATTTTTCTATTTTCCAAGCAGCAATAGTGAAGCATGTAGCTCCTGTAACTCTCCAGTATGTCATTTGCTTCTATTCACTTATCCATTTACTGTTAAATAAATTAGTTTGGCAGTTTTTAGCCAAAGCTGGTCTAATTAAATTGGCTAAGTGACAGGAAACAGAGAACAGTGAGGGAATGGTTGTTTTTCAGACTAGAGGAAGATATACAGTGGTGTTCCCCAGGGGTCGGTACTAGGACTACTGCTTTTCTTGATATATATTAATGATTTGGACTTAGGTGTACAGGGCTCTATCTCAAAATTTGCAGATGACACAAAACTTGGAAATATAGCGATCAGTGAAGAGGATAGTGATAGACTTCAAGAGGACATAGACAGGTTGATGGAATGGGCGGACACGTGGCAGATGGAGTTTAATGCAGAAAAGTGAGAAGTGATACATTTTGGTAGGAAGAACAAGGAGAGGCAATATAAACTAAAGGGTACAATTCTAAAGGAGGTGCAGGAAGAGAGAGACCTGGGATTATATGTGCACAAATTGTTGAAGGTGGCAGGGCAGGTTGAAAAAACGGTTAAAAAAAGCATACGGGATCCCAGGCTTTATAAATAGAGGCATAGATTACAAAAGCAAAGAAGTTATGATGAACCTGTATAAAACACTGGTTCACCCACAACTGGAGTATTGTGTCCACTTCTGGGCACCGCACTTTAGGAAGGATGTGAAGGCCTTAGAGCGGGTACAGAAATGATTTACAAGAATGGTTTCAGGGATGAGGGACCTCAGTTACGTGGATAGACTGGAGAAGCTGGGGTTGTTCTCCTTAGAGCAGAGAAGTTTGAGAGGAGATTTGATAGAGGTGTTCAAAATCATGAGAGGTCTAGACAGAGTAGATAGAGATAAACTGTTCCCATTGGCGGAAGGGCCGTGAACCAGAAGACACAGATTTAAGGTGATGGGCAGGAGATCCAAAGGTGACAGGAGGAAAAACTTTTTTACACAGCAATCTGGAATGCACTGTCTGAAAGGGTGGTGGAAGCAGATTCAATCATGGCTTTCAAAAGGAAATTGGATAAATATCTGAAGGAAAATAAATTGCAGGGCTACAGGGAAAGGGTGGGGGATTGGGATTAACTGAAGTGCCCTTGCAGAGAGCCAGCACAGATTCGACAGGGCAAATGGCCTCCTACTGTGCTGTAACCATTCTATGATTCCACTACCTTCCATGTGAGGGTAATGTGATATAACCAGTAACCAAAATACAGCGACGAGTGTTTTCTGTTTGATTCCTGAGTTGCTACAAATTAACCAAATACTGGGCAGATAACGGCCCATTTCAGGTAATAGAGTGAGGACTCAACTACAGGAGTGGCCTGAAACACTTAACCTGAGGAAAATATGTTGAATAAAAATCCAAAAATATAACAGACTACTTGCTTCTCTCTTCCAACACCACCACCCCAACACCATTTCCACCCCCCGCCCCTCAACCAAAACAAAATACAGTACAGGCATCACAAAATATCATCCATGGCTTTCCCAAGAAATGCCAATGTTGCAGCAAAGCAAATACAGTGCATTTGCATCTAGTTTTCAACAGCAGTCCACACAGATGTAAAAGCCGGTCAGAATCGTTAATGCTCTTCCCTTAAGGGATCCAGATCAACAAAGTAAATATAAACTAAGTTTGTAACACAGAAGTCACTGGTGGAATTGGATACATTTTATATACAACTCCACAAAAATGATGCAATGAGTACAAGATGGAAAAGAAAGTTTTTGAAAAAGTAAATCTGATAGGAGGATGGGCTGACAGAACCCACTACCTTGAAATATTGCTGAGTCTAGCACATAATACCTAGGTTAACTGTCCTGATATTTGACATAGTGGTCAAAAACAAGATGGAAAATTTCCTCCCCCAACAAACTACAATTCTTTTAATTCACTTCCGTTTACCATGGAAAAGCAGTAAAAATCTGCTTAAAAATTGAACATTTTCATTGCTGTATTTGTGAAATTGCTATTATAATCCCCACCATTTATAGCGGGTGCATTAGTGTTTAAGCGATTTGACTATTATAGGCAGTGGATGGTATAACAAGTAGTGGGAAGGCAGGAAGCAGCCGTGCAACTAACTGCACCGGTCCTGTGACTAACAGCTGGGGAAGAGTGCTAATTATATTCAACTTAATATAAAAATGAACAGGAATTTCAATAAGACCACTGAATGTTTTCATTTGCCAGGCACTTGTTAATTTTTTTTTATGCACTGCTGCTTGCTTACCACCTTAAATTTCCCCGCTCCTGACTTCAAATGTGCAACTGTAGGACCAAGAGTACCATTAAAGTTCTACTTTAATAGAGCTATTTCACTGCATGGAAGCTCATGGAAATGACCCTTTTATCCAACCGGAAAGGACCGAAGTGGCACAGCAAGAAAGGAAAATGACGTGACAAAATGCACCTGAAATTGTTGGCACGCTTAATGTGTTTTTGCGGCACCTTTGTACTTGACTTCAGTAGTAACGGCAAATGGTCAGCGGCTGCCCATGAGAAGCAGGGACGGTGTAAGTGGCATGGACTGTATTCAAAAGGTACCAACTGGAAGATCTTCACAGTTTAAGTATCAGCATTAAACAGTAATTGCAATTTATTTGAAAAAATGTTAAAGTATAATTTGTTTTCTATTAAACTAACACATTCAAATGCTACATTATCTTGTACAGTTTACATTGTAAAATTGCAAAACACCATTAATTGGAAAAATGCTCTTTGACCAATATTACAATATCAATTCAAGAGCAAAATTCCATTTTGCCGGGCACAACAGACCTACTTTTTTGTAGTTTGCTCTGACGAAAGCAGATAGGACTTGCAGACAGCATCAAAACCTTAACTGACCAAATCTTAATGGAGCTGTGTGATATTTGTACCACAAGGGACAAGAGGCCAGGCTTTGCCCTAGTGCAGCCATATCGGAATTTCTCACCACAATGTACATCTGAATAAATTTAACAGAGGTCTCCCTATAAGATGATGGGAAAAGATGCAGCAGGCCAGTTTTTTTTTTAATCTACTGTTTGATCACATCCTTGACAGTGTTGGATGCTGAATCTATGGAATAATGCACAAAGGTTTCTGGCCTTGATGGTGTTTAATGTTAAACTACTTTCGACTATCAACTAATGACAAGCACACTGCCGTCTGATGCCAGTCATTCACAAACATCTTGGCCTGTGGTTACCGTTGCAGTGGCTGAGTGAGAGGTCAAAGAGCAAGCACAAAAAAAGACAGCGGTGAAGGGCAACTGTCATGCACCAGTGCATACTGTGAGGCAGTGAGGAGTGGTTGTCTTCTACAGAACATGCAAAGTGCTCACATTCTGTCTGGGCAGACACATCTGAAAGTCCTAAATGAGACCGTTGCCAATTCATGAAATACAAAACTGACAATCTGACTCTTCTGCTGTCTTGTTGAAATTTGATTTGTTTTTCCATTTCAAATCACAAATGTATGCAAAGCACAGACTCACTCTACTGTATGTAACAGCAGCATTTTAAAGCAAGTTTTAGTTTAAAAAAATGAAACATGAAAAAGAAACAGTATCCTTCACATTTTTTTAAAGCCCAATCCTTTTAATAATAGTGGGAAACTCAACAAATCTTTTTAATTCCACTGCTGTCAAGTAATAATAGAGCATTAATTAAATTTTTAATCATAGGATACGCTAATACCAAATGAACCCAATGGGAATATAAAGAGCTATTTGCGGGGTCAACCATGGTACAGACAGATACTGAAGGATTTCTGATATTGATGGCAAGGTAGAAAGAAATTACCAAATATACCAGATCAATACCTAGTTTCAGTGTTACAGCCGTCCCCAGACATAAAATATATCTCTTTACTGCTACAAAAATGGTGATAATGAAAGTGCAAGATAAATGTTTCCCTCAAGGTAAACTATTTGATTAGCTAAGGGCAGAGGTGATAACAGCAGAGTTGGAGAAACTTCACAACCTAAAATAAATAGTTAGGTTAGGCTACAAAGGCCAATATTGGCATACAACGGTCATGTTACTACTGTGAGAGTACAGTATTTGTGGTGGACACAGCAAGTCCATTGGCATTGGTAAATAAATTGGCAGCAGTAAATGGATTGGAAGTATTTTACAACAAAGCTGACACTTCAAATATAAAGGTCCTCCTTTTTGCTATGAATCAGTAGAGTGTAATACTAAGACTCAGAGAAGCAAGGCAGTGATATCACAACTCCTAATTAAGCGAGATATCTATTTGGAGCAGAGACCTTGGGTTATAGCAAAGCAAAACATATTGGACATTCAACAGAGTGAAACACACTAATGAATTATCAGCCAGAAAGCTTGAAATCATTAAGAAGCAACTTCATGGCCAATATTCACTAGTCAGTGAAAGGCTCAGCATTTCCATAGACTTGACTTTCAATTATAACAAGTCATTTTACAGGGGATTAGTAGCTTGATGATCGGATCAATACTTGGTACTCGTTCTATTACATACAAGAAGAAAATTGTCCCCCCTAGTAATGAAGTATTTGGTTTGGTTCTACTTCATTTGCTGCATTCATTAGTGTAATGGTGCTAAAATTATTGGCCAAAGTAATTTTAGCAACAGGACAGAACATGCTCGTCATTCTTTAGTGAGTTTCTACCTGCATATGCATGGCCCCCGTGCACTGATTCCTGTTATTTAGACTGCTGTATGTGAGCAGTGACTACTATTTCTCAATTATTGGGCCATTAATATTGTTCACGGCCAATATTGTGACTGAACCATACATATTGCTGCTGGCATGTGCCCTTGCTGATTTTGCTAAACACTGGACTCCCTTGGCTTAAATAATGGAGACAACATGCATACATTATGGTCTATAAATCTTAATGTTTATTGTAAATACTTGCAAAATATTTTGATTGTAAATTACTATCCTTAAAAATTTTGCAGAATAGATCATTTCCAGAACAGCATCTCGCCTTTATTTAAAAACAAAGAGTAAAAATTATACATTTAACCTATCTAGTTTTACAGCAAGTATGTTAATATGTGAAGGCATACATTAAAATGTCTGCCCAAGAGCTACATACTGTAGCAATAGTTGGTTCTGTTATAATGTACAAGGACACTAAACATCAAGAATCAAATAATTCTTTTAACATCTTTAATGTATTATTTATATAATTCATTTATCGTGCCATGGTAGATTATTTTTGGTGGCTTATAACAAAGTACAGTAGACAGTGCAGATCAATTACTTTGGTGAAAAAGATTTCCTGTCCAGTGTGTGCTTAGATTTAGTACATTGCTTGATAAAAACCAAATAATTATGATTGGAAAAAGTCTGGTGTTATTATAATTGATTTTCTTCTGAGTGCATTAGTCTATTTGTGTTGAAAGTACTGTACTCAATCAAATCAATGAAATCTTCAAGCAGACCTAGGAGAATAAATGTTCTCAGCAGGGATATTTGACAATCCAACAAATACTATAAGGATTATGTTATGCTACAACTTGTTATGTAGAAGAAAAAGTGCAGAGAAACTAAATTTCAATAAAGTATTGTATGTGAAATTTTCACCTAATCGTCCAGATATATTTTTCTGAATCTATGAAACCAGCTTAGAAACACAAGGATGATGCTAGGACAGTAAACTATTGAGATATAAACTTTGTTTTACAGGGTGAATGATTCAGGAGTGATAATAGGAGATGAGGAGAAAGACAAACGTGATGTAGCCAAGAAACAAAAACAGAAAAGACTAAAAGAAAGTGAAGTGTGGATCACACGTTTTCTAATGGAGTCCCCAGACCCTAATGGGCTGCAAGTAGATTCCAACAACAACTTGTATTTATATAGCGCCTTTAATGTAGTAAAACATTCCAAGGTGCTTCACAGGAATATTATAAGACAAAAAAAAAATTGATACCGAGACACAAGGAGAAATTAGTGCAGGTGACCAAAAACTTGGTCAAAGAGTTAGGTTTTAAGGGGCATCTTAAAGAAGGAAAAAGAGAGGTAGAGAGGCGGGGAAGTTTAGGCAGGGAATTCCAGAGCTTAGGGCCTAGGCGAACGGAAGGCACGGCCACCAATGGTTGAGCGATTATAATCAGGGATGCTCAAGCGGGCAGAATTAGAGGAGCGTAGATATTACGGGGGATTGCGGGGCTGGAGGAGATTACAGAGATAAGGAGGTGAGGCCATGGAGGGATCTGAAAACATGGATGAGAATTTTGAAATTGAGGCATTGCTTAAACAGGAGCCAATGTACGTCAGCGAGCACAGGGGTGATGGGTGAACGGGACTTGGTGCGAGTTAGGACACAGGCAGCCGAGTTTTGGATGACCTCAAGTTTATGTAGGGTAGAATAGAAACATAAAAACATAGAAGATAGGAGCAGGAGTAGGCCATTTGGCCCCTCGAGCCTGTTCCACCATTTAATGAGATCATGGCTGATCATCCAAATTCAATACCTTGTCCCTGCTTTCTCCCCATATCCCTTGATCCCTTTAGCCTTAAGAAATATATGTAACTTCTTCTTGAATATATTTAATAAATTGGCCTCAACTGCCTTTTGTGGTAGAGAATTCCACAGGTTCACCACTCTCTGGGTGAAGAAATTCCTCCTCATCTCAGTCCTAAATGGCTTACCCCTTATCCTTAGACTGTGACCCCTGGTTCTGGACTCCCCCGCCATCGGGAACATCCTTCCTGCATCTAGTCTGTTTAGTCCTGTTAGAATTTTATAAGTTTCAATGAGATCCCCTCTCATTCTTCTAAACTCTAGCGAATATAAGCCTAATCAACTCAATCTCTCTTCATACGTGATTTCCTGCCATCCCAAGTATCAGTCTGGTGAATCTTCGCTGCACTCCCTCCATGGCAAGAACATCCTTCCTCAGATAAGGCGACCAAAACTGCACACAATACTCAAGGAGTGGTCTCACCAAGGCCCTGTACAACTGCAGCAAGACATCCTTGCTCCTGTACTTGAATCCTCTCGCTATGAAGGCCAACATACCATTTGCATTCTTAACCGCCTGCTGCACTTGCATGCTTACCTTCAGCGACTGGTGCACAAGGACACCCAGGTCTCGTTGCACTTCCCTTTTTCCCAATCTATTGCCGTTCAGATAATAATCTGTCTTCCTGTTTTTGCCACCAAAGTGGATAACCTCGCATTTATCCACATTATACTGCATCTGCCCAATCACCCAACCTGTCCAAATCATACTGGAGTTTCTCAGCATCCTCCTCACAGCACACACGCCCACCCAGCTTTGTGTCGTCTGCAAACTTGGAGATATTACATCTAGTTCCCTCGTCTAGATCATTAATATATATTGTGAATAGCTGGGGTGCTAGCACCGATCCCTGCAGTACCCCAGTAGTCACTGCCTGCCACTCAGAAAAAGACCTGTTTATTCCAACTCTTTGCTTCCTGTCTGCCAACCAGTTCTCTATCCAAGTCAGTATCTTACCCCCAATCCCATGTGCTTTAACTTTGCACGCCAATCTCTTATGCGGGACCTTACCGAAAGCCTTCTGAAAGTCCAACTACATCACATCCACTGGTTCTCCTTTATCTATTCTACCAGTTACATCCTCAAAAAATTCCAGATTAGTCAAGCATGATTTACCTTTTGTAAATCCATGCTGACTTTGTCCGATCCTGTCACGGTTTTCCAAGTGCTCTGCTATTTCATCTTTTATAATGGACTCTAGCATTTTCCCCACTACCGATGTCAGGCTTACTGGTCTATAATTCCCCGTTTTCTCTCTACCACCTTTTTTAAATAGTGGGGTTACATTAGCTACCCTCCAATCCAGGGGAACTATTCCAAAGTCTATAGAATTTTGGAAGATGGCCATCTACTATTTCTAGGGCCACTTCCTTAAGTACCCTTGGATGTAGATTATCAGGCCCTGGGGATTTATCGGCCTTCAATCCCGTCAATTTCCCTAACACCATTTCCCTACAAATACTGATTTCATTCAATTCCTCCCTCTCATTAGACCTTATGTTCCCCGAAATCTCTGGGAAGTTATTTGTGTCCTCCTTTGTGAAGACAGAACCAAAGTATGTATTTAATTGGTCAGCCATTTCTTTGTTCCCCATTATAAATTCCCCTGATTCTGACTGCAAGGAACCTACGCTTGACTTCACCAATCTTTTTCTCTTCACATATCTATAGAATGTGGGAGGCCAGCCAGGAGTGCGCTAGAATAATCAAGTCTAGAGGTAACAAAGGCATGGATGAGGGTTTCAGCAGCAGATGATGAGCTGAGGCAAGGGCAGAGACGGGCGAGATTACGGAGGTGGAAATAGACGGTCTTAGTTATGCCGGGGCTATGTGGTCAGAAGCTCATTTCAGGGTTAAATATAATACCAAGGTTGCAAACAGTGTGGTTCAGCCTCAGACAGATGTTAGGGAGAGCGATGGATTCAGTGGCTAGGGAACAGAGTTTGCGGCAGGGACCAAGAACAATGGCTTCAGTCATCCCAATATTTAATTGGAGAAAATTTCTGCTCATCCAGAACTGGATGTCAGACATGCAGTCTGAAATTTAGAGACCGTGGAGAGGTTGAGAGAAGTGGTAGTGAGATAGAGCTGGGTGTCATCAGCATACATGTGAAAACTGAAGCTGTGTCTTCAGATGATGTCGCCAAGGAGCAGCATGTAGATGAGAAATAGGAGAGAGCCAAGGATAGATCCTTGGGGGACACCAGAGCTAACGATGTGGGAGTAGGAAGAGAAGCCATTGCAGATGATTCTCTGGCTACGATTAGATAGGTAAGAATGGAACCAGGCGGGTGTAGTCCCACCCAGCTGAACGACAGTGGAGAGGCGTTGGAGAAGGATGGAGTGGTCAACCGTGTCAAAGGCTGCAGACATGTCAAGACGGACGAGGAGGGATAGTTTACCTTTGTCACAATCACAGAGGATGTCATTTGTGACTTTGATGAGAGCCGTTTCAGTACCGTGGCAGGGGCGGAAACCTGAATGGAAGGATTCAAACATGAAGTTGCAGGAAAGGTGAGCACGGATTTGGGAGGCAACAGCATGTTCAAGGACTTTGGAGAGGAAAGGGAGGTTGGAGATGGGGCGGTAGTTTGCAAGGATGGAGGGGTCAAGGATTGGTTTTTTGAGGAGAGGTGTGATAACAGCAGATTTGAGGGAGAGGGGGACAGTACCTGAGGAGAGGGAACCGTTAACAATGTCAGCTAACATGGGAGCCAGAAAAAGAAGTTGGGTGGTCAGCAGTTTGGTGGGACTAGGGTTGAGGGACCAGCCAGTAGGTCTCATGGACAAGATTAGCGCGGAGTGGTCATGAGGGGAGATCGGAGAGAAACTGGAGAAAGATGTGAGTTCAGGGCTAGGGCAGGAGGGACCCTTAGAGGAAGTTTGACCCGGTGGGCTAGGGGAAGGAAGGGAAGTGGCAGAGGCAGCTGAACGGATGGTCTCAATCTTAGAGACAAAGAAGTCCATGAGCTCCTCACACTTGTTGTCGGAGGTGAGGGGGTTGGAGACACGGGAGAGGGGTTTAAGAAGACAGTTAGCAGTGGAGAATAGAATATCTTTGCATTCCAGAATGATTCTGGAATAGTGAGCAATTTTGGCAGACGAGGGCAGGACCCGATAATGCAAGCCAGATCTGGCGGTGAATGGCTAAACTAGTTTTCTGCCATATCCGTTCAAGTCTGCAACCCTTGGACTTAAGGGGGCGAAGATTAGGGCCGTACAAGGGAGAACGGTCAGGGTGAGAGAAAGTTATTGTTTTAATAGGGACTAGGGCATCAAAGGTGGTGGTGAGGGTGTGGTTGAGCAGATCAGTAGCTGCAAAAATGTCGTGGTGAATGGAGGGCCAAAGGCTGGAGAGTTGGGATTTCATAAGTGCAGTTATAAGAGAGTTGGGAGATAGTTTTTTCCAGGGGCAGAAGGCAGTAGGGTTTTGGGTGGCGAGCGATACGAGGAAGTGTTCAGAGATGGTCTTATCTGCGATTGATACGATGGGAGTTGCGAAACCACAAGAGATGGAAAGGTCGAGGGGGTGGCAGTGAATATGGGTTGGGGAGTTCACATGGAGGGAGAGATTAAGGGAGGATAGGAGGCTCGTGAACTCAGAGGAGAGAGGGCATGATGAATTGAGATGGAGGTTGAGATCACCAAGGATGAGAAGTCGTTCAGTGCAGAGGCTGAGGGAGGAAAGCACTGAAGATATCTCAGTAATAACATTTTTATGGTACTTGGGTGGGCGGTAGAGAACGAGAATTTAAATGAGAGGTGAGGGGGTGGAATAAGTCGAGATGCTCAAAGGAGGAGAAAGTGCCGGAGAAGTAGGGGGACAGACCAAGGTGTGATTCGGTGATGAGAGCCACACTGCCAGCAATCTGAGCAGGGCAAGTGATGGAAGGGATAGCCAGGTGAGGAGGCTTCATTTAAGGCTAAGGGGTCATCACCCCTCAACCAAGTTTCCGTCAGGGCCATGACGTCGATGCAATCATCCATGATAAGCTCATGGATGGCAAGGGCCTTGTTCACAAGTGAACGGACATTCTGGAGGGAGAGTCGGTGATGGCTGACCCACTGCCAGTGGCCACAGGGTCAGCGCTGGGGGGGGGGGGGGGAAGGGGGAGGGGGTGAGCTGGACGGGGAGGAGATTGGCAAGATTAGCTCCCAGTGGGCGCGTTGGGTGGGAAAGTCGGCAAGAGAGTAGGATGGGACAGTTGGGGTTGCTGCTCGTAAGGAGGCAGCAACGAGTGCCTCGATGGGCCCTTCGTAGGATGCCAAGAGAGGCACAGAGGGAAGATGTAGGCTTATCTAAGAGGGCGTCAAGCCTGCCTCGGACGGTGGCAAGAGAATAGGAAGGTCGAAGGGTAATGAAGGATTGGGGTAGGGATTTGAGAGGGCAGAGTATCCGAGAGAGGAGAAATGAAAGGAGGCATGATGACAGGAAGGGGCGGTCAGGGAGGGATAGACAGAAAAGGAAAAGTGGGAGAAAAAGTATAAAAGTATTGAATGGTTTGGGTCCAGAGCGGCAGCCAAAGTGCACACGCGAATGAACACGGGGAAAAGCTCAGGTTACATAGGCCTGGTTAAATGTAGTAATTAATGCGATACGTATTTCCTGGTAGCAGGGAATAGATTGGAGACAATAGAAGGGAGATCAGGTTCAAAGTCAGAGGTCCCATGGAAGGACAAAGCCGAAGTAAGCAGGATGTAGCCGGCACGGAGCATCAACGGACCGCTGTCCAAAGCAGGCGAGTAAAGTCCAGAAGCTATTTGAAGGGTAGAGAGTTCGAGGATGGAGATTGTTGCCGTAGGAATGAGAGTCGGTAGCGTTGCAGAAAGATGATGGCGAAATTGGCGCAAGTTGGAGGTCACCGTAGATCAAAGTGGCGGGGAAAAAGTAAAATCACAAGGCAGCGACCAGCAAAGCTGAAAACCGGTAAAACAAGTGAAACAGCAGCTGCTAGCTAGAAGACAACAGAGCTGAAAAAACAGTAGAACCAGTTCAGCCACAGCCACAGTTTAAAAGTTAAAAAATCTTTTAGCAGCAGAGATAGACACAGCAGGTAAGTCTCACAGTGTAATCCAGTGCAGAAACGTAGTGGCGTAATCCAGTGTAGTTCAAAGCAGAAAGAAGTCTAGATGTCCAGAGAGGTCCTGGAGATCGGAAACCAATTTGAGAAAAGTATTCAGCAGCATAAGACTTGAACCGACTGAAAAGCAGAGCAGAGTCACAGCCGCTGAGTCAAGCAGTGTGGTCAGTAGAGCAGTGTATTCCTGTTGGTAGAGGAATCCAGTGATGGAAGTCAAGCTTCAGCAGGGTACGGCAGTTGAAAGAACTGTGAGAACAACCACTCTAAGGTTAGTTGCTGATTAATTTCTGGCTCTGTGTAAGTTTGTGGAACTGCTTGGAGCTTTCCAGAGTTGTTTAAAGTTGATGCGATAACAGGAAGTGGTGCTGCAAGTGGAGAAGGCCTGGGTTCTGGACCAGACCACTTGCTCCCAGTCATGGGTGCAGAAGTTGTCATTCCCCCTTGGCCTGCAGCATGATAGGGAGATGGAACAGAGACAGCCAAGAGGAACGCTGCTCGCAGAAGGAGGAGGACGAGGGTAAGAAGAGTTCGCAAGAGGAGACCTTACCCACCTAGAGTCTTCTGAAGGAAATTCTCTGACCTCAGCCTGAGCCAGTAGCAGTGTGTGAGCTTTACAAAGAAGGTGCTCACAGAACTCTGCCACCTCTTGCAACCAGACCTGCAGCCTCACACCAGGGCAAGATTAGGCTGGGAAGGTCACCGTGGCCCTGAATTTCCTCAGGTCGCTATCCTTCCAGGCTGGAGCAGGCGACATCTATAACATCTCACAGTTCGCCATCCACTGTTGCATAAGAGGTGACAGACGTCTTTATGCCAGGAGAGGGGATTTCATTGTCTTCTCTCTGACCAGAGAGAGTCGTCTTCATCATCATTCTCCTCTCCCTCTTTTTGCATCACTGGCTGGCCAGTTTGGATTTCTTGAGTCTGTGAAATGAGAAAGACTCAAGGGTAGGGTTGTGGTGAGGGGCGAGGGAAAGCAAGAGGTGCACGCTTACACCATCTGCAGCTTGTAAATCATAAGAGATTGTGGGATGAGGGGGAAGTGGGATGTGAGAAGGAGGATTACGTATGAGGATACCGGCATCAAGTATTCTTTCAGCCCCTCCACTGGCCCTGGGCTCAGCGATGCCCCTCCCAATAATGGCCAGCACCATCTCCTCCATGGGGGTCAGGTTATGCAGGCACGCCTGTCCCCCACTGGGTAGGTCTTGCTGGTGCCGGTTGTGAGCCATCTTTTCCTGCAAGAGGAAGGGAAGTACATTAGTGAATGAGGTGCAATGCATTTGGGTGATATGCCTGTCATGGCTGAATAGCTGACAGTGTGTACAGCTGTGAGATGTGGGTGTGAGGCTTACAGCAGTGGTAAGTGTGTGAGGGTGAGCCTAAGCTATGAGTGTGAGGTATGAGTCCTGTTTGGTAGAAATTGTTGGTAGATGAGTGATGGTGTGGTGCATCGGGGCAGTGTGTGAGGCTAGTGGTGCAGATGGTGGGATATGGCATTTGAAGATGAATTCACTGACCTTGACCACACGCTTGAGGTCATTAAACCTCTTCCTGCACTGCGCCCAGGTCCTCAGGGCTAAACTGCTGGCATTCACCACGGCGGTTATCTGCTCCCGTTGGACTTTACACATTTGCTTGGAGGGCCTCCTGGTCCCCTGTGGAAACAGCACCTCTCTCCACGAGTTGACCTCTTGCACCAAGGCCTCCGGTGCTGCACTGGAGAACCTTGGCGCTGCTCTCTCCCATAATTGTTGTTTTTTCCTCCTTTCACTCTCTTTCCCAGCCAGTTCAATGAGCTGCTGCAAGCAGAATACTCCTCCCCTTTAAGAGGTGCAGACTGCTTTTAAGAAGTGCAGGCTAGCTTTAATTGGTGCTAGCCTCGCACAACCTTGGACATCTTGCTGAGTGTTCAGCCACTCATCAGCGCGTTCAGCACTAGGCTGAACGTCGCAATCATGCTAATCAGCAGGCAGCACAAAGTTTATGTGCTGCCTGCATTCCTTTTAACGGGCATGGGGTGATCGTGCATCACGATCCCCACGCCCATTTTTGGGGGCAAACAAATTTTTAGCCCACTATCTTTAGGAAAGGACAGTGCCTGGGGGTATGTCAATAGTTACACAACAGTCCCCACACAGAGCAGTTTGAATACCCCTGGTGTAATTGACTTTGAAAAAAATTAATTTCCTGTGTCACAAAGCTACCTCATCTACATAATAAATGTGTCCTGCTCTTACTTTTATACATGCAATGTAGTTCAATTTAGTATTGAACTGTTCAAATGATATGTACAAGATCAATTTAAAATGATAATTTTAACTGTACTTAAATAATCAATCTTTGTAATATTTGAGATTTAACAGCAAACAAAGTACACTTAGTCCTGCATTATACTTCGTACATATACAATGATCGAGAGAATATATTATGTGGGGTACAGAAACACTTTTTACATTTTGGATCATAGTTAGTAAAGCTAACTTCATAAAAATAAAATTTGTAGTACTCAGTACACTTTAGAATAATAGAATAGAATTTACCTGCAAATTTCATTTAGAATATTCTTTAAGATGCAAATCAAGTTATCATGTGTCACTGTACCTTTACCTATCCCTCCCTGTTAGGATACTCCATGATGGACAGGGTGTGTCCTATAGCAGCGCCATAGGAATGTGAGGCCATGACTTCAAACAGGTCCAAGAGCTGCCCATCACAGGGAATTGATCACTGTATTGGTAGGAGTGACCACCGCACAGGCCTTGTGGAGACGAAATCCCGTCTAAACACGGAGGATACCCTCCACCGTGTTGTGTGGCACTACCACCGCGCTAAATGGAATAGATTTAGAACAGATCTAGCAACTTAAAACTGGGCATCCATGAGGCGCTGTGGGCCATCAGCAGCAGCAGTACAGCAGTCTACTCTCAATCATCAGCAAAGTGATGGAAGGTGTTGTCGACAGTGCTATCAAGCAGCACTTACCAATAACCTGTTCACCAATGCTCAGTTTGGGTTCTGTCAGGACCAACTGGCTCCAGACCTCATTACAGCCTTGGGCCAAACATAGATAAAAGAGCTGAATTGCAGAGGTGAAGTGAGAGTGACTGCCCTTGAAATCAAGGCAGCATTTGATGGAGTGTAGCACCAAGGAGCCCTAGTAAAACTGAAGTCAATGGGGATCAGGGGGAAAACTCTCCACTGGCTGGAGTCATATCCAGCACAAAGGAAGATGGTTGTGGTTGTTGGAGCCCAATCATCTCCAGGACATCGCTGCAGGAGTTCCTCAGTGCAGTGTCCTAGGCAAAACCATCTCAGCTGCTTCATCAAATGACCTTCCCTCCATCATAAGGTCAGAAGTGGGGATGTTAGCTGATGATTGCAGTGTTCAGTTCCATTCGCGATTCGTCAGATAATGAAGCAGTCCATGCCCGCATGTAGCAAGACCTGAACAACATCCAAGCTTGGGCTGATAAGTGGCAAGTAACATTCATGTCACACAAGTGCCAGGCAATGACCATCTACAACAAGAGAGAGACTAACCACCTCCCCATGACATTCAATAGCATTAACATCATCAAATCCCCCACCATCAACATCCTGAGGGTCACCATTGACCAGAAATTATTCGCACCAGCCACATAAATACTGTGGCTACAAAAGCTGGTCAGAGGCTGGGTATTCTGCATCGAGTGGCCGACCTCCTGACTGACAAGGAACAGGCTTTTTTAGATCTAGTATTGTGCAATAAGAAAGAGTTAATTAATAACCTTGTATTAAAGGGGCCTTTAGGGAAGAGTGACCATAATATCATAGAATTCTACATTGAGTTTGAAAGTGATTGAGTTAAATTCGAAACTACGGACTTAAATCTAAACAAAGCAAACTATGTAGGTATGAGTGGCGAGTTGGCAATGGTAGATTGGGAAAATACATTAAAAGGTATGACGGTAGACAAGCATTTAATGAATTAATACATAATTTACAATAAATATACGAGAAATATACATTCCTTTAAGGCACAAAAACCCCACAGGAAAATTGGTCCAACCGTGCCTAACATGAGAAGTTAAAGATAGTATTACATCAAAGGAAGAGGCTTATAATGTTGCCAAAAAGAGCAGTAAGCCTGAGGATTGGGAGGATTTTAGAATTCAGCAAAGGAGGATCAAGAAGTTGATAAAGAAAGGGAAAATAGATTGAGAGTAAACTAGCGAGAGACATGAAAACAGACTGTAAAACGGAAAAGATTTGCTTAAGTAAATGTGGGTCCCTTACAGGCTGAGACAGGAGAAATTATAATGGGGAATAAGGAAATGGCTGAGAAATTAAACAAATATTTTGTGTCTGTCTTCACGGAAGAAGACACAAAAAACTTCCCGGAAATAGTGGACAACCAAGGCTCTAGTGAGAATGAGGAACTAAAAGAAATTAGTATTAGTAAAAAAAAAATAGTACTGGAGAAATTAATGGGACTAAAAGCCGATAAATCCCCAGGACCTGATGGCCTACATCCTAGGGTTTTGAAAGAGGTATAGAGATAATGGATGCATTGGTTGCCATTTTCCAAAATTCCATAGATTCTAGAATGGTTCCCGCAGATTGGAAGGTGGCAAATGTAACCCCACTATTTAAGAAAGGAGGGAGAAAACGGGGAGCTACAGACCAGTAGTAGGGAAAATGCTAGAATCTATTATTAAGGGCATGGTAACAGGGCACTTAGAAAATAATAATAGGATTGGGCAGAGTCAACATGGATTTATGAAAGGGAAATAGTTGACAAATCTGTTAGAGTTTTTTGAATTTGTAACTAGCAGAATAGATAAGAGGAAACCAGAGGATGTGGTGTATTTAGATTTTCAGAAGGCATTCAATAAGGTGCCACACAAGAGGTTATTAAACAAAATTAGGGTTCATGGGATTGGGGGTAATATACTAGCATGGATTGAGGATTGGTTAACGGAGAGAAAACAGAGAGTAGGAATAAATGGGTCATTTTCGGGATGGCAGGCTGTAACTAGTAGGGTACCGCAAGGATCAGTGCCTGGGCCTCAGCTATTCACAATCTACATCAATGATTTGGATGAAGGGACCAAATGTAATATATCTAAGTTTGCTGATGATACAAAGCTGGGTGGGAATGTAAGTTGTGAGGAGGATGCAAGGAGGCTTCAAGGGGATATAGACAATTTCTTCACACAGAGGGTGGTAATCTTTGGAATTCTCGAACACAGAGGGCTGTGGAGGCTTAGTCGCTAAGTATATTTAACGCAGAGATCGATAAGTGAGTGGGCAAGAACATGGAAAATGGAATATAATGTGGAGAAATGTGAAGTTATCCACTTTGGTATGAAAAATAGAAAAGCAGAGTATTTTTTAAATGGCGAGAGATTGGGAAATGTTGGTGCTCAGAGGGACTTGGGTGTCCTTGTACACAAATCACTGAAAGCAAACATGCAGATACAGCAAGCAATTAGGAAAGCAAATGGTATGTTGGCCTTTATTACAAGAGGGTTTGAGTATAAGAGTAAAGACATCTTACTGCAATTATATAGGGCCCTGGTGAGACCACACCTGGAGTATTGTGTACAGTTTTGTCTCCTTACTTAAGGAAGGATATACTTGCCATAGAGGGTGTGGTGTATGTAACCTGTTCCACCTTAAGAGAACTTAAGCCTGTTCCACCTTAAGAGATGTACTACTTTCTCTGGCTGCTGTATACGTAATACCGGTGGTGACCACCGGTATATAAGCACTGTGTAGTAATATTGTATTTAGTATAGTCCTGACCTCCAACCAGTAAAGACCTGTTGAACTTTAATCTTGTAGTCTGTGTTAGTAATTACAACTAGAACACACAGACTTAACAGTGGCGACGAGTCCGATTCTTACCCTGCGGCAGTTTATATCCACGGCGGCTTCGTCCACAGAACGGACGTCGAAGAGAGGCTTCCACCCTCATCACCCTGCTGGAAGACACGTCGCGCGGCAGACATCGAGAAACCAGAGTGCAGAAGACATCCTAAACTCGAAGCCTCCATCAGCGGCTGTCAGCTATCTTCTTTCTACCTCGGTGGTGGGTAAGCCGGGCAGCGACGCGACCAGAAAGTCGGCCGCGTTGGCTGTACAGACGGGGAGGGAAGACTGAGGAATAAGGGCGGTGAGATCGATCGCGACCGGAGATAAGGGCCGGGCCGCATTCGGGCCGAAAGGCGCAGCGCGGGGACATCGATCGCGGCTGGTGATAAGGGCCGAGCCGCATTCAGGCTAAAAAGGCGCAGCGTCTGGGGCAACTGAAGGCGCGAGAGCCGCGGTGAAGCGGAGACAGCGTCGGGGGACGGGTGAAGACCGCCAAGCGCGGGAAAACCGCCATTTTGTAGGCGGAGGACAAAGACAAGAGCGGGAAGCCGCCATCTTGGATAAAAATTAAAATAAATTAAATTGCAACGATGCCTAAACATGGGAACATTAATACCTTTGATAGCGACATCGAAGATTGGGCCATGTATGTAGAACGCATACAAAATTATTGTAAAGCAAATAAAATCCCAGATGAAGAGAAAGCACTAACATTATTAAACTTAATGGGTGCGAAGACATACGGGCAATTGAAACACCTTTTATCACCAGATGAACCGGCGGATAAGACGTTCGAGGAGATTGTTACTGTCCTGAAAAATCATCTAAACCCCACGCCGCTGATGCTAGCGGAACGATTTAAATTTTACAGCAGAAGGCAGCTGAAGGATGAAAGCAATGCTGAATATTTAATGGAATTGCGTAAGCTAGCAAAGTACTGTCAGTTTGGAACGAGACTGACAGAAGCGCTACGAGATAAATTTGTGTGTGGTTTATTAAAAGAAGATACACAAAAGCGACTGCTCGAGGAGAATGAGCTGACGCTTGAGAAAGCGGTCACTATGGCAGCAGCACACGAAGCCGCAGCGAGAGGCACGGCAGTAATGCAGCTACGGTCACCGGAACTCAGTACAAATAAATTGGGTTTGAGTACTGTAAAATGTTATCGTTGTGGAAAGACAACGCACGATCAGAACCAGTGTTGGTTTAAAAACCAAGAATGCAGAACGTGTGGCAGGCTTGGCCACATAGCTAAAGTATGCCGGTCAGGAAAGAAGACCAGCAACAAAAAGTCACCACAAGGAAAATACATAAAGGTACACAAGGTGACAAAGAACAGTTCGACCGAACAGAAGTCAGATTCAGACGCTAGCAGTAATGAACTGGGTAGCTTAAGAGTACACAACGTTGGTAAGGATGCAGATCTCCAGACAATTTGGGTCACCCTTCAGATAGCAGGAGTCCAAGTAAAGATGGAATTGGACACTGGATCGGCATTGACGGTCATGAATAAGAAAGATTACAAAAGGTTATTCCAACATATTCCCCTACGGGATACGGAGATTATATTGAAAACATACACGGGGCAAAGCGTGTACCCCATCGGAAAGATAGAGGTAAAAGTGGTCCACAAGGGCGAAGAAAGCCAAGTAATGGACTTATATGTGCTACCTGAAGGAGGTCCACCACTACTGGGACGGGAGTGGATTAGGAAAATGAATATGGACTGGCACTCCTTAAAAGCACTAACGGTAGATTCCGGGGAAACAGATGTCAAACCTAAACGATTGTCCAAAATATTGGATGATGCTAAAGAGGTGTTCCAGCAGGGACTGGGAACACTGAGAGGAATTACGGCAAACATCAAGATTGATGAACATGCACACCCAAAAATTTTTAAAGCCAGACCGGTACCCTATGCAATACGACCTACTGTCGAAGCGGAACTGGAAGCGCTAGAACGTTCAGGTGTACTGTCTAAGGTAGATTGGAGTGAGTGGGCTACGCCCATTGTTCCCGTTATGAAACGTCCTTCGAGCAACAAGCCAGGAGAACCAGGGAAGGTTCGCATCTGTGGAGATTTCAAAATCACCGTTAATCCGGTGCTTCACACGGTGCAGTATCCGCTTCCGCGGATTGAGGATATTTTTGCTTCGTTGTCTGGCGGGAAACACTTCACCAAGATAGACCTGGCGCAGGCGTACTTGCAGATGGAGGTTGAAGAAGAGTCACGCCAATACCTCACGATCAACACGCATCGAGGTTTGTACCGGTACAATAGGCTGGTTTTTGGAGTGGCATCGGCTCCAGCAATTTGGCAGAGGGCCATGGAGCAGGTATTACAGGGAATTCCAGGCACACAATGTTACCTGGACGATATTCTGATTACAGGTGATGGTGATGAAGAACACCTCGCAAACTTGGAACTGGTGCTCAACAGACTGAAAGAGTATGGACTTAGAGTTAATCGGCAGAAATGTGAGTTCTTCCAGAAGCGGATCTCGTACTGTGGTCATGTCATTGACCGGGAGGGGCTTCATAAGTCTCCTGACAAGATAGAGGCAGTTGTAAAGGCTCCCGCTCCGGATAATGTCTCTCAGTTGAGGTCGTTTCTAGGCTTGATTAACTATTACCATAAATTTCTACCAAATCTATCCACGGTACTGCACCCGCTAAACGCTCTTTTACAGAAGGGGGTACCATGGGAATGGAGCGAAAACTGTAAGAAGGCATTTCGCAAAAGCAAAGAATTGATCACCTCAGAGGAAGTGTTGGCTCACTTCAACCCGACACTGCCTATTCGGTTGGCTTGTGATGCTTCTCCATATGGTATTGGGGCAGTACTCTCACACAAGTTGCCAAATGGCACGGAAAGGCCAGTCGCGTTTGCATCCAGATCATTGACCTCCGCTGAGCGCAACTATGCGCAGATCGATAGGGAGGCTCTCAGCCTTGTATGGGGAGTGAAGAAGTTTAATCATTACCTGCAGGGCCAAAAATTCACACTTCTGACAGACCATCAGCCGTTGGTATCCATTTTTAACCCTAAGAAGGGTGTTTCAGTGATGACAGCACAGCGTCTGCAGAGATGGTCCCTTTTCCTAGGGGCACGTCAATATCAAATAGAATTCAAAGGTACAAAGCAGCATGGCAATGCTGATGGGCTGTCGTGCCTGCCACTACCTGAAGAAGAAGAAACGACGAAAGTTGACCCTGTTGAGTTATTTCATTCGACCATCATCGAGTGTTTACCAGTCACCAATGCAAGTATTGAAAGAGAAACCAGGAACGACCCGACACTGTCCAGAGTCTACGAGGTGACAGTGAAAGGATGGCCAACACGTGGTGATCCTCTGTTACCGGCATTCTCGGCAAGGCGAGACCAGCTTTCCGTCTGCCATGGTACTTTGATGTACGGGACAAGAGTGTTTATTCCTCCCAAGTTAAGGGAAAGAGTTCTAAAAGAACTGCATGAAGGTCATCTGGGGGGAGTTAAGATGAAAAGTCTTGCTAGGGCTTATGTATGGTGGCCGGGTATTGACCAACAGATAGAGGAGTTGACGAAAAGCTGCGCTGGGTGCCAAAAAGTGCAAAATGCACCTCCAATCGCACCACTACACCCATGGGAATGGCCTTCAGCCCCATGGCAACGCGTACATATTGACTTTGCTGGTCCATTCATGGACTCCATGTTCCTAATTGCGGTGGACGCACATTCCAAATGGCCAGAAGTGATCAAGATGAATACCACTACTTCGGAAAAGACAATTGCGGTGTTAAGAACAATATTCGCAAGGAACGGATTGCCAGAACAGATCTGTTCGGACAACGGACCACAGTTCGTGTCGGAAGAATTCCAAAAATTCTTAAAGAAGAATGGGGTGAAACATTATACCTCTGCCCCATATCATCCGGCGACAAACGGGTTGGCCAAGAGATTTGTCCAAACATTCAAAAAGGCAATAAAGGCCATGAACGATGATCAGATTCCGCTACAGCACAAGGTGGACAATTTCCTAATGGCATATCGAAACGCCGCTCATGCAGTGACTAACCAAAGTCCTGCCATGATGTTTTATAACAGGAGGTTGCGGTCCAGGTTGGACTTGTTAAAACCAAATGTGCGGAGGGAAGTGGAAAACAAACAGTTCCGGCATATTAATAACAAGACCACTCGAAGTTTCGACGTAGGACAACCAGTGTTGGCAAGGGGCTATGGAAACGAAAAATGGCAGTCCGGAACAATTTGGGCCAGACAAGGACCTCTGATGTACACAGTAGATATTGGTAACAATGTGATAAGGCGTCATGCGGATCAACTGGTAGAATCGAGAGCAAGGGTCGAACCCATGGTTGCGACAGAGACAACTGTGGAAGACGTTAATGAACCTGAAGCATCTACCTCGGCAGGGAATGTACCTGATGATGATAACACCCAATGCATGGGAGACCAACTAGAGGAGTCACCTCAGCAACAGGAATCAGAGACCACTGAAAGGCGTTATCCAAACCGAATCAGAAGGCCTCCTGAGAGACTGAACCTTTGAACTGTTTATACCTGAAGTTATATATGTTATTATGTTATGTTAAATGGGGATATGACTGTTAAGCTAAAAAGGGAGGATTGCGGTGTATGTAACCTGTTCCACCTTAAGAGAACTTAAGCCTGTTCCACCTTAAGAGATGTACTACTTTCTCTGGCTGCTGTATACGTAATACCGGTGGTGACCACCGGTATATAAGCACTGTGTAGTAATATTGTATTTAGTATAGTCCTGACCTCCAACCAGTAAAGACCTGTTGAACTTTAATCTTGTAGTCTGTGTTAGTAATTACAACTAGAACACACAGACTTAACAGAGGGAGTACAACGAAAGCTCACCAGACTGGTTCCTGGGTTGGGGGGATTGTCCTATGAGGAGAGATCGAGTAGACTAAGCCTATATTCTCTAGAGTTTAGAAGAATGAGAGGTGATCTCATTGAAACATACAAAATTCTTACAGGACTTGACAGGGTAGATGCCGGGAAGATGTTTCCCCTGGCTGGGGAGTCTAGAGCCAGGGGTCACAGTCTCAGAATAAGGGGTCGGCCCTTTAGGGCTGAGATGAGGAGAAATTTCTTCACTCAGAGGGTGGTGATCTTTGGAATTCTCTACCCCAGAGGGCTGTGGAGGCTTAGTCGCTGAATATATTCAAGGCAGAAATCGATAGATTTTTGAATATTAAGGGAATCAAGGGATATGGGAATAGTGCAGGAAAGTGGAGATGAGGTAAAAGATCAGCCATGATCTTATTGAATGGTGGAGCAGGCTAGAGGGGCCGAATGGTCTACTCCTGCTCCTATTTCTTATGTTCTTATGTTATTGCCACCACCTACAAGGCACAAGTCTTGGCAAGGAGTGTGATGGAATACTCTCCACTTGCCTGGATGAGTGCAGTACCAACAACACTCAAGAAGCTCGACAGGATCCAAGCCAAAGAAGCCCGCTTGATTGGCATCCCATCCACCGCCTGAAACTTTCACTCGCTCCACCAATGGCACAATGTGGCTGCGGTGTGTACCAATTATAAGATGCACTGCAGCAACTTGTCAAGGCTTCTTTGACAGCATCTCCTAAACCAGCGACCTCCACTGCCTAGAAGGATAAGGGCAGCAGGCGCATGGGAACAATGTTCCCTGTAATATTTATCTGGGCTGTGCAGCCCCTTTAAAAAAAACGCGCATGCACGGCTTTTCTATTTAAAAACCGGCAAGCTGGCCGCGTGGGACCCTGACGGCAGCCGCGCAGCTTACAGGGAACACCACCACCTCCAAGATCCTCTCCAAGTCACACAACATCCTGACTTGGAAATATATCGCCGTTCCTTCATCGTCGCTGGTTCAAAATCCTGGACCTCTCTCCCTAACAGCACTGTGGGAGTACCTTCACCACACGGACTGCAGCGGTTCAACGCATCGATTCACCACCACTTTCCCAAGGGCGATTAGGAATGGGCACTAAATGCTGGTCTTGCCAGTGATGCCCACATCCTGTGAATGAATAAATAATAAAAAATTCTTGCTACAGACTGGGAATGCAAATGTCACTGGGTCAGGCAACTCTCAGGCCTGTTTTAAATTACAATCTGCTTTGTTTCCTGTGAAGTCACTCCAAAACATGCAGGGATACTTCCCATAAGTGATGTGTATAACCAGACATTCCCAGTCTGTTGATGCCACTACAATTGTTCGAAACAGAATGTCATAGAATCATACAGCACAGGAGGCCATTCAGTCCATCATGCCTGACCGAGCTCTTTGAAAGAGTTGTCCAATTAGTCCCACTCCTCTGCTCTTTCCCCATAGCCCTGAAAATGTCATTACCAGCAGTGGGATAAATATTCCCATTTGTGAGATGGCCAAAACCCACTTGTGACTATGTGATTCCCAATTATCCAGTCAGCCTCACCTATGAAGATATTTATCATAGCTGGCCACAACATTACAGTACCTCTATTTATATCATGTCTTCTTGATTTGTTCATATAACGAATATTACACTGGTTCCCAATATTTATTAATGTTCTCTTGATTTGAAACTTTATTTAACACTTTAATGTCTTCCATTAAAATCAAAGGGAACCCTTTCTGCTATTGCAGCTAAAGTGTCCGCACTGTAGCCTATCAATTCCCAAGAAAATTTTCATCAGACAGGAATTCAGTTTCCATGTATAGAGTATTCCCAGTTTCTTCAACAACTCGGGCTCTGACTGATAAAGTCTGCACTAAGGTTAGAAGGACTGTGGGAATACTGCAACAATTTCAGGCCAGAATTAAAAGCATTCTGTACTGTTGTCAGCCTTTATAGAAAATAAGATCCAGCACAGAAAATAACAACCTTTAATGGGAGTCTTTACCCAAGAACAATCTCTTGTTTTCTCCAGACAGGTTTCATTAGACAGTAGAAATTCATTTCCAACAGGGATATCAACTGAAAACACAACATGCAACATTTCATGGCAAACAAGGTCTTGGCAAGGTAAAAGTGAATGAGTTCCATACAAGCTCGTTTATTAAGATTCATTTGATTAGATGATCAGAGGTACTGAGGCCAGATGTAGTGCCCCGACCACAACGGAGATCAGCTATCTCACCACAGTTCAGCAATAAAACCTGGGATCTTCCTGCTCTGTAAAGTTCAGTCACTCAAGGACCAAACTCGTCAAGCCGACTTAGGAACCTCCCAAGCTAAATTTAATTGAAACTCCTGAAGGGTTCCACAGTTACATTAATAATAATACTTAATCAGTATAACAGTAATATAACCCTAGACTCCTTAAGACTTGCTGAATCAAATAGATGGTACCGTACAGTCCTCTGATCAAGGACTGAATGGTACCATCTATTTGATTCAGTAGCAGTGACAAGTGTGTTTACTATGGTTTCTGTAAACTGAGACATATCCGTTCTAAAGCCTCTGCATAAAGGACTGTTTCCCTCTTTTGATTCTTGCCCACCAAGAACAGTCTACCAATACTAGTGAACAATTTTACAGTACATAGTGGATATTAATAATTTGAGACAGCTATTGTCTATCCTAAGCTGGATTTAAATTTAAGACTACAGAAATGAAAAAAAGATAACTTGATCATTGCAATACTGTAATTATTTATGATAGAAAACTGAATATAATATTTCAACCGGCAATAATAAAGAATAACATTTTATTTTAAAAACATGGTTAAAGCTTCAGATCTGCAGGATATAAAAATAAGACTCATAAAAGCTTGTGACTTGTGCCCAAAACCGGCAGCAAGTCAGCAGAGCGACTGCACTGCCCGCTGGACCATGCCTGCCCAAGACCCGAGCCAAATTAGATATTGGGACTGATTTGAATGGAATCAAGGAGCTATGGGATACTGAGCCAGCCCACAAGTAGGTTCTTTTGGGGGCCGGGGGTGGATTGGAGGGGTGGAAGGAATGGCAGGCAAAGTCCAGGGGGGCAAGCCTGGGTCGGCAGCAGATCAAGTATTTTTGAGGAGCCAAGTGGATGGATTGTGCTCCTTCTGAGCCAACATAATATAACTAAATAGTTTTATGTTCGGTTTGAGAGTGGCCTGTAGTGGTCCCTTTAAGGGCCATTGGTTAAGTCGTTCAAGACCTCGTACAATGAGGCGGAGCTTGTGCTCCACAAGCTCCACCCATTTGTACATGAATTTTGCATCAGTATTCTAGAACAGGCATAGGTCTCCGATTTGTATAGCAAAGCAGCTTTACATCTGTTTTCGGCGGGTGGGCTGCTCGTCTATTTACAGACCTGCCTATATATGGCATTAGGCAGGCCTTGGGTGTCAATGGCACGGCCGAGGCATTTTTCCCCTCCTCCACCCCACAATTTTCAACTCCTGAGCGCCCATTTTTCAGGTGCAAAGTTAGTGGATTTCTCCTCTTTAGTTTATACTTCAGAAACTACTTTAGGAAAAAGACAAAATTGGACATATCAGTGTCTCACTTTGCAGAAGAGAAAAGGCGATACACAAGGTTTAAAAACAATCACAATATTGTCTGAAAGAATTAATGGTTGCAGTGCAAGTTCCAAAGACTGGAATGCTATGTCCCGTTTGTAGCCCCACTTTTATTATGCATTACCTCCAGACCAAGTCAAATTGCTGTAAAGCCACTACCTTTCTCTAAAGGGTGCGGGAAAGTGAGGTCCAAGTTGATCAATTTTATAATGAAGGATCCGGTATCAGCTTGGCACCTTTGCCAGGTGCGATCAGGAATCAAGTAGCATTATAGATCTTGTAGCACAGGGAATCGTAGGCATGGATCTGTAAATCTGTATCTTTAAATCGATGGCAGAGTGTGATTTGTACACCAACAAGCTCCAAACTGGATACTTCTATAAATATTTTTTGGTGAACTTTTGCTTGTATCACGTAAGAGATGTCAGTTTTGGCAATGGAACACCTTTCCACTTTTGACGTCTAGTGCCATGCAATGTTGATCACAGCTGGATGCAGCTCAAAGGCTCTTCTACTCTACTCAATCTCAAAAGCATCTCTACTACGGGCATAGAAACATATAGAAACATAGAAGATAGGAGCAGGAGTAGGCCATTCGGCCCCTCGAGCCTGCTCCGCCATTCAATGCGATCATGGCTGATCATCCAATTTCAGTACCCGGTCCCTGCTTTCTCCCTGCATGATTTTTTTCCCCTTTATCACACTTATTAATGTGTCTATTCATTTTCTAGGTAGTAATTGCCAAAATACATTTCACAATTTTTACAGTTGGCACAGGAGACTTTCATCCCATCAGTCTATGTCAATTCAAATCCTGGCCCAAAGATGGAAGTGTGGCGTGCCACCCCACTTTGCCACCTAGTCACTTTTATCAAACCAGCTGGTTGACAGAAGTCCAGGAAGTTGTCTTATTTTCCTATTTTTCCATGCTGCTCTGAGGGTAGCACACTTCATTTCCACCTCCAGGACCTGGATTTGAATCAGTACAGATTGACAGAATAAAAGTCTCATGTGCTAGCTGTAAGGCTCCTCTTACAAAATGACAGAACACAGCTTTAAAGTATCTATACTTTTAGTTGTAATCTGCCACGTCCCTTCCTTCCCCTAGTCCACTGGGCCAAACTTCCTCTAAGGTTCCCCCTGCCCTAGCCCTGAACACACATCTTTCTCCAGTTTCTCTCCGATCTCCCCTCATGACTTCTCCGCACTCATCTTCTCCACGAGACCCACTTCCTGCTCCCTCGACCCTATTCCCGCCAAACTGTTGGCCACCCAACTTCCTTTTCTGGCTCCCATGTTAGCTGACATTGTTAACGGTTCCCTCTCCTCAGGTACTGTCCCCCTCTCCCTCAAATCTGCTGTCATCACCCCTCTCCTAAAAAAAAACCTTGACCCCTCCGTCCTTGTAAACTACCGCCCCATCTCCAACCTTCCTTTCCTCTCCAAAGTCCTTGAAGGTGCTGTCGCCTCCCAAATCCGTGCCCATGTTTCCTGCAACTCCATGTTTGAATCTGTCCATTCAGGTTTCCGCCCCTGCCACAGTACCAAAACAGCTCTCATCAAAGTCACAAATGACATCCTTTGTGACTGCAACAAAGGTAAACTATCCCTCCTTGTCCTTCTTGACTTGTCTGCAGCCTTTGACACGGTTGACCACTCCATTCTCCTCCAACGTCTCTCCACCGTCGTCCTGCTGGGTGGGACTGCACTCGGCTGGTTCCATTCTTATCTGTCTAATCATAGCCAGAAAATCACCTGCAATGCCTTCTCTTCCCACTCCCACATCGTTACCTCTGGTGTGCCCCAAGGATCTATCCTTGGCCCCCTCCTATTTCTCATCTACATGCTGCCCCTTGGCGACACCATCCGAAAACACAGTGTCAGTTTCCACATGTATGCTGACGACACCCAGCTTTACCTCACCACCGCTTCTCTCGACCCCTTCACCGTCTCTAAATTGACACACTGCTTGTCCGACATCCAGTACTGGATGAGCAGAAATTTTCTCCAATTAAATATTGGGAAGACCGAAGCCATTGTTTTCCGTCCCCGCCACAAACTCCATTCCCTAGCCACTGACACCATCCCTCTCCCTAACTACTGTTCGCAACCTTGGTGTCATATTTGACCCTGAAATGAGCTTCCGACCATATCCGCGGCATAACTAAGACCTCCTATTTCCACCTCCGTAACATCGCCCCTTTCTGCCCTTGCCTCAGCTCATCCGCTGTTGAAACCCTCATCCATGCCTTTGTTACCTCTAGACTTCACTATTCCAATGCACTGCTGACTGGCCTCCCACGTTCTACCCTACGTAAACCTGAGGTCATCCAAAACTCGGCTGTTCGTGTCCTAACTCGCACCAAGTCCCGTCCACCCATCACCCCTGTGTTCGCTGACCTACACTGGCTGCCGGTTAAGTAACGCCTCAATTTCAAAATTCTCATCCTTGATTTCAAATCCCTCCATGGCCTCACCACTCCCTATCTCTGTAATCTCCTCCAGCCCCACAACCCCCCGTAATATCTACACTCCTCTAATTCTGCCCGATTAAGCATCCCTGATTATAATTGCTCAACCATTGGTGGCCGTGTCTTCTATTGCCTAGATCCTAAGCTCTGGAATTCCCTGCCTAAACCTCTCCGCCTCTCTATCCTCCTTTAAGACGCTCCTTAAAATCTCCCTCTTTGACTAACTTTTAGTCACCTGCCCTAATTTCTCCTTATGTGGCTCTGTGTCAAATTTTTGTCTTACAATACTCCTGCGAAGCGCCTTGGGACGTTTTACTACATTAAAGGCGCTATATAAATACTTGTTGTTGTAATTTCACTGGAAATATCCCATAGGTCCCTCAGAATATTTCAAGTGGAAGTCGCTGAGCAGTGTGCTTGTTGTAGAAATTTGGCACCAGGATTTCAAAATTAAAATTGTTGCACTGCAAAACTTTGCACTCAAAAGATGTTTTAAATTGAGCATGAAATTGTCAGTCCAAAGTGAAAGACTTGCAGTGAATGCTATTTGGTTCATTACTGGTGGATCAAGACTGGTCTCTTTATAGGTTTTGAATATTTACAGGCAAAAGCAATCCAGAATGTGGGCCTGACCCAGAGTCCAACCTACATTTTAGCACGGTGTTACAGTAAATTGATATTAAACTCAAGACTAATTTAGTTCCTTCGGGTACAGGTAGAGCATCCCAAATCCGGAGTCCGGAAAAACCCAAAAACCAGCTCGGCCTCGGTCCCGAAGTTGCCGGATTCGAGACGTTCTACCTGTACTAGCTGACTTCAGCACTGCTCTCAGTAATAAGTTCTAAAGGAATTTATACTACAAACTTGTGTTCCCCTCACACTGTAACAAGACAAGTAGACTAGTTTAGGTTTTTTGCTTTTCTTTAAAAAAAATTGCTGTTGTAAAACATATTGCTTGAATATAACCATATTCTAGTGGCAGTGAATGAAAAGGGTGGTAGTTGTTCTGCAATGTCACAAAACAAGATTTTTTATTTTCATTGGTACTTTACACTAGCCCCATCACACAAAAGGTTTTTTTTTAAACTGCAAATATCGGAAATCTGAAGAAAAGCAGAAAATGCTAGAAATACACAGCAGATTAGTCAGCATCTGTAATGAATAAAAACAGGTTAATGCTTTGTCAGAACAGGAGATCAGAGGAAAGGTTATACCCAATAAGTTATCCTGTCTTTTCTCTTTAATGCTGACTGAACTGCTGTGTATTTCCAACAGTTTTGTTTTTGTTACTTATGGAAGTCTGCAACTTGGGACTACTCATTTGCAGGTAAGAAGTCCTCATGGGAGTTGGCAAAGACCATGATATTAAAGCTAAAACTCAGGTAGAAGCCCAAGAGCTCAAAACATTTTGAGCCCTATCAAAAGCTTATGATTTAAGTATACCTCAAAAGAAGCTCCAGTACCTGACACAGTTAGTCTAACTTCATCAGGTTCTAGGCCAAGCTAAAGGGCCAGCGATGAGCTGCTCCATGATAGTGAGTGAAGGGGAGGAAGGACAGACGGCCTTGAAACATGCATTGCCTGATCACAGGGCTGCCCTGATGGTGACCATGAAATGCATAGCAGTGACCTACCCAGGGTGTATATATGTGCTAAGCAGCCTGCAAGCAGTGAAACAAAAAGATAATGAGAAAAGAAAACTAAATCTAATAATAAAAATAAACCATAGTGACTGCAGTGAAAGCTGGTTGAGTAAAACCCATAAATATCAATAGCTGCTTTCGACATTTATGTGGTGTGCTAACCTATGGAGTCCCTGTTTATTCAACAGGGCAAGAGCTAATTAATAAATCAAACTATACAATTAAAACTGTCAGTCTCTCAAATCATTATATAGTTCCAAAGAATGCAGTGAAAGCAAAGCGCCCCTCTGGTGTCTGCACAGCCTCTGATTAAGCTACTGAGACTACAATAGTTTCAAGCCCTAGTAAAGAAACATTTGGAAGTCGTTCAGGCCTGCACAAAGCCTGTGCTCACTAGGTTTCCAGTCTATGTGGGAAGCCACATAAAGACAAGCTCTGCTGCTGTCTTACATTTTCCAAACACATGTATAACTGAAAGATATGGTTAAAACATTTTGCTGTAAAACATGCGGCTACCTGGTACCTGTTGTCTCAATTCGTAATTCATATCCTGTAACACAGATCTGGAACAGATGCGCCACTGATGAGCTCGCCAAAAAATTGAGCAAACCAGGTGTTTTATTCCTGTACAAACATCATGCAAAAGTTTGACTTTGAAAGATAGCAGAGTTGAACATTTGTTTGCAGAACACAAGCATTAGCACTCCTGGCACTTCACATAAAATTACTTGCACATGGTCATTAAATGCTGAGTAAAGAGCAATAGACAACAGGTCTGTAGTAGAGGTTAAGGTATTCATTAATGCTGTTTTTATGTTGCATCACGGAGACAAGTTTTACCCTCCCTGCTTTTCCTTGCAGTGTGCTGCTAATTCTGATATGGGTCTTTGGGAGGCCTGTACTTTATGGCTCCTTCCATGACAAGACCAGTGAAAATGAAGATCTAGGATGTCATTAGAAGTGTGGAAATTGTGCCCTTAACACTTAATAAGCATTCAACAACAGGAGTAATGTGCGCTTGAGCCCAAGTGCATATTGCCAAAGTAAAACTGCCATGAGACAGGAAAGTAAATTACTGAGTAAGTACTGTCACTGATCAGGACTTGCCATAGAATTCCTCTCTCATCTGATTATTCAGAAAGTGAAAGTTTAAAAATAGTTTGTTTAGGTGAGTCCTCTGTGGAGAGAGCATGCTAGGAGTATGTCAGACAACTCAAAAATTAATTAACAAGCAGATCTCTGGTGGCATTGTTCATAGTGCTTTTATAATAGGGATGTTATTAAGAAAGTGTGACAGGAAGAGTGTTACACGCAGTAAGCATGACAGTTCCAGGCAACATGTGCTGCACAAAGACTATTAATAAATTGGAACTAGATAGATGGGGGGAGATTAGGCAACCCTGGGAAAGTCCAAGGGTGAATAATTAAACAATAGGTAGAGTAGGGGAAAAGGCTGTAGTGGGATATAGAGTAGCAGAAAGGGAAGTAAGTGAATAGGGTTTGGGGTTAGTATCACCAAATATTTATTTTGAAATTGATGGGAGCAAGTAGATAGAAGTGGAAAAGACTAAGGTTGAAGACAACCATCAGGGAAAAGGGGGGGGGGGCAATAGGGACAGGGAGGAGTGGGAGTAGATTGCGGGCTAGGTTTTCGAGGCTATTAGAGGAAATACTTACTTTCAAGTAGGGAGCAGCAAGCAAGAAGAAGGAAAAGATCAGGCAGAGCAGGGGGAAAGGGAGACAGCAGGAGGAAGACGGTAGTGGGAGGTAGAGGAGCAGGATGGGAAGGAAAAGGAAGAATCTGCCACTTTTAAAACAAAGCTGAGGCACAGTCGGGGACAGGAGGACGACTAGCATTTCAGGGAGAATGGGGGAGACCATGTTGATCGATGCTGGAATGATTTGGAGGCAGATTGGGATAAAGCAGGTTTGACATTGCAGAATTTAAAAAAAATTGAAAGTAGAGTAGTAATCTTTAAAATAAAGCTGAGACATAACAGGACTGAAAAATAGGTACATGAAACTTTCTGATATCCGGCACTGACGGGGCCGAGCTGGTGCCGTAACATCAAAAGTGCCGGACATACCAGAGTTAATGTTTAAACATACGAAACTGAGAAGCTCCGTGTGAATCAACAAACCCTGTTGCTTAGCAACAGCTTCAAAACAGTCGGCTGCAGCTGCAAGCGTCTGTAGCTGAAGCTGTTGCTATAGCTACAGACCTTGCAGTGCTTGACTGGGAATAAAAAGCAACGAGAACTAAAAAAATATAGAAAACGGCTCCTGATTTTTGCCGTTAGATCGAGTATTCCGGACATATAACCTCCGGATAAACCAAAGTTTCCTGTATAGCATTTCATGTAGTGCAGGAGTAAAGAGCTTCCATGTGAGTTGACGTTCGAAAGCAATGGCAGGGAAGAGACGGAGCGGTGGTATTTCAAGAATTTAAAAAGGCATTTTATTTTTAAAACTGGAAGATTTCTGGAAGGAAGAGCTGTTAAAATAAAGTACTGGAATGTAAAATTCAAAGTGGTGGCATTTCAGGAACTGGAAACTAGCTTCAATGGCGGAGTGGGTTAGCAGTGGGAGAGGAATTTTTTTTTAAAGACTATGGGCTGGATTTTAACGGGCGGGCTGGTGTCGTGTTATCCGAATTTCGTGTTTCCCACACGAATCTAAATGGATGTGGGAGATTGATGCAATTTTAACTGAATTGGCCAATTGATTTCCAACGTGTGGGAATCCTTTGCAAATGGGTTTTTCATGACTGAAAGTCCCCGCCGATGACATCATCATTGCTGCTGCATTTAAGGTCCACAACAAGCCTTGCTTCTTCTGCAGACTGCCAAGCTTCTTGACTGTGCGAGGGAGCTGCAGCAAATATGACAAGCGGGTGAGGCCAGATCAGCTCCTCGCTTTGACGAGGTGGCACTGCAGGCATTGGTGGATGGGGCTAGGGCCAACAGGGAGGTGCTCTTCCCTTCATCAGGGACGAAGAGGCCTCCCACTCAGATCAAGGCAGTGTGGATGCAGGTGGCTGAGGAGGTCAACTCCTTGGGAGTCACCCGCAGAACCTGGATACAGTGCAGGAAAAGATTTCATGACCTTCAGCGCACTGGAAAAGTGAGTATGAATTTCCCATCACCCTCAATCTGATCCCCATTGCCTTTCCTCACCAGCACTCAGCTTTAGCAATCTCTTCCTCCACATCCCACTTGACACTGACATCCCTGCACCCTTACCCATTCCCTCTCTCTCTATGCTCACATTCACATAACTATTCTACCATGCAGCCCTCACACTCCCTATCACTCTGATGCTTTGAACACAACTGACAACACACAGGGAAGGCCCTTGGTCTTGCAACCTCACTCCATCTTTGTCTCCTTCTAAGTATCTATGTTATGCAATCTCTACACTCACTCAACCTCCACTTGTCTCCCTCATTGCAGGAAAAGAGAGCTCACAACAAAAGAGAGCGAGCCAGGACAGGAGGAGGGACAGCCTCAATAACCCACCCGACGCCCTGGGAGGAGGCCGTCATGGAAAGAGGATGATTTGCGCATGGGGGACAGACGGGTGTAACACAGCAAGCTGGTGACAGAAAAGTTTCCCATCTCTCTCTTTGACATTGCATGAGTCACTGATAATGATTGTGAAGCTGTAACAGATGGACTTATGAGCATCTGCAAAAAGCTATGTGCATGTAGCCTTTGCATCACATCTTTGACTCTTTCCTTTACTCCCCCACAGGACCATCACAAGCATCCGTCCCCCCTAGCCAGGAAGAAGAGGCTGAGCAGCCAGACTCCTCAGAAGAAGCTGCAACCTCTGAGGGCACAGCATCAGCAGAATTAAGCGCACCCAGCACCAGCGCAGACACTCACACCTCGGTGGGACCTTCGGGACATAGAGTAGTGTTGGCACCTGGTGTATTACAGCTCACAAGTGAGCATCAGCAGATTGTGGAGACAGGGACAGCAGTGGAGAGTCCTCGTCGGAGGGCGCAGGACTCTGCCAGCTCGGCTCAGCGGCATGTCGACCCTCTGCCTCTGGGTCCATCCATAAGATCAGCGGTGATGGAACTCCAGGCACAGATGCAGGAGTCTCTGGCAGGTTTTGTCTCTAGGGTCACTGCGAGTGTGGAGTGAATGGAGGAGTCCATAGCGAACATGAGCAGAGCCTTTGTGGAGTCATTGGCGCATGAACGCATCACCACGGAAAGGATGGCTACCTCCGTGGAAAGGCTGGCTACCGTAGAGGAGAGGATGGCTACAGTAGAGGAGAGGATGGCTATGGCCATGGAGGAGTTTAGTCGCCAGGGTATGGAAAACATGGTCAATGTTCAGAATAGAATAACATCTCTTGAGGAGCGATGGGCATCTATTGAACAGAGAAACCAGACCTTCATGGAAGTCCTTCTGAGTAGGACTGCCATTGCAGATACGGGTCCCCATGGCCCCCCTGATGTGCAGCAAGATGCTCTCCAGTCACTTGCAGGCGTTGAGGGGGACCTGACCCATGAGAGGGAGGTTGGTGGCAGACCTCAAGGAAGTGGGGGCTCCTCTCCAAGCGCTCACACTTCCATGCCACTGCAGAGCCCTCGGTCAGAGCCCCACCGGAGTCCGCACCCAAGTGAGATAGACGTCTCAACCCCTGCAGCCGCAGGAGCAGCAGACTGTTGACGAGTCCTCACAGGCTCGCAACCCCAGAGGACACCCGCCAAAGGTGTCGAGACAGGAGCAGCAAGAATGTGAGCAAGGGGCCTCCACATCTGCTGATGCCACAGGGGAGGCACCGCGTAGGAGCACACACAAGAGGAAAATTCTGCACAAATAGTAACAAGGGTAGTCACTTGGGTGCAATTTTGTATTTATTGAAAAAATGCTATCCCGTCATTATTGAACATAAAAATTCTGATGGCAAATGTTGCAGTTATGTCGTCTGTCATTTCACTATTGGGACTTCCGCATTGAGGCCTTAGGAATACTTGCAACTGTCAGTATGGTGGTCAGAGTGCTAGGAATCCTCTGGTTCTTGGCCATTGTCAAAGCTCTGGTAAGAAGCAGCGAGGCAAAAGTGTTTGATTGACTAGGCTAAGCAAATCTGGCCAGGATGAGTGCGTTCCTTGCATCCCGGGCAGCAATGTTCTCGCATAATGCTGCCACTGGTTGATGGGCCTCTGCAGGATGTTCGTTTTCGCACTCCTCCTCCTCCTCCTCATCTGAGGAGGATATGTGAGGAGTCACTTGGTCCTCAGGAATCTGCAAGTCACGACGCTGTGAAGCGCACAGCAAACCACGACGAATCTGGAGACCCTAGCTGCTGTGTAATGTAGGGCTCCACCTGATCTATCCAGGCATCTGAAGCGCATCTTCAGCAAACCGATGGTTTGCTCGATAATGGATCTGGTGGAAATGTGGCTGGAGTTCTAGTGCTCCTCAGCTTCGCTGGCTGGCCTCCTCAACGGCGTCATTAGCCACGTCCTCAGGGGCTAGCCCTTGTCTCCAAGTAGCCATCCGTTAGGTTGGTCTGGCGGACTGAATAGCGGAGGCACACTAGACTGGCGCAGTATGAAGGAGTCATGGCAACTGCCAGGGTACATGGCACAAACATGCAAAATTTCCTTCTTGTGGTCACACACCAGCTGAACGTTGAGGGAGTGGAAGCCCTTGCGGTTGACAAAAATACCTGGATTGTGATGGGGTGCCCTAAGGGCCACATGTGTGCAGTCAACGACACCCTGCACCCTTGAAAAGCCTGCCAGATTAGCTAATCCAACCGCTCACGCCGTGACACTTGCTCGATCCTTGGTGAAATGGATGTGATTGTGCGCGAGGGCAAAGAGGGCATTGGTTACCTGCATGATGCAAGTGTGTGCAGCCACCTGGGAGATGCCGCTGATGTCCGCTGCTGATCCCTGGAATGAGCCTGAGGCAAAAAAGTTGAGTGCGGTGGTGACTTTGATGGCCACTGGTAATGCTTGTCCACCTGGTCCTCTGGGCAGCAGGTCTTGCAGTAGCATTGCGCAGATGTCAGTCACTACCTCTCGCGAAAGTCGGAGCCGCCTTAGGCACTGCTGCTCAGACATGTTGAGGTAGCTGACCCTGCATCTGTAGACCCTGTTTGGGGGGTATCTCCTGTGCCGACGGGCTTCCAGGCGCTGGCCCCTTCTGGTCTGTGCAGCTTCAGGTGGGTGAGCAGCAGCCTGGCGCTCCTGCTGCTGTTGCTGGTGCTGCTGTTGTTCCTGGTTCTGCTGCTGCCGTGGCTGGTGCTCGAGCTTCTCTAATGCCCAGATGGGAAGGAAATAAATGGCTCCCATGCTTCTGGTATATGCCGCCGTTGAAGAAGCGCTGAGTGAAGGTGGCGAGAGGGGTTTCCCAGGAGGTCACACTGGAGATGGGTGTGAGGCTCCAACCTTCCACAGGTGTGGTTAAGCCTTCTAAAAGTTGCCCCAGACCTGAGACCACTAAGTCCTGCCAGCTGCAAATCATGGCTGATCAAATCTCCTCTTTAATGATTGACCTGCAGTTGATAGCAATCCAATAGTGCTCCCGCCAGGTTTCACATTCGTGTTTCCCACCAGGCGTGTTTCATGTGGGAAAAGGGTTAAATTCGCAAGGGCCTTTCAAAATAGGATTATAGATGCCATTTAGTGGTTGTTAAGGGCCTTAACGACCAGTCCCGCCTGTTGGATGCGGGACGGAGTCGGGACCATCAGACACGACTGAGTTAATATTGCTCGGAGTCGGGAACCAGGCGGGGGAGGTCCCGCCCGCCAGTTTTTTGCAATTTTAACCCCCCACACGCCTCCAAGCCCGACTCCACGGCTCAATGAAAATCCTGCCCTATAAGTTTTTAAAATAAAGTTGAGGGGGGGAAAAAGTTACATTGGGACTAGACAGGGCTAGGAGCAAGTGGGGTAAGGAAACTCACAATAGCAGATGGAGTTGGAGAAGCTTGGACGCAGTGTTAACAGGCTCCAGAGCACTAAGTCGTGGTGTGATGGCCAACTGTGATAAGCAAATTATACATAAATTGCCACCTACTGACATCATAGGGCAACGTAACAGTTAAGTGTGGACATCTTAACATAGGATTCCTCAATGTTCACATAGCAGTTTTTAATGCAGCGTGTGACCCGTGTAGTATTTTAATATTATATATTTTTAAAAGATGAATCATGGTGAAAAATCTACCATAATCCACAAACTGCAAAACTGGACATAATTACTTAATGAAAAGGTTTCTAGTTTAAGATGTTTTCTGTTTAGTTTCTTTTGCAATTATTTACCAGCATATTGTAGCTGCATATTTTCTTTATTAAAAGCAAAAACATACTTGGCAAATCCAAGCTGATTTTTCATTTAAGACTTGTACTCATGACCTCAGAATGTTATATTAAATTTTTGAGCTGAAAACATAGATGGAACAAGTTTCTTTACTGCCAACATAGTACAACAAATTGAATTAAGTGGATTACATTTTTAAAATTTCCAATTTCACTGCATTTCAAATAGATATTATGAGATTTACATCAAATATGGAAATACTGTGGAGGATAACAACCATGCCGAGTACTGTAAAAACTGGTGTATAAGTCACCACAGAAAACACTGTTCATGTTGTTTGCATTTCTAAAGTATGCTGAAGTATATTGTTCAAAGTACTGAGCTGCTATTTAGTTAATATAAAACCTCCAATTGAACAAATGTTCTGTACTACAAGTCACACTAATATTTGCAACACTCAATCATGCAAGTTATTTACTGGGTTTACAGCTGTTATCTGCACAATTAGAATCTTAGGCCACGATTTTGCCGGCGCTCAGAGCGCGGGTTCAGAGGCGGGTCCACTGTCAAAATAGAAAAGATTGACAGTGGGTTGGGTGCCCACTGTCAACCCGCCTCCACACGAGCCTCCCGGTTGTTGGGTCTGTTGGCGCTGAAAAGACCCGACACCAAACGGCGGGGGAGGCAATTAACATCATTAAATGGGTTGTTAACATCCAATTAACTGTTATTTTAAGCCTATTTTACATGCTCCCCCACGGGATACCCGCTGCTCGGGGAACACGCCAGCTCAGCATGTCGTGAGTGGACTCAGCATTGAATTATCTCATGACCTGACAGTTGCTGCCAAAGTTGTATAAAAGATCCCATGTTACAGCTGTTCACTTTCAAAGCTCAGAAACTGTTGGTTACTGCATTTGGAAGACATATTGAGCTTTCTGCAGCTTGCAAGTGTTTGGCGCCAACTCTCTATCCAGTGCCACCTCATTGGGACAACCTCTCTCACCACTGACAGATCGCTTCTGTCATCTCAACCTCACCTGCCATCTATTCCATCAGCATCGTTACCCTTGAAAATATCTCACCTTGGTCCTCAGAATCCCACCAAGATCAGTCCCAACACCAGCAGCACCAACAACACCGCCAGCCTTCTCCGCAATCAACTGATGTTGCACAGGGCACAGGGCATCAGCACCTGACCACATTGCTGCCCGGAAGGCCAGGGAAGGCCTCACCATGGCCAGATTTACTTTACTTGACGCTATAAACCCTGGATACCACATGATGCACCAGGTTGGCACCATCCTACACCAATACCATAAAGCATCCCTACAATGCCCAAGTCATTCCTTTTACACTCATCACCATTGCAGGGGGTACCGTTATGTCTTACCATTCACTACAACTCACTAAGCCAACACACAAATCTGTCCAAGAACGCAAAGTACTGGAAATAAAGGTTTCAATGTTTGACAGCACATTACCAGAAACTTCACATGAACATTGGCTAAAACATCCAAGTGCCTACCCTTGTGTGTTAGTTGGTATAATTGGACGAGGATGAGGGTGAGTGTGAGGGGTGGCTAGTGAAATGGGGAAGTGATAATGTAGATAGAGAGGGATGGGTGGAGCTGCAAGGTAAGTTGATGTGAGTAAGGATGTGCAGGAGTAGGGTAGAGAAGGCAGAGTGATGTGGATGTGCTGAGTGGCACAGCAGGATGAGGTTGAGTGTGGCTTGGCAGTAACGTTTCGTGATCTACTGAGATAACTGAAAGGCTTGCGCCACTGCAGCCTGGTCCTCCTGACGACATCCCTGCTTGTGCCCTCCTCTGTAATGTGCAACCAGGCTGTGTTGATCTATTGGGGAGGTCTCTTCCGTCCATGGGAAGGGAAGAGAACCTCCCTGCGTGCTGTGACTCCCTCCATAAGCATACGGAGGGAATCATGGGAGAGCCTGGGTGCAACTGTGCACCTCTGCGCAGTGCTTGTCAGTGTTTGCAGCACCCCAATGCTGTAAAACACTGACAGCAGAACTGTCAAAATCAATTTGGACATGGCCCCTTTAAGGAAACCAGCTGATGACATGTCATCAAATGAAGTCATCAGACCCGCTTCCTTTTAATTGGCCAGGAACCTCGCAGGGCGGGCTTAACAAGCCCCATTAATGTACAATCACTTGGAGAGTGCGGGCTGGGTCCGCAACACCGACCCCGCCTCGGTCGGCGAAATCACGGTCTTAGTTTCCATAAACTGTTTTTTGTCCAGTGTGAATGAGAGAATTTCTTCCTTTCACTATTTAAAATTTCTACTTCTGCACTCCTCTAAATTGAGAAGTCAAGCAGACATATATTCCCAGGTTTCCACTAACACCCCTTTAAGGACCAGGCTGTGTCAAAATTTTACACCAAGCCACATAAGGAGATATTAGGTCAGGTGACCAAAAGCTTGTAGGAAAGAAGAAATCGGGGATACACAAGAGGCCAGAACTGGAGGCATACAGAGTTTTCGGAGTGTTGTAGGGCTGAAGGAGGTTACAGAGATAGGGAGGGAGGTTACAGAGATAGGGAGGGGGGCAAGGTGATGGAGGGATTTGAACACAAGGATGAGAATTTTAAATTCGAGGCCAGGAGCCAATATAGTTCAGCGAGCACAGGGGTGATGGATGAATGGGTCTTGGTGCGAGTCAGGATACGGTCAGAAGTGCTTTGGATGAGTTGAAGTTTACGGAGGGTGGAAGATGGGAGGCCAGCCAGGAGAAGATTGGAATAGTCGCGACTGGGGTAACAAAAGCATGGAAGATGGTTTCAGTGGCAGACGGGCTGAGGCAGGGCATAGACAAGCGATAGTACAAAGGTGGAAGTAGGCGGTCTTGGTGAGGGGAAGGATATGGGGCGGAGGCTCAATTCAGGGTCAAATAAGACGCCAAGGTTGCAAACAGTGTGGTTCAGCCTCAGACAGCAGCCAAGGAAGGAGATGGACTCGGTGGCGAGGGAATGGAGTTTGCGGCAGTTTATGGCGGTGGTGTAGTGTTTTGTTCCACCCACTGGTATCGTATGTGTATGCTCTGGTGGTGCAGCACTTTGATGTACACAGTAGCCTAGTGCTGGTGTGATTCCTGGCACAGTGAGGAAAGGGTGTGGAGGGAGAATAAAACTGGAAAACTAAACAGGTCTATGTATATTGTTGCAATAGTTAACTGTGATATTGGCCCAGATTTTGCTAAAAACGAACACCATTATTAATGGCTCTGTGCTCAATAAGAACTGGGTTGAGACTGATCAAACATTTAATTTACAACCCTTACACTCCATAGGATGAAAACAACTTCTTTCTATCATCCTGGGCTCGAACCTCGATCCCAGAGATGAAAAGGCAGTATATTTAGTCACTGCACCAATAAGTTCCCTTAAATACAATTGAAATGTAAATATTTGGATAATCTTGGGTCCATGGAATTGGATCTGGTTGATCCTAAACCGGGTGCAGTTGCATATAAAGGTCCAATACCGTATTTGGTAAATAATATTTCCAGCAGATTTATCAAGAACAATAAAAAGCAATTTGTGTCAATTTGTTTTGGCCTCAAATCCCATACTGTTTGGGGGGAAAAAGGGACACTGGACAGGAACAATGCTTTACAATGAAGTTGTTAAACACATTTGGCTAAAATTAAACTGTGGTAAACCACTGTTATTGTTATTCACTGTTGTTGTTGCACACTGTTGTACCTATGCATGCCTCAACATGTCTCGGCTGGCTCCACCCACAGGCCCAGGTATAAAGGTGATTGACCTGCAGCCCCCTGCCTTCTTGGAACCCAGTCAACCACGAGAGGCATGCTCTGTTCTTTGCTAATAAAAGACTTTAGTTACTCTCCTAACTCTCCGTCTTTTATGAGTAATTGATAGCGCATCAATTTTATTAGCAAAAACAAAATGTCGACAAACGCTGAACAGCAGGCTGCTGCACCAAACGCTGAACAGCAGGCTGCTGCACCAAACGCTGAGCAGCAGGAGCTGCTGCGAGCCCTCAGACCAACATGCCTGGACCTAGACCCCCAAGAAGCGGGTTCGGCTACCAAATTCGCGCATTGGCTGCGTTGCTTCGAGGCCTACCTGCAAGCCTCAACTGTGACCCTGGACGAAAACAAGTTGGAAATCCTGGCCTCAAAGGTGAGCCACCAAGTTTATACAATAATCCAGGACGCGACGACCTACGCGGCGGTTATCGATCTGCTAAAAGGGCAATACGCACGCCCGGTAAATACGGTCTATGCCAGGCACCTCTTAAGATCCCGCAGACAGCAGCCCGGGGAATCGGTGGAGGCCTTCCTACGGGCACTACGGATACTCGGCCGAGACTGCGATTGCAAAGAAGTATCAGCCGCAGCACACACGGAGGGACTGATCCGAGATGCTTTCGTTGCGGGTCTAAGGTCCGACTACTCCCGGCAGAGACTGTTGGAAAAGGGAGAAATGGACCTGAGAAAGGCAGTGTCCCTCACGCTCTCGCTCGACGCGGCCCACAGGAATATGGACGCCTTCTCCCCTAACCACTCCGCAACGTGGACGCCACAACCTTGGGTCATGGGACCGCCACCTTCAACTGCTGCTGCGATGTCCAAGGCACAGAAATGTTATTTTTGTGGCCAGGCAAAACACCCCAGAGCACGCTGCCCGGCGAGAAACGCTACCTGCTCCGGCTGCGGGAAGAAAGGACACTATGTCAGCGCCTGCAAAGGTAAAATCGCTAACGCCAGCAGCGCCGCGTGCGAACCGTGGGGGCAGCCATCTTGTCCGCCATCTTGGGCTCCCCCAGCCGCGTGGGGATCGGGACCATGGGCGCCGCCATTTTGTCCGCCATCTCGGACGTCTCCAACCTCAACCACGGGGGACCCGGACTCAACCACCGCCTCATCTGACGACCACATCGACTCGCTCGACCATACGCTGGCCTCCGTGACGCTGGACCAATCTCTCCCTCATCAACTGTCCAGGTCCATGATGGACATTACAGTAAACGGCCACGCCACTACCTGCCTTTTTGACAGCGGGAGCACGGAAAGCTTTATCCACCCCGACACGGTGCGCAGTTACTCTCTCCCGGTCCTGCCGACGCGACATCGGATCTCTTTGGCTTCCAAAGCCCAGTCAGCGGACGTCGGTGGCTACTGTGTAGTGACCCTTTCAGTAAGGGGCACAGAATACAAAAATTTTAAACTCCTGGTCCTGCCCCATCTTTGCGCTGCCGTTCTACTGGGGTTGGATTTTCAGTGCCACCTTAAGAGTGTCACATTAGCGTACGACGGACCCCTCCCCCCACTCACAGTCTGCAGCCAGCAGCTTTTAAATCGCCCGCCGCGCACCATTTGCAGCCTCTCCACCCTTAAAGTCCCCCCCCCCTCCTTGTTCGCTAACCTCACCCGCGACTGTAAGCCCATCGCTACCAAAAGCAGGCGTTACAGTGCCGGGGATAGGAGCTTCATTAAATCCGAGGTAGCAAGACTCCTGAAGGAAGGGATTATTGAAAGTAGCACCAGCCCATGGCGAGCACAAGTAGTGGTAGTGAAGACTGGCGAAAAACAGCGCCTAGTTATTGACTACAGCCAGACGATCAATCGCTACACCCAGCTAGATGCATACCCACTCCCCCGCATATCTGACATGGTCAATCAGATAGCACAATACCGGGTGTTCTCGACGATTGATCTGAAGTCGGCATACCACCAGCTCCCCATCAGGGCTGAGGACCGCCAGTACACAGCTTTTGAAGCTGACGGTCGTCTCTACCACTTCCTCAGAGTTCCCTTCGGCGTCACCAACGGGGTTTCAGTCTTCCAACGGGAGATGGACCGGATGGTTGACCAGAACGCGCTCCAGGCCACTTTCCCCTATCTAGACAACGTCACCATCTGCGGCCGCGACCAGCAGGACCATGATGTTAATCTAGAGAAATTCCTCCGTACGGCCCAGCGGCTGAACCTAACATACAACAAGGACAAATGTATGTTTCGTACCAAGCGCCTTGCCATTCTTGGCTGTGTAGTGGAGAACGGAGTCATCGGCCCCGACCCCGACAGGATGCGCCCCCTTATGGAGCTCCCCCTCCCCCACTGCCAAAAAGCACTGAAGAGATGCCTAGGGTTTTTCTCGTACTATGCTCAGTGGGTGCCCAACTATGCGGACAAAGCCAGACCCCTCATCAAGTCCACCTCCTTCCCCCTGACAGCAGAGGCCTGTGCAGCCTTCACTCTCATGAGTCCATCCCTTTCCAAGTGGAGAGCGACGCATCCGACTTTGCCCTAGCTGCAACCCTTAACTAGGCGGGGAGACCCGTGGCCTTTTTCTCAAGGACCCTCCAGGGCCCCAAGATTCGACACTCCTCTGTCGAAAAGGAGGCCCAGGCCATTGTGGAAGCTGTGCGACATTGGAGGCATTACCTGGCCGGAAAACGATTTACCCTGCTCACTGACCAGCGTTCAGTAGCTTTTATGTTTAATAATAAGCAGAGGGGCAAAATCAAGAACGACAAGATCTTGAGGCGGAGAATCGAACTCTCCACCTACAATTACGATATCTTGTACCGGCCCGGGAAACTCAATGAGCCCCCAGATGCCCTATCACGTGGTACATGCGCCAACGCGCAGGTCGATAGACTGAAGACCCTCCACAATGACCTCTGCCACCCGGGGGTCACCAGGTTTTTTTCACTTCATCAAATCCCGTAACCTGCCCTACTCCATTGAGGAGGTCAGGACCATGACCAGGAACTGCCAAATCTGTGCCGAGTGCAAACCGCATTTTTATAGGCCAGACAGAGCAAGCCTGATCAAAGCCACGCGCCCCTTTGAACGGCTGAGCGTCGATTTTAAAGGGCCCCTCCCCTCCTCCGACCGCAATGTGTACTTCCTCAGCATAATTGATGAGTACTCCCGTTTCCCGTTTGCCATCCCTTGCTCAGACATGACCAGTACCACGGTCATTAAATGTCTGAATGACCTCTTCGCCTTGTTCGGTTTCCCTAGCTATATTCATAGCGACAGGGGCTCATCCTTTATGAGCGACGAACTCCGGCAGTACCTGCTCTCGAGAGGTATCGCTACAAGCAGGACCACCAGCTACAACCCCCGGGGGAATGGCCAGGTGGAAAGGGAGAATGCGACGGTCTGGAAGGCAGTCCTTTTAAACTTGAAATCTAAGGGCCTTCCGACCTCCCGCTGGCAGGAAGTCCTCCCTGCGGCGCTCCATTCCATTCGGTCACTGCTCTGTACAGCCACCAATGCTACCCCTCACGAGAGAATGTTCTCCTTCCCCAGGAAGTCCACATCGGGGATCTCGTTACCGACATGGCTGACTTCTCCAGGACCCGTCCTACTGCGGAAGCACGTGAGGTCCCATAAGACGGACCCCCTGGTCGAGAGGGTGAGCCTCCTCCATGCCAACCCTCAGTATGCTTACGTGGTGTACCCGGACGGGCGGGAGGACACAGTCTCCATACGAGACCTCGCACCTTCGGGTGCTCCCGAAACACCTCCCTCGCCACCCACCACTACCCACGCCTACCCCCAGTACGCTTACGTAGCGTACCCGGACGGGCGGGAGGACACAGCCCCCGCACGAGATCTCGCACCTTTGGGTGCCCCTGATACACTACCATTGCCATCCACCACTACCCACAACCCAACCCCGCTAGACGGCATGCCGCAGCCCCAGGACCCGTCATTGACCACCCAACCACTCAATGAGACGCCAGATTCAACGTTGGATGCTGCACCATCACCGCCGCCACCACGACGATCAGGACAGCATACAAGGCCACCTGATAGACTTACTTACACGAACCTTTAGTACACTTCACCCCGCCGGACTCAATTTTAAACAAGGGGTGAATGTGGTAAACCACTGTTATTGTTGTTGCACACTGTTGTACCTATGCATGCCTCAACATGTCTCGGCTGGCTCCACCCACAGGCCCAGGTATAAAGGTGATTGACCTGCAGCCCCCTGCCTTCTTGGAACCCAGTCAACCACGAGAGGCATGCTCTGTTCTTTGCTAATAAAAGCCTTTAGTTACTCTCCTAACTCTCCGTCTTTTATGAGTAATTGATAGCGCATCATAAACTGATTGAACTGAAGCACAAAAACACTTGTTTGTCTCAATTTTCTAGATCTATGATCCGTACTGCAACAAACAGCTGGCAGTGAACTGCAAAAGATATAATTCAATTGAGCTTTTTTGATGACATCATGTATCATGACAGAGAAACTCAAACTATTTATGATCAGGAGAACCAAGGTTGAATTATACTCACTTGTCAATTATTTAATAATGTAACAGTATTTTAAAATAACTGTTTGCATGTTCTTAGTGTTGCCTTCAACTTCCTCCTTAAAACCTACTTTTTCAACCATATCTTCAGTCACCTCTCCTAACCCTTTCACTACTGCTCACTGTCTGTTACCTCCTCTGGGATCTTGGGATTTTTTTCTACATTAAAAGTGCTGCAAACTGTCTAAGCCAGTTATTGTCACATTACAATGCTTTTTAGCAGATTACTGGAAACCAAGCTAGTTGGCTCAAACTATATAGAGAGAAGCTGTCAGAGCTCAACATTTTACCCACGATTGAACTGAATGAATAATATGCACAGAAATATTGTACATTCTGCGTTCTTGCTAATTACTCTTATTTTTCCCTCCTCTCCTGAAGGCCCTGGCACATGCTAGGTTATGGATTCATCGGCACCAGCAGCCCTCAGATGTGAACCTAGTCAATGAGACTCCATAGGCTGTGGATGATACAAGCCTAAACCTCTTGTGGCCCAACTTGCACCAGGAAAGGTAGCTGGATAAGAATCAGGAGCAGCATTGGCTGATTTTTGCTTTCTTGTGCAGGGACATTGATTGTAATTTTGGCACTCCTACTGCTGCCTAACTGAGACCAGATCAGGAATCATGGGTTACATAAGAAGTAGGAGCAGGAGTAGGCCATACGGCCCCTCGGGCCTGCTCCGCCATTCAATAGGATCATGGCTGATCCGAACCTAGACTCAGGTCCACTTCCCTGCCCGCTTCCCGTAACCCCTAATTCCCTTATCAGCTAGGAAACTGTCTATCTCCGTTTTAAATTTATTTAATGTCGCAGCTTCCACAGCTCTCTGAGGTAGCAAATTGCATAGATTTACTACCCTCTGAGTGAAGAAGTTTCTCATCTCAGTTTTGAAAGGTCAGCCCCTTATTCTAAGATTATGCCCCCTAGTTCTAGTCTCACCCATCAGTGGAAACATCCTCCCCGCATCCACCCGATCAAGCCCCCTCACAATCTTATATGTTTCGATAAGATCGCCTCTCATTCTCCTGAACTCCAATGAGTAGAGGCCCAACCTACTCAACCTTTCCTCAGAAGTCAACCCCCTCATCTCCGGAATCAACCGAGTGAACCTTCTCTGAACTGCCTCGAGAGCAAGTATATCTTTTCTTAAAGATGGAAACCGAAACTGTATGCAGTTTTCCAGGTGTGGCCTCACCAGTACCCTGTATAACTGAAGCAAGACTTCCCTGCTTTTATACTCCATCCCCCTTGCAATAAAAGCCAAGATTCCATTGGCCTTCCTGATCACCTGATGTACCTGCATACTAACCTTCTGTGTTTCATGCACCAGGACCCCCAGGTCCCTTTGTACTGTAGCACTTTGCAGTTTCTCTCCATTTAGATAATAACTTGCTCTTTGATTTTTTCTGCCAAAGTGCATAACCTCATACTTTCCAACATTGTATTCCATCTGCCAAATTTCTGCCCACTCACTTAGCCTGTCTATGTCCTTTTGCAGGTTTTTTATGTCCTCCTCACTCACTGCTTTCCCTCCCGTCTTTGTATCGTCGGCAAACTTGGATATGTTGCACTTGGTCCCCTCCTCCAAATCGTTAATATAGATTGTAAAGAGTTGGGGTCCCAGCACTGACCCCTGCGGAACACCAATAGTCACTGATTGCCAACCTGAGAATGAACCATTTATCCCAACTCTGTTTTCTGTTAGATAGCCAATCTTCCACCCATGCCAGTATATTACCCCCAATCCCATGATTTTTTATCTTGTGCAGTAATCTTTTGTGTGGCACCTTGTCAAATGCCTTTGGGAAGTCCAAATACACCTCATCCACTGGTTCCCCTTTATCCACCCTGTTTGTTACGTCCTCAAAGAATTCGAGCAAATTTGTCAAACATGACTTCCCCTTCATAAAACCATGCTGACTCTGTCCGATTAAATTATGCTTATCCAAATGTCCTGTTACTGCTTCCTTAATAATGGACTCCAACATTTTACCAACCACAGATGTTAGGCTAACTGGTCTATAGTTTCCAGCCTTTTGTCTACTTCCCTTTTTAAATAAGGGCATTACATTAGCAGTTTTCCAATCTGCTGGGACCTTTCCTGAATCCAGGGAGTTTTGGAAAATTACCACCAATGCATCCGCAATCCCTACCACTACTTCTCTCAAGACCCTAGGATGTAAGCCATCAGGTCCAGGGGATTTATCCGCCTTAAGTTCCATTATCTTACCGAGTACCATCTCCTTAGTGATTTTTAATCGTGTTTAGCTCCTCCCCCCCTATAGCCCCCTGTTTGTCCAGTGTTAGGATATTTTTAGTGTCCTCTACTGTAAAGACTGATACAAAATATTTGTTCAGCATTTTTGCCATCTCCATGTTCCCCACTACTAATTTCCCGGTCTCGTCCTCTAAGGGACCAACATTCACTTTAGTCACCCTTTTTCTTTTTATATAACTGTAGAAACTCTTGCTATCTGTTTTTATATTTTTTGCTAGTTTACTTTCATAATCTATCTTCCCTTTCTTAATTAATCTTTTAGTTATTCTTTGCTGGCTTTTAAATGCTTCCCAATCTTCTATCCTCCCACTAGATTTGGCTACTTTATATGCCCTTGTTTTCAGTCGGATACTATCCTTTATTACTTTACTTAGCCACGGACGGCTGTCTTTTCTTTTACGCCCCTTTTTCCTCAGTGGAATATATTTTTCTTGAAAGTTGTGAAATATCTCCTTCAATGTACACCACTGCTCATATACCGTCTTACACCTTAATCTATTTTCCCAGTCCACTTTAGTCAACTCTGCTCTCATACCTTCATAGTCTCCTTTATTTAAGCTTAGTACGCTGGTTTGAGATCCAACTCTCTCACCCTCCAACTGAATTTGGAATTCAACCATGTTATGGTCACTCATTCCAAGGGGATCCTTTACTGGGACATTTTTTATTAATCCTGTCTCATTACACAGGACCAGATCTAAGACTGCCTGCCCCCTGGTTGGTTCAGTAACATACTGCTCAAGGAACCCGTCCCTAATGCACTCTATGAACTCTTCCTCAAGGCTGCCCTGCCCAATTTGATTTGTCCAGTCAATATGAAAGTTAAAATCTCCTGATTTATACTCTGACCAATAGAGTTGCAACTGTTAGGAGGCCTATAGACTACGCCCACTAGTGACTTTTTCCCCTTATTATTCCTTATCTCCACCCAAACTGTTTCACTATCCTGATCCTTTGACCCAATATCATTTCTCACTATTGCAGTGATTCAATCCTTTATTAACATAGCCACCCCACCTCCCTTTCCTTCCTGTCTGTCCTTCCTAATAGTCAAATACCCTGGATGTTTAGTTCCCAGTCATGGTCACCTTGCAGCCATGTTTCTGTAATGGCCACCAGATCATACCCATGTGTAGTTATTTGTACTGTCAACTCGTCTATTTTGTTACGAATGCTGCGTGCATTCAGATAAAGAACTTTTAAATATGTTTTGTGACAATTTATTCCTGCTTTTACCCCCTTTACTACTTTACCTTTATCTTTATATATTCTGTCCCTTCCTGACACGCTCTGGTTTTTAAATCCCCCACTGCTACCTTGCTCTATTGCCTTCTCCGCTGACATTTTTATTTTTCGCTCTCTTGAAACCTCCCCCCCACTAATTAGTTTAAAGCCCTCTCTACAGCCCTAGTTATTCGATTCGCCAGGTTCTTTCAGATACATATGGCCAAGAGCAACAGGAAAATATATACTGTTCATTAAAAATACACTCGAAGCTTCAGTATAAATGTTGATTAGCTGGCAGTGCATTTACTCGGTGAGCCGTTCTAGAACATTTGTAAAACAGGTATGCAACTTGTATGTATGCAATTTTATAGAAATCTCTAAAAAGAAAACAAATATACACCAAGCCAGAATCTCTTGGCAAGTGATTCCCACAGATGCTCCCACCTAACTGACAAAAATGTTTTAGAAAATGAACTTTTCCATCTCAATAATAGTAGTCTCTCAGTTTCGCATACAACCCTGCACTACCTGTCAGAACATAAATTAATTACCATTTGCAATTAAGCTTCTGTTTTATTCTGTAGTCAATGTAATTTTTGAAAGAAAAATGTCCCCTTTATCTAGTCAATCATTCAAGGTATTGAGACGCTCTACAATGTGAACATTTTCCTATTTTGTTTGCCATCCTTTTTTCTATTTCTTTTTCCTCCTCTATTAGATCCTGACCAAGAGAGCATGTGGATAACCTAGTTCCAAGCCTACAGTATCCTTCTGTAACTCTGTCTTTGGAAGCGCTTGAGACTAAGTTTGCCAATTTCCCCTCAATCCCTTTGGCATGCTTGAACTTCTCTGTGAAGGCATGTCGGAATTGGGAACCTATATCCTACCATACCACTGCATAGTGCAGTGGTACACAGCACACCCAAATACCGAGAACTGTTGGAGAATAGCTGACTCAGCAGAGGAAGAACTGTCAGTCATAAATTGGGAGTCTAAGTTATTAGCTAAATTACCACAAACTCTGAAATGCAAACTGATGCCTACAATAGTGCAAGAAGCAGTTTCTATCTACTGTGTAAATCGAGTCAGCACTGCATGTGTTGGTCAATGTAGCACACAGACTCTTACAGTGAACACTTGTTCTGACAATATCAGAGTGTCACCAGCATCGAGTGTCACCAGCATCATTAGATCAGCAATTGACTGTTACTGGACAATGCAGCAAATTTAAGTTCGGATATACAGCAAATTGTCAACTCAACTTGAACCTGCTACACTCTTGACACTAGCTTAAAGACAAAGGCCTAGAAATTCGGTAGGCTTAGCGCCGCTTTTGAGGCGCTAGAGGGCCTAGCGCCGGAGTTATGGCCAGTTTGGAAATTGAGTGGGTCCCTAAATCGGCGTTAGGCCGTTAGCGCTGCGCCGGCACCGATGACGTCATCGGTGTGCGCAGCGTCCCGGTTGCCATGGTAACCCGCCCGAACTCCGAAATTGACTTGCGGCCGCCTCGCCCGTGGCAGCCGCAAGCAACGTTCTGGCAGAGGTGCCTTACTGGACTTTGTGCCGGCTCATTAAAGGCCCCGCGGCGGCCGGCCGCTTTCCCGCCGGCCGCCTGGCCGCAGCTCCCTCCCCGGACTTCTCCCCCCCCCCGGGACAGATGCAAGCCCGGCACTTGTCCAAGGTGCCGGGCTCATTTTTACAATGATTTTCGCGGGCCGCGGCCGGGTGCAGGCAGCTCCTCCTTAAGGGAAGGAGGAGGCCTGCACTTCCCGAACCTGCCGCACCGCAGCGGGCGCCGCAGCGCCGGAATAGCGCCGCAATTCAGCGCGTAGCGCCAGTTTTCAGGCGCAAACAGCTTTCAGCAGCGCCGGCAGCCGTTTGGGCGCAGAACTAGTGAATTTTTGGCCCGCCCAGCGCGACTTAGCTCCGGCAGTAACTTCCGGCGCTAAAGCCGTCGCTGCGCCAAAACCCAATTTCTAGGCCAAAGACTCACTAATTCAAAGAATCAATGACATTTTCCAATTCTTTGAGTTGAATCAGACCTAAAACAGACTGAATACATTGCAAAAAAAACCATGATCCTATCACTGACTGTTTCCCATATTTAAACTGAAATGAATGCCTTTAAAAGGCATATGGAAGAGATTCAGTCAGTACTGAGACTAGACATATCAGGTCTCGAGGCCCTTCATGTAAACACAATTTATAGTTGTTTCCTTTATACCAAGACAGTAAATAACGTAATAAAACATAAACTGCACAAAATACTCAGATTAGAATTATTTGCAGTATTTTTTTTTTGTTTTATGGCTGTTCCGAGAATGTTATTATTTATAACCTCTGCATCAGTGTAAATGATGTTTTGTTGATCAGTTGGCATAAAGGTGCAATGCAACCATTAAAACAATTTTAACAGTAATTGACAAACCAATCCTGCTCTTTAGTTTAAGATGATAACAGGGATAAAAATAGAAAATGCAGGAAGTCTGTCAGAATCGAAAAAGGAAAAAAACAAGTTACCGTTTCAAATAGACCCTCCTTCAGAACCCATAGGAAGTTCAGGGAAATGCAAAGAACGTCTTCCAAACTGAACTGTTCGGCCACTCCAGCAAAATGTTACATAGAATTTACAGCACGAAAACAGGCCATTCAGCCCAATAGGTCTATGCTGGTGTTTATGCTCCACACAAGCCTCCTCCCACCTTACTTCATCTCACCCTATCAATGAATCCTTCTATTCCTTTCTCCCTCATGTACTTATCTAGCTTTCCCTTAAATGCATCTCTGCTATTCTTCTTCGTAGGCAGTCCCTCGGAACTGAGGATGACTTATTCGCCTCAACTACTCCATCTGGTAGCAAGTTCCACATTCTCACCACTCTTTGGGTAAAGAAGTTTCTCCTGAATTCCTTATTGGATTTATTAGTGACCATCTTATATTTATGGCCCTTAGTTTGGGTCTCCCCCACAAGTGGAAATATTTTCTCTACATCTACCCTATTGATCCCCTTCATAATTTTAACCATAATCAGGTCAACTTTCAGTCTTTTTCCTTTCTTGAATACCTAATAAAAAAAGGAAAACACGAGAGAATGCAAACTGACAAAGAGCCTTGTGTTTCGAGGAACGAAGGACTGATTTGTTGTATTCTGCAGTCCATTCCAAACAATGGTGCATGGATATCTCCAGTCCGGGATTTGTGTCTTCTTGATAAAATAAAGGGTGAAATCTGAGATCAGCGAGATTAATTTTAAAACCCAAATACTGTATTCAAACCTCAAAACAGCAAATTACTTCAGCCTCCCCAACTATATACATTTTACATCTATAAAAACACTCAACTGTACTCAGAAAACAGCAGTGACTGGATAGAAATCAGGAGCAAAGAATCATGGCTGATTTTTCCACTCCCCGGCCAAGTGGCTCGGAAGCAAGTTGTGGAGCTCTTATTGATATCCACCCCATCAAATCAGCTAACTTGACACAAACTGGAGATAGAACCTGAACCAGTTTTGTTTAAAGTAATTGTATTGAGGGATCTCCAGGAGGTGGTATTGGGAGATACAATAAGCTGGAAGACTGTCCTTTCACCTCTGTCGACCTAGGTTCAAATCCAACTCAGGCAGGTCAGGATGTGGAGTTGTGTCAATAGACTGTTTCTGCTCTGTTTATGGCCTGATCTGAGGCAGTTTGTTCGTTTTAACCAGGTGGGTAAAACTCTATAGGGACTGCGGCAAAATAGCTAGATGGGTTGAGATCTACAATAAAATGCATTTATATAGCGCTTTTAATGTAGTAAAACATACCAAGGCACGTCACAGGAGCATTGAGACAAAATTTGACACAGAGCCACATATGGATATTAGGACAGATGACCAAAAGCTTGGTCAAAGGGGCGGCTTAAAGGCGGAGAGAGGTAGTGAAGTTTAGGGAGGGAACTCTAGACCTTAGGGCCTAGGCAGTTGAAAGCACACCTACCAATAGTGGATTAATGGAAATCAGGAATGCGCAACAGGCCAGAGTTGGAGGAGCATAGAGATCTCAGAGGATTATTGGGCAGGAGGAGGTGACAGACATAAGGAAGGACAAGGCCACAGATGAGGATTTTAAAAATCGAGGCTTTGCTAGACCGGGAGTCAATGTAGGTCAGCGAGCACAGGGGTAATGGATGAACGAGACTTGGTGCAAATTAGGATATGGGCAGCAGAGTTTTGGATAAGCTCAAGTTTACGGAGGGTTGAAGGTGGGAGGTCGGCCAGGAGAGCATTGGAATAGTCGAGTCTGGACACCAGAGGCGGCTTTTGTCAGGTGATCTAGGATCGTGTGCAACTCCATGCCATGAAATCGCCGTCAGAAATCCAGGCCAGTCTTGCAGCGTGAGGTTCTCCTTTCTTTTTTGTTGAACTCATCCATCCAGTTAGCAGAGTCAGGTTGCATGGAGTTTATTTTGAGTCCAAATTGGGCCCTGTCCACCATCGCCTTTTCCTTAATCTATAATCCTGTTTTTTCTGAACTTATAAACAAGTCTTAAACAATCTCCATATCACTGCCCAAAACTGCACAATACTTTCAACCTCATGTGCAAGAGTGTATTTATTTAAATATAATGAAGGTCAAGTCTGATGCACTCTGTATCAGAAGCAGCCTGATATAATGCAACTTATTTTCATGGCCGAAACAGTATTTTTGCATTGAATATTTACCATGATCACAGTGTGCAAACCTAGCTAGATATCTTATCTTTAGTCCAGCTTTTGTAGATCAGTGTTTGGCCATGACCTGAATTAAAATAATTTGGACAGGAGAACTTATGTTGTGCAACCCCACTCTAGACTGATTGTAGTAGGTAAGACTGCATGTTTCTGTTGAATACAAATTATGAGGCACATAAATTCCAGATCTGTGATTCTAAATATTGCACGGTGTCAAGATTGAAGGAACTTGTAAATTATGCATGAAGCACTGTAATTCATAAAAAATATCCTAATGATCAGCTGACAGAAAAACTTGGAGTGCTAACAGAATCCAATGTCATTAAGTCAAATACTCTATTTCTCATACATTCCAAATGGCAAAGTAAGGAATCAATCACCCATGTTTGTCAAGATTGTGAAAATATGATGCAGAATGAATGAATTTATTCTTATGACAGATTTATCCAAAATGCTTATATGTTTATTTTACTTCTTTCAGTAACAACTTGACATGCTAAAGGTAATTTAGTGTTTCAAATTAATGCCAAATAAATTGTTAATAGTGACTGATAAAGCTGTAGCTCATTCTAAAAAGACTACAGAAATTTAAGTTATTTTGCATAGTGGCCACACTGCCCTGCCCAAACATTGATGCTGGTTAGATCAGTTTTGATACTGTGGCTTCTTTGGCATGTTTTCATGTTGACTTAATCATAAAGCCCAAGTTAAGTTAGTAATATAAACCATAAAATGCAAAAGAAATACAGAGAAAGAAAATGAAAAAAGGGAGAAACAATGCAATGCAAACAATGTGAGATGGAGGGAATGAATTAGAGTGGAGACAAGCAGTTACAGAAGGAGACACAAATTTTATTTTTATTCTGCGACAGGATATCATAAGACAAATAGATGTAATTTATCATTGGTATTTATCTTGTCTGTGGTGTTGATCCATCTATTATGTATTATACTTGGTAAGTGAGGTGTGCATTTAATTTCAAACTCATAAGTACCTGCAGTAACTGTTGCTTCTGTAGTTGGCACTTTGTTATGTACACAACCATGTAGCTTTTTATTTCTGTTCTATTAACTTCAGAAAGTGTATTAAGCTGATGAGAACACGAGGGGTAGGGGGTAGTTAAGAGAGTCTTTCTTCATATAATGTTAGTCCAGTTTTCAAAAAAACATCAGTTGAATGCTGAATCCAATTAATTCTCACCTGTGTTTTGTTGGCATTTAGAAAAGGTCAATGTTAATCGCTCACACCTGTGCAACAGGTTCGAATTTCTAACACTCGAGACAAGAGTGAGAAAGTGAGAGGGAGACAGATAAAGGGCAAGACGGGCAGTTTTCCTCATTCTAATTTGACTTTTAATTACAGTTGAATTTTAAAGCAAATTGCCTCTGAGGAAAATAGATTGGATAGGATAGGTAGTGGGAGGAGAGAAACAAGTCGAGGATGAGGGGGTCTGTCACCACCTACCCTGGGGGGTGGAAGCAAGTGGGAGTGGATGGAAGTTTAATTGTGAGGTGAAAGACAGCAGAGAAAGACTGACTTGCATTTATATAGCACCTTTCACAACCACCAGACATCCCAAAGCACTTTACAGCCAATTAAGTACTTTTGAACTGTGTAGGAAACCTGGCAGCCAAATTGAGCACAGCAGCTCCCACAAACAGCAATGTGATAATGACCAGATAATCAGTTTTTTTTTGTAATGTTGATTGAGGGATAAATATCGGCCAGGACACCGGGGATAACTCCCCTGCTCTTCTTTGAAATAGTGCCATGGGAGCTTTTACGTCCACCTGAGAGAGTAGACGAGGGCCTCGGTTGAATGTCTCATCCGAAAAACGGCACCTCTGACAGTGCAGCACTTCTGCTGCACTGGAGTGTCAGCCTAGATTTTTGTGCTCAAGTCTCTGGAGTGGGGCTTGAACCCACAACCTTCTGACTAGAAAGGGAGATGGCAGGGCGTAGAGGTTAAGTGAGAAGTTCAAAGGGGAAGTGCTGCGGCAGTGAAGGGAGTAAAGGGTGGGTAGAAGTGGTAGAGGGGGAAGTACGAGTGATTGAGGGAGAGGAGGAGATGGGAAGGAGCCACTGAGAACAACATTTTCCTCACCATTCACACTTTAAATGCAGTCTGCGGTGGTTAATAGCACCCACCATCCACCATCACCCGAAAGGAAAGAAAGAAAAAGCAGAAGGGAACAAAGAAACACAAAAAGAGGATATATGGGGAGAGAGAGAGAGAAAGAAGCGACGACACAAAGACAGCAGACAGGTAAGAGGGTGGCCATATTCTCTGACTTACCATGTCCAAAGCCATGAGAGATCAATTATTAAAAACCACACTTCCTGCCAATTTTTCCCATTTTATGTCCACAATATTTACAAAGGACGCTGCCTCTGTAAACTTGTCATACTATAAATACACAATACCACCAGTAGAAGCACTGCAGCTGTCACTGTTGAGCCATTCAGATTTTCTCTCACCCCTTTTAGCGGTCTCTGGCTGCTTTCCCTATAGTTTATGATTCACCTTGGTATAAGAGGACAAATGATGGCGTGGGAACAGAACAGACCAAGCCAGCACATGAAGACAGAAAGATGGGCAAAGTACAGGCTGCTAGTCAAATTACAAATTTGAGTCGGGGGTGTGGGGAGGGCACTTGGATTTTTTTCATTTTGCTTATGGGGGTGTTGAATTTTGTTTGAGAGGCTCAGATTTTTATGTACTGGGGAACTTTTTTTTTAAATGGGGCCTCATACTTTTGTGTAATCAGATGCAGCCCACTCGCTGGTGGTGGCATGTGTTTCTGGTCCCCTGCCCAAAGGGTTGGACACCTTTGCTTTAAAGTATTACAGGGTAATTGGTAGCAGAACCAAGAATAGGAAAATCCTGATGATCCAAAAGTTCTCCAAACAAAACTGTAAAATTTACTTCCAATAATTACTAAATTTGAAAATGCAAACCTCTACCCACTTTGTACCATTTTGCCACATGCATACAGCCAGGTTTACAGTAGTACAGCTCTAACTCAGTCAAAACAGCAATGCTTTGAATTCATATTCTTACATATGACTACTGCAGTACACAGAAAATACAGGGCAAGAAGTTGCAAGTTTCTCAAAATAAATCAAAGTGTCATGAGCTGCATAACTCACACCACAGGCCTGAGTTAGTTCAACTGTATTGCAACTAGTTTATTTCCATAACTCACATATTGATTTTTATTGATCATACCACACAAACATAGGAATGGTAATAGCCTCATACATTAGTGCTGCAAACCACTGGAGCCCAAGAGAATGTCAAAGCTTCAGCTTGGTCAGTTCCAAATTAATTGCTGGGAGAATGGGAGGAGAGTGAGACAGCATGACCAAAATAAGAGGGGATAAGGAATCATAGAATAGTACAGCTCAGGAGGCCATTCAGCCCATCAAGGCTGCACCAGCTCTTTCGAAGAGCAATTCATTTAGTCCCACTCTTTCCTCATATCCCTGCAATTTTTCCTCCAAGTATTTATCCAATTCCCTTTTGAAGGCTACTATGGAATCTGTATCCACCACCCTATCAGGCAGCGCATTCCAAATCCTAACCATTCATTATGTAAAAACGTTTTTCCTCATGTCGCCTCTGCATCTTTTACCAATCACCTTAAATCTGTGCCCACTGGTTATCAATCCTCAGCCAACAGTTCCTCTTTATTTACTCTATATCTAAACCCTTTATGATTTTAAACACCTCTATCAAATCTCCTCTTAGCCTTCTCTGCTCTAAGGAGAACAACCCCAGCTTCTCCAGTCTATCCACGTAACTGTAATCCCTCATCCCGGAAATCTCTTCTGTACCTTCTCCAAAGTCTTCATGTCCTTCTTAAAGTGTGGTGCTTAGAATTGGAAGCAATATTCCAGCTGGGGCCAAACTACTGTTTATATAGGTTTAGCATAACTTCCTGGTTTTTGTACTCGACACCAGGGGTTCTCAACCTTTTTGCTTCTGAGGAATCCCTCCCATGTTATAAAAATTCCATGGACCCCTTATAACACAAGTATTTTTTTGTCTAAAAATGAGTTACACAATTAAACATATATTTATTATTATTATTTTTCTTACTTAACGTGAAACTTGTTGCTGGTGATGAGCAACAATTCTGTCAAGATGTGGAGGCTCAGTGCTCACTACAGGCTCATTTCGTGCACACTCGGTCAGACTGGACTAAAATTCCAGGTCCACGACCTCCATTTCGTAAACAGAACATCCCTCTTATTTCGATACCAAACCCAACACAGCGGTGAAAACCAGTGACTTGAATTAACAGTGCCAGTAATGGCAGATGCGGATGGCACGGGAGAGAAATGGAGAAATAAACAGGGCCCTGAGCGACTTTATCCATCCAACCTCATTGCCATAAATCCTTTAGTGACAAATACAGCCCCCCTCTTTCTAATTCCCCAACCTTTTCACAAATAGCCAGCAGTATGTCAAAGGACACGATGCCCAGACTTGGCCTATTCGTCCGTCAGAGGAGCACGTGACTATCAAATCTCCTCTTTGGCAGACCCCTTGAAATCTTCTCACGGATCCCTGGGGGCCACAGACCCCGGATGAGAACCCCTGCCCTATGCCTCTATTTATAAAGCACCGATTCTGAGGTACGAGGAAAATTGTGATAACGCCTTCAGTTATTTTATTAACTCAGGCTGAAGACATTGAAGGAGAGTGTCACACAGGATCCTGATTATTACAGCTTTGCTGCAGGCCCAGAGACTGGAAAGTCTCTTTCTTTCCCCCCCCCCCCCTTCCTCCCCCACCCAAGGCCACATCGCACGCGCTCACTCTCTCCATTGCCGGCGTCCCACGCCTGTCTCAAACACCTGTTTAAACAAGTAAAAAAGTCTCTTTTCAAATGCGTGAGCAGCTTCCAACCGACACAGGGCAGCTCCACGAGGGGAAAGAAAAAGGTTGAAAGGAAGGCTCGTGCTATCTCAGCCCACGCTATGGCAGAGTAACTCACAGATTTCCCTGCCCCAATTCAGGATTTACTTCCCCAAAAGAGAAGTTATAACTCCCACTATTTTATTTAATAGTTAAAAGCAGACCTCTTGAAATCTTCTCACGGATCCCTGGGGGGCCACAGACCCCGGGTGAGAACCCCTGCCCTATGCCTCTATTTATAAAGCCCAGGATCCTATATGCTTTATTAACTGCTTTGTTAACCTGCCCCGTCACCTTCAAAGATTTGTGCACAAGCAACCCCAGGTCTCTCTCCTTGTTCCCCTTTTAAAATTGTACCATTTAGCATGTATTGTCTCTCCTCATTCTTCCTACCAAAATGTATCACCTCATTTCATCTGCCACGTATCCACTCATTCCATCAGCCTGTCTATGTCCTCTTGAAGTCCATTACTATCTTCCTCAGTCTTTACTACACTTCCAAGTTGCGTGTCATCTGCAAATTACGGATCATCCCAAGAACAAATTTTTTTAATCTATCAAAATGAAATTATTTTTCCCATTTGTGCATTTTTAGAATTGTCTTAATTACACTTTAAAAAGATAACACTTATTGAAAGGGTTTGTTGTATTTTTAAGGATATTACATCCTAACTAGACTATGGAAAGCTCTACAACATGGTGTACCTTAACTTCCAAAAAGCATTTGGAGTTTCGCATAAAAGGTTACAATTTAAACTTATAGGAGTGAGGTTTCAGGGTTAAATATGGGAACTGCACAACAATTAGTTGAATGGTGGGTACATTTTAAAGGAATTTTATCAGGATTGGGGGCAAATACTAAATGCGAATCAGGACTCAGTACGCTGTAATACCGCCTTTGAAACTGACCGCAAGTTCGTGATTTCCGTATGCGCATGCGCTAAATCGTGAACTTGTGATCTGTCAAGTTCTGACTAGACAGATTATCCGCTGCGATTGTCAAATCCTCATTGCTGGCGAGAAGTTGGGCTAACTGCCCACCAACTGCACAGCAATTTTGCTGGAAAATTTTACAGCTAGTGCAAACAGGCGCAGGAGCCTCTTTGCAGTGCAAGATGTTGGGGGGGGGGGGGGGGGGTAGACGAGAAAATTTAATAAATAATTACAAACAAACACAAACGTGTCATGTATCAACCTACCAGGCAGCTGTAAAGGCTCGGTTTGCGGGATGAGATTTTTAACAATCCTGCAGTCTTCCAGTAAATAACTGCATTTACTCCAAAGTATTCCCTGTGCTTTTTAAAGCCAAGTAGTGTATTTGTCAAATAAATATTCACACCATTTAATTTACAAGTTGATTGACGTCGGGCATCAGCAATTTCGGTTTCCTGATTGGCTAGTGAAAGGAGCACTGCCCCTCTTGATCCTAGGTACGCTTACGCACAACGGTACGTCCCTGGGATCTGTGGGCCACTACGCTGCATACAACTCTGCAGCATTTCAAAGCAAGTTTTCGTTTGGGGCCTCGCACCAGGTAAGTGCAGATTTCGTTCGGAGGTCGGTGGCATACTCCTCAGCTACGCCGCCGACCGCAATTTCAGGACCATTGCGTCCAATTACTGCACTGCAGCGATTAACAAAACAAGTTGAATGCAAAATTATACAGCCAAAACTGCAGAGCACAAATCAAAGGAAGTTATGCTCAAACTGTGTAGCATTCTGATCAGACTGCACCTTGCGTTCAATCATTGAGACAAGAGATATTCAAGGTGTACAGTCATGACACTGATCCCTAATGTCAGAAGACTGACTTATGGCGAAAGAGTGGAAAAAGTTGGGCTGTTCAGTCATGAAGTGACTGAGAGATAACCTCAGATGAGAGTACATGGTATAGAAAAACAAAATTTGAATCGCTGCTCAAACTAAACTGTGGCATTAAGACAAGGGGACACATGTTCAAACTAATTAAAGGCAAATTTAGGACTTATATCAGGAACTTCAAACAAAAATGATTAAAATAACACCTGGAATAAACTACCAAGTAGGTTAGTGGAAGGAAAAACACAAATTATCTAAGAATCACTTGATGCTGTGATGGTGGAAAGTATAGGGTATTTTTGGATGGGTCGATTGGCCTTCCTCATCTGTTTCTCTCGTGACTAAGGGCTATACTTGATATGCATCTTGACAAGAATGCAAGATTAAAGATATTGCCTAGAGAAATCATTGATCGTATAAAAATACTATCAGGGCTTTGCTGCTAGCTCCAGCCACTTCAATGTTGAACAAATCTTTAATTTTGTAGAGGTGCCATCAGGCATCAGTATATGAATATATATAGGCTTTGAAAAAGTCAAGTCTACTGATATAGGAAATCATCATGATCATATATTTCTGTTGTAGCACAAATGAAAACTGTCATCCCAATTTGTTGTTGATAGTTACTAGGTGTAGCCAATCTTGTTAATCAGATTTGAAGCACCACTTTTGTTCATTTCAAACTATTGCATTTGCAGATTGTTTCATCACTGTCTCTTGTTACAAGATTTCACATACCTTAATAGTTTTGTGATCCATTTATACCATTGCTTTTCATTAAAATAATGTACTGGGCTTCCATACACTTACAAAACAGAATTTCTTCAAGACTAAATCTTACCTTTTACATTCATTTTTGGTGATGTTTTGTTAGAAAAAAAATACAGACAGTCCAGTAAAGAACTCTACCAGCTCACCGATGAAATCTCAGAATTGAAGTTATCATCTCAAACTTCTTAAAAGCCTACTTCAGGGTCATGGTCAAGAACTACAATTGCACCCACAATACCATTAGACTCAAATCAACATAATTGCAAATTCATATGCATGGAACAGCCTCTATTGAGGTCAGAACTGCATTGATTAACATAAAATACTTTGGGAGCACTGTAGCAATGTTAAAAATTATGGCTTGGAATAAGTTTTAATACAAACTAGTCAAGCTTTGTGGCTTATTTCAGCACCTTTTAATTGTTAAAATGTAATTAAATGGAGGTCAGATGCCTTCACAAATTGCAAGAAAGCTAAACCAGTTTATAACAATCATTTAACCAGAGATCAGGTATTATATTAGTTCCGTCAGTAACAGTGTAATTCCATTAGTCTGCATAGACAGCAATCAGTTGGTGTGACAATGGTTGAGAAGGGAACGATTAACTGAATTACAATAATTTTATTAGTAATCACGCAAACACCAGCCTTTAAGAAGTGTTCCTTTCGTCAAAATGTTAAAACATCTTATGGGTTAGTTGGTTGGATGGAGAAGGGTTAGCCATGTATGGCTTTCCAGATAATAAGCAGGTGTACGATTCAAGTCTTCATGTTCAAGTTTATTTAAAAAAATAAAACGGTTTGGCACATAATTTCATGAAGACTCATTCTGGTCCTTGCTCTACACTTAAAAGAAATGGCACCCAGGCTTGACAACTCTGGTTTTAAAAATGGGTCCAATCTTGACGGGTTTTAGTTACGCTCTAACATTTCCTTGTGACAGAAGCATACAAAACCATGCGACAACACTGGTGTAAAGGGGCCTGGGCTGAGGTCCAGCACCGAGCAATTGTCCTTGTGCTTTAGGCCCAGCTCCTCTGCACTGTGCCCTCCCCCCACATGGGGCTTTTAACACACACACACGCCCAGCGAGGACACTAAAGACAAACAGAAGAGGCCGCGAGTTCTCAGCGTTCGGGTTCTACCTTGGTCTCTTTCGCTTTGTCGGATTTACTGAACCTCTTCATCCTCAGCTCTTGTTCTATGGCCGTAAATTTAAACACGCGCCATTACCATCCCAACATACACCGCGACAGACTCACACCCCTTCTCCCCCCGCCCGGCTGGTACTCGGGGAAACTTTCACCCGACCCTCGGCTCCCCACACACACCGAGCACTTAGGCCTAGGCCTAGGCCTGGGCCTGGGCCTATACCCGGGGCACAGCACGCACCCCGAAATGTTGGCACAAGGGCCCCCGCTAACCCCTTTAATTAAAATCACAACACAGTCCACACCACCTCGCTCAAAGCGAACGGGGCGCACACCCGCAACCAATCATACTGCGAGTGGACAAGACTGACATTGCTCCTAGCCCATCATGAGCTGATTTTGTTAGTGAGCTGTGCCAATCATATTGCTCAGTCAACGTGACGTGCCTTAACTGATATTATAGGTATCCAATCGGATCAAGCACACAGACAAGGCGAAAGGTCAGCCGCGCGGGTGCCTCTGGGAATTGTAGTCCTGCAATGCCGGCATTTGTTTTCTGAACTGAGGGTAAACGACACGCGGAGGACGACAACACCCAACATGCATAGCGCTCCATAACCAGGGGCCAGCGTTACGGAACCGGAAATTGATGTAGGCTAGCAACTGTCGTTGGGGTAAATGAATCCGTAATTAGCTTGTCGATTCCATTTGGTAAGTGTTACAACGCAGTTTTTATAACTAGCAGGTAAACAGGGGGTGAAATGGAGATAATTGGGGTTGTTGCAAGGTGCTATTACGTTAACAAACCTTATCTAGCCTCAATTATTTCCATTGAGGCTCACTGATGTTTGTGGTGAAAACAATTGAGGCACACTGGAAATTAACGGATCTCTCATCATTTAGGGTGTGTTCATCTCCCTTTTTGCTGATGGTCGTTACTGGGGACACACAGTTCAAGTGTATATGCAGTTAATACCAACTTTTCATATTCTTGTAATTCTATTCAGATTTCCAGCATCCGCAGTATTTTGCTATTCTTGTTGCTTGCTCAATCCTTACAGGATAACAGTTTAGCATTAACAATGTTCTGCGAAAAGGGCGAAATGCCTAATTTAAAATGCGAATTTAATTAATAGATTAAAATGAATGTTTGTGAGGCTGTACTGGTAACTTGGTTTTGTCGTCGCACTAATAGTATGAAATCTGAAGGTATTTCGTCTGGTGTAGTCAGTCAAACAAATACAAAAAGTAAACTACGTCAATATACAAAACAACATTTATATAGCGCCTTTAACGTAGTAAAACGTCTCAAGGCACTTCACAGGAACGTTACAAAAGAAAACTTGAAAACAAGCACAGAAGGAGATATTGGAACAGGCTAGGTCAAAGAGGTAGGTTTTAAGGAACATCTTAAAATAGGAGGGAGAGGTGTAGGTAGGGAATTCCAGACTTAGAGCTTGGGGCCTATGTAGCTGAAGGCACGGCCACCAATGGAAGAGCGATGAAAATTGGTGATGCACAAGAGGTCAGAATTGGAGGAGCGCAGAGATCTTGGAGGGTTGGAGGAGCACAGAGCGATAGGGAGGGCGAGGCGATGGAAGGATTTGAAAACAAGGATGAGAATTTTAAAATTGAGATGTTGCTGGACTGGGAGCCAATATAGGTCAGCGAGCACATGGGTGATGGGTGAACATGACTTGATGTGAGTTAGGATATGGGCAGCAGAAATTTGGATGAGCTCAAGTTTACGGAGCGTGCAAGGTGGGAGGCTAGGAGAGCATTGGCGTTGTCAAGTCTAGAGGTAACAAAGGCATAGATACGGGTTTCAGCAGCAGATGGGCTGAGTCAGGGGCAGAGACGGGTGACGTACGGAGGTGGAAGTAGGCAGTTTTAGTGTTGGAGCGGATGTGAATGTGTTTGAGAGATGAAAAAGCATCACTCAAATTAACCTATTGAATGGCGGAGCAGGCTCGACGGGCCAAAAGGCATACTCCTCCTATTTATGTTTTTAAGAGAGGAAAAAATAAAAATACAATTACAGAACAGAGTAAGAACACGTGTTTGCAATGTATTTTTAAAAACTGGCAAGACATCTGATTGCAGCCTATTGGATGGTATTTACATTTTGTTGACCCATCAATCCTAAGAAACAGCAATTGTCTCAAAGAGCAGAGTTGAAGAATATATCTGTTTATTGAGAAACTCTGTTGGTGTTCCTCATATCATTCTTCACCCACGCCCCCTTTCCCGACCCCCCAACCCTACTTCTTTTGTGTCTGCCCCTGGAAAAAACTCTCCCAACTCTTACAACTGCACTTACAAAATCCCAACTGTCCAGCCTTTGGCCCTCCATTCACCATGACATTACTGCAGCTACTGATCTGCTCAACCACACTCTCACCACCACCTTTGATGCCCTAGTCCCTATTAAAACAATTACTCTCTCTCACCATGGCCGTTCCCCCTGGTACGGCCCTCACCTTTGCTCCCTTAAGTCCAAGAGACGCAGATTTAAATGGATATGCTGGACAACTGGTTTAGCCATCCACCGCCAGATCTGGCTGGACCACAAAGCATTATCGAGTCCTGTTCTCATCTGCCAAAATTGCTCCCTATTCCAGAATCATTCTGGAATGCAAAGATAAACCCCAGCTTCTATACTCTACTGCTAACCGTCTTCTTAAACCCCTCTCCCCTGTCTCCTCCACCCCCACCTCCGACAACAAGTGTGAGGAGCTCATGGACTTCTTTATCTCGAAGATTGAGACAGTCCATTCAGCTGCCTCTGCCACTTCCCTTCCCATAGCCCACCGGGCTAAATTTCTTCTAAGGTTCCCCCCTGCCCTAGCCCTGAACTCACATCTTTCTCCAGTTTCTCTCCAATCTCCCCTCATGACCTCTCTGTGCTCATCTAGTCCATGAGACCCACTTGCTGGTCCCTCGACCCTATTCCCACCAAAGTGCTGACCACCCAGCTTCCTTTTCTGGCTCCCATGTTAGCTGACATTGTTAATAGTTCTCTCTCCTCAGGTACTGTCCCCCTCTCCCTCAAATCTACCGTCATCACCCCTCTCCTCAAAAAAAACCTTGACCCCTCCGTCCTTGTAAACTACCGCCCCAACTCCAACCTTCCTTTCCTCTCCAAAGTCCTTGAACATGCTGTTGCCTTCCAAATCCGTGCCTATCTTTCCTGTAACTCTATGTTTGAATCCCTCCAATCAGGTTTCCGCCCCTGCCACAGTACCGAAACAGCTCTCATCAAAGTCACAAATGACATCCTTTGTGACTGTGACAAAGGTAAACTATCCCTCCTCGTCCTTCTTGACTTGTCTGCAGCCTTTGACATGGTTGACCACTCCATCCTTCTCCAACGCCTCTCCACTGTCGTCCGCCTGGTTCCATTCTTATCTATCTAATCGTAGCCAGAGAATCACCTGCAATGGCTTCTCTTCCCACTCCCGCATGGTTGACTCTGGTGTCCCCCAAGGATCTATCCTTGGCCTCCTCCTATTTCTCATCTATATGCTGCCCAATGGCGACATCATCCGGAAACATAGCGTCAGTTTCCACATGTACGCTGACGACACCCAGCTCTACCTCACCACCACTTCTCTTGACCCCTCCAATGGTCTCTAAATTGTTAGACTGCTTGTCTGACATCCAGTTCTGGATGAGCAGAAATTTTCTCCAATTAGATATTGGGAAGACCGAAGCAATTGTTTTCGGTCCCCGCCATAAACTTCGTTCCCTAGCCACTGACTCCATCCCTCTCCCTAACATCTGTCTGAGGCTGAACCACACTGTTCACAACCTTGGTGTCATACTTGACCCCGAAATGAGCTTCTGACCACATATCCACGGCATAACTAAGACTGCCTATTTCCACCTCTAAAATTGCCCATCTCGGCCCTTGCCTCACTTCATCCACTGTTGAAACCCTCATCCATGCCTTTGTTACCTCTAGACTTGACTATTCCAATGCACTCCTGGCTGGCCTTCTACGTTCTACCTTACGTAAACTTGAGGTCATCCATAACTTGGCTGCCCGTGTCCTAACTCGCACCAAGTCCTGTTCACCTATCACCCCTGTGCTCGCTGACCTACACTGGCTCCCGGTTAAGCAACGCCTTAATTTCAAAATTCTCATCTTTGTTTTCAAATCCCTCCATGGCCTCGCCTCTCCCTATCTCTAATTTCCTCCAGCCCCACAACCCCCCAATATATCTGCACTCCTCTAATTCTGCCCTCTTGAGCATCCCTGATTATAATCGCTGAACCATTGGTGGCCGTACCTTCTGTTGCCTAGGCCTAAGCTCTGGAATTCCCTGCCTAAACCTCTCCGCTTCTCTACCTCTCTTTCCTCCTTTAAGACGCTCCTTAAAACCTACCTCTTTGATCAAGCTTTTGGTCACCTGCCCAAATTTCTCCTTATGTGGCTCAGTGTCAAATTTTTTGTCTTATAACACTCCTGTGAAGCCCCTTGGGATGTTTTACTATGTTAAAGGCGCTATATAAATACATGTTGTTATTGTTATCTTCTGGTAAACAACTGATACCTGTCACTCAATAAATTTGCAATGATTGTGTCACAATCATTATCCTGTTATTCAGGGTGTTAAGTACATGGAGCATCCCAGCTATCCATGTAGCTATGGAAACCCTTTCCAATAAAAATGAACATAAACTCTGCAATATTACGTATTTTAAAGTCCCATTCACCCGTCAGCCCTGTGATGGTCTCATCGCTCAGGAACTAATCAAGTTCCCTTTTAACAGACCAGCAAATCCATATCCAACACTGCATCAGCAGTCTGTTCCAAATGGCAGTGACTCTTTTCTGTACACCTAAGTGGGCAGACGGGGCCCTGAAGAGCAGAAACATTTCCAAGAACCATCTAAACCTTATCCCCAGTGTCTTGGCCAATATTTATCCCTCAATCAACATCACTAATAAAAAACAGATTATCTGGTCAGTATCACATTGCTGTTTGTGGGAGCTTGCTGTGTGCAAATTGGCTGCCGCATTTCCTGCATTACAACTGACTACACTTGAAAAGTACCTCATTAGCTGTAAAGCGGTTTGGGACGTCCTGAGGTTATGAAAGGAGGTATATAAAGGCAAGCTCTTTATTTTTCTTTCACACAATCTCTTGGGAGAGCCAAGAAAAAGAGAAAAACCCGCTGCCAAATCAGGGAAAACTTTCTACAATTTCTTTCTGATTCTCTAACGAAATGAAGCAAAGCTCCAGAAGACTACAGAAGGTCATAAATCCTAATCCCAGGCAAAGAGAATATTAATCTCTATAGCTGGAAATAAAACTTGCATTTATATTGTAACTCTAATGTAGTAAAATGTCCCAAAGCGCTTCATAGGGGTGTAATCAGACAAAAATTGACACTGAACCAAAGAAGGAGACATTAGGACAGGAGAGGTTGGTTTTAAGCAGCTTCTCAAAGGAGGAGAGAGAGGTGCAGAGGTAAAGAGATTTGGGGAGGGAATTCCAGAGCTTAGGGCCTGCAATAAGAAAACATTGTGTCAGCTCCACCGCTACCCAACCAGAATGCAACGCTTGCCTTCAGCAATGATGGCTCTGCTATTGCTATAGCATCTTCATACATGTATAAGGTGAAATTGAACACCTTTGGCATGGCCACCAATGGTGGGGCAAAGGAAGTGGGTGATGCACAAGAGGCCAGAGTTGGAGGATCGCAGAGGTTTGTAGGGCTGGAGGAGGACGACTGAGCCTCCACAGCCCTCTGGGGTAGAGAATTCCAAAGATTCACCACCCTCTGAGTGAAGACATTTTTCCTCATCTCAGTCCTAAATGGCCAACCCCTTATTCTGAGACTGTGACCCCTGGTTCTAGACTCCCCAGCCAGGGGAAACATCCTCCCTGCATCTACCCTGTCAAGCCCTGTAGGAATTTTGTATGTTTCAATGAGATCGCCTCTCATTCTTCTACACTCTAGAGAATATAGGCCTAGTCTACTCAATCTCTCCTCATAGGACAATCTCCCCATCCCAGGAATCAGTCTGGTGAACCTTCGTTGCACTCCCTTTATGACAAGTATATCCTTCCTTAGGTAAGGAGACAAAACTGTACACAATACTCCAGGTGTGGTCTCACCAGGGCCCTATATAATTGCAGTAAGACGCCTTTACTCTTATACTCAAATCTTCTTGTAATAAAGGCCAACATACCATTTGCTTTTCTAATTGCTTGCTGTACCTGCATGTTAACTTTCAATGAGTCGTGTACAAGGACATCCAGGTCCCTCTGAACACCAACATTTCCCAATCTCTCACCATTTAAAAAATACTCTGCTTTTCTATTTTTCCTACCAAAGTGGATAACTTCACATTTCTCCACATTATATTCCATTTTCCATTTTGTTGCCCACCTCGCTTCTCTATATCCCCTTGAAGCCTCTTTGCATCCTCCTCACAACTTACATTCCCACCCAGCTTTGTATCATCAGCAAACTTGGATATATTACATTTGGTCCCCTCATCGAAATCATTGATATAGATTGTGAATAGCTGATGCACTGATCCTTGAGGTACCCCACTAGTAACAGCCTGCCAACCCGAAAATGACCCGTTTATTACTATTACTGCAAATTTGGTTTGCCCAGTCTATATGTAAATTAAAGTCCCCCATGATTACTGTAATACCGGTGTTGCATGCACCTCTAATTTCCTGATTTATACTCTGCCCTACATTACAATTACTGTTTGGGGGCCTATAAACAACTCCCACCAATATTTTCTGTCCCTTGCTGTTTCTTAGCTCCACCCAAACTGATTCTACTTCTTTATTTTTGGAGCTAAGATCCTTTCTCTCTACTGTCTTTATCCCCTCGTCCTTTTCCATTTTGCCTATCTCTTCTAAAAGTTAAGTATCCTGGAATATTTAGTTCACAACCTTGGCCACATTGCAACCACGTTTCCATAATGGCTATTAGATCAAACCTGTTCATTTCTATCTGCGCTATTAATTCATCTATTTTGTTGCGAATGCTTTGCGCATTCAGATGTAGTGCCTTTACCTATGACTTATTTCTATTTTTCCCTGATGTCACCTTACCCACTGATGCCTTATTACCTTTGTTACTCTCTCTGTCCCTTCCTGACCCACTCTGCTTATTTTTATCCAAAACTCTACTCTGCTCTGGAGAAACATAGAAGATAGGAGCAGGAGTAGGCCATTCGGCCCCTCGAGCCTGCTCCGCCATTCAATGAGATCATGGCTGATCATTCAAATTCAGTAACCTGTCCCTGCCTTCTCCCCATATCCCTTGATCCCTTTAGTCTTAAAAAACATATCCAACTCCTTCTTGAATATATTTAATGAATTGACCTCCACTGCCTTCTGTGGTAGAGAATTCCACAGGTTCACCACTCTCTGGGTGAAGAAATTCCTCCTCATCTCTGTCCTAAATGGCTTACCCCTTATCCTTAGACTATGACCCCTGGTTCTGGACTCCCCGGCCATCGGGAACATCCTTCCTGCATTCAGGCTGTCCAGTCTTGTTAGAATTTTATAAGTTTCAATGAGATCCCCTCTCATTCTTCTAAACTCCAGCGAGTATAAGCCCAATCGACCCAATCTCTCCTCATGCGTCATTCCTGCCATCCCAGGTATCAGTCTGGTGAATCTTCGCTGCACTCCCTCCATGGCAAGAACATCCTTCCTCAGATAAGGCAACCAAAACTGCACACGATACTCAAGATGTGGTCTCACCAAGGCCCTGTACTACTGCAGCAAGACATCCTTGCTCCTGTACTCAAACCCTCTCGCTACGAAGGCCAACATACCATTTGCCTTCTTAACCGCCTGCTGCACCTGCATGCTTACCTTCAGCGACTGGTGCACAAGGACACCCAGGTCTCGTTGCACTTCCCCGTTTCCCAATCTATTACCGTTCAGATAATAATCTGCCTTCCTGTTTTTGCCACCAAAGTGGATAACCTCGCATTTATCCACATTATACTGCATCTGCCATGCATCTGCCCAATCACCCAACCTGTCCAAATCATACTGGAGTTTCTCGGCATCCTCCTCACAGCACACACGCCCACCCAGCTTTGTGTCATCTGCAAACTTGGAGATATTACATCTAGTTCCCTTGTCTAGATCATTTATATATACTGTGAACAGCTAGGGTCCTAGGACCGATCCCTGCGGTACCCCACTAGTCATTGCCTGCAACTCGGAAAAAGTGTCGTTTATTCCAACTCTTTGCTTCCTGTCTGCCAACCAGTTCTCTATCCAAGTCAGTACCTTGCCCCCAATCCCATGTGCCTTAACTTTACACGCTAATCTCTTATACTGGACCTTATCGAAAGCTTTCTGCCAGTCCAAATACACCACATCCACTGGTTCTCCCTTATCTATTCTACCAGTTACATCCTCAAAAAATTCTAGTAGATTAGTCAAGCACGATTCACCTTTTGTGAATCCATGTTGACTTTGTCCGATCCTGTCACTGTTTTCCAAGTGCTCTGCTATTACATCTTTTATAATGGACTCTAGCATTTTCCCCACTACCGATGTCAGGCTTACCGGTCTGTAATTGCCCGTTTTCTCTCTACCACCTTTTTTGAATAGTGGGGTTACATTAGCTACCCTCCAATCCATGGGAACTGTTCCAGAGTCTATAGAATTTTGGAAGATGACCAGCAATGCATCTACTATTTCTAGGGCCACTTCCTTAAGTACCCTAGGATGTAGATTATCAGGCCCTGGGGATTTATCGGCCTTCAATCCCGTCAATTTCCCTAACACCATTTCCCTACAAATACTGATTTCTTTCAGTTCCTCCCTTTCATCAGACCCTATATTCCCCGACATCTCTGGGAGGTTATTTGTGTCCTCCTTTGTGAAGACAGAACCAAAATACGTATTTAATTGGTCAGCCATTTCTTTGTTCCCCATTATAAATTCCCCTGATTCTGACTGCAAGGGACCTACGCTTGACTTCACCAATCTTTTTCTCTTCACATACTCTATTTTCCCCCTCTTAATTAATCCCTTTGTCCTCCTTTGCTGAATCCTAAACTGCTCCCAATCCTCAGGTTTACTGCTTTTTCTGGCCAATTTATATGTCTTCTCCTTGGATCTTATGCTATCCCTAATTTCCCTTGTTAGCCACGGTTGAGTCACCTTTTTTGTTTTATTTTTATGCCAAACAGGGATGAACAAATTCTGTAGTTCATCCATGCGATCTTTGAATGTTTGCCATTGCCTATCCACCGTCAACCCTTTGAGTAACATTCCCCAATCAATCCTGCCCAACTCGCGCCTCATACCATCGTAGTTTCCTTTATTTAAATTCAGGACCCTAGTCTCTGAGTCAACTACTTCACTCTCCATCTTAATGAAGAATTCTATCATATTATGATCGTTCCGACCCAAGGGGCCTCACACAACAAGATTGCTCATTAATCCTTTCTCATTACATAATACCCAGTCTAAGATGGCCTGATCTCTAGTTGGTTCCTCGACATATTGGTCCAGGAAACCATCTCGTATACACTCCAGAAATTCCTCCTCCACAGTACTGTTACTAATTTGGTTAGCCCAATCTATATGTAGATTAAAGTCACCCATGATAACTGCTGTGCCCTTATTGTACGCATCTCTAATTTCCCATTTAATGCCATCCCAACCTCCACATTACTGTTTGGAGATCTGTATACCACTCCCACTAACGTTTTCTGCCCCTTGGTATTTCTCAGTTCTACCCATACAGATTCCACATCATCAGAGCTAATATCCTTCCTTTCAATTGTGTTAATCCCCTCTTTAACCAGCAATGCTACCCCACCTCCTTTTCCTTTTTGCCTATCTTTCCTGAATATTGAATACCCCTGGATGTTGAGTTCCCAGCCTTGGTCACCCTGGAGCCATGTTTCCGTAATCCCAATCATATTATATCCGTTTACCTCTATTTGCGCAGCTAATTCATCCACCTTATTACGAATGCTCCTTGCATTAAGACACAAGGCCTTCAGGCTTGCTTTTTTAACACTCTTACACCTTTTAGAATGATTATTTACTGTGGCCATGTTTGATTTAAGCCTTTGATTTCTCTGACTGCCACCTTTGTTTTTCTCCTTCCTTTCTTTTGCTTCTATCCTTGTTTCCCTTTCTTCTGTCTCCCTGCTCAGGTTCCCAATCCCCTGCCATTTTAGTTTAAACCCTCCCCCAGAGCACTAGCAAACACACCCCCTAGGGCATCGGTCCCGGTCCTGCCCAGGTGCAAACCGTCCGGTTTGTACTGGTCCCACCTCCCCCAGAACCGGTTCCAATGTCCCAGGAATTTGAATCCCTCCCCCTTGCACCATTCCTCTAGCCATGTATTCATCTGAAATATCCTTCTATTTCTACTCTGACTAGCACGTGGCACTGGTAGCAATCCTGAGATTACTACCTTTGAGGTCCTATTTTTTAATTTACCTCCTAACTCCCTATATTCAGCTTTTAGGACCTCATCCCGTTTTTTACCTATATCGTTGGTACCTATATGCAGCACAACAATTGGCTGTTCACCCTCCCCTTCCAAAATGTTCTGCAGCCGTTCTGAGACATCCTTGACCCTTGCACCAGGGAGGCAACATACCATCCTGGAATCTCGTTTGCGGCTGCAGAAACGCCTATCTATTCCCCTTACAATAGAATCCCCTATTACTATAGCTCTCCCACTCTTTTTCCTCCCGTCCTGTGCAGCAGAACCACCCACAGTGCCAGGAAGTTGGCTGCTGCTGCCTTCCTCTGATAAGCCATCTCCCTCACCAATATCCAAAGTGGTATATCTGTTTGAGAGGGGGATAGCCACAGGGGACCCCTGCACTACCTGCCTGCGCCTACTACTCTGCCTGGTGGTCACCCATTCTCTTCCTGCCTGTGCAGCCTTTACCTGCGGTGTGACCAACTCCCTAAATGTGTTATCCTCGACCTCCTCAGCATCGCGAATGCTCCAGTATGTATCCACTCGCAGCTCCAGCGCCGCAATGCGGTCTGTCAGTAGCTGCAGCTGGATACACTTCCCGCACACATGGTCGTCAAGGACACAGGAAGTGTCCCCGATTTCCCACATAGCGCAGGAGGAGCATACCACGGGGCCTAGCTCTCCTGCCATGACTTACCCTTTAATTAATTCAAATTAAATTAAATCAAATCAATCCCACCAGCTACACTACAATTAAATGATATACTTAAGGGCCCTGGTTTACCAGCAGTCCCCGCTACACCACAGACACCCTATAAACCACAAAATTTAAGTTTGGAAAAAAGGAGAGAGAGAGAAATACTCACCAACCAATCACTTACCTGCTTTCTGGTGACATCACACTTCGATTACTTTTTACTTCTCTCCCTCCCTCTGAGCTTGGAGATTGGTAAGCCTACCTGCGCCTCTCCCGCTCTTTAAATCGCCGCCGCTGCCTCGCTCCACTCAGGCCTGCCGCTCTGGAGCCTTGACATTTCTCTCACTGCTTTTAAATTTACTCTTTCCTGAATCCTCCCAACCCCCCTTCATTAGTTTAAAGCCCTAGTTATTCGGTTCACCAGGACACTGGTCCCAGCCCGGTTTAAGTGGAGCCCGTCCCAACAGAACAGCTCCCTCTTTCCCCAGTACTGGTGCCAGTGCCCCATGAACTGAAACCCCTTCCTCCAACACCACTCTTTGAGCCACGCATTTAAACTTCTAATCTGTTTGTCCCTATGCCAATTTGCACGTGGCTCAGGTAACAATCCAGAGATTATTACCATTGAGATTCTGCTTTTTAATTTGGATCCTAGCTTCTCAAACTCCCTCAGCAGAACCTCATTCCTAGTTCTACCTATGTCGTTGGTTTCTACGTGGACCAGGACAACTGGATCCTCCCCCTCCCACTCCAAGTTCTCCTCCAGCCGCGAGGAGATGCCTTTAACGCTGGCACTGGGCAGGCAACACAATTTGGATTTCTCGGTCACGGCTGCAGAGAACAGTATCTATCCCCCTGACTATACTGCCCCCTACCGCAACTACATTCCCTTTCACTCCCCCCCACTTGAATGGCCTCCTGCACCATGGTGCCATGGTCAGTTTGCTCATCCATCCTGCAGGCTTACCTCATCCACACAGGCACCAAGAACCTCATACCTGTTGGACAAGGGCAAAGGCTGAGGCTCCTCCAGCACTGCACCTTGTGTCCCCTTACCTGCCTGAGTTGCAGTCACACCCTCCTGTCCCTGACCACTAACCAGACCTGTATCACTACCTAACCTAAGGGGTGTGACTGCCTCCTGGATCAAAGTGTCCAGGTAACTCTCCCTATTTTTGATGCCCTGCAATGCCTGCACCTCAGACTCCAGCTCAAAAACTCTGAGCTGACGTTCCTCAAGATGCAGGCATTTACTGCAAACGTGGTTGTCCAGGATCACAATACTCTCCGCATGCTGCAGTTGCGGCACACCTCCTGCACTGCCATCCCTATATGACCTTGTTTTATTTAATTCAATTTAATTAAATTTGTAATTAGGTCACTTAGTTTGCAGTGTAGTTTCTAGATTAAGTTATGGGTACTGAAATTAACTGTCTCCACTAGTCCTATCACCATCTCGTCTCATTTTGAATACCTCTTAATGTCTCTGCACTTCTCTTTTGTTCTCTCCCAGCCTCCAAACTGGCCTTTTAATTTGTTTCATTTCCTGTGCTTTTTAAGTCTTGACAAAGGGTTTTGACCTGAAACGTTGACTCTATTTCTCTCTCCACCGATGCTGCCTGGCCTGCTGAGTTTCTCCAGCATTTTCTGTTGTTATACTGAAATTAACTATCTACCTGTAACACAAAGCACTACAAGTAGTGTAGGCAAAAAGCAGCAACTCCTTCCCCCTCTTCTCCGAATTCCCACTCTTTCCAAATTCCCAAGTAAAACACTCTGGGGAAAAAATTGAGTCGCGCCCCCACTGGGGAGCTACTTTTAGAGGCCCGAAAAAATTAGCACCCCCTCGACCGATTTTCCCAGGAAGCGCCCCGCGTCCGTCTTGGGGCGCTGCGAGGTAATATCGTGGCGCTACATACCGCGGTACTGCAGGCCTTCCTCCCCTTATTAAAGGGGAGGGGCCTGGCGCAGTGCGTCCCGGCGCCCAGATGGGCCACCAGGAATTGGGAGTGCCGGGCTCACGGAGAACAGCCGACACCCCGCGGGGACGGCAATGGGGGCAGGTGATGGCAGGCGGCCAGCAACAAAAATGGCCGCCCGCCACCTCCCCTTTAACTAGCGCCGCCCCGGCCGCAATAGGCCCTCTGACCCCGTCAGACATAGCGCCCGGCAGTAAGTCGGGGCGCTACCGAAGTTCGCGGCCGGGGCGCGAGCGAGTCGCTGCGCACGGTGATGTCGTCATCGCCGGCGGCTCAGCGCCACGGGGCGCTAACGGTTACACCGCCGCTAACCTCCCGCTGAATTTCGCAGGAGGCGTTGGTGGCACCGCGCCCAGGCGCTAGTTGCTTTGTGCCCCATTAGCGCCTTCTTAGGGAGCTAATGGGAGGCGCAAAGCAACCGAATTTTTCCCCCTCTGTTTAAGTACACTCCGTTTTAATCTCGCTCTGTGCAGACCATCCAAATAACTAATGAAAATGATGAAAGGCAATGGTCTCAGCACGGCGTCTTGTGAAACTCCACTCATGATTAGGCCCCACTCAGATCCATTCCTATTAATGGCAAGCTCTGCCTGGATGTAACAGCTCATTGGTGTAGAGTAACTACATTACAGTTTCAGTGGTATGTTTGGTCCAGATAAATGCAACTGATTTTTTTTTGCCATTGGTGCTGGTAACTACATGACTGTAACAATGAATGCCATCCTAATGACAAAGTGACATCACAGGTAAGTTTTATCTGATTTTTCTTGGGCTAAATAAAGCCCTTTAAAAATGTGTTACCAAGTTCATAATAAATAGAAATATTGGGATGGGAAGTTTTGACATTTTCTTTTATTGTAAAAATAATGGAGCTATATGTAGTACCGATAGGTGAGAAATGGAACGTCTCAGATATATCAATGTGTTAGGAGAACCCTGTGGCATTGTTCACTTCCTCTTCTTTCGTATAGTAGTAGCAAAGCAAATCAAATGTCAATATCTAAGTCAGATATCCAGGCCAAAGCTTCTGGTGTAACAGCGTGGATATCTTGTAGGCTGCCTGCAAATTTCCTGTGAGGGCAGTGCCCAATGATGTGCTCCAGGGTCTGATTAGGAGCTCCACAGTCACATGACGGGGATGCCTTAATCTTCCATCTATGGAGAAGGTGGCAGCATCTACCATGACCAGTTCTGAGGCGGTTGATGCTTGTCCACTGTTTGCAAGGAAGGTTTGATCCTTCAAGTTGTAATGTGGGGTTCTCTATAAGGAATCCATTCCGTATGTCATTGTTCTTCCGGTCATCGAGGCTAAGGGGAGATTGCTGAAGGGCTTCGGTGACGGTCCAAAATGGCCTTCTAGATTTGAGACGGGTTGGTGGTAGGTTGTTCAAGTCGGCCTGGATCAGCATGTCTTTGCTGGTGTAGCGGTTGTAGTCTCTGGAGACTACATATTCGCGATGTAGGTGTGGTGTGATGTTTGCAAGCTCGGGCAGCCAAGGTATTGGTGTCAATAAAAGCGTACCGCTGATTATTCTTATAGTAGAATTCAGCTGGACATTAACAGATTTGACATGTGGACTTGATAGCCATGCCAGAGACAAGTACTCCGCTGTAGAGTACACCAGGGTGAGTGCTGCCGTACGGAGGGTTTGAGCGTCTGCTCCCCATGTGGATCCGGCAAGTTTCCGGATCAAGTTGACCCTACTCTTTAGTTTCTTCCCAAGGATCTAGAGATGTTGTCTATATGACAGGGTACGATCAAGCGTGACTCCTAAATAGGAGGGTTTTTGGCATGGTTTACCTCTGCGCCGCAAAAGGACACTTTCAAAGCTTGGTTTGCTTGATAGGTGTTGAGGTGGAATGTCGAGGTGACAGTATTTTGCAGGTTTGACTGAAGTTGCCATCAGCGGAAGTAGGCCTCCATCCTCTGTAAATCACTGGTCAGGGTCTCCTCGGTGATGGACAGATTCATGTTTTGCATGGCCAAGGCAATGTCATCAGCGTATACGAACTTGTGGGACTCTGTTTCGGGCAGGTCACAGGTGTAAACGTTGAATAATATGGATGCCAGGACAGAACCCTATGGGAGTCCGTTGTTCAATGTCCTCTATCTGCTCTTCTGGGTGCCAGAGTACACATAGGCTGAATCAGAATAAAAGGAAAATATTTTCAACTAGACTTAGATCATCAAGACTAGCTGCGTGACAACTGACAGGATATAATGTCACTGAATATCACCTTCTTAAAAAGTGGCTGCGACTAACAGCTTTTAGAACATCATATACAAGAGCATTTACAACTCACAATGGTAGGAATTTGCTCTGTGGTTCAGGGACAAGCACCACTCACCCACAGTTTGCCTTATTCTATCTGCAGTGACAATCTTGGCTTTTCTTGGCTTATTTCTGACCATCTTGCTTCCCAGAGGGTATTGCTTAAATAATGGCATTCTTGGATCTTAACATGTAATTTTCAACAAGTTTATACTCTGTTCTTTGACCCGGTGTCAGCTTTGGCTCAGTGGTCGCACACTTGCTTCTGAACCAGAAGGTTGTGAATTCAATTCCCACTCCAGAGACTTGAGTACCTAATTTAGATTGACACTTCGGGAGCGATTTTCCCAGCCCCGAGGAGGCGGGTTTGGAGGCGGGACAGTTGGCAAAATGGCAAAAACTGAGAGCGGGTTCGGAACCTGCCTCCGTGCAATTTTGCCAGAGGCGGGTTTGATGGGTGCAATTCGGTCCCATCTCCATCAGTCAGGAGAGGTAGTTAAGACCCTTAAATAGTAGTTCAGGGCCTCTATAATCCTACTTTGACAGGCCTTCGTTATTTTACCACATTTTCAGCATGTTGCACGACCCTCCTAAGCCACGCTAGCTAATCCTGGCGGGTTGACAAGTGGGTGGCTTCCTCACAGCTACAGCTCCACCATTAAAACGGAGCTTTCATCAGGGAGCAGTTGCAGGTGGCAGAACTTTTAGCAGGCCTACCGAAGTCGGAGGTGCTGCAGCTTCTATCTCTCAACTGTGGGACCTCCTTGGAAGACCCTCTCCCCGCTTGGACTAAGTGCTTCCCCAACGGAGGTATCTGCCAGCAGCATGGGAACCATTTATTTCCTTTCACCATGGACCTCAGATTCGGATGAGTCACAGCAGCAGCAGAACCAGGCAGCTCAGCAGCAAGAGCCCCAACCTCCTGCTCACCCACCTGATGCTGCACAGGGCAGAAGGCGCCTGCGCATGGAAGCACACCGTGCAAGGAATACGCTCATCCTGGCCAGATTTGCATAGGTTGCCCATTGTGGCATATATGCTTGGCTCCTTCTTAACACATGATAGACAATGGACATGACTCTCTGGTCTCCTTTCACTCTGACCACCAACCTGACCACGCAAGTTTCACAGAGCCCGCAATGTGGAGCTGCCTAAGCCGAAATAACAGATGCCATCACGCCAACAGTTTGCCATCACCTAATTTTAATACATTCCCACAGGGATGGCATTTCATCAATAAACAGAAACAATCATCCAACCTGCACACAGATCTGGAGGTTATATCCCTTGCCAGCTGGACCCACACAACCTTGGTTTCTTTGGGAGGCCTCTTCCTCCCAGATGAGGGGAAGAGCACCTCCCTGCGAGCTCTCGCCCCCTCAATCAGCATACCCAGCACCTCATCCGAGAACCTCGGGGAGGCCCTTGCCTTGGAGCTGGCCATTCTTGAAGGGATAACAGCTTGGAGGTGTTGCAGCATCGACCAAAAACCAGTGGAATGAGCCAAGGCAGCAAGCAGCCCTTAAATGAAGCTGGATAAGTGATGTCAGCAGAGGCGAGTTTCAGTCCCAAAAGACTAATTGGCCCAGAGGAACCCACAGCTCTGAAAGTAACTGGCCAATTTGGGGAAAATCGCAAATTTTTCCCACCTCTCAGTGGAGGTGGGTTTGGAACCCACCCAAACCGAAACCCGCCTCCATTGGGAAAATCGCGCCCTTCAGTACAGAACTGAGGAGTTGTACTGCCGGAGATGCCTTTTTTTAGCTGAGAAGTTAGACTGAGGACCCACTGCCTGCTCAGGTGGATGTAAAAGATCCCATTGCACTATTCGAAGCAGAGCAGGGGAATAGCCTTGCCAATATTTATTCCTCAATGAACACCACTAAAACTGATTATCTGGTTATTATTTCATTGCTGTTTATGGAACCTTGCTGTGCGCAAATTGGCTGCCGCGTTTCCTACCTTATAACAGCGACGACACTTCAAAAGTACTTCATTAGTTGTAAAGCGCTTTGGCACTTATATAAATACAAGTTCTTTCTTTTCTTTCTTTAATTTCTCTTCCCTCAGCTTAAAAGTTTTTATTCTGAAAAACAGAATGTTGTGATTATTCCAAGTTGAAGGATCTGTGAACACCAAGTGCTCATGAAGGAATTCCTGAATGGTGTACATAACTTTACCTTAACAACCTGACAGAGTTCTGTGCAAACCACAATATAACCTTCTTATATTTCATGTCTTTGAAGAATGCAGTGCATTGGGAACATCTTATTCTGATTTTACAAAAGCCTCTTTAAAATGATCTTTGAAATCATTTTTCAAAGTAACATAAGTTTATAATCATACTTGTAAACAGTCAATTAAATAAGGCTGCAGAACATACATATAGAGGAATCTATTGCATATACAGGAAACTTTGTTATATCCGGCACCGACGGGACCGAGCTGTTGCCGATCTATCAAAACTGCCGGACATACCAGCGTTAATGTTGAAGCATACGGAGGTTTTCATCTCCGTATCGGGCAACAAACACTGTCTAAACAGTCGGCCATACCTTGGAAGCGTCTCTGAAGCTGTTGCTAAGCTACAGAGAGACTTTGCAGAGCCTGACTGTTGGAAAAAAAAAGCCACAAGAAGAAAAAAAACCTAACAAAACGGCTACTGATTTCTGCCGGTAGATCGAGGTTTCCGGACATACAACCTCCGGATAAACCAAAGTCTCCTGTAAATACAAGTCTTTTTCAGGATTTTTGTCTTCCAACTCGAATATCTTTTGTTGTCTACTTATTTCCGCTATCCCTCATTTACATACATTCTTTTAATCCCATTAGTTTTATCTATGGGCTGGATCTTGCTGGAACTGGAGCATACATTGTTAGATTTTTTTCCTGCACCCTTCAGCTCGAAATTTTTTTGTGCCGTAACTTGCTGCGAGTGTGAGCTGGTAACAGTGTAGCGAGAGCAATGGGGAGTCTGGGACCTTTGTTAATGGTGGGACTAACAGTGTATCTCCTTAAATAATAAGATTTAAAGATTGAGAATGAAACAGAGGAGCAACGGAGAAGGAGGGTGAATTAGAGTCAAACCTGGTACAGAAAGAGAAATTGATGCGCCATCAATTACTCAAAAGACTGAGGTTGAGCGAGTAACAACCAGGCTTTTATTAACTAAAGAATGAAGGTCTTGTCTCGAGTGGTCGACCCGTCCAGAATACTAAGGGACTGGGAGGTAGTCACTTATATACCTGGAGTAGTGGGAGGAGTCAGCCGAGGCATGTCCAGACCTGTACCTAGTGGAATACACATACAGACACAGACAGGTATAACAGTGGTTTACCACATTCACCCCTTGTTTAAAAATGAGTCCGGCGGGGTGAAGTGTATTTAAAAGTTCGTGTATTGGAGTCTCTCCGGAGGTCTTGTCTGCCGCTGTGATCGACGTGGCGACGGCAGGGGTGGTGGAGCTTCTGGCGTCGCGTCCCGTCCCGTGTAGGCTGAGGCCCTGGAGTGTAGTCCTCGTGGGTGACGGTCCAAGGCGAGCCGGCTGCTGGGGTTGGATATCGGGTCATGGGGGGGGGTGGTGGTAATGGGTAGTGGGTTACAGCGGTCCCCGAGGGTGCGAGGTCTCGTATGGAGACTGTGTCCTCCCGCCCGTCCGGGTACGCAATGTAAGCGTACCGGGGGTTGGCGTGGAGGAGGTCGACCCTCTCGACCAGGGGGTCCGTTTTATTGGCCCTCACGTGTCTTCTCAGTAGTACCGGCCCTGGGGACGTCAGCCATGGCGGTAACGATGTCCCCGATGTGGACTTCCTTGGGAAGACAAACATTTTCTCGTGAGGGGTGGCATTGGTGGCAGTGCAGAGCAGTGACCGAATCGAGTGGAGCGCATCGGGCAGCACCTCCTGCCAGCGGGAGGTCGGAAGGCCCCTAGACTTTAAGGCTAGTAGGGCGGCCTTCCAAACTGTTGCATTCTCTCTTTCCACCTGTCCGTTCCCCTGGGGGTTGTAACTGGTGGTCCTGCTTGTGGCTATACCCCGAGCGAGCAGGTACTGGCGGAGTTCGTCGCTCATAAACAATGAGCCCCGGTCGCTATGGATATAGCTGGGGAAACCAAACAGGGTGAAGAGGCTGTTCAGACATTTAATGACCGTGGCACTGGTCATGTCCGGGCAGGGGATAGCGAGCGGGAAACGGGAGTACTCGTCAATGATGTTGAGGAAGTACACATTGCGGTCGGAGGAGGGGAGAGGCCCTTTAAAATCGACGCTCAGGCGTTCGAAAGGGCGAGTGGCTTTTATCAGGTGGGCTCTGTCTGGTCTATAAAAGTGCGGTTTGCACTCAGCGCAGACTTGGCAGTTCTTGGTCATGGTCCTGACCTCCTCGATGGAGTAAGGCAGGTTGCGGGCCTTGATGAAGTGGAAGAACCTGGTGACCCCCGGGTGGCAGAGGTCATTGTGGAGGGCCCTCAGCCTATCGATCTGCGCGCTGGCGCAGGTGCCACGCGATAGGGCATCTGGGGGTTCATTGAGCTTCCCAGGCCGGTACAAGATCTCGTAATTGTAGGTGGAAAGTTCGATTCTCCACCTCAAGATCTTGTCATTTTTGATTTTGCCCCTCTGCTTGTTGTTGAACATAAAAGCAACTGAACGCTTGTCAGTGAGCAGGGTAAATCGTTTTCCGGCCAGGTAGTGCCTCCAATGACGCACAGCCTCCACAATAGCCTGGGCCTCCTTCTCGACCGCGGAGTGTCTGGTCTCCGGGCCCTGGAGGGTTCGTGAGAAGAATGCCACAGGTCTCCCCGCCTGATTAAGGGTGGCGGCCAGAGCGAAGTCGGACGCATCGCTTTCCACCTGGAAGGGGATGGATTCGTCCACTGCGTGCATGGTGGCTTTGGCAATGTCCTCCTTGATACGGTGGAAGGCCAAGCGGGCCTCTGCCATCAGGGGAAAAGAGGTGGTTTTGATCAGCGGACGGGCTTTGTCTGCATAGCAGGGGACCCACTGAGCGTAGTAGGAAAAAAACCCTAGGCACCTCTTCAGAGCTTTTAGGCAGTGGGAGTTCCATAAGGGGACGCATCCAGTCCGGGTCGGGACCGATGACCCCGTGTTCCACAACACAGCCAAGGATGGCAAGGCGGTCTGTGCGGAATATGCACTTCTCCTTGTTATATGTCAGGCTCAGGAGTTGGGCGGTGCGGAGGAATTTCTCGAGGTTTGCGTCATGGTCCTGCAAGTCATGGCCGCAGATGGTCACATTGTCTAGGTACGGGAAAGTGGCCTGCAGCACGTTTTGATCGACCATCCGGTCCATCTCCCTTTGGAAGACGGAGACCCCATTGGTAACCCCGAAGGGAACCCTAAGGAAGTGATAGAGGTGGCCGTTTGCCTCAAAAGCAGTATACTGGCGGTCTTCAGGGCGGATGGGGAGCTGGTGGTACGCTGATTTCAGGTCAATGGTCGAAAAGACGCGGTACTGCACGATCTGATTGACCATGTCAGCTATGCGGGGGAGTGGGTAGGCGTCCAGCAGGGTGTAGCGGTTTATTGTTTGGCTGTAGTCGATGACCAGGCGTTGTTTCTCGCCGGTCTTAACGACCACAACCTGGGCTCGCCAGGGGCTGGAGCTGCCCTCAATAATCCCCTCCTTCAGGAGCCGCTCCACTTCGGTTTTGATGAAAACCCTGTCCTCGGCACTGTATCGCCTGCTCTTTGTGGCGATGGGCTTACAGTCGGGGGTGAGGTTAGCAAACAGTGCGGGGGGTGGGACTCTGAGTGTGGAGAGGTTGCATCTGGTGCACGGCGGGCAATTTGGAGGCTGCTGGCTGCGGACTGTGAGTGGGGGGAGGGGGCCACCGTACGCCAGCATAACGCTTTTGAGGTGGCACTGGAAATCCAACCCCAGTAGGACGGCAGCGCAGAGGTCGGGCAGGACCAGGAGTTTAAAATTATTGAACACAGTCCCGTCTACTACTAGTGTCACCACGCAGTAGCCGCCAATGTCCGCTGACTGGGACTCGGAGGCCATAGAAATCCGCTGGTGCGCAGGCAGGACTGGGAGAGAGCAACGCCGCACCGTGTCGGGGTGGATGAAGCTCTCTGTGCTCCTGGAGTCAAAAAGGCAGTTTATTGCATGGCTGTTTATCTTAACGTCCATTTTGGACCGAGCTAGTTGGTGCGGTCTCGTTTGGTCCAGCGTAACAGAGGCCAGCGTAGGGGTCGGTGTGTCGCTGCGGGTATCAGATGGGGGGGGGGTTGGCGGTCTGCTGCGTCCCGGCTGGTGTCCAAGATGGCGGCGTCCATGATTCCCATGTGGCTGGAGTCGTCCAAGATGGCTGCTGCGGTGGTTCGCACATGGCTGGGGAGGCCCAAGATGGCGGCCCGCACGGCCCACACGCGGCGCTGTTGGGGGCCCAAGATGGCGGCTCGCACGGCCCACACGCGGCGCTGCTGGCGTTCGGGGTGGCTTTGGCCTTGCAGACGCTAGCGTAGTGTCCCTTTTTCCTGCAGCCCGAGCAGGTCGCATTCTTCGCCGGGCAGCGCGCTCTGGGGTGTTTGGCCTGGCCACAGAAGTAGCATTTCTGGACTTGGGATACTGCTGTCTGGCTTTGGGACACTGCTGCGGTAGTTGGGCCGTTGTTGGGCTGTGGCTGGGGTGGCACGGTGCTATGGGGCTGTCCTACCGTGTCCCAGGTTGTCGTTCCCCGTGGCGTCCACGGTGCAGAGGAGTAGGCTTCCATGCCCCGGTAGGCTGCGTCCAGCGTTAGTGCGATTTCGGAGGCTTTGTCGAGGGTGAGGTCACTCTGCTCCAGCAGTCGCTGTCGGGTGTAGTTGGACCTGTGGCCCGCTACGAAGGCATCCCGGATCAGTTCCTCCGTGTACTTAGCGGGCGTTACCGCCTTACACCCACAGGCCCGGCCAAGCACGGACAGTGCTTGGAGGTATTCCTCAGTCGATTCCCCAGGTTGTTGCTTGTGACTCCCCAGAAGGTGCCTGGCGTATACTTCATTCACAGGGCGTGTGTACTGGGTCTTGAGGAGCTGGAGGGCGGCTGTGTACGAGGTCGCGTCCCGGATGACTGAGTACACTCGGTGGTTCACCTTGGAGATCAGGACAGACAGTTTGTCCGCATCCGTTACGACCGCAGTGGAGGCAGTCAGGAATGTCTCGAAGCACGTGAGCCAGTGAGCAAACTTGGTGGAAGCGTCCGCTTCCCGACTGTCCAGGTCCAGGCATGCTGGTGTGAGGATCTTCTCCATTATAAAAAATTTAGTTAATAAAATTGATGCGCCATCAATTACTCAAAAGACTGAGGTTAAGCGAGTAACAACCAGGCTTTTATTAACTAAAGAATGAAGGTCTTGTCTCGAGTGGTCGACCCGTCCAGAATACTAAGGGACTGGGAGGTAGTCACTTATATACCTGGAGTAGTGGGAGGAGTCAGCCGAGGCATGTCCAGACCTGTACCTAGTGGAATACACATACACATACAGACAGGTATAACAGTGGTTTACCACAGAAATAAAGAGAGGGAAAGAAAGACTGGATTCAGAGGGTGAGAAAAAAGAGACAGAAAGGAAAAGTAAGAAAAAATATTTAAAAATTTAAAATTTGACATTTTTAAAATCTCCAACAACAATTCACTACATGCAGGAATGAGATTGAACACTTCAAATTATTCCCATTCTGAGTCAGAGAGGTTGATTGGGTTGGATTAACAATTATCATGTTGATAAAAAGGTACTTATGCTCTTAATTACCAGACTTAACTTTCTGAAAATAAGAATTACCTAAAAATAAGGGGGAAGAGCGCGGTGTTTTTCGACCAACTAGTTCTGCAGTTTCACAATTCATGGCGTATCTCTTAATCCCCTGAACTTGCTGGCCGATTTGCACATTAGTAACAGCGTGCTTCATTTTTCTAGCAAGATTGGCCCTATAGCTTCCCCCTTATTTTTAAGTACTTGCTCGATTTGTACATTAAACTCTCCACAGAAAGTTAAGTCTGGTAATTAAGAGCATAAGTACCTTTTTATCAACGTGATAATTGTTAATCCAACCCAATCAATCTCTCTGACTCAGAATGGGAATAATTTGAAGTGTTCAATCTCATTCCTGCATGTAGTGAATTGTTGTTGGAGATTTTAAAAATGTCAAATTTTAAATTTTTAAATATTTTTTCTTACTTTTCCTTTCTGTCTCTTTTTTCTCACCCTCTGAATCCAGTCTTTCTTTCCCTCTCTTTATTTCTCTTTCTCTACCGGGTTTGACTCTAATTCACCCTCCTTCTCCGTTGCTCCTCTGTTTCATTCTCAATCTTTAAATCTTATGTAAATTCATAGCGTAGACTCGTATCAAGGTTATATTGCATTAGTTTAATTCTATTTTTGTTTTTTGTGCCTATGCTTTCTGGTGAAAGTACCTTCTTGTCCACACTCCAGAACATGGCTATACTGCCTATAGTTTTGTAGGCTCGCATTGACTGCTGCTTTGTAACTCAAAATAGGCATTTCCAGCCCATTATTGGTTGTCATTTCTGTTACCAGATGGGTAAGAGAAGTGTTCTTGCCTTATTCCGAGGGAGTTTAAAGTCTGTTACTAAATCTCAATTTATATGAGAAAATATGAAAGGGCTGTAGTGCAATGTAATGGTGGTCCTTGCAAGAAAGTGAGTCTCTAAATTGGTTACAAAACATGACAATAGTGTTCAATTACAGTCGCATAAACAACTTAATTGTTATTCTTTAATAAAAATGCCAATTTTTTTGTCTTTTTAAAAGTTTTTATACTATCAATATGATATGTTGCCTGTAATACATTTACCAATGGATTGCAGGCTTGCAATCTAATTTCTCAAAGATATGAAACACAAGAAAGCTTGTATTACAGTTTATGCACCAATTTTCTGCATTTTGGCGATAGTGGTAGTGATACTAAAGCAACTGTAAGATACCCCATTTGTGTATACAGATATATGCAGGATTAGGATTTGGTTTAATCTGAAATGATTAATTAAGGTTTTTGTTTTGACTTATATAAAACTTGTGGATTTTGTACTGTAGCTAGAAATAATAAAATGGTTCAATTGTTAATTCCCATGGTGCTTTAGGGTTTAATGTATCAGTGCACAATTTATCTGATGGCTGTTTATTTTCTGCTGAAGTGCAAGATGTGTCATTCGTGCTGTTTACTTACATAAGAACATAAGAAATAGGAGCAGGAGTAGGCCAATCGGCCCCTCGAGCCTGCTCTGCCATTCAATAAGATCATGGCTGATCTGATCCTAACCGCCAATCCACTATCACAGAACCATCTCCTGAATCTAACAGAATTAGACACACGAAATAGGAGCAGGATCAGGCTACACGGCCCCTGGGCCCGCTCCGCTACCCACAGGGCCATGACCGATCCGAACCTAGACTCATGTCCAAATTCCTGCCCGCTCCCCGTAACCCTTAATTCCCTTTACTTCTAGGAAACTGTCTATTTCTGTTTTAAATTTATGTAATGATGTAGCTTCTACAGCTTTTTGGGGCAGCATATTCCATGGACCTACCACCCTCTGAGTGAAGTAGTTCCTCCTCATCTCAGTTTTGAAAGAGCAGCCCCTTATTCTAAGACTATGCCCCCTAGTTCTAGTTTCACCCATCATCGGGAACATCTTCCCCGCATCCACCCGATCCAACCCCTTCACAATCTCATATGTTTCAATAAGATCGCCTCTCATTCTTCTGAACTCCAATGAGTAGAGTCCCAATCTACTCAACCTCTCCTCATATGTCCATCCCCTCATCCCCGGGATTAACCAAGTGAACCTTCTTTGTACTGACTCAAGAGCAAGTATGTCCTTTCTTAAGTATGGACACCAAAACTGTACGCAGTATTCCAGGTGCGGTCTCACCAATACCTTGTACAACTGAAGCAATACCTCCCTATTTTTATATTCTATCCCCCTAGCAATGAAAGCCAACATTCCATTGGCCTTCTTAATCACTTGCTGCACCTGCATACTAACCTTTTGAGTTTCGTGCACCAGGACCCCCAGATCCCTTTGTACTTCAGTATTTTCCAGTTTCTTGCCATTAAGATAATAACTTGCTCTACGATTTTTCCTGCCAAAGTGCATAACCTCACACTTTCCAGTATTGTATTCCATCTGCCAAATCTCTGCCCCCTTACTTAGCCTGTCTATGTCCCCTTGCAGGTTTTTTATGTCCTCCTCACTCACTACTTTCCCTCCCATCTTAGTATCATCTGCAAACTTTGATATGTTACACTCGGTCCCCTCCTCCAAATCGTTAATATAGATTGTAAAGAGTTGGGGACCCAGCACTGACCCCTGTGGAACACCACTAGTTACTGATTGCCAGTCTGAGAATGAACCATTTATCCCAACTCTCTGCCTTCTGTTAGATAGCCAATCCTCTACCCATGCCAGAATATTACCCCCAATCCCGTGATTTTTTATCTTAAGCAATAATCTTTTGTGTGGCACCTTGTCAAATGCCTTTTGGAAGTCTAAATACACTACGTCCACTGGTTCCCCTTTATCCACCCTATACGTTACTTCCTCAAAGAACTCCAACAAATTTGTCAAACATGACTTCCCCTTCATAAAACCATGCTGACTTTGTCCTATTAAATTATGATTATCCAAATGTCCTGTTACTGTCTCCTTAATAATGGACTCCAAAATTTTACCTACCACAGATGTTAGGCTAACCGGTCTATAGTTTCCAGCCTTCTCTGTCTACTGCCCTTTTTAAATAAGGGTGTTACATTAGCAGTTTTCCAGTCTGCCAGGACCTTTGCCGAGTCCAGGGAGTTTTGGAAAATTATTACCAATGCATCCACAATCCCTACCGCCACTTCCCTCAAGACCCTAGGATGTAAGCCATCAGGTCCAGGTGATTTATCCGCCTTGAGTCCCATTATTTTACCGAGTACCACTTCCTTAGTGAGTTTGATCGTGTTTAGCTCCTCCCCCCCCCCCTGTTTGTCCAGTGTTGGGATATTCTTAGTGTCTTCTACTGTAAAGACTGATGTAAAATATTCATTCAGTGTTTTTGCCATCTCCATATTTCCCACCATTAATTTCCTGGTCTCATCCTCTAAGGGACCAACATTTACTTTAGCCACCCTTTTTCTTTTTATATAACTATAAAAACTCTTACTATCTGTTTTTATATTTTTTGCTAATTTACTTTCATAACCTATCTTCCCTTTCTTAATCAATCTTTTTGTTATTTTTTGCTGTCTTTTAAAGTTTTCCCAATCCTCTATCCTCCCACTAGATTTGGCTACCTTATATGCCCTTGTTTTTAGTCGAATACTATCCTTAATTTCTTTACTTAGCCACGGATGGCTGTCTTTTCTTTTACACCCTTTTCTTCTCAGTGGAATATATATTTTTTGGAAGTTGTAAAATAACTCCTTAAATGTACACCACTGATCATGTATCGTCTTACCCTTTAATCTATTTTCCCAATCCACTCTACTCAATTCCGCTCTCATACCTTCATAGTCTCCTTTATTCAAGCTTAGCACGCTTGTTTGAGATCCGACCTTCTCACCCTCTAATTGAATGTGGAATTCAACCATGTTATGGTCACTCATTCCAAGGGGATCCTTTACTAGGACATTTTTAATTAATCCTGTCTCGTTACACAGGACCAGATCTAAGGTTGCTTGCCCCTTGGTCGGTTCAGTTACATACTGCTCAAGAAACCCATCCCTAATACACTCAATGAACTCATCCTCAAGGCAGCCCTGCCCAATTTGATTTGTCCAATTAATATGATAGTTAAAGTCCCCCATAATTATAGATGTTCCCTTATTACAAGCCTCAACTATTTCCTGATTGATACTCCGTCCAACAGAGTTGCCACTGTTCGGAGGCCTATAGACTACGCCCACTAGTGTTTTTTTCCCCTTATTATTCCTTACCTCCACCCAAACTGTTTCATTATCCTGATCTTTTGACCCAATATCATTTCTCTGTATTAGTGATTCCTTCCTTTATTAACATAGCCACCCCACCTCCCCTTCCTTCCTGCCTGTCCTTCCTGATCGTTAAATAACCTGGTATGTTTAATTCCCAGGCATTGTCACCCTGCAGCCATGTTTCTGTAATGGCCACAAGATCATACCCATATGTAGTTATTTGTGCCATTAACTCGTCTATTTTGTTACGAATGCTACGTGCATTCAGATAGAGAACTTTCAAAGATGTTTTGTGACACTTAGTTCCTGCTTTTGCCCTTTTTATTACTTTACCTTTTACTCCATACCTTCTGCCCCTTCCTGACACGCTCTGGTTTTTAATTTCCCCACTGCTACCTAAGTCTATGACCTTCTCTGTTGTCATTTTTATTATTTGCTCTCTAGGAACCTCCCCCCCACTAGTTAGTTTAAAGCCCTCTCTACAGCCCTAGTTATATGATCCGCCAGGACTCTAGTCCCAGCACTGGCCAAGTGAAGCCCGTCCCAACGGAACAGCTCCCTCCTGCCCCAGTACTGGTGCCAGTGTCCCAGGAAGCAAAACCCATTTCCCCCACACCAGTCTTTGAGCCACGCATTTAACTCTCTAATTTTATTTGTCCTAGCCAAATTCGCTCGTGGCTCAGGTAATAATCCAGAGATTATTACCCTTGTGGTTCTGCTTTTTAATTTGGCCCCTAGCTGCTCAAACTCCCTCAGCAGAACCTCCTTCCTTGTCCTATCTGTGTCGTTGGTACCAACATGGACCACGACAACTGGATCCTCCCCCTCCCACTCCAAGTTTCTCTCCAGTCCAGAGGAGATGTCCTTAACCCTGGCACCGGGCAGGCAACACAGCCTTCGGGACTCTCGCTCTCGGCTGCAAAGAACTCTATCTATCCCCCTAACGATACTATCCCCTACCACTACAACATTTCTTTTAACTCCCCCCACTTGAATGGCCCCCTGCTCCACGGTGCTGTGGTCAGGTTGCTCATCCTCCCCGCAGTCCCTGTTCCCATCCTCACAGGGAGTAAGAGCCTCGAACCTGTTGGACAAGTGCAAGGGCTGCGGCTCCTTCTTTTTGTCAATACATTGGAAACGTTAGTTTTGAGATAGGAAATGGGACAATGACCAAGATGATTAGTTACATGCTTAATGGTAAACAAGTTAACATCTGATTTTTATTTTTATTCATTCATGGGATATGGGCATCGCTGGCAAAGCCAGCATTTATTGCCCATCCCTAGTTGCCCTTGAGAAGGTGGCGGTGAGCCGCCTTCTTGAACCACTGCAGTCCGTGTGGTGAAGGTACTCCCACAGTGCTGTTAGGGAGGGAATTCCAGGATTTTGACCCAGCGACCATGAAGGACTGGCGATATACTTCCAAGTCAGGTTGGTGTGTGACTTGGAGGAGAACTTGCAGGTGGTGGTGTTCCCATGCGCCTGCTGTCCTTCTGGGTGGAAGAGGCCGCGGGTTTGAGAGGTGCTGCCGAAGAAGCCTTGGTGAGTTGTTGCAGTGCATCTTGTAGATGGTACACACTGCAGCTACGGTACGCCAGTGATGAAGGGAGTGAATGTTTAAGGTGGTGGATGGGGTGCCAATCAAGCGGGCGGCTTTGCTTTGGATGGTGTCGAGCTTCTTGGGTGTTGTTGGAGCTGCACTCATCCAGGCAAGTGGGGAGTATTCCACCACACTCCTGACTTGTGCCTTGTAGATGGTGGAAAGGCTTTTGAGTATCTACATATTTGATGTAAATTTGTTCGGGCTATACAGGAAGTGTTCAGCCTAACTATTGTCACAATTTCTCTTGCTATTCAAATGATCATCATCAATAGGCACTTTGATATTGTTGCCAAGGACATAATTGTGGAAGAACTAACAAGATAAATCCCACATAGTTGTTAATAGCTTATAATTTTACTGGCCAAGATAATTTACTCAAGGGGAATAATATTGTTATGCCCTACAGGAAGTTTTATGTGAGTATATTTTTGAATGTGCAGATCAAATGTACAAGAGTCTGGCCGCCAGATTTAGCAGCACAGTTTTACTGCTCACAGCCTATATTGAAGTCAGTCATGCAAGCAGCTAAGTAATCCAAAGCGCTCTCTGTTGGAGCATTGCAGAGTGCCCCACAATTTTCTGGTTAAACACTTGGTCTGTCACTCAAAATGACCGTAGGTTATTCCTTGCTTAAATCTTTTCAGTGAATATTGTTGGGTGCTAAGTCGCAGAGCGTATTTGTCATTGTGTGTCAAAACAGATTCCACTTCCAAATCTTTGATTCTCATCCATTTTTTGAACTGAAATGTGGTCCATGCAAACATGACCTTAAAAACAATTTGCATACAGGATTGCACATAATCTTACTAGTAGTTAAATAAATCTGAGTCTGTAAACAGTGACTTTGTGGAAAAATGATTATAGCAGAATATTTTGAACATGCATACAGTTTGTAAATCCATGCAATCTGATAATTCTTGGGAAGTTATGCTTCCTTAAAGTTTTCCATTTGCAATTAATTTGGAGATAAAACTGTATTCCATTTTCAATAGGAAAACTTAAATTAACTATACCACTAAAAATTGTAATTTAAAATTTTTCAGGGTGAAAATCATGGGATAGAATTTCTGTGGGGGCTCTTCCATTCTCCCACCGTAACATTGGCCATTTATGCCATTTCTCTGCGGTTTCTGCCAATCTTCCACCGAAGCTACGGGATGAAGTTGGAAGAACCCCCGTGGAAATTACTAGCACATATTTTTAACGAGGTACATACTCCACTATGACTGTTGAATAAACTTCCACATGCTATTGCACCACAAAGTATCGAAGTAAATGATAGTGAAACCCAGGAGTCAAAAAGAGAATGCTTACTACTGTACTCCAGTTTACTGGGATGTGCCACTTGCCGTCGTGATTCTCCTCAAACAACAACAACAACAACTATTTATATAGCACCTTTAATATGGTAAAATATCCCAAGGCACTTCACAGGAGTGTTATAAGACAAAAAATTGACACCAAGCCACATAAGAAATTAGTGCAGATGACCAAAAACTTGGTCAAAGAGGCAGGTTTTAAGGAGCGTCTTAAAGGAAGAAAGAGAGGTAGCGAGGTGGAGATGTTTAGGCAGGGAATTCCAGAGCTTGGGGCCTAGGCAACAGAAGGCACGGCCACCAAAAGTTGAGCGATTATGATCAGGGATGCTCAAGAGGGCAGAATTAGAGGAACGCAGATATCTCCGGGGTTTGTGGAGCTGGAGGAGATTACAGAGATAGGGAGGGGCGAGGCCATGGAGGGATTTGAAAACAAGGATGAGAATTTTGATATCGAGGCACTGCTTAACCAGGAGCCAATGTAGGTCAGTGAGCACAGGGGTGATGGGCGAACGGGACTTGGTGCGAGTTAGGACACAGGCAGCTGAGTTTTGGATGATCTCAAGTTTACGTAAGGTAGAATGTGGGAGGCCAGCCAGGAGTGCGTTGGAATAGTCAAGTCTAGAGGTAATAAAGGCATTGATGAGGGTTTCAGCAGCGGATGAGCTGAGGCGATGTTACAGAGTTGGAAATAGGCGGTCTTTGTTATGCTGCGGATATGTGGTCGGAAGCTAATTTCAGGGTCAAATATGACACCAAGGTTGCAAACAGTGTGGTTCAGCCTCAGACAAATGTTAGGGAGAGGGATGGTGTCAGTGTCTAGGGAACAGAGTTTGTGGCGGGGACCGAAAACAATGGCTTCGGTCTTCCCAATATTTAATTGGAGAAAATTTCTGCTCATCCAGAACTGGATGTCGGACAAGCAGTCTGACAATTTAGAGACCGTGGAGGGGTCGAGAGAAGAGGTAGTGAGGTAGAGCTGGGTGTCGTCAGCGTACATGTGGAGACTGACGCTGTGTTTTCGGATGTCACCAAGACGCAACATATAGATGAGAAATAGGAGGGGGCCAAGGATAGATCCTTGGGGGACACCAGAGGTAACTATGCAGGCGCGGGAAGAGAAGCTGTTGAAGGTGATTCTCTCCTCATCTTGAGTAGGCAGATTAAAGGTGCACTCCATCAGACCAGGGCTCAGGGTACAAACCAACAGACCATTTACTTAACATAGAACAGGTAAGTAAACAGTATTCAGTGCAAAACAGTGTGTTTACAAACTATGCTATTCTATCCAATATATCAAATATAACAAAATGCTTCTCCTGAACTACCTCTCAACATAATATTGAACCTAGCAAACATTTGCTCAATTACATTTACATGGCCACACTACCACAGAGTAGGAGTAGTCTATTCTCCCGACTAGCCTCAGACTAACTCACCCCATAAATTCAGCCACAGAAATATTATTCCAAATCTTTTGATGGTGTACTGAAACAAAGCCCCATTTAATAAAGCCTGCATTTCCTTTAACTGCAATTAGATTGGATAGTTATTCACCAGAATTATCTGTGATAGTTGGAACAGATATTTTGTCTATTTGGCTATCAGGGACATTGCTCAACAAATTGACACTCACGCCTGTGTATTCAACATACATTAATGTATTAAATCCCCTTTTGTTCAACGGGAACAAGCCACAGACTTACTAATTATAAATGTTGAACCACATAGCCAGAACGGGAGAATGCAAGTCAGTGGAAATTACAACCAAACTGTACAGTGCTCTGGTCAGACCGCACTTTGAATACTGCATCGAGTTCTGGTCGCAAGACACAGGGCTAACATTCAAGTGCTAGAAGCAGTGCAGAGAAGAGCCATGAGGCTTATTGTTATTGCCAAAGGGCTGGATTATGAGGAAAGACTGGAAAGACTTTGGCTTTTCAGCCTGGAAAGGAGCCATCTGAGAGCTGATCATCATAGAGATATATATAAGTTAGTTAAAGGAATGGAAAAGGCATTACTTTAAGAGTATTACTTTAAGTTGTGTCATGAGATTAGGACAAGTCGACACAGGTTCAAGCTAGCAAAATTTGAAACTATCAGGGAAATGTTTGTTCACACAAAGAGTGCTAAGCATATGGAACAGGCTTCCAGGAAGAGTGGTGGAGGTGAAAACCCTGGAAACTTTTAAGAAATAACTGAATGCTGAAATGGAGGACCACTAGCATCTCTCTAGATGGATCAATTAAGATGTACCAAAGACCTTCCTCATCTGTAATTATCTCATAGTGTTGTAATTACATATACGTGTTGTATTCAGGCAACCTATCTAGGTTTTAAGCTGTTGTGTTTATGAAAGGGCTGATAATTTGCTGTCCGTATTTCTGTTCCTCTGCAGCTCTAGTCCATGTTAATTATTCTACTTAACAACGTTGATATGGAAAGTATCAAGAAACTAAAATGCTTCAGTTATCACAAAATTCCATTGGCACTAATAATGTCATCCACCAGTGCTACTTAACTAGTTACCTAATAAATTAGCTGCTTCAGTCATTAAAATATTATTACTGTAAGCTATGTGGTTAACATTTGAACATCGGCCAGAATTTTCCTTACCTTGGTGGGTCCGGTGCGGCCGGTGTCCATGGCGGGTCACGACCCCATTGCTGGCTCCATCTCACTGTAGAAAATGAACTTACCTTAATGGGGCCTATTAAGCCTGCCCAGTGCATTACCCAGCCCAATTAGATGGAGCAGGTCTGGTGACGTCATTCATGATGCGTTTTAAGCCGGGATCCTTAAAGGGACCCTGGCCACATTAAATTTTAAATTTAATCTAACATAGTGGGTGTTGAATCTTTACTGTACAATAATATAATAAAAGTTATATATGAGTGACAAAGAAGTATTTAAATAATATTATCATTAAGTAATATGACACCATCTACAAATACGATCAAGAACATAATTTAAAAAACACATTAGTTGGGAAGTTATTGGTGCATTAGTCACAAATCTATAGATTTTTGTATCAGTAACTGGTACAAATAAAAGATGTGTGTTTATAGGTAATACATAAAATTAAGCAGATTTTAAATGTAATTGTAAAGGGGTGGATTTACAATCTTATGCAAGTTCAGCGGAAGAGCTGACAAACAGTGTAAGTGGTGCTTACAATGTGTTTCCGGGATTTCTGCAGCTCTTCCATTGAAGTTAACAATGGACAAGTGAGAGAACCTCTGCAGAAATTCACCCTAAAGTCTCAAACTGAAAAATTTAATTAGTCATATTCAGGGACTGAAAGCAAATTGAACCAGTGGAATGAGTGACGAGAATGAAATCGTTACGATTAATGACTTGATTTAATCTGTAACTGGACAATCATAGTATACTGTGAGAAAAACCTGACCAAAAACAAAAATGTATTTAAATGGTATATGTCATTTTTTATAGTGCAGATCAATTCACTGCAATTGCTGTTGAGTTGGAAGGTAACAGCCGAGAATGGCCAGTGAAAATGTATTTCCCTCACCACCCAAGGTAGCACTTACATCCGTTCAGGAATTTCTGAATTAACATTTACCAGTAGCATTTCAAGTAGAACAGAATCTCCATCAATCTGTTAGCTGATGTAATCAACATGTTTTTATTTTGGTTTGTTTTCCATGCTGTCAAGTAATCAGCTGGAGCAATGGCTAAGGAACTCATGCCTCAGGTTGATAGACATGGTTCCCGAACTGTGTGAATCTCGTGGCCATGCAGGGAAATTTAAAAAGTAAGGGGGAAAGGCTCTTAAGTGCCTGTAAAGTACCTCATAATGATTTCAGTTGGGTCCCCCGCCGCTGCTGGTCGGGTCGGCTCCACAATGACAGACGTGCCTGTGAGAAAGACACATGGGAGCGAGATGACAGTGGGTTCCCAACCCGCTGTCAAAAATAACAACTTTCCAACCTGACCCACCACCAGTCTCGCCCGCTACCACCCCAGAAAATTCAGCCCATAGTTTTTCGTGAAAATAATATGTGTATTATTGCAACCTGTAATTACAGTTGCCAATTACTGTGTAAACTTCAACACTGGGTGTATATTTTTGACTTTGCAGGGGCTGCAGCATGAGGTAAAACATCTTGTAAAGGAAGAAACACCTGGGTTGGCAAATATTTAACAAATTTTACTTGAGTGTAAGCACCCAGATGTGGAACAGGTGGCGAAGGCTTTAAAGCTGGAGTTGGTTATTTCATAAAGCAGAACAAAGTGGTTGTAAGCTTTGTATCATAATTTATCTGAGTCGCAGATGAAAGGTTTTAGACAGCGTAAGGATTAAACTAAGTTTTTTTTATCACCACTCTGAAGCATTCACAATATGTTTTGATTACTTTAATAACCTCAGCTTCAAAACATGGGCTCTCTCTGAGGAAAAGCCATAAAAATAAGATGACCCCATCTGTTTAGTGATAAAATCTTAAGATGTTAGGTACAAGGTGTGGATAAAAAAACACTCAAATGTAATTTGTCCTCTTTCTTTCACAGACCATGTCGGGCCTAGCTGATGAGACAGCAGGAGACCTCCCTGTGAAGGATGTAGGCATGAGCCTGGCTGGAATTGGTGGATTGCAAGGTTGGAGGCACCTGCTAGTCATTACCAGAACATACTTTGATCAGTGTATCCATTAGTTTTACTTTGTAATCTCTTCCTTTTATGGTATCAGTGATCCAAATGGTCAGGGTTTATTGATTAAAGCCACTATTGAACATCAGCTGGTACTGATTGTACCCTTCACCTGCCTTGTAGAAGTAGAGATTTAGTCTTGTTTCATGATTCTATGTCTCCGTAACATCCTGTTACCATAAACAGAAGTCATTTTGATCGCTATTTTAAAACTTACATTTCCTTTCTTCCCTTTTCTGTTAGGGAGATTTTGCATGAAAAATTTTAAGGAGACATTTTACTTAAACTGGTTCCATATGGGATCCTGATATTCTTGGATACTTATTCGCAATAATCTGCTTTGGACAACAATGGAGTCAGAATAGTGGAACTCAGTATTTTAGGTCATTATTTTTTTAAGACTTGTTGCCTTGGCCATCTACTGCACATACATTTCAGTGTGTGGTACCAGCTAACTTGTGGAGTTTGTCAGTAAGTGTTGTTGCCTATGTCATAAGCAGAAACAGACAAAACTTACCAAATGAACCTCAAGCTGTGAGTGACAAATTAAGTGTGAAAGTCCAAAAGCGTGTGGAGTTTAACCTCAGCAGAGTTCAGCTTTAGATGAGGTTCCTCATTTAGATGCAGTTCGAGGGGAGGTTTTCTTTTCATAATACATGTGTGAAGAGAGCAAGCAGAGTTTGATTCTTGTGAGAGTTTGGTACGGATGGAAATTCAAACTGTCTACATTTTTATGTTAGACACAGAAGGGGTGGCATTGTAGGGATCCCTTGTGATGTGTCTGGAGTACAACATGTGGGTCATCATGGATCCTCAATGTATCTAGGAACAACACATTGCACTGTGTCAAAAAATCGAGTCTCTTGAAATGAGGATCTCTGTGCTTGAACAGCAATTAGCCATGCTCCACAGCATCAGAGAGAATGAGGGGTTTTTGGTTCTCACTCTCCAGAATGTAGTAGACAGTTCAGGACACAGGTATAGTGTAGACAGAGGGAAGACAGTGAAGATCCACAGGGGAATTAGAAGCAGGCAGTAGTCGCGAGTGCAGGAAACCCCCAAGTTACTGGAAATGACCAATACATACATAATGTTGGGCAAGTATGAGGTGGACAGTAATAGTGACTCAGAGGAGGATGGTCCTGAGCAGTATTGTGGCATGAAGCAATGGACTACCCAGGGGTGAGGCAAGTAGACTACAAGAATAGCAGAGTTGTAACAGTGAGAGATGGCACAAACATGGATGTGTTGGGCACAATTGAAGGCCTAGCCTTTGTAAAGTCACGAGTGTAGACTTATTTGTAGTTGTGACTGGGAGACCCAATTGGTATGTTGCATCCTTGGTGCCAAAATGAAGGACATCACAGAATGGGTGGGAAAACTTCTGTAAAGGGAGAGATAGCAGCCAAAAGCAGTCATGGTCCATATCGGAACAAATTACATTTGAGGTCTTGCAGAGTGAGTGTAAAGAGTTCGGCACTAGATTCAAAAACAAGACTTTAAGAGTGACTGTCCTATTGCCGACAAGATCTGGGTGCAGGGAATGATTCGTACGCCTGAATGGCTAGGCTAAAGGCGTACCTGATATTAGGCCTCGGGCCTCATTTAAATGAGACTGGCGAGCTGTTGGGTGTCCCCAGGCAACTCGCCAGCGAAGAGGCTTGGAATTTGATGCAGCGGTCTCGTGTAAGTTCTTGGAAGTGAAGGTTACCGGGAGGGGTCGATTAGGAAGGCCAGCAGCAGCCCTTGGTTTTAATGTAGAGCCAGGGGGAGGATTCCTGCACCTCCTAGTTCCACATTCAGGTACGTTTCTTAAAACTTACCTTTTTGGTGGTGACCTCCAGTGGTCCCTTTAAGGATCACTGATTAGGCCACATGTAGATCTGGTTTTCCTGAATGCAGTCCACCCGGCTCCAACTGCACTCAGGGGAACCCAGTTTTGCACAGGGCGCCTCAGACAGGCATAAGACACTTTATTTACATATACAAAGGGCCTACCGCCTATTTTTGTGCCTATAGCAATTTGGCGGGTGGTGCACTTCTGTCTTGTAATGAATGCACCCTAGCTACCCGCCATTTTGGAGGCTCAGGAACCCGTCTGTGCCTGAAAACTGGTGCAGCGCTATCGAATTTCTAGCTGTAATTTCCAAATTGCTAACTGTGTCATGCACTGGACAGGTTAAGGATAGGAATGGTCGACAGCTGGCTGTAGGTTTGGTGCAGGAGGTAAGCATTCCCATTGTTGGGGCATCGGAGCGAGTTCTAGAACAAGGGAAGCGTGATTGCCTTCACCGGAACTGAAGTAGCACCAACGTTCTTATGGAGAAGGTAAATAGAGTACTGGGGAAGGATTTAAATGAGTATGGCAGGAGGTAGGGAAAGCAGGTCTGAGACTAGAGAGGGCAGGCAGGATTAATGAAGCTATTGGATTAGAGGCAGACGGTCTAGCTGAAATAAATATTATCAGAGCAGAAAGGGAACAATGAGGCTATAAGGTAGTGAGAAATAAAAACATATTTGTAGAAGGAATAAGGTATATCAGAAAATTAAATGATGAAACCAGATAAGGGTCAATATTGCAAAAGATTGGAGTCAGGATTGAGTGGTATGCATATGAATTCATGATTCCACCAGTGTAGAATTTCATGATGTTCTGAGGGGAATTTCACAAGAAGTTCTCCCTCCAGGCTGCCTGTACATCAGTTTTCTTCCCCAACCCCTTTTACTCTCTACAGAAAAGCTCATGGATTGCAATCCCTTGATGGCACGGCTGTTGTCAGAGAATTGCTAGATGTAGATGTTGCCTGGTGACTTACCACAATGTGACACAGCCTGTTGGGCACAAAAGTGCTGCGCCACCACCTTACCACAATGCTGAATTGCTGGTTTTAATTTGCTTGTTTGAAAGGAAAACTCAAGATACGTTTGAAATGTTTTGTTCTCACACTCAAAATTAAATCATTAGATACAATGTTCTATGCACAGAGGCAGTGAGTTAGTTTAGAAACCTTACAACACCAGCTTAGGACACACAATGTCAGCCATTGCAGTATCAATGTACTGTTAATTCGTGCTTTAGTTTTCAGTATGTCACTGGATGGCAATTGCCCTACTGTGCATCTCTCTTCTGATAAATACCACACTAATTGACTGTCTAGAACACTTTTTTGCGCACTTTCCCCTATGTTATTCTATTAATTGGAAAAATATACAATAACTCACCACAGCAAAACCATATCATGGAAGTCAGGGACAACCACTAACAAATACAGACTGTCATGGGAGTCTCTCAATTCGAGCATATTGCTATTAATTTTGAAATATTGAAATCAAGCCTTAATACTAAATCCTCTGCCCTATTGTACAACATCTAATAACAATGTAATTATAATAAGTGACTCAATCATTCCTTCTAATCACAGAATCATCTGGTGCACAGAACACTAGAGCTCGTCAAGCAGTGTCTCGTATCTGCCGTGAAGAGCTGGAGGATCGCTTTCTTCGGCTTCATGATGAAAACCTTTTACTCAAACAGCATGCACGAAAACAAGAAGATAAAATTAAAAGGTTGGAATTCCTGTTAATTTCATTCTTTAATGACGAAAATGTTCTTTTCTCTACCATCAGCTATTTAACAAATGCTAAGAAAGTATCTGTCTGGTTGTTAATGATCTTCCAACACTATCGTCTAATGTGATACATTATTTCAAGAAGACAAGTGAAGGTATTTATCATTTTAAAACTTTTTTGCAAATTCAACTCTTAATGCCACCCTCCCAATTTTTCACCCAAAAGCACAGACCTATACTATGGTATGGTTCTATGGGAGCAAGTAATCGAGCACTACCTCTCCCAAATAGCCTTTTTTCACATGTGAGCCCATTGACTGCTGGCAGGCTATTTGATCTTGAGGAACATCATAGCTGAGTAATTCTGATCCTCACCTGATGTCCACATATACATATTTGTCAGCAAGGGTCACTGGATGGAAATGAGAAGTTGGGACTCTGGCTGATTTTTTTCTTTTTTCTCCCCTTCCTAACCGCAGAGCACCGAGACCCTTTGTAATTGCAGCTCCAGCTGAGCTCAGCTAACTCAGCACAGACTGGGGATTTAACCTCAAACCCTTCTGGTCTGTATGGCTTCAATTGCCAATGAAAACTTATGCTTCTAGTTGTAGGCAAATTGGTTATACCTCGAGTGTCCTTAAAAAGAAAGACTATACTGGATATGGACAAAAGGGCACTGAGTGCCTCACCCAGGTGACCAGTATTCATGTGAGAGCATTGAGGTTGTCAGGATGACTACATTCAATGAAATGAAATGAAATTTTCTCATGCCTGGATGCATGCAAATTAGGATGAGGAAAGATCTCTGTCTCTCTCATCTTAATGAAATTTCTAAGGTTTATACAACATAAAGCAAAAGTTACAGCAGGTGTGTAATAAGTAGTCGGCCTTTTTGTATTTTTAAAAAAGTACATAGCCTGTCTTTTGCATGCAAGAACCACATGGAAACACTTGAACAGAACACAGTTATTAATTGGAGTGAACAGTAATGTCTAAAATAAGGGGCTAGACAAAATTAAAAAATTAAAAATTACATACAGCACGATAACAACATAATTAAACTTAACCACATTTGTCTTTTAATAAAAATGTTATTTGAAGGCCTCAGCCTGTCCTGAAACCTGGACTTGTGATATTGTTAGCTTAATTCAGATTAAGTTGTCTTAGTATATGTAGTGCACCCACTTTCTGAGGATGCATTGGTACCATTTAGTAGTTGAGCTGCTGGAATATTTTTAGCTTCCAGCAGTTTGTGCTCAAGTTTTTCAGAATTATTGAAGAAAAATTAGGGAACAAAATTCAAAAACTTTATTCAAAACAGACAGGCTATGTGCTTTTTTAAAAATATAAAAAAGACTACTATATTGCACACCTGTTGTAACTTTTGCTTTGTGTTGTATAAACTTTAGAAATCTCATTAAGATGAGAGAGGCAGAGATCTTTCCTCATCCTAATTTGAGAAATTGCATTCATTTATCAAATAAAAACAAATTATTTGAATTTTGAAGCAAACTGCCTTTAATTACCATATCATTACTACTTTTATTATTTCGACAGTTTAAATGTTATTCTAATTAGTTTCTAATTAGCTTCTAATTAGCACCTGTATTACCTTTTATGTTAAGAATTAGAAAATGTTAAGATCCTAATCAATGACATCTGTGAGACATCAAGAGAGCAGGGTAATAAAAGAGAGGGGGGGTGATATAGTGTCTTTCCATATCTAATTACCACCTGTGTTTTGCATATACTAATCAGCATATTAAGATTTTATTACAGCTGTGAGTGAGTGAAAAACACATAGATGGACAAACAGACACGGAAAAGATACATGCTCAAAGACCCATCAGAAATCACCAAATTCAGTGTTAACAAAGATCCCTTAGAAAATAATAAGCCAGTGCTGCTACACACAGGATCCCTCCATCCAATGTTGCCAGGCCCATGCCCTGCCCCTCCCCTCACTGCTGACAGACACTACAAATCTACCAGTAACCTCAATTTTGGCTTTCACAGTCCTGCCAAACCCAGGGTTTACTATGCACAGGGATCCTCAACCCGGTCCTGAGAAACTCAGGACTCTTCCCATGCGCTACTAAAGCCCAGGACCAGTGCTGCCAAATCTCCAGACTGCCTCTTTTGCTGCTAAATTCTATTCTCTCCCCTCAGAATTGCTAACTACCATGGGATAGTATTCATTTGGGGGTTCCCCGATCTCCTGCCATAACTTTGGCAAAAGAGCAATGGAAACCGCGGAGAAACAGCGCAAACAGCCATTTATGCATTTTCTCTTGGGTTTCCGCCAGACCTCTGCTGATGTTATGGCAGGAGATTAGGGGAGAATCCGCACAGAAGTTAATGCCGTGATCTCAGCTTAAAAATGGTATAAATATAAAATAAAGGCCACACATTTACGGTTTTCATAGAATAATGGATTGAGTTGTTAAATTTAATTTCCCAATCAGAAGAAAAATCCAAAAATGCTATTAAAAGCATAGACTTATTTAGTCACTAAATCAGTGCCCTGATGTTATCCCATACGTGGAACAAGCATCTGAATCCTATGACTCACTGTGAGCAATGCCACAGGAGATGCACTAGTTACAAAAGAAAATTATGCTGGATGTCAAACAGTAACATCACTTTAACAAAGCTGTTGTATCTTAGCTTAACTCCTTAACAGATAATCACATTATTTGCAGGGCAATCTATTTATCTGTGAACAGTGGTGAGTGTACAAGGAGTTAAATTAAACACTAATAAAAAGTCTAATAAATTTTGCCTAATCCTGTGAACTGAAATTTCCATTACCCATTCATTTATCCTGAAGTTATTTACATCTATAAGCTTCCTGACTATACTTACAAAAAACATATTTCAACAAAGAAGAAGAGTTTAACCAATGTTGCTAATTATTTTTGTTTCAAACTTAGTTGATGTTTGAAGGTAATTCAGCATGTGATTTCCTCCTATCTCATCTGATGTATATAAATATATTTCGATTCACTGTTGCCCACTTAAATCCAGCACTTGACATATGCCCCATCAAAGCAAATCACACACCTTAAACAAATAAATGGAAACATATGGATAAAACTTCTGGTCCAGATGGATTGCATCCACACATTTTAAAAGAATCTAGGGAAGAGATAGCAGAGGCATTACTACACATATTTAATAATTCATTAGAACAAGGTGTAGTGCCAGAGGACTGGCGGATAGCTAACGTAATATCTATATTTAAGAAGGGGGCTAGAACATGTCCAGGGAATTATAGACCAGTCAGCTTAACATCGGTGGTAGGAAAAATAATGGAATCCCTACTAAAGGATAAAATAGAAGAACATCTAGAAACCAAAAACATAGTAATGTAATGCTAGCATAGTCAGCATGGATTTCAAAAGGGAAAGACTTGCTTCACCAACCTTTTTGAATTTTTTGAAGAGGCAACAGAGAGAGTAGACAATGATAATGTAGTAGATGTAATTTATTTAGATTTTCAAAAGACCTTCGATAAGGTACCCCATAATAGACTGATGAACAAGTCAGAGAATGCGGAGTCAGGGAACAAGTAGCAGAATGGATAGCTAGCTGGCTTCAAGACAGAAAGCAGAGAGTAGGGATAAAAGGTAGCTATTCACAATGGCAGAAGGTGGGTGTTTCCACAAGGATGAGTGCTGGGACCACTGTTGTTCACAATTTATATTAACGATTTAGACTTTGAAATCCTAAAACACAATTTCTAAATTTGCGGATGATACCAAATTGGGGAGGGATAGTCAATACTGAGACAGCAACCAATTACAAGAGGACATTAATAAACTTGCAGAATGGGCATATAATTGGCAAATGAAGTTCTTCACAGATAAATGTGACGTATTACATTTTGGTAGGAAGAATAGGGAGGTCACTTATTACTTGGAGGGTGTGAGTCTAGGTGGGGTAGAGGAACAAAGGGATCTCGGAGTACAAATACACAAATTACTAAAAGTTGCGACACAGGTTAGCAAGGCCATAAAAAAAGCAAACCAAGCACTAGGGTTTATTTCTGGAGATATAGAACTGAAAAGTAGGGAAGTTATGCTAAACCTGTATCGAACCTTGGTTAGACCACACTTAGAGAACTACAGGAAACTTTGTGCTATCCGGCACCGACAGGACCGAGCTGTTGCCGTCCCATCAAAACTGCCGGACAAACCAGCACTAATGTTGAAACATACGGAGATTTTGAGCTCCGCATCTGGCAACAAACCCAACAGCTTCTAAACAGTCGGCCGTACCTTGTAAGCGTCTCTGTAGCTTAGCAACAGCTTCAGCGAGACCTTGCAAAGCCTGACTGGTGGAAAAGAAAGCAACGCAAAGAAAAAAAACCTAACGAAACGGCTCCTGATTTTTGCCAGTGAGTCGAGCATTCCGGACAGTTAACCTCCGGATAAACCAAAGTTTCCTGTACGTACAGTTCTGGTCGCCATATTATAAAAAGGATATAGAGGCACTGGAGAGGGTGCAGAGAAGATTTACAAGGATGATACCAGAAATGCGAGGGTATGCACATCAGGAAAGGATGAACAGGCTGGGTCTTTTTTCTCTTTAAAAAAAGAAGGCTGAGGGGTGACCTAATAGAGGTCTTTAAAATTATGAAAGGTTTTGATAGAGCGGATACAGAGAGAATGTTTCCACTTGTGGGGATGAGCATAACTAGAGGCCATGAATATAAGATAGTCATCAAGAAATCCAATAGGGAATTCAGAAGAAACTTTTTTACCCAAAGAGTGGTGAGATTGTGGAACTCGCTACCACAGGGAGTGGTTGAAGCAAAAAGTATAGATGCATTTAAGAGGAGACTAGACAAGCATATGAGGGAGAAGGGAATTTTCTTTTTTATTCGCTTATGGGTTCTGGGCATCGCTGGCAAGGCCAGCATTTATTGCCCATCCCTAATTACCCTTGAGAAGGTGGTGGTGAGCCGCCTTCTTGAACCGCTGCAATCCGTGTGGTGAAGGTACTCACACAGTGCTGTTAGGTAGGGAGTTCCAGGATTTTGACCTAGCGACGATATACTTCTAAGTCAGGATGGTGTGTGACTTGGAGGGGAACTTGGAGGTGGTGGTGTTCCCATGCGCCTGCTGCCCTTGCCCTTCGAGGTGGAAGATGTCGCAGGTTTGGGAGGTGCTGCTGAAGAAGCCTTGGTGAGTTGCTGCAGTGCATCTTGTAGATGGTACACACTGCAGCCACGGTACGCCGGTGGTGGAGGGAGTAAATGTTTACGGTGGTGGATGGGGTGCCAATCAAATGGGCTGCATTGTCCTGGATGGTGTTGAGCTTGTTGTTGCAACTGCACTCACCCAGGCAAGTGGAGAGTATTCCATCACACAGCTTACTTATGCCTTGTAGATGGTGGAAAGGCTTTGGGGAGTCAGGAGATGAGACACTCGCCGCAGAATACCTAGCCTCTGACCTGCTCTTGTTGCCACAGTATTTATGTGGTCCGGTTAAGTTTCTGGTCAACGGTGACCCCCCCAGGATGTTGATGGTGGGGGAATTGGCAAGGAGGTTTTCATGCTTGACCTGAAACCATGAGACTTCATGGGGTATGGAGTCAATGTTGAGGACTCCCAGGGCCACTCCTTCCCAACTATATACCACTGTGCCGCCACCCGTGGTGGGTCTGTCCTGCCGGTGGGACAGGACATACCCAGGGATGGTGATGGAGGAGCTTGGGACATTAGCTGAAAGGTATGATTCTGTGAGTATGACTATGTCAGGCTGTTGCTTGAATAGTCTGTGACAGCTCTCCCAATTTTGGCACAGGTCCCCAGATGTTGGTGAGGAGGATTTTGCAGGGTCGACTGGGCTGGGTGTGCCGTTGCCGTGTCTGTAGCCGGTGCCGAAGTCGATGCTGGGTGGTCCGTCCGGTTTCATTCTTATTATGTTTCATAGCGGTTAGTTACAACTGAGTGACTTGCTAGGCCATTTCAGAGGGCAGTTAAGAGTCAACCACATTGCTGTGGGTCTGGAGTCACATATAAGCCAGACCAGGTAAGGATGGCAGATTTCCTTCCCTAAAGGATATTAGTGAACCAGATGGGTTTTTACGACAATCCGATAGTTTCATGGTTACCATTACTGATACTAGCTTTTTATTCCTTTTATTTAATTAACTGAATTTAAATTCCCCAGCTGCCGTAGTGGGAATAGAGGGTTATCCTGATAGATTTAGATGAGGAAAGACAGGAGGAGGCTCAAGCAGAGCATAAACGCCGGCATGGACTGGTTGGGCTGAATGGCCTGTTTCTGTGCCGTATATCCTGTGAAATCCTATGTAAATAGAGACATTGTTTTATACATGTGACAAGCCTTGTACAAAAAGCGGAGTTTGTTATTAAGCAGGCACAAAGTCTTAGTGTTAAAGATGTGCGACCAATTTTGTAGGGTCTGTAACTTGTCCTATTCATCAAAGCCACCTTTCCTTTCTTTGTGTGCCAAGTGTTTTCCATTCGCTGATATGCATGTTTTCTGTTACTCTATATTACATCACCCTCATGTGCCCTTTGATAGACTTTTGTTCCCAGTTAGTATTTCACATCAAAACTGGATGGAATCAAAGGTACAGTTGATCAAATGCCAACAGTAGATTGAGAGTATTTAAAAAAAAAGATGAAAACCGTGATGGCCTGTCTTGAATTTAAAACAAAACTGTGTCTGAAAGTCATTATTTGTTCAAATCTACTTTTGCAATTGTTTCATTTAAGGTTGCAAAGCAAAGCTAAAGTTAGGAACTTATAATTAATAATGTGTTCCATATTGCTTGGGTTTTATTATGGACCACCTAAACTTTATAGCATCATATGCGTGTGAGGTTTTAAAATCTAAAATTCTTGACGCTGTATGTGGTACAGTAAAGGGGGCAAACACAATGTTAAGGTATGAGATTCAAACCTTACATTCCTCCAACACCCACTCCTTGGAACTATTCTTAGCAACTTATGGTGTGCTCCATATATAACTTCCTTTGATTTGTTATTCATCAAGCATATGGAGTAAGCATGTGTTGCCTGTGTAGCAAGCTAGAATGATAAGCCCTAGGAAACTGCTATTTGTCAGTGTTATAAAGCAGATTGCTCTTCTATGGTTTTGATTAACTTCAAAGTACTCTTCACAGGCAGTAATGGTTATATCAAAACCTGAAATGTATTACTCACGTTCCGCACTAGAGTCTTTAGTCGTGTTTATGCCCTTTTCAACAAAATAGTTTTGCTGACTTTTCATATTCTTTTCCTGTTCTGTCAGGATGGCTACCAAGCTAATTAGGCTCGTCAATGACAAGAAGAGGTCTGAGATGGAGAGTGGCGGCACCAAGCGGATAGGCAGGGACATTGAGATGGAAGAGATGATTGAGGAGCTGCAGGAAAAAGTTTGTGAACTGGAGAAGCAGAATGAGGGGCTGAGGAATCGTCTGGTAGCTGCTAAACAGCAACTACAAGTTCAAGGCCGTAGAAACACACCATACAGTTATGTACAATCACGCATAAACACTGGCCTCAGAAAAGTTCATGAAGTTGCCTTTACACAAGAGAATCTGAAAAAAGGTACTAAACATAGCTGGATATATTTTTCAGTTATTCTACTATAGCCCTTTAGCACTTTGAATGCCGTTTACCTGAAGATTTCATTCAAAGCAATTTTTTATCTGGATGCATATTAAACTTACAGTAGCCCACAGTTGTCATCTAGTTATATTTTTGATGTATAGGTAAGAGCTAAATGAAGCTAACCCTTTGGTATATCTTCCTAGCACTATGTCATTGTTTGAATTATAGCCTTTTTTCTCTTTGTTCTTACTGTTCAACAATAATATTACTTTAACGAGGACTGATGCAAATTTGTTTCACCTCTGCTATCCAGCTCAGCTATGAACACTGTTGAATATTCAAGTGGCTAAGATATTTTATGTTTCACACCACTTACATCCTCTACCTTTCACTTTCGAGTTCCTACAGATCACAGAGACAAAACCTAGGGGTGAAAAGTCAATATTTGTACCAGGAGTACACAAACTATATATTCCTGATTGCTCTGCAGCCAAAAACTTGAATCTTTTGACAGGGAACGGCACAAAAAGAACATTTTCTAATAGTCTTTAAGTTCTCTCCTGTACATCAAAAGGAATTAATTTTTCATTACCTTATTAAAGCTACAGTGTCTTATAGTTAAATGTCATCTCATTTTTATTTCAAATAAAATTTTAGCCCTTAGTCTACTACTATATATTCAGATGAATTGTTAATAGGTTAAAGGTTTGTCATGAGGAAATTATAATGGGAACCTGTAAAATCTAGGAAGAATACAGAAAAAATGTGTTAGACACTTCTGCTTTTTTACGTCACCTGAAATATCTTAACATTGTGATCTTGTGATCTAGCAGTGTAAGAAAACTGGCAGTAGAGGCCAAGAGTAATGCTACACCACACTCTCTTGACAATTAATGAATTTACAGAATAATATCGGAAGTGAGCAGTGTCACTGATGAGCAGTTCGAAACCACGACGTGCGTGGATTCTTTAGCGCAGTCAAGACCGCCTACGGCCCAAGCACCCAAGGCCCTACCCCACTGCAGGCCAAGAACGGAGAGGTACTCATCAAGGACAGAGAGGCAGTCAGTGCCCGCTGGAAGGAGCACTTCGAAGATCTCCTTAACCACGACTCTGTCCTCGACACGAGTGTCCTCAACTCCATCCCACAGAATGCTACCCGCCACCATCTCAGCACAACCACAGCCCGACATGAGGTTGAAAAGGCCATCCGACAACTGAAGAACAACAAGGCCTCAGGAGCAGATGGAATCTCTGCCGAGGCACTAAAGCATGGCGGAGAAGCACTACTGGCGCGAATTCATGAACTCATTTCTGTTATCTGGAATGAGGAGAGCACGCCAGGGAATCTCAGAGATGCCGTAATTGTGACCATCTTCAAGAAAGGTGACAAGTCCAATTGCGGTAATTACAGAGGAGTTTCCCTGCTGTCTGCCACAGGGAAAGTCATCGCAAGAATCCTCCTCAATCGCCTTCTCCCAGTGGCCGAAGAGATCTTCCCAGAGTCGCAATGCGGATTCCGCCCACTAAGGGGCACAATGGACATGGTTTTCACCGCACGTCAATTACAAGAGAAATGCAGGGAACAGCACCAACCACTGTACATGGCCTTTTTTGATCTCACAAAGGCCTTCGACACTGTCAACCGTGAGGGATTATGGTGTGTCCTCCTCAAATTCGGCTGCCCTCAAAAGTTTGTCACCATCCTCCGCCTGCTTCACGACGACATGCAAGCTGTGATCCTGACCAACGGTTTCACCACAGATCCAATTCACGTACGAACCAGAGTCAAGCAAGGCTGTGTCATCGCACCAATGCTCTTCTCGATCTTCCTTGCTGCAATGCTCCATCTCACCCTCAGTAAGCTCCCCGCTGGAGTGGAGCTAATTTACAGAACAAACGGGAAACTGTTCAACCTCCGTCGCCTCCAGTCCAGATCCAAGGTCGTCCCATCCTCTGTCGTCTAATTACAGTATGCAGACGATGCTTGCATCTGCGCTCACTCGGAGGTCGAACTCCAAACCATTGTCAACACCTTCACCGAAGCGTACGAGAGCATAGGCCTTACACTAAACATCCGTAAGACAAAGGTCCTCTACCAACCTGCCCCCGCCACACAGTACTGCCCCCTGATTATCAAAATTCATGACAAGGCCGTGGACAACGTGGACCACTTTCCATACCTCGGGAGCCTACTGTCAACAAGGGCAGACATCGACGACGAAGTCCAACACCGCCTTCAGTGTGCCAGAGCAGCCTTCGGTCACCTGAGGAAGAGAGTGTTTGAAGACCAGGACCTCAAACCTGGCACTAAGCTCACAGAGCAGCAGTGATACCCGCCCTGCTGTATGCCTCAGAGACATGGACCACGTACAGCAGGCACCTCAAAGCACTGGAGAGGTACCACCAACGCTGCCTCCGCAAGATCCTGCAAATCCATTGGCAGGATAGGGACACCAACGTCAGTGTTCTTGCTCAGACCAACATCCCCAGCATCGAAGCTTTGACCATGCTCAATCAGCTCCGATAGACGGGTCACATTGTCTGCATGCCCGATACGAAACTCCCAAAACAAGCGCTCTACTCGGAACTCTGACACGGCAAGAGAGCCCTAGGTGGGCAGAGGAAACGCTTCAAGGACACCCTCAAAGCCTCCTTGAGAAAATGTAACATCCCCACCGATACCTGGGAATCCCTGGCCCAAGACTGCACAAAGTGGAGGAGAAGCATCCGGGAAGGCGCCGAATACCTCGAGTCATAGAAACATAGAAGATAGGAGCAGGAGTAGGCCATTTGGCCCCTCGAGCCTGCTCCGCCATTCAATGCGATCATGGCTGATCATACAAATTAAGTACCCTGTCCCTGCTTTCTCCCCATATCCCTTGATCCCTTTAGCCTGAAGAAATATATCCAACTCCTTCTTGAATATATTTAATGAATTGGCCTCTACTACCTTCTGTGGCAGAGAATTCCACAGGTTCACCACTCTCTGGGTGAAGAAATTCCTCCTCATTTCTGTCCTAAATGGCTTACCCCTTATCCTTAGACTGTGACCCCTGGTTCTGGACTCCCCGACCATCGGGAACATCCTTCCTGCATCTAGTCTGTCCAGTCCTGTTTGAATTTTATAAGTTTCAATGAGATCCCCTCTCATTCTTCTAAACTCCAGCGAGTATAAGCCCAATCGACCCAATCTCTCCTCATACGTCATTCCTGCCATCCCAGGTATCAGCCTGGTGAATCTTTGCTGAACTCCCTCCATGGCAAGAACATCCTTCCTCAGATAAGGTGACCAAAACTGCACACAATACTCAAGATGTGGTCTCACCAAGGCCCTGTACAACTGCAACAAGACATCCTTGCTCCTGTACTCAAACCCTCTCGCTACGAAGGCCAACACACCATTTGCCTTCTTAACCGCCTGCTGCACCTGCATGCTTACCTTCAGCGACTGGTGCACAAGGACACCCAGGTCTCGTTGCACTTCCCCTTCTCCCAATCTATTGCCATTCAGATAATAATCTGCCTTCCTGTTTTTGACACCAAAGTGGATAACCTCGCATTTATCCATCCATGTTATATATTGCATCTGCCATGCTCCTGCCCAATCACCCAACCTGTCCCAATCATCCTGGAGTTTCTTGGCATCCTCCTCACAGCACACACGCCCACCCAGCTTTGTGTCGTCTGCAAACTTGTCGATATTACATCTAGTTCCCTTGTCTAGATCATTAATATATATTGTGAATAGCTGGGGTCCAAGGACCGATCCCTGCGGTACCCCACTAGTCACTGCCTGCCACTCGTAAAAAGACCCCTTTATTCCAACTCTTTGCTTTCTGTCTGCCAACCAGTTCTCTAGCCAAGTCAATACCTTGCCCCCAATCCCATGTGCCTTAACTTTACATGCTAATCTCTTATGCGGGACCTTATCGAAAGCCTTTTGAAAGTCCAAATACACCACATCCACTGGTTCTCCCTTATCTATTTTACCAGTTACATCCTCAAAAAATTCCAGTAGATTACTCAAGCACGATTTACCTTTTGTAAATCCATGTTGACTTTGTCCGATCCTGTCACTGTTTTCCAAGTGCTCTGCTATTACATCTTTTATAATGGACTCTAGCATTTTCCCCACTACCGATGTGAGGCTTACCAGTCTGCAATTCCCCGTTTTCTCTCTACCACCTTTTTTGAATAGTGGGGTAACATTAACTACCCTCCAATCCATGGGTAGTGTTCCAGATTCCATCGAATGTTGGAAGATGATCAGCAATGCATCTACTATTTCTAGGGCCACTTCCTCAAGTACCCTAGGATGTAGATTATCAGGCCCTGGGGATTTATCGGCCTTCAATCCCGTCAATTTCCCTAACACCATTTCCCTACAAATACTGATTTCTTTCAGTTCCTCCCTTTCATCAGACCCTATATTCCCCGACATCTCTGGGAGGTTATTTGTGTCCTCCTTTGTGAAGACAGAACCAAAATACGTATTTAATTGGTCAGCCATTTCTTTGTTCCCCATTATAAATTCCCCTGATTCTGACTGCAAGGGACCTACGCTTGACTTCACCAATCTTTTTCTCTTCACATATCTATAAAAGCTTTTACAGTCAGTTTTTATGTTCCCTGCAAGCTTACTCTCATATTCTATTTCCCCCTTCTTAATTAATCCCTTTGTCCTCCTTTGTTGAATCCTAAACTGCTCCCAATCCTCAGGTTTACTGCTTTTTCTGGCCAATTTATATGTCCTCTCCTTGGATCTTATGCTATCCCTAATTTCCCTGGTTAGCCACGGTTGAGTCACCTTTTTTGTTTTATTTTTATGCCAAACAGGGATGAACAAATTCTGTAGTTCATCCATGCGGTCTTTGAATGTTTGCCATTGCCTATCCACCGTCAACCCTTTGAGTGACATTCCCCAATCAGTCCTACCCAACTCACGCCTCATACCATCGTAGTTTCCTTTATTTAAATTCAGGACCCTAGCCTTTGAGTCAACTACTTCACTCTCCATCTTAATGAAGAATTCTATCATATTATGATCGCTCCGACCCTTCGCCGGGAGCAAGCAGAAGCCAAGCGCAGGCAGCGCAAGGAGCGCACGTCAACCCAAGCACCCCACCCACCCGCCCCTTCAACCACCGTTTGCCCCACCTGTGACAGAGACTGTAGGTCCCGCATTGGACTCATCAGTCACCTGCGAACTCACTTTTAATGTGGAAGCAAGTCATCCTCGGTTCCGAGGGACTACCTTAGAAGAAGAAGATAAGCAGTTCGCAACCTGGACACCTAAATCCAATGAACAATGTTTTATTATGAAGTCCATATCTTAGTCTACATGGGTTTTAGCAAGGTTTTTAACAAAGTTCCACATGGCAGACTGGTCAGAAAAGTAAAAGCCCATGGGATCCAAGGGAAAAGTTGGATCCAAAATTGGCTTAGTGGTAGGAAGCAAAGAGTAATGGTTGACGGGTGCTTTTGTGACTGGAAGGCTGTTTCCAGTGGGGTTCCGCAGGGCTCAGTTCTAGGTCCCTTGCTTTTTGTGATATATATCAATGAGTTAGACTTAAATGTAGAGGACATAATTGAAAAGTTTGCAGCTGATACAAAAATTGGCCGTGTGGTTGATAGTGAGGAAGAAAGCTGTAGACTGTAGGAAGATATCAATGGACTGGTCAGGTGGGCAGAAAAGTGGCAAATGGAATTCAATCCGGAGAAGTGTGAGGTAATGCCTTTGGGGAGGGCAAATAAGGCAAGGGAATACACAATAAATGGTAGGATACTGAGAAACGTAGAGGAACAGAGGGACCTTGGAGTGCATGTCCACAGATCCCTGAAGGTAGCATGACAGGTAGATAGGGTGGTTCAGAAGGCATACGGGATACTTTCCTTTATTAGCCAAGGCACAGAATATAAGAGCAGGGAGGTTATGCTAGAACCTCATTGGGCCATAGCTAGAGTACTGTGTGCAGTTCTGGTCACCACATTACAGGAAGGTTGTGATCGCACTAGAGGGTACACAGGAGATTTACGAGGAGGTTGCCAGGACTGGAGAATTTTAGATATGAGGAAAGATTGGATAGGCTGAGGTTGTTTTCTTTGCAACAGAGGAGGCTGAGGGGAGATTTAATTGAGGTGTATAAGATTATGAAGGGCCTAGATAGAGTGGATAGGAAGGACTTATTTCTCTTAGCAGAAAGGTCAATAACCAGGGAGCATAGATTTAAAGTAATTGGTAGAAGGATTAGAGGGGAGTTGAGGAGAAACTTTTTCACCCATAGGGTGGTGGGGGTCTGGAACTCACTGCCTGAAAGGGTGGTAGAGGCAGAAACCCTCATTGCATTTAAAAAGTACTTGGATGTGCACTGTCAGCACCAATACCTATAACAGGAATAATATAATTAGATGCTGAATAAGTCTCGCGTATACTCTGCCCTACTTCAGAAAGAGTACTGTACTGCACAAGTGTGACTTTTTCCATTTTGTACTCCAGCCATTCTGAGCGAAATTGCCAATTTAGTCCTGTTATGACATGTAATTAAGAGCTACATTGAGACAACCCAGCCTCATTTCCGAATGGACCTTAAGGCTAAGAAACAGAAGATAGTTTTTCCCCATTATCATAGAATCATACAACAGAGAAGGAACCCATCATGCCTGTGGCAGCTCTTTGAAAGAGCTATCAAATTAGTTCCAGTCCCTTTTTCCCCATAGCCCTGCAAACTAGTATGCAACTCGCTGTACCATCTAGTTCCCCCAGCAATCAAGTAATTTCAAGTACATGTCACTTCAGTTTCCTAACACTATTAGACTCAGTACCTCCTCCAAGTCTGTACTTACTCCATAAAATCAGCACCCACTGCTTTATCAAAATGTTTCGAAAGAATCAATATAAAGAAAAATGTAACTAGTGATTTGTTGTTATTCAAGATGGCTCCAGAGCTGGCAGCTCCTTGGTTGAACTCTACTTAGCAACTTTATCCTTAACCATCCTTTATCCATTCTCCCCCCAGTGTTCTCTCTTCCACTGCTTAAGAACCCCTGGCCCGAATAGTGGTGCAATTTAGCTTGAACTCAAGCTACAAGCTTAAAGCTACCTGTGCAGAAAGCACTGCCCATCCCCCCCGACCCTGTTCTTTGTTTTCACTATACTCTGTTCAACGGCTGGAACTCTATTCAAATTTGACTTCCCGGACAACTGGATTCTTCTGGCATCAGGATTACACTGCTTTACTGAACTACACTGTAAGACTCAACTGCTGTTGCTGTGCTCTGCCATTCATTTTAAATTTTAAGGTAACCTCTTCCAGCCTAAAGCCCATCACCACCTGCTGCTGTTACCTGCTGAACTTCTGACTGTACTTCAATGCACTTCTGGTTTCTCAGCTTAGTTTTTCTGCAGTGTGGGTCCTGGGCAAAATTCCACTATCTTCTGGGCCAAAGTCCATTTCTCTGCTGGTTTCTGGACCTTATAGTGACCTGCACCATTGCCACCACTTTTTATAGAGACTGTATTCTCTGTTGGGTCACCTTGATTCTAGTACCTTGCCTGTTCCTGCATCCTAAGTTTTCTGCTCCTCTGATGGGAATTTTTCACTGTGCTGGGCTAACTCTGATCTGTTCCTGCTGGTTCCCATCCTGCTCTGGATTCTGCTCCATTGCTGCCACATGACCTTTGTTTTTCCGCTTTCTGCTTGCTTCCCGTGGCTGGTGACTCCAATCATCCCTCCACTGGTATGCTGGATCTGCTGGTGTGCAGTACAAATCACCGAGGTCTTTGGAGAAACAATTTCAACACTTAGCCCATTAGCATTTTAGTCACCTTTCACCTGAGTGCTTTTTAAAAAACGTGTGTGAATACACTTTGCTTTAAAACCCTACATTTCACTGTACCTCTTTTCCAAATCTGTGAAAAAATTGTAAAAGAATCCCAAAAAGTGACAGTATACTACAAGTGATTTTACTTTTTTTGCAAAAAAATCATTGGCTTTAATCTAGAACTAAAGAACTCCAGGGCAGTTTGCCCCCTAAAACCTGGCAATTCAACCCAAATCAAACACTTCAATATTTTTTGCTATCCACAGTATCAGCACCTGATTGTTTGATGGAAACAATATTACACAAAGCATGTTTGTCATTTTTATCATTTATAACAATGTATCTTGCAAAGTAAATTTACAATAAAATTACTCCAGGAGCTAGGCTTCCTATAACTAAATTAATGTTTTACTTATTTTGTTGTTTGATATATGTGACATCTTTTAATCTTTATATATGATTTATTTAGGAATCAGAGTTCAAGACCCAGAGCTGACAACAAGGTGTACCCAAGCTGTGCTTCCCAGATATGGACATAGCTTGCTTGAAGAAGCCAGGGCTGAAGTACGAAATCTGTAAGGCTCTCTTTCTCCACTACTTGCCAGACTCTATAGGAATGTGTTCATCAGAGCAGTCAGGAAATTTGAGACGAGTACATGTAGCATTTAAGGCAATCTACCAGTGTAGTAAATGCTGACCAGAGGTTCAAATAAGGCTAAACCCAATTTTTTAAAGTAGACACATTAGGGGGAATTTTAACCCCAAAAAACGGGTGGGTTGGGGTCGGGTGGGAAGCTAGAGTTAAAAATCTGAATCCTGTTAGATCCGTGTATTTTGATGTTGTGTCCTTCAATAATTAGACAAGAGACTGCAGGGAACGATCAACAGGTGTTTACTGAATGAGGGTTACTCTAGAACTAACTTTACAGATCACTACTCATGGTTTACATACAGGTGTGGTCACTGCCGGTACTACAGTATACAGGAGCTGTAAAAAGTAGTTCTCCCCTTAAAGGTACATACATTACAATTCCTCCCCTTTTAGATTAACAGTCCATAACACTCATTTAACAATTAAATATCAAATTAATTACAATTAACACTTTTAACATGCAACATTAGCTGAAAATAGTCTATTTATAAATTCAGTCTTTGGGGAGACTTCCTGATCCTTTCTGGATAGCGCCTTTCCCGAGTGTCTTGCTCTTGGTGCGGAGGCTATTCTGGCCCCCTGTCGTCGGTTGGTTCATCCGCTTTGGATGCTACTGTTTCTGGGGTAGATGCTACCTGTACGTCGGGTTCATCAGCAGGTACGTATGGGCGAGACATGGGGTTGACTCGTTCCTCTGACTCTAGGATCTGGTCAGCATGGCGTCTCACAATGTTCTCCCCAACATCCACTGTGTACATTAGTGGCCCCTGCCGTGTGCATATCGTTCCTGGTTGCCATTTCTCTGTTCGGTAGTCGCGGGCCAAGACTGGTTGCCCTACATTGAAGCTCCTTGTCGGCTTCTCATTGATGTGCTGGAATTGCTTATTCTCAACATCTCTTCGTACATTTGGTCTGAGCAAATCCAGACGAGATCTCAACCTTCGGTTAAAGAACATCATGGCCGGGGCCTGGTTGGTGACTGCATGTGTCGCATTTCTGTAGGCTAACAGGAAATTGTCCACCTTATGCTGCAGTGGAATGTCGTCATCGCACATGGCCTTTACTGCTTTTTTAAAGGTTTGTACGAACCTCTCAGCCAATCCATTTGTGGCTGGATGATACGGGGCGGATGTGTAATGCCTTACCCCATTCCTTTTCATAAATCTTCGAAACTCTTCGGACACAAACTGTGGTCCGTTATCAGAGCAAATCTGCTCTGGCAAGCCGTTCCTGGCAAAAATGGTCCGTAGGACTGCAATAGTTTTCTCCGTGGTGGTGGAGGACATTTTGATCACCTCAGGCCATTTTGAGTGCGCATCCACGGCTATTAAAAACATTGAGTCCATGAATGGACCAGCAAAATCAATATGCACCCGTTGCCATGGAGATGAGGGCCACTCCCATGGGTGTAGAGGGGCATGTGGTGGTGCATTTTGGACCTTCTGACATCCTGAGCAGCTCTTTGTCAGGTCCTCGATTTGCTGATCGATCCCCGGCCACCACACATAAGCCCTAGCAAGGCTTTTCATTTTCACCCCTCCCAGATGACCTTCGTGAAGCTCATTGAGCACTCTCTCCCTTAACTTGGGTAGAATTACCACTCTGGATCCACACATCAAGGTCCCCTGGCATACTGACAGCTGTTCTCTTCTGGATGAGAATGCTGGCAACAGTGAGTCGCCATGTGCTGGCCATCCCTTCACCGTCAAATCATATACCCGAGACAGTGTCGGGTCATTTCGGGTCTCCTTCTCTATACCAGCGTTAGTTACTGGCAAGCATTCAATTATAGTCGAATGAAATATTTCGACAGGATCCATTGCTGGTGCTTCCTCAGCAGTAGGCAGTGGCAGGCGTGATAGCCCATCAGCGTTTCCGTGCTGTTTCGTGCCCTTATACTCGATTTCATATTGGTGCGCCCCTAGAAAAAGTGACCATCTTTGTAGCCGTTGCGCAGTCATCACCGGAACGCCCTTCTTTGGATTAAAGATGGAGACAAGTGGTTGGTGGTCAGTCAGCAAGGTGAACTTCTGCCCGTGCAGATAGTGATTGAACTTTTTCACTCCCCACACTAGGCTGAGGGCCTCCCTGTCAATCTGGGCGTAGTTACGCTCGGCTGGGGTTAGTGACCGAGACGCAAAGGCTACTGGCCTCTCTGAGCCATCCGGGAATTTGTGCGACAGCACCGCTCCAATGCCATAGGGTGATGCATCACACGCCAACCGAATTGGTAGTGCTGGGTTGAAATGAGCCAACACCTCTTTTGATGTGATCAATGCTTTGCTATTCTGGAAAGCTCGTTTACATTCGTCACTCCACTTCCATGGTACCCCCGTTTGCAGTAGGGTGTTCAGTGGGTGTAGTACGGTAGACAAATTCGGCACGAACTTATGGTAGTAGTTCACCAGCCCGAGGAATGACCTCAGTTGTGACACATTTTCCGGTGCTGGAGCCTTGACTACTGCCTCAATCTTTTCTGGGGACTTATGTAACCCCTCTTTATCAATAACGTGGCCACAATACAAGATCTGCTTCTGGAAAAACTCGCATTTGTGGCGATTAGCTCGGAGCCCATATTCCTTCAATCTAGTGAGCACCTGCTCCAGGTTGGCGAGGTGATCACTGTCATTTTCGCCCGTGACCAGGATGTCGTCCAAATAACAGTGGGTCCCTGGAATCCCTTGCAGGACTTGTTCCATTGCCCTTTGCCAAATAGCCGGAGCTGATGCTACCTGGAACACCAGCCGGTTGTATTGGTAGAGACCTTTATGAGTGTTGATCGTGAGGTACTGTTTCGAGGCTTCTTCTACCTCCATTTGCAGGTACGCCTGGGCCAGATCAATCTTAGTGAAGTGTTTCCCTCCAGATAGCGAGGCGAAAATATCTTCAATCCGCGGAAGCAGATATTGTACAGTGTGAAGGACTGGGTTCACTGTCACCTTAAAGCCCCCACAGATGCGAACCTTCTTTGGTTCCCCAGGCGTATTACTCAACGACCTCTTCATTACAGGAACGATGGGTGTAGCCCACTCGCTCCAGTCCACTTTGGACAGTACTCCTGAACGTTCCAAACCTTCCAGCTCTGCTTCGACGGCTGGGCGGATCGCATAACGTACCGGTCTGGCCTTAAAAAACTTTGGGCTTGCATTTTCCTCTATTTTGATCGTCGCTGTTATGCCTTTTAGTGTTCCGAGTCCCTGCTGGAACACTTCTTGTGCGTCAGTTAGCATTTTTGACAGTGTCCAGGTGTGACGTCGTCATCCTTTTTGGCATCTACAGTCAATGCTTGTATGGAATGCCAATCTAGCTGTATCTTCTGGATCCATTCACGTCCTAGTAGTGGTGATCCTCCATCTGGCAATACATATAGGTCCATTTTTGGTGTTTCCTTGCCGTTATATATAACGTTCACCCTTATTTTTCCTTTGGGGTAGACTTTTTGCCCCGTGTACGTCTTCAAGACAATCTTTGTATCTCTCAAGGGTATATGTGAGAGTAGTCGCTTGTAGTCTCTTCGGTTTATGACTGTTAGGGCTGATCCTGTGTCCAATTCCATTTTCACTTGGACTCCTGCTATCTTGAGCGTGACCCAGATAGTTTGGTGATCCTCCGTTTTGATCACATTATGTAGTTTCAGACAACCCAGCTCCTTGCTTCCGGAGTCTGTATCACTTTTCTGTTCGTCTGAACTACTCTCCGTCACCTTATGTACCTTCTTGTACTTCTCCTGTGGAGATTTCTTGCTGCTGGTTTTCTTTCCCGACCTGCAGACTCTTGCTATGTGTCCTACTTTTCCACACTGTCTGCACACTTTGTCCTTGAACCAGCAATCCTTATGGTCGTGTGTTGTTCTGCCGCAGCGATAGCACTTCACTGTTCCGTATGACATTTCATTTGTGCCATATTCTTGCGGTCTCCGTTGTATCTCTGCCGCGCCCCGTGCTGCTGCTTCGTGTGATACTGCAATGCTGAAAGCCTTGTCCAGCGTAAGATCCTTTTCTGATAGAAGCCGTTTCTGGGTTCCTTCACTTTGAAGCCCACACACAAACTTGTCCCTTAAAGTATCTGCTGGTCCCATTCCAAACTGGCAGTGTTTCGATAGCTTGTGCAGTTCCGTTAAATACTCAGCATTACTTTCATCTTTATGCTGGTTCCTTTTGTGAAACTTAAATCTTTCTGCTATCAGCAGCGGTGTGGGGTTTAAGTGGTCCTGTAGGATTGACACAATGTTTTCAAAATCCTTTTCTACTGGCTTCTCTGGGGTTACTAGGTTTCGTAGTAAGCCATATGTCTTTGCACCCATTGAATTCAACAATACCAGCGCTTTCTTGTCATCTGGCACTTCATTCGCCTTGCAGTATACTTCTATGCGTTCGACATATGTCGTCCAATCTTCGACTTCATTGTCGAACACTGTGATACTGCCACTCTTCGGCATTTTTGGGTGTGGTTAGACTGGCTTAAAATGGCGTCTCCCGCGCTTTCCTTTCTTCCCCGCTGACGCTGCTCGGCCCTTGAACACCGGCTGCGCTCTGCGCATTTTCCTGCGCGCCTCTCTTCCCCCGTTGACGCTGCTCGGCCCTTGAACACCGGCTGCGCTCTGCTCTCTCTCGCCTCTCTCCCCCGTTGACGCCGCTCGGTCCTGAACACCAGCTGCGCCCTGTGCGCTCTACCCTCTCTCTCTCCCCCGTCGACGCTGCTTGGCCTTTTTCTGTGCCGTCGGTCGGCTCTAGCCGCCGCTGTCCGGGAAGGGTGTGCGCAGTACCTGTTGCCAGCCCGTTTCGCTGGACCACCGTGACTGGAAAGCCAAGCCTGGATCTCGACAGCCTCCCCTGCAATGCTCAAATCTCCGCTGGATGACTGAGGGGTTTCCCGTGGTCGACGCCCGTGCTTCTGGACTCGGCCTTCTTCCACTGTTCTCCAGGAGCGAATCCCTGGGAGGTGATGCAGAGTTGCAGGTAGGTTTGAATCTGCTCGTCGCCAATGTTAGATCCGTGTATTTTGATGTTGTGTCCTTCAATAATTAGACAAGAGACTGCAGGGAACGATCAACAGGTGTTTACTGAATGAGGGTTACTCCAGAACTAATTGTACAGATTACTACTCAGGGTTTATATACAGGTGTGGTCACTGCCGGTACTACAGTATACAGGAGCTGTAAAAAGTAGTTCTCCCCTTAAAGGTACATACATTACAAATCCCAACCCCACCACACCCATTACCAGTTTTAACGGATACGGGACCGGGGACGGGCAGCCAAACCATTCGGAGGAGGTGGGTTGGCACATTAATTATAATAATGAGGCTGTGTGCCTCATGGTGACCTATCATTTTAAATTTAACTGGAGGCGGGCAGGTTTCCTCGGCCTTGGGGAACCTGCCAGCGAAAGGAAGGCGAGGACTGCTGTATCCAGGAGGTTAGTGCCTTTCCATTTACCTGCTGGATCCAGTGTTCCAGCCTCACCAAAGCCCCGAGATCGGACACCCCACCCACCATTCCGATCTATCACCCCCCGCCCCCACGAGGTCTCCGATTTTCAGCCCCCCCTCCGGCTTCCGATCCCCCCTCTGGTTTTCCGACCCCTGCCCCACCCTAATCCTCTCTCCCTCCTCTCTGCAGCTGAGAAACAGAGATTCAAAATTTTAATTAGGCCCTGCCAAATGAGGGAAACCCGTTTTCCCAGGGTTCCCGACCGCATTGCAGTCCCCCCCGCCCCCCGCTCCCGATCTGCCTCCAAGTCCAGCCATTGGCTTAGAACTGACCACAGGGAACCGGTTGGCCCAAGGCCCACCCGATGTTGGGCCTCAGGCCTCATTTACAACAGACCGGCGAGCAGATGCCCGCTGGACATCCGCGGGGAGCTCGCTGGTGAAGACGTTTTGAATTTCAGGCGCTGCGTCACCGATAGCGACCCTCAGGTAGGTTTTGAAAGAGGGGGGAAGCAATCAGGAGGGAGGGGGGCGACCAGGAGAGAGTGGGTACAGAGATCGGGAGGGGGACAAGCGATGGCCAGCAACAGTCCGTGGTTTTAATGTGGAGCTAGGAGGAGCTACACAATTTTTAGAAACGTACTTTTTTAGTGCCGGCCTACAGCTGCCCTTTAAGGACCGGTGGTTAGGCCGTCTGTTTACCTGATTTTCCTGAATGCAACTGACATCACCCCTTCCTCAAAAAAAACCCTCAAATCCTTTGTCCTTGAAAACTACCGCCCCACATCCAATCTTCCTTTGCTCTCAAGTCCTTGAATGTCTTACTGCCTCCGAAATCTTTTTTTATATTCGTTCATGGGATGTGGGCATTGCTGGCAAGGCCAGCATTTATTGCCCATCCCTAGTTGCCCTTGAGGAGGTGGTGGTGAGCCGCCTTCTTGGACCACTGCAGTCCATGTGGTGAAAGTACTCCCACACTGTTAGGGAGGGAGTTCCAGGATTTTGACCTAGTAACGATGAAGGAACGGTGATATACTTCCAAGTCAGGATGGTGTGTGACTTGGAGGTGGTGGTGTTCCCATGCGCCTGCTGCCCTTGTCCTTCTAGGCGGAAGATGTCGCAGGTTTGGGAGGTGCTGCCGAAGAAGCCTTGGTGAGTTGCTGCAGTGCATCTTGTAGATGGTACACACTGCAGCCACGGTACGCTGGTAGTGGAGGGAGTGAATGTTTAAGGTAGTTGATGGGATGCCAATCAAGCGGGCTGCTTTGCCTTGGATGGTGTCGAGGTTCTTGAAGCTGCACTCATCCAGGCAAGTGGAGAGTATTCCATAACACTCCTGACTTGTGCATGGTGGAAAGGCTTTGGGGAGTCAGGAGGTGAGACACTCGTCCGAGAATACCCAGAATCTGACCCAGCCTCTGACCTGCTCTTGTTGCCACAGTATTTATGTGGCTGGTCCAGTTAAGTTTCTGGTCAATGGTGACCCCCAGGATATTGATGGCGGGGGATTTGGCGATGGTAATGCTGTTGAATGCCAAGGGGAGATGGTTAGACGCTCGCTTGTTGGAGATAGTCATTGTCTGGCACTTGTGTGGCGCGAATGTTACTTGCCACGTATCAGCCCAAGTAAGGATGGCAGATTTCCTTCCTTGAAGGACATTAGTGAACCAGATGGGTTTTTACAACAATCCGATAGTTTCATGGTCACCATTACTGGTACTAGCTTTTTATTTCAGATTTATTTAATTAACTGAATTTAAATTCCCCCGCTGCCATGATGGGATTTGAACTCACGTCTCCAGATCATTAGTCCAGGCCTCTGGATTACTAGTTCAGTAACATAACCACTATGCTACCGTCCTTACAACTCTGTTTGAATCTCTCCAATCAGGCTTCTGCCCCTGTCACAGTACCAAAATGACCCAGAACCAAAGTTACAAATGACATCTCCTGTGACTGTAATCATGATGCATTATCCCTCCTCATCCTCCTCGCAGCCTTTGACATGAAAGAAAGAAAGACTTGCATTTATATAGCGCCTTTCACAACCACCGGACGTCCCAAAGTGCTTTACAGACAATGACGTACTTTTTGAAATGTAGTCTCTGTTGTAATGCAGGAAACGCGGCAGCCAATTTGCTAAGAGAGCAGACGGGGCCTCAGTTTAACGTCTCATCTGAAAGATGGCACCTCCGACAGTGCAGCAGTCCCTCCGTACTGCACTGGAGTGTCAGCTTAGATTTTTGTGCTCAAATGTCTGGAGTGGGATTTGAACCCACAACCTTCTGACTCAGTCGAGGGTGCTACCAACTGAGCCACGGCTGACACATGGTCAACCAAACCATTCTCCTCTTCTCCGTCGTTCAGCTCAGTGTTTGCTTCCACTCTTACCTTTCTGATCGTAGTCCGAGTATCTCCAGCAATGGTTTCATTTCAAACCCCCCGCTGTTACCCACAAGATCCTCCAAGGTACTATCCTTGACCCCCCTCCTCTTCGTCATCTATGTGCTGCCCTTTGTTGTCATCATCCACAGACAAAGGGTCAGTTTCCATATGTACGCCGACAAGATCCAGCTCCACCACCTCTATTAACCTGTGCACAGCCTCTGTAGTGTCAGACCTCCAGCCTTGAATGAGCCACAATATCCTCCATTTTAACATGGGCAAGACTGAAGCCATTGTCTTCGGCCCCGCTACAAACTCCATATCCTTGCCACCGATTCCATCCCCCTCATAGCCACTATCTCAGACTGTTCACAACATCAGCGGCCCATTCAACTGCGAAGTTACTTTCAGACCCCAATTCCTCTCCATCACAAAGACTGCCTACTTGCACCTGTGTAACATTGCCCAACTCCTCCGCTATCTCAGCCCACCTGCTGCTGAAAATCTTATTCATGCCTTTGTCATTTTCAGACTCGACTATTTCAATGCTCTCCTGACCATCTGACAGCTTCTACTCTCTGTAAATTTAGGAATAGGTAAAGGCCATTCAGCCCCTCGAGCCTATTCTGTCATTCAATTTGATCATGGCTGATCTCTACATCAACTCAATTTAGCCAGCTTTCTTCCATATTCCCATCCATGTACTTGGTTATATCTTCAAAAAATACAATAAATTTGATCCCTGAATTTTGCCAATGATCTGAAGTCATTTTACAATCATCCAGGTCAAAGTGATCAGCTAATACAGTTCCTCCACTTTGTGTTCCCCACAAGCTTTCAGGTCCTGCTGTCTTATTTACTGTCAATACCTTCTTTCTCATCCCCCTTTCTCATCATTATCATTTGTATTTATATTGCAAATCGTAATTATCTCTTATTCTGCTTAATATTGAGGTCCATAGAATCAGAAGTAAGCTTTAAATGGTTTTCATTTACGTCCTTTTTTTTATTGCAAAACAAGCAACCTATGAACTTTATGAAGTACTAAGAAGTACATAATTCCATTTTGGTTGAAGTAAATTCTCCCACTCAAGAATTCTTACAATTTACTTAATTTGTTATTTTTATCACATCTAATGGCCAAAGATTTGGATTGAAACCAGTTAGGGCAATTGCTTCTCTACTGTTAATTAATCAATTGGTTCATTATGTGTACTATAAAATGAGCTAGTGCCGGAACTTACCAACTAAAGTAACATACTTTGTAAAATAATATACCATATTTCGACAGAATACTGAAGTAATTTGGTGTGTGCTTGTATTTATATAATTTTTAAAAATTGTATTTGCACCCTTACTTCCTGTTGATACTTATGTGTCAACATTCCCCATTGTAAATTACTATGTCCGCATTTCCCATTAAGTTTTCCTTTGTCAACTTTCACCAAAGGTTGATGATAACCCAAATGAATCACTCAAAATGCTTTTTTTTTAAAAAATGATCTGCCATTTTTTTCTTAGTAACTAAAATTTCTGATATCCAAAACAAGGTTTTAAACAAAGCTTAAAAATAAAAATGTATATTTCATTAAAACATGATTAAATTGATCAGTTAAATTGTTTTTATGTTTTTTAATACTTCATTAAAGTTTTTTATTGACGACCTCAGTTTCTGGCAAATGCCTAGGCCTTAACTTGATATTTTTGCTCAGAGCAATAGCCAAAATCAGATCCTGCTGTCTGAGCATCTGTAGTGTGCCCAATTTTCCAGGATACATTTGTAGTAGCATTTAAGCAGACAAATTCTAAGTCTCCAAAAAATCAATTTTGGTTGTTTTTCAAAATTGAAGAAAAGCTGGAGGACAAATCTCAAAAGCTTTATTTAGGTAACATTTATATTGGGGTTTTTTTAAACAGAGAGGTTGTCTGCATGCACGTGTGTGTGAGAGAGACAGACTAGTGATGATATACTGATTGTAGCTTATTTTTCAAGTTATATACACTATAACCCAGGTGTATTACGCTGAGAGACAAACAGAAACAGCGTGTTACTTCATCCTAATAGCCATTCTTCAAAAGAAAATCAATTTTGAAATCAAATACCTCCCAATTAATCCCTTTGATTCGTTGATTCTATTTAATAACATCTGTGAAATCGAGAGAGAAAAAGAGAGGGGTGGACAAAAAGAGACAGAGAAAAAGAGAGAGACAGTTTCTTTCTTCAACCTAATTTGTATTCTTTAAAAAAAAGTGTTGAATTTTGAAAGCAAATAGAAAGCCTCCAATTATCCCTGATTATCCATGTGTTTTGTTGATTGTTAGAAAATGTAAACGTTCTAATTACTGATGACTGATATGTCAGAGACATGCCTCCAATATTACTTTCATTGATTTTAATAGAATTTTATACCATTTTTCATCTTGATAACTTGTTAACTTCTCAATAACACATTTGGCAAAATTATTTTTTAAGCTTTTGACTGGCTTCTTGAACATTTTCATAAAGTGTTCGATCAGAATCTACCATTTGGCACATTCATTATTGTTCTCTGATATGATCTTTAGGGAGAATTGCATTGAGTCCCAGAAGGTGCAGATGGAAGAGATGGAGCAAACTGTTGAGATACTGAGAGAACAGATTATGAGGAAGGATAAAGAATATGAGGAGTCTCTTCTGCATCTCAGAGAGCATCAAGCAACAGGACAGAGGTAAAAAAGGAAGCTCTTGGGGACCAAATTTTGTTTAAGACATTTGGGGGGAGAAATTGGGTGAGTAGTGCCACCTGTTAGTGCCTAAAGAGGCAGTCAGTGACATTAGGCTTTTGCGTTGCGCCGCCACCGATGACGTCATCGGTGTGCGCAGCACCCCATTCGTGCCCCGTTCGCGATATTTGGTAGCGAACGCCGCAGTTGCGCCGCTCGCTACCCGCGCCCGGTTCACAGGGCCTTACTGTGCCGGCGGCGGCGCAAGTTAAGGTGGAGGTGCGGGGCGGCCACTTTTTCGGCGGCCGCCTACCAGCACCTCCGTCCCCGGCCTCCTAACCGCCCCCCCGTGGCATTGCCGGCTGTTTCCCGAGAGCCCGGCACTTCTCCTTGGTGCCGGGCTCATTTGCCGGCGCTCGCGATCGGGGATCGCGCTGTTGCAGGCACCTCCCCCTTAACAGTGGGAGGAAGGCCTGCAGTACCGCAGCGTGCGCTGCGGCACATTGCGCTGCGGTAATCAGTTTCAGCGCCCTAAGAGGGACGTGGAGCGCCTCGAGCCTCGCCCCGTCTCCCTCGAGCGGCACTGAAACTGAATTTCTGGCGATCGGAATTACTCCGATCGCTGCACTAAATCCTGCGCTCAGGCGACTTTTGCGCCACTTTGGCGCCCCAACCCAATTTCTAGGCCTTGAACTTTTATTTTGTAATTGTAGCCAGCAAGACAATAATTGCACATTGTTATTTTAGGTTAGTTTTTTTTCTATAATTTGATTTGTCTATTTGTAAAAAAAACTTGCAGTATTACATTCTGAAAAATCTTTCAGAATTCAGTTTCTCAAAACACAATTGTTGTCAGCACAATATAGTCACTAAAACCCACAATGATCAGTAAATCAATAGGAGTCATTATCAATGCAGTTTTGAAGTAAAAACATTCTCTAACAATTAAATCCCCTACTTTTGAAATAAGCTATACAATTTATTTCTGTTTGGCTCTTGCTGTAAAATCAGTAGTAATTTAAAAGGTGTTTCTGTTAATGGCTGCTGTTAGATTTTAAAAATCATCACTGCTTGTTTATAATAAAATCCTGGCCTGAATAAAATTGTTGTCCATCAACATTTATAGCTCCAGATTCAATGTTAATTAGTCATTATACAGTAAACTATTTTGCATGTGCCATGAAGGACGCAGTAAGTAAGATGCTTAAATTGTATTGATTTTTATTAATATTCAATGTTTACCAAAGCCAAAAAACAAGATATTATTAAATGAACTTAAGTGGAACGGAGTCTACTTAAATTTAGTAAATGAAAAAACCCTTTTTGTGATGTAACATTAGGGGTGTCATGCTGAGATTTAGTTCACACAATTGTGTTTGAATCCCATTCATGACTGATTCGAACTCAGTCCCTTTCATTGGATGAATTCACAAGGGGGAAAAATTGGGTTGGTTTGCACCTCCTGGGGCGCTAACGGGGCACAAATCCCCAGGCGCAGCACCGTTAACGCCTCCCGCAAAATTCAGCAGGAGGCGAGCGTCGGTGGTAGCCGGTAGCGCTGCCGGCGATGACATCATCGCCGAGCGCAGTGCCCCGCTTGCACCCTGGGCGCAAACTTCCCTTCCACCCCCTGACCTACCGCTGGACAATATGTCCGACGGGAATCAGGGGGCGTTTTTGTAGCGGTGGTTTAAAGGGCAGGTGTCGGGCAGCCATTTTTATTTTGGCCGACTGCCAGCACCTGCCCCCTTTCACTTTTTTATGTGGGATGCTGGCTGCAATCGCTCTGTTTTCACGGCACCCCACTCCCCGGTGGTCCAATAGTGCAGCACCAGGCCCCTCTTTAATCAGGGGAGGAGGCCTGCAATGATGCGACGCTACACGTAGCACCGTGAAATTCAGTACTAGCGCCCCAAGCATGAGGTGGAGCGCTTTCCAGTAGCGCCCCATCTCCTGCTTGGGGCGCTACTACTGAATTTACGGTGGAGGGGTGCTAACTTTTTCGGGGCGCTAAACCCGGCGACGTTAGCGCCCCAAAAATGGGTGCCACCCAATTTTTCTCCTTAGCCAGCTGCTGTTTGGAGCACTCCAGCTCAGATGAGGAAAATTATTTCCATTTCAGGGAAGTAGTTGAATGATATCAGCAACACAGCTGCCATAGAGAAGTCTACAAACCAAATCATCCACCTTATCACCTGAAGAAAGACTTGCATTTATATAGCACCTTTCACAACCTCAGGATGCCCCAAAGCGCTTTACAGCCAATGAAGCACTTTTGAAGTGAAGTCACTGTTGTAATTTAGGAAGCATGACAGCTGAATTGCACACAGCAATGTCCCACAAACAGCAATGTGATAATAACCAGATAATCTATTTTAATGATGTTGGTTGAGGGATAAATAATGGCCAGGACACCGGGGCGAACTCCCCTGCTCTTCTTCGAAATAGTGCCATGGGATAATTTATGTCTGCCCTCTGGGGCCTCAGTTTAACATCTCATCTGAAAGGTAGCACCTCAGACAGTGCAAGATTCCCTCAGTAGTCCACTGGAGTCTAGATTTTGTGCTCAAGTCCATGGAGTGGGACTTGAGAAGGAATTGTGGTTGTGGATGGTAGCTGTGGGATCAAACATGGGGAGAAATCCTTCAGTTTCACACCCAGAACCAGGTGAAGCACAACTAATGCTAATAAACTGGAAAGATCAAAAATTACCTAAATTATAAGCTAGAAACTGCGGTCAAGGCGTACCTTGACAGATTGCAAGTTCTGGCTTTCACACATGCAGAAACCCAGAAGTTGCGGGGCCTTTCAGATGGATTACGACAGCGCACGCTAAGCGTACACAGTCGAAGACACCGCAATTTCAGGGCCAATATCTCATACATTTGATATTAAAATTAAGCAATTTTGAATCTTAGAATTGGTCAATATTCTTTTGAAACAGTAAAAAGGATTTAATGTACTGCTTTGATAAAGGAACATTATTTGTTTAGCTTTCCCTTTATTCTTATCCAACATTATACTCCTCATTTGAGGTGTTTTGTACCAAATGCTGGGATAGATTTTCAACTGGATTTTATGAGTTACATAAAATTTTATACAATATAGAGTAGGTAAATCTAGTACATTACTTCAAGGTAAACTCTCACAGGAGAACAAGGGGTCTGGCAAAGGGCAACTTTAGTACTGATGTCAGGAAGTTCTTCTCCATCCAAAGAGTAATCAACACTTGGAATGGGCTTCCAAATAGGATGGCGAATGCAATAACGTTAGAATCATTTAAAAGACATTTGAATGCTGTGACGGAGAGGACTGTGGGTTTTTTGAGAGGTGCCATATTAGCAAATAACCTTCCCCATCCATATTTATCTTTTCATTTCAATTCTGATATTGTGCAGTGTATGAGAAAAAAATAACGGGCCTAAATTCAAAAGCGCCTGATGTCAGGCACGCTGGACTCATGCGCCATAAGAAAGAGGCCCAAGGACCATCCTAAATTTGTCCTCGGGCCTTCCCGGAACAAATCCGGTGAAGCACCAATTGGGCCCTTAGATTCTCAGTTAGCTTGGACGACAAAACGATCTGGGAGGGGATGCAAGCAGGAAGGGGGCAAGCGTAGGCTGGCAGCAGCCCACAGTATTACTGTGGAGGCAGGACGAATACGCCTGCTCCTCCTTGTTCCATATTAAGGTAAAAAAAATGTTTTAAACGTACCTGTCGGCGGCTTTGGCCGCCCCCAGCAGTCGCTTTAAAGACTGTAGAGCCTGAAAAACTAATTGGATCTTGCGCGGCACAAGCTACGACTAATCTTAATGGTGCAGGACCCTCATTTCAAAAAGGTCCTTGATGCCTGTGCAAGTCGGGCACAGACCGTCACTCTACTAAATTCATTATTGCTGCACCCATAAAACAAGCGCAACGATGTTGAATTTATGCCCTAATGTTTATGTATACTTGTATTTTCTGTGTATATATAATGTATACGAGTTTACTTGTTGCATGGTAATTGTACCTCTGTAACCTCCTCCAGTCCCACAACCCTCCGAGATCTCTGCGCTCCTCCAATTCTGACCTCTTGTGCATCTCCTATTTTAATCGATCCACCATTGGCAGCCGTGCCTTCAGCTGCCTAGACCCTAAGCTCTGGAATTCCCTCCTTAAACCTCTCCACCTCTCTCTCCTTAAAGAGGTAGGTTTTAAGGAGAGTCTTAGACAAGCTATTGGTCATCTGTCCTAATATCCCCTTATTTGGCTCGGTGTCAAATTTTGTTTGATAATGCCCCTGTGAAGTGCCTTGGGACATTTTACTGCATTAAAGGCGCTACATAAATGCAAGTTGATGTTGTTTATTGTTGTGCCTAGGATATATGTATACTAGTTTCTTAGGTTTGCTAGAATTTCAGTTGCTACACTTAATCAGTTCAGAGCTGGACATCAAAAATGTGCCAAATTAGATATCAGAGAGAAGTAGTTCACAGATGTGCTGTCTGAAGTAGATTATTGAAGTGCTGATTCCCAAGAAATTATTCCCTGTAGTTTGTTACAACCTTTAAAGTAATAGCTGGAGGAAATATCCTTTAAAATAGTAATAAATCTAATTTAAATTTGCTTTGAGTACTTACTTGACCACTTTGGTTTGGCTTTCTTGTAACAAGAACTGGTAGTTATCCAACATTTTATGTTGCTATGAAACAAAAGTCAAAGCACTTTATTAAAATCATGTTTTTTCCGTTGTTGCGGTCCAACTTCGAGCATAGAGCTGTGATTTGGGCATATGCTGTACATAATGCTCCATTATTTAAATACAAGATTTTATAACTAAAGTAAGTAGCCTGTATGTCAGTCTTCCATTCCATATGTTCCCCATCTATTAACATCTAATTATATAAGTTTTGCTTTACTTCTAATAGTATCTCTGCACAATCAAACCTTTCTGCTGTCTCTTCTAAGCAGATTCATTTCACATGTTCCCTGTGGTATGACTCTGTTGGGTTACAGTAATGCTTGTTGCTGTTGGTTTTCCAGCAGTTTTGTGAAATAATTGCTAATTCAGTTAACCAAATTTGCTGATATTGATTGTAAACTAATGTTACATTTATTAACTTACAGCATACAATGTCAGATGATGCATGTGAAAGAAAAGCTTTAAGTTTGGAACAGTGGTATTGTTTTTCTTTTGTGATACTTATTTGGCAGGAGGATAAATTGGTGCAAAAACACAAATGTCAGCTTACTGGGTATTTTGGTGTGTTGATTTCAGAAAAATTATCAAAAACTCTTGATAAAGGGACATTTTGCTCTTTTTTAACATTAGAAACTTAAAGATAACCAAGAGAATCATCAAGGTTCTTTTTTACCTTGCACATTAAAATTTGCTTTGCACTGGCTCCAGCAACTGCAACTAGCGCAAAGCTGAAGCGGTGTGAAACTGGCTCCAAGACTGATGTCATGTTTGACTGAAAAAGCCAAATAAACTCCTTTTGAGCTGTAGATATACTGCTCATCTTGCATCACTGGGATTTTAAAACCATTGTGCAATGCAAGATAGCTGTTGTTCAATGCTATATAATGCATAATAATAAATTTAGTTGCAAGTAGTAGTACAGAATGGTGGGTAGTGAGCAAAGAATATACTGGGTCAGGCAAGTACATCACTCTGCAGTTGAAAGATACAGCACGAGATAGGATAACTCACAGCCACTGTCACACATTGCTCATTCCAGAGAGAGAAGCAATCATGCAACAATGTATTCCGCCAAATAACCACAGTAATTAAATTGGGATTACTACATCATTTTTATTTGTTTACTGCATGTAAACAATGTAAAAAGCAGTATAAGAATACTGTTTTGTTGTGGTGCCATGTACAGCTCTTATTGAAAAACATTCTGCTGTCATATGTTCCACAATTTCCATTTCCTTTTCTTATAAATTTTTTTCGAACATATATATGTTCTTGTGGCTCTTGTGCAAGCAACTTATTTAACCAGAAATTCCTTTTTAGTGCTGACAAGTATATATTTTTTGCAGATGTATTGATCCTGTGAACATATGTGCACAAATTAGACGGCCTCATCAATACAATAATTTACAGAACATAAAAATAATGTGTAAAAACTTGCATATGGCCACAAACTTTTTTCAAATTTTATTAAGGGTCTGGAAGCTCTTTTTAATTGGGAAGGCAGGTAAATGGGTCATAACAATTAGTGAATTCTTAAATGATAATCTTACAAGGCAAGACAATTGAAGCTATTCTTTCACTATAAAACAAGCTTGTCAATCTGAATGGCACCATCGAAGACAAAGAAAATGGGTTAGACAAAGCATTCTTCCCTTGTGACTCCAGGCAGCTCAATCTAGGAATGCAAATGCCTGAGTCCAACGAGATATGAAAAGGTTGGGTTGTCCCAGCCTTCCAGACAGAAACATAGCATGGGTGCTAAGTTAAAAGGAAGTCAGAATTCCAAATATTTGCTAAATTGAACTTTTAAAAGAATACAGTCTTCAATATACCTTTTCCAACTAGATACTTGTAAATTATCTATCTGCTAGGTTTCTTTACACTTTTTTTAATGTTTCTCATTTTAAGAAATGTCAACATTTTTAGTGTAGCTTTTTGCTAATTAGTTGTGTAGATTAAAAAGTTCAATCTAAACACCACCCCATCCACATAAGTAGCTTCATTCTTTCATGTACTGCTGCCAATAGAAACACTAGCATGGAAAAACAGTTGCATTTTCAGCAACAACTTGTATTTATATAGCGCCTTTAGCATGGTAAAATGTCCAACGGCGCTTCATTAGAACGTTACAAAACAATATTTGACACCGAGCCACATAAGGAGATATTAGGGCAGATGACCAAAAGCTTGGTCAAAGATGTAGGTTTTAAGGAGCGTCTTAAAGGAGAAAAAAGAGGTTGAGAGGCGGAGAGGTTTAGGGAGGGAATTCCAGAGCTTAAGGCCTAGGCAGCTGCAGGCACAGCCACCGATGGTGGAGCAATTAAAATTGTTTCACAGGACTGTCAAAATTACTTCTGGTCAGCATCTAGATCACATTTTTGGGCAAATGTTGCCTTCACCGATTTTCAGTGTTCTTTGCCCTCATTCCTAGATTGCTGTGCTTTGTTTTTTAATATCTTGTTACAAGAAAACCTATGGGCCATTGTTATATTTCAGATCATAAACAATAAAGACCACTCCTGTGCATCTTCAGATGGTTTGCAGATGTGTTTTCTTTTTTGTATAAAGTCTGTTTCTGTTGTAGCTTGTGACCACATTTTTCAAAGAATATACATAAAATATGTAGTGAATTTGGCAAGAAAAAAATGACAGACTTTTGCACATGTTCCAGTATTGCCCCTGCACATATATATCGTTTAAAAACATGTAACAAGACAAATTATTTTCTGTTTGAATTCTTCAAAGACCATTATAATTTCACACAAAACTATATAGCTTAACTATTTGATCAGAATGGTCAGCATATTCCTTTTTTGACTGGCTGTTGAGAGTATATTCAAAACATATTGAGGAATCCCTTCCCAAAATTCCAGTAATAACCTGACCAAACCAGTTGATATATTGGACAGATACTAAATAAAATTTGGTACAGAGCATCTTTTATGCAGCAGCAATCTTATAATGCATGACAAATCTGCCTCAAGACAAATAATAGCATACTGGCCTATAAACACTTTCTAACATCCAGCCTTCATTTTTGTGCTACACACAAACAGAAATACTTCATAAAATATTTGATATTTTTGGAGATGACACCTCCACTTTATTATTTTATATGTTTTTAGGAATAGGATTTTCTTCCCCAGGTGAAGATGTCAGTGTTTGGGTATGATGCACCTTTTGCAGTTTTGTCATTTCGTGTCATGGTCAAGAAATCCCATAACAGGCACAGCATTAGCCAGATGCAGAGCAATGCTTTCCCCTGCTGTGCTCTTAGCAGAAGTCAACTCCAACCACAGAAGATCATCCCCACTATATCAGTGTGACAATTCCATTATCTTTATGGATTCTCGGAGTGAGATGGCCAATTTGTATCCATTTACAGACAGTTTTGTCATGTGAATATATTCAGCAACTAGGAACTGGTCTGAAACTGCCCAAATACATTTCATACAGAACTCTTACAGCTGTCAAAGAAAGAAAACTTTTTTATTATCAGCCAGGGCTAAATCTAACCAAGGTCCTAGAGGTGAAATGACAATGTGCTACACTCTACTCATTACTCAATTCTCCTGCCTCCACTTTCTTTTGTTGTTTTAAGTACTTCATGTAAAAGAATCAAATTACTGCTCCTAAAACTGCAACTTAAAAGAACACTGCATGTTCTGGAAATTACATTTCCAGTTAGCTTTCAGGGTTGCTGAAATACATAGCACTACAGTAAAATCATCCAAATATTTCCATTCTTCCAGTAACCAGTAGGGACAGTTTCAAGAGACACCTGGGCTTGTTAAAGTGTTATATGCTGGCATAACAGCATGTTGCAGACAAATTTTCTTTATAAAGAAACCCGTGCAACATGAACATTTTACATGACCAGTCAGTATGGTGTATTCACTAGCAAGGTCTTCCAAGGCATCAACTCTATCCTCTCAGTTAAAGAGCTGCAGTTAAACATGACCAAACCTCCTACTGACATGTCAGTCCTCAAATGTTTGGCAAATTAGGAAAATGTATCTTTCCATTTGAATATTTTTCCTGTTTATTTATCAGATTTATATTTGCAGTCATTTTATCTTCTACAGACAAACATGGGGTAACGATGCATTTGATTCCTTAGAGGGAAAATAACGATTGTAGGAAAAAATGTTATAAAAGGTTTATGCCAAAAAGAAAATCTATTCTTCTCAGTTCAGTATTGTCTGTGAAATAGTGCATCATATTTTTTTCTCTTTAAATTATAGGACAGCAATCAGAGACAATGTGGAGATGATAAAACTACAAAAACAGCTTGTGGATAAAGCAGCTGCGCTTACCGTCTTGGAGGGGAAATTTTTTCAAATTCAAGGGGTAAGAGTTCAAGGGTCATTGGCAACACAGCTGTTCCCAAAACGTAATCTGTTTCTTAAGCGACATTACGTATATATTAGAGGAATAAAAAAAAGACTTTGAAAGCTCATTGCAAATTTATTGAAAAAATACTTCTAGTTATATTAACATTATACGAAAGCTAGAAGATAGGAATGAGGAAATGCCATATAGCCCATCCAACTAACTTTCAACATTAGGATCCATGTACAAGGTCCATGCTGACCATTTAATTTCCCTGCTGCCCCCTGTACCAAGCACATGGGCCTGCAACCCTATATTCACTGCTAAATTAGGAATTTGTTTGCCCTTTCACTGCTTTTATTGAGTGCATTCCCTGTACAATGTGGTTGTTTATTTCATAACATAGAGATGCTACATGTGAAGAAGTAGCTTTTTCATTTATTACTTGGAATTTTCTTCTCTGGCAGCAATGCTTCCAGAAGTGTGGCTGTCGAGATTGCGCAAATCTCTCCTGATGCCCTCTCCATGAGGGTCCACCACCTGCTCCCTTGACCCTAGTCCCACGAAACTGTTGACCACCCAACTTCTCTCCTGCCCCCATGTTAGCTGACATTGTAAGTGATTCACTCTCCTCAGGTACTGAACTACTTCCCTTTCAAAACTTTTTTTTTTATTGATTTTTAAAAAGATTGAATTTTTCAGCAGTTTCTGTATAAAGAAGGTTGGGGTCCAAGTTCTTTCCTCAGCTGCTGAAACTTTTATAACATTGGTTTCATGCTAGAATTGAATGCATTCTCTTTTATTTGAGCATCCCATGCAAAAGAAAATGCAAAATTTAGGAGAAAGAAACACTGTTTTTTGTTTTGTGCCTCAGGTGGAAGGTATTCATTAACAGTACATGCAAAATATCTAACTTCATTAATTGTAAGGTAAACTGTGCATGCGTACAGACTAAGTTTGTAATGTACAATGACTATGCCGTTATTGAAGATGTATTGTCTTACAGAACCAGAGAACCATGAAAGCCAGTCATGATGCTTTAATGAATAAAGTTGATGAACTGAATGCACAGCTGAAAGAAGAACGTTCTAAGTGTCTTTGTCTTGAAAACCAGCTATCTTCAACCTCGTTTTCTCAAAAAGCAACTGAAGAGGTAGGGTTTTTTTGTTGCTTTTTTTCATTGAAAATAAATATTACTAGTCAGAAGATAGTGAGCATTATGTGAATTAATGGATATTGAGGAAGACATTACAAGGGTCTAATTCATTCTCTGGATTCAAACAACGTCTTAAACCACAAGAACAAAGTTGAAGTGGTTCGTAACCATAATCCAAACCTAGAAATTGGAGCACAGTTTTTAATTCCCCCTCTATTATTTGATATTTTATAGAGTCAGAATCTGGTAAATCACATAGTTGGGTCACTTTGAAAATCTAATCTGAAGGGGCATTGATTTTATCAGTTTTGTCCAATGTAGAACCATTTCATTACCATCTCTGATTTTAATACAACTGCTTTGGACACAATAGGGCGGCATGTTGAAAACTGTCTCACAAACTTCTGCTATATTTTCCAAATCACTCAGAGCGACTTCATGGGAAACCCACCATAACCTAATTTCATTAAAAGTAGATCACTCTACAAAACTGTAATTGTACAAGACAGGTCTACAAATGGAGCTTCAAAGGGGTAAAAAATTAAAGTGAGAGAAATGTACAATATGGCAGTAGTAATAGAAGTGTACAGGATTGAATTCAGTTTTCCTATCTAATTAATATTGTGTTGCTTTGTAATTCATTTCCTTTTTTTTGATCAGCTGCAAGAGAGAGTCAAAGATTTACAAAAGGAAAGAGATCTTTTGAAGGAAAATTATGACAAATTATATAACAGGTACCCCATTGTACAGTTTTAATTCCTTTCATGTATTATTTATCTTGTTTTCATGAATATGGTGTGTGTCCATACATACCTTCGTTGAACCCTTTCCCTGGTACTTATATGTCCAGTTTCACTTAATAGCACAAGGTTCAGTTATATCACTGTGTTGCTACTATTTCTGTACACATTTCTGTCATTTGTAATATCTGGTTTAATATATCTGTTGACTGTGGCTCTGAAATGCCACTCCATGTTGGGTTCTTCCAAACTCCCACCATAACTCTGTTGAGAATCCTCAGGGAAACGGGATAAACGGCCTTTTACACTGATTCTTCTGGGGGTTCCATTAGTCTCCCAGCACAATTATGGCACGGGACTGGTAGAACCTCCATGGAATTTCAGGGCCTGTGTATTTACTATTCTCTAAAGTCACCAAATGTTCATGCACAAGTACAAAAATCAAACAAAAAGGCTAATGGAATGCTGTCCTTTATTTCAAGGGTGTTGAGTACAAAAGAGAGGAAGTGATGCTTCAGTTCTCCAGAGCCTTAATCAGATCCCATCTGGAACACTGCGTTCAGTTTTGGGCACCGCACCTCAGGAAAGATATATGGCTTTGAAGGAGGTGCAGTGCAGATGCACCAGAATTATACCAGGCCTTAAAGGGTTAAATTATGTGGACCGGTTGCATAAACTTGGTTTGTATTCCTTCAAGTTTAGTAGGTTGAGGGGATGATCTAAATGAGGTGTTTATAAAATGATAAAAGGATTCGATAGGGTAGATATAGAAACACTGGGCTGGATTTTGATACTGGGGAGGGCTGGGGTCGTGTAATCCGCATTTCGTGTTAGTCACCCGATTCTAAATCGATGTGGGAGAATGATGCGATTTTAACTTAATTGGCCAATTGAGTTCCAACGTGTGGGAACCCATGGCCAATGAGTTTTTCCAGTCTGAAAGTCACCTCCGATGACGTCATCATTGCTGCTGCATTTAAGGTCCACAACAAGCCTTGCTTCTTCTGCAGACTGACAACCTTTTGGCCTTTGCAGTGAGAGGCACCTGCAGGAAGAATGGCCAGCCAGAGACTTAGGTCTGCACCCCGCTTCGATGACGTTGCCCTGCAGGCTTTAGTGGAGGGAGCAAGAGCACATAAAGAGGTGCTCTTCCCTTCTTCAGGGAGGAAGAAGCCTCCCCAGCAGACCAAGGCTGTGTGGATCCAGGTGGCAGAGGAGGTCAACTCTTTGTCAGTAACCCGCAGAACCTGGCTTCAGTTCAGGAAGAGATTTCATGACCTTCAGCATACTGGAAAAGTGAGTATGAATTTCCCATCACCCTCAATCTGATCCCCATTGCCTCTCCTCACCAGCACTCAGCTTTAGCAATCTCTTCCTCCACATCCCACTTGACACTGACATCCATGCACCCTTACCCATTCCCTCTCTCTCTATGGTCACATTCACCTAACTATTCGACTATGCAGCCCTCACACTCCCTATCACTCTGATGCTATGAAAACAACTGACAACACACCGGGAGGGCCCTTGGTCTTGCCACCTCACTCCATCTTTGTCTCCTTCTAAGCATCTATGCTATGGATTCTCTACACTCACTCTTTCATTCTCACTCAACCTCCACTTGTCTCCCTCATTGCAGGAAAAGAGAGCTCACAATAAGAGAAAGAGCGAGGGCAGGAGGAGGGCCACCCTCAGTAGGCCACCTCACCGCTGGGAGGATGCGGTCCTGGAGATCGTGGGAGTGGAGGACGATGCGCAAGTGGGGGACAGACAGAAGGGTGCATCACAGCAAGCTGGTGACAGAATAGTTTTCCATCTCTCTCAATGACATTGCATGAGTCGCTGATAATGATTCTGAAGCTCTAACAGATTGACTTATGATCATCTGCAATATGCAATGTGCATGTCACCTTGGCATCACATCTCTGACTCTTTCCTTTACTCCCCCACAGGATCATCGCAAGCACTCATCCCCACTAGCCAGGAGGAAGAGCCTGAGCATCCAGACTCCTCAGAGGAAGCTGCAACCTCTGAGGGTGCAGCGTCAGCAGAATTCAGCACACCCAGCACCAGCGCAGACACTCACGCCTCGGTGGGACCATCGCGAGATAGAGTAGTGTTGTCACCTGGTGTATCACAGCTCACAAGTGAGCATCAGCAGATTGTGGAGACAGTGACAGCAGTGGAGAATCCTAGTCAGAGGACGCAGGACTCTGCCAGCTCGGCTCAGCTGCATGTCGACCCTCTGCCTCTGGGTCCATCCATAAGATCAGCGGTGCTGGAACTCCAGGAACAGATGCAGGAGTCTCTGGAAGGTTTTGTCTCCAGGGTCGCTGCGAGTGTGGAGCGAATGGAGGAGTCCATTGCGAACATGAGCAGAGCCTTTGTGGAGTCATTGGCGCATGAACGCATCACCATGGAAAGGATGGCAACCTCCATGGAGGTGATAAGTCGCCAGAGTGCAGAAAACATGGTGAGTGTTCTGAATAGAATGACATCTCTGGAGGAGCGATGGTCATCTATTGAACAGAGAAACCAGACCTTCATGGAAGTCCTTCTGAGTAGGACTGCCAGTGCAGATACGGGTCCCCATGGCCCCCCTGATGTGCAGCAAGGTGCTCTCAAGCCATTTGCAAGCGCTGAGGGGGACCTGACCCATGAGAGGGAAGTTGGTGGCAGACATCAAGGAAGTGGGGGCTCCTCTCCAAGCGCTCACACTTCCATGCCACTGCAGAGCCCTCGGTCAGAACCCCACCAGAGTCCACACCCATCTGAGATTGGCGTCTCAACCCCTGCACAGCCGCAGGAGCAGCAAACTGTTGACGAGCCCTCATTGGTTCGCAACCCCAGAGGACGCCCGCCAAAGGTGTCAAGACAGGAGGAGCAAGAAAGTGAGCAAGGGGCCTCCGCATCTGCTGAAGCCACAGGGGAAGCACCACGTAGGAGCACGCGTAAGAGAAAGATACTGCAGAAATAGACACAAGGGTAGTCACTTGGGTGAAATTTGATGTTTTATGTTAAAAAGCCATCAGATGATTACTGTAAATAAAAAATCTGATGGCTGTAGTTGTGGCGTGTGTTATTTCGCGAATGGCACTTCCACATTGAGGGCTTAGGATTACTTGGTATATGCCTCAGTTGAGGAAGCGCTCAGTGAAGGTGGCGAGAGGGGTTTCCCAGGAGGCCACACTGGAGATGGGTGTCAGGCTCCAAACTTCCACAGCTGTGGTTATGCCTTCCAAAAGTTCCCCCAGACCTGAGACAACAAAGTCCTGCCACCTGCAAATAATGGCTGATCAAATAACCTATTTAATGGTAGAGCTGCAGCTAATAGTCAGTAATGTAGTTGTGCTACCGCCAGGTTTCACCGTCGTGTTTCAGAACAAGCGTGCTTCACGTCGGAAAAGGGTTAAAATCACCAAGGCCATCAAATAGGCATTATAGACACAATTTAGTGCTTGTTAAGGGCCTTAACGGCCTATCCCGCCTCTTGGAGGCGGGACGGAGACGGGACCAGTAGACACAATTTAATGAAAATTGCTTGGAGGCGGGGTTGGGCCCGCCCGCCAGTTTTTGCAATGTTAACCCCCCACATGCCTCCAATCCTGCCTCAATGGCCCGATGAAAATCGAGCCCACTATATCCTCTGTAACATTTGCATATTGATTTATCATTGGCCCACAGGCATCTGTAAGGAATACCTATTATATTCACATGTGATCACATGCTGAGTTGTCATTGGCCTGCAAGCATCTGTAAGGACTGCTATTATTTTGGAGGACCCAGGGTCCTAACTCCATCTTGTACACACGGTACTGATATGAGTAAGCACAGACCTGATGCTTCATTAAAAGAGTTTAAACTGTAATACTCTGTTGTCCTGCAATTTATTATTTTTGTACAAAGTGTGCAAAACAAGACATGGTGTCAGAACAGGGATTTGAAATGGACATCGTTGGAGCTCCCTTACCTCGAATGAATTGGGAATCTTTGAACTTACATAGAGAATGGTGCAAGTTCAAGCAACACGTGGAGTTAATGTTCTCGGGTCCGTTGAAAAGAAAAGAGGAGGAAGAAAGATGCAGCTACCTATTCCTATGGATCGGAGAAAAAGGGAGAGACATTTTTAACACATGGTCTCTCACCGCAGATGAAGCAAAGGTACTGAAAAGTTATTTTGACCGTTTTGAAGAATATGTGATGCCCAAGACAAATACGATATTCGCTAGGTACAAGTTTCAGGAGAAAGTACAAGGAGCTAGTGAGTCGTTTGAACAGTTCGTGACTGAGTTAAAACTGCTGGTAAAAGACTGTGCATATGCAGATAAAGATGAGATGGTCAGAGACCGCATCGTGTTTGGAATACATTCAGCTAAAGTGAGAGAAAAACTTTTGAATGTTGGGTCCGGGCTAACGCTGGACAAAGCTATAGACATAGCTAGATCGCACGAGATAGCCCAAGCACAGTTGAAAACCATAACCGGCGCCACGAGCAGCTCGAGTGAACAGACAGTGCACGCAGTTAATAGATACACACCAAAGAACACCGCCCAGAGAGCGTGTTTCAGAACAGAAAGAATAGCGAGAGTTCTAAAAATGGGCGACACAGACATAAAACGCTTCAAAAACTGTGGATATTGTGGAAACAACTGGCATGGAGAAAAGGAGTACTGCCCTGCCAAAGGAAGGCAATGTACTAAATGTGGTAAACGGAACCACTTTGCTAAAGTTTGCAAGACTGTTTTTGGAACAGCAGTACACACAGTGAGTGACAGCCAAATGCCAGATAGAGAGCCAAATGCAGAGGAACTGTTTATTGATTCTGTGTCACAGAAAAAACAGATTTCAGAGACTGAGCAAGCCTATGCCGATATTCAGATAGGAAAACAGGGCAAAGAGCTTAAGTTTAAACTAGACACTGGATCTCAGGTTAACGTAATTCCTCTGAGTGAGTATCACAGCTTGAAGGATGAGTGTGAGCTACAGCCCACCTCACGCAGACTGACCGGCTATGGAGGTGAGCAGCTCAATGTAAAAGGCACATGCGTGATGAAATGCAAGTACAAAGAAAGCGACATGATGTTGGACTTTTACATTATTGACACTCAAGCACCTCCAGTGCTAGGTCTAAAGGCATGTTTAGACATGGACCTCGTCAAGCTAGTGCTATCATTGACAGCACCAGTTGAGAAGCAGACAGTCATGGAGGAGTTTGCTGACGTTTTCAAAGGAATCGGACTATTCCCAGGTGAATGCACTATTCACCTTGACCCAGCAGCAACCCCTGTGGTTTGCCCACCGAGAAGGATACCCCTTGCTCTACGTAGTCGCCTGACGGAGGAGCTGCAGAGCATGGCGAATACAGAAATCATCGTCCGGGAAACAGAACCGACAGAGTGGGTCAACGCGTTAGTAGTGGTTGAGAAACCACGTACAGGCAAGCTCAGAGTCTGTCTCGACCCCAGAGATTTGAAGAAGGCTATCAAACGCCCTCACTACCCTCTACCAACGCTAGATGACATCACACCCAAGCTAGTGGGAGCACGTTACTTCAGTGTAATGGACGCACGATCAGGATACTGGACTATCAAGCTCACGGAAGAGTCATCCCATGAACACACTCGACTTCTCTCTTCAGCAACACCGGCGCACTCTATCTCAAAGCTGTCCGGGTCCTCAGTTCCACTTCATCCTTCGACTCATCCGACGCCTCAACAAAAAACTTTTCTTCTTCCTTTCCGATGTCAAGGATCGCAAGCTTCATCAACTCTTGGACACCAACGCCCCTCCGGAACCTTCTTCCCCTTCACTTTCCTCTGACCCCCCTTCTCCCAATCTCACCCCCTGCCGTGTGTTCACTATCCCCTCTGACCTTCCACTCTCTGACCCTGAACGATCAGTCCTCAGCAAAGGCCTGAGCTTCATCCCCTTACGCCCCCACCTCAATGAATTTCGAGCTCGGCACGATGCTGAGCTCTTTTTCCGCCGCCTTCGTCTCCGTGCCCACTTCTTTGGCCAGGAGTCCTCCCCCCGCACAACTGACCCTTTCTCCCGCTTGCAGAATTCCCATTCTACCTGGACCCCTCCCCCTGGCCTCTTACCCTCTCTAGATCTTTTCATCGCTAACTGCCGCCGTGACATCGGCCGTCTCCATTTCTCTGCTCCCCTCACTCACTCCAACCTACCTCCCTCTGAACTTGCAGCACTCCATTCTCTTAGATCCAACCCTGACATTGTCATTAAACCCGCTGACAAGGGTGGTGCTGTTGTTGTTTGGCGTACTGACCTCTACCTAGCGGAAGCTGAACGCCAACTCTCCGACACCTGCTCCTACCTCCACCTGGACCATGACCCCACTACCGAACATCAAACCACCGTTTCCAAGACTGTCACTGACCTCATCTCCTCTGGAGATCTTCCCCCCGCTGCCACCAACCTCATAGTTCCCCAACCCCGCACAGCCCGCTTCTACCTCCTTCCCAAGATCCACAAACAGGACTGCCCTGGTAGACCCATCGTTTCAGCCTGTTCTTGCCCTACGGAACTTATCTCTTCCTATCTTGACTCTATCTTTTCTCCCCTTGTCCAGTCTCTTCCCACCTACATCCGCGACTCTTCGGACGCCCTCCGCCACTTTAACAGTTTCCAGTTTCCTGGCCCCAACCGCTTCCTTTTCACCATGGACGTACAATCCCTCTACACCTCCATCCCCCACCCGGATGGCCTGAGGGCACTCCGCTTCTTCCTCGAACAGAGGCCCGACCAGTCCCCATCCACCACGACCCTCCTCCGCCTGGCTGAACTTGTTCTCACATTGAACAACTTCTCCTTTAACTCCACTCATTTCCTCCAAATCAAAGGTGTTGCCATGGGTACCCGCATGGGTCCTAGCTATGCCTGCCTTTTCGTGGGCTATGTGGAACAATCTTTGTTCCAGTCCTACTCGGGTCCCCTCCCTCACCTCTTTTTCCGATACATTGATGACTGTATCGGTGCCGTTTCCTGCTCTCGCCCCGAACTTGACAATTTCATTCACTTTGCCTCCAATTTCCACCCTTCCCTCACCTTCACATGGTCCATCTCTGACTCTTCCCTTCCCTTCCTCGACTTCTCCGTCTCCATCTCTGGGGATAGGTTATCGACCAATATTTACTACAAGCCCACTGACTCCCACAGCTACCTGGACTACACTTCCTCCCACCCCGCTTCCTGTAAGGACTCTATTCCATTCTCCCAGTTTCTCCGCCTCCGCCGTATCTGCTCCGACGATGCCACCTTCCACACCAGTGCTTCAGACATGTCTTCCTTTTTCCGCAACCGAGGATTCCCCTCTACCGTGGTTGACACTGCCCTCGACCGTGTCAGTTCTATCTCCCGCACCTCTGCCCTCACCCCTGCCCCTCCCTCCCGGAACCACGATAGGGTTCCCCTTGTCCTCACCTTTCACCCCACCAGCCTCCACATTCAACGGATCATCCTCCGGCATTTCCGCTACCTCCAAAGTGATCCCACCACCAAACGTATCTTCCCCTCCCCTCCCCTTTCAGCATTCCGCAGGGACCGCTCTCTCCGAGACACCCTAGTCCACTCCTCTATCACCCCAAACAGCCCTTCCCCTTCGCCTGGCACCTTCCCGTGCAAGCGGAGGAGATGTAACACCTGCCCCTATACCTCCCCCCTCCCCACTGTCCAGGGCCCCAAACACCCCTTCCAGGTGAAACAGCGATTTACTTGTACTTCTCGCAATCTAGTATACTGTATTCGCTGCTCACGATGCGGTCTCCTCTACATTGGGGAGACCAAACGCAGATTGGGTGACCGCTTTGCGGAACACCTCCGTTCAGTCCGTAAGGGTGACCCCGAGCTTCCGGTCGCCTGTCATTTCAATTCACCGCTCCATTCCCACTCGGACCTCACCGTCCTTGGCCTCTTGTACTGTTCCACGGAAGCTCAACGTAAACTCGAGGAACAGCACCTCATCTTCCGATTAGGCACTCTGCAGCCTTCCGGTCTCAATATCGAGTTCAACAATTTCAGATCATAACCTCGGCCCCTATTTCATTTTCACTTATATTTTTCCACTCCTTTCCTTTCCGCCCCCCCCCCTTTCCTTTTGTTTCTCTCTCACACCTGGCAGCTATCTTTTGCCCTGCCAGTACACTTTACACCTAATCACAGCCTATTACCATCTCGTCTAGCTTCTAATCTCTTTTACTTCTTTTGGTTCTTTTATTCTTTTGTCCGATCGCAGCCCTGCCTTCGATCTAGTTCCTTTTCTCTCCAGTTTTGAAGAAGGGTCAAACCCGAAACGTCAACTCAAATTTCTCTCCACGGATGTTGCCTGACTTGCTGAGTTTTTCCAGCATTTTCTGTTGTTATTTCGGATTTCCAACATCTGCAGTATTTTGCTATCGTCCATCTAAGCTAACAATGTTCAACACACCATTTGGATGCTATCGATTTCTGCATTTACCATTTGGTCTTAGCTCAGCTCAGGACGAATTCCAGCGGAAGATCGACGAAACCTATGAAGGCCTCGATGGAGTAGTCGCAATTGTAGACGACATCCTCATCTATGGCAGGAATAGAGAGGAACATGACAGGAACCTCCGTGCGATGCTACAAAGATCACGGGAGACAGGTATCCGGCTCAACCCCGAGAAAAGCATAATCGGATCCACCGAGATCAGTTATTTCGGGCATCGCCTCTCAACTGATGGCATTAAGCCGGATCCAGAGAAAATCTCCGCCATCAAGAAGATGGAGCCGCCGAAGAACCGCGCAGAGCTAGAGACAGTACTAGGCATGGTTAACTACTTAGCCAAGTTTGCCCCGAGCCTCTCTGAAATCAACGCACCCATGCGTCAGTTGCTCAAACAATCCAATGAGTTCCTGTGGGACAAACAACATGACACAGCATTTCAGAAAATGAAAGACCTAATCACCAGAGAACCAGGACCAGTTCTTGCCTACTTCGACCCCAACAAAGAGCTCAGACTACAAGTGGACGCGTCAAAGTACGGACTAGGTGCAGTATTACTGCAAGAAGGAAAGCCCATCGGCTACGCTTCCAGATCTCTCTCAGACAGTGAAATCAACTATGCTCAAATCGAGAAAGAGCTATATGCAATTCTGTTTGGATGTAAGCGTTTCCACCAGTACATCTATGGCCGACAAGTCATTGTGGAATCCGACCACAAGCCCCTCGAGTCAATCGTGAGGAAACCACTAGCCGCAGCCCCACCAAGGCTACAGAGAATGATCCTTCAGCTGCAGAAGTATGACTTCACAATCATTCACCATCCAGGCAAAGACATTCCTGTCGCAGACACGCTCTCCAGAAAGTCTCTTAGCTACCGGGATAGCAGCCTCAATGAAGGCATGGATGTGCAGGTGCACATGGTGTGCAACAGCTTACCTGTGAGTGACTCAAAACTGAAGGAGATCCGAGCAGGAGCAGAGAAAGATGCACAACTCACACTGCTGAGCAAAGTCATACATGAAGGATAGCCTGAGGAAAGGAGGAAATGCCCTCAGAGCATATCTGAATTCTGGAACTACAGAGACGAACTGTCATAAATCAACGGAATCATCTTCAAAGGGGAGAAAATCATCATTCCTACCAGTCTCAGAGAAGAGATGTTGACAAAAATTCATGCTGGACATATGGGCATGGAAAAATGCAAACAAAGAGCACGTGACATTATGTTTTGGCCCGGAATGTGCAAACACATTGAGGACATTGTCGGAAAATGTTCCATTTGTCTAGAACACCGCCCATCAAATGTCAAAGAGCCCATGATACCTCACCGTATCCCAGACAGGCCCTGGCAGGTCGTGGCAACGGATCTGTTCACATGGAACAACGTCAGTTGCAAGCAAGTGCATGCAAAACATGTACAGAGAGAGCAACACCAAAAGAGATACTATGACAGGTCAGCTAGACTACTGCCGCCGCTGCACAATGGAGAATCCGGCAGAATCCAGGAGCATGACTACTGGAAGCCAGCAGTCGTCATCCAGCCAGCTGACACTGAGCGATCGTATCACGTCCGCACCCCAGAAGGACAGGTGTACCGCCGCAATCGCAGGCACCTCCTGAACACCAAGGAACAACACCGTCATTCCGACGAGAGGATCAGTGCAACAGAGTGTGCTGAACAGAGCAATACACAAAACACATCATACTTACCTGAACCTAAACCTGAACCTGATTTGTTGACCGATTCAGGAGCATGCTCAGTTCCATACCACACAAGGTCGGGACGAGAGGTCAAGCCTAGAGTTATCCTTGACTTGTGAACTGTCAAAGGGTGAAGGCGGATCGCTGCTCTGAAAAAAAACTGTACATCGTTATTGAAACGTTGAGATGTTTTCAGTGCTAGTTAAATGTTGAGTTTACTTATATGTTGATGCTACTGAGAACATTATGTAGAAGAATGGTTCAAATGTAATGCATAACATTTTTCTTTTAAAAGAAAGGGGATGTAACATTTGCATATTGATTTATCATTGGCCCGCAGGCATCTGTAAGGAATACCTATTATATTCACATGTGATCACATGCTGAGTTGTCATTGGCCTGCAGGCATCTGTAAGGACTGCTATTGTTTTGGAGGACCCAGGGTCCTAACTCCATCTTGTCCACACGGTGCTGTACTGATATGAGTAAGCACAGACCTGATGCTTCATTAAAAGAGTTTAAACTGTAATACTCTGTTGTCCTGCAATTTATTATTTTTGTACAAAGTGTGCAAAACAAGACATCCTCTATTGGGAGAATCCAGAACAAGGGACATATTCTTAAAGTTAGAGTTAGGCCATTTAGGAGTGAAATCTGGAAGCATTTTATTACACAAAGTGTAGTAGAAATCTGGAACTCTCTCCCCCATAAGGCTGTGGATACTGGGCCAATTGAAATATTTTAAAGTCTAACATCAATAGATGTTTGCTAGGTAAGGCTATCAAGTGATATGGAGAAAAGGCAGGTAAATGAAGTTGAGGTACAAATCAGCCATGATCTATTAGAATGGCAGAACCGGCTTGATGGGCTAAATGGCCTACTCCTGTTCCTATGCTCCCATGTTCCTATTAATACTCCCCCAGTTATTCCCCTTCCCCTCTTTACTGCTGTCATCCAGTGACTACGCCTTCTCTTCCAGGAATGAAGGTAATGATAGTCTGGGTTGTGAGATTCTCCATAACTACCCTCCATAATGCTTCATGATCACTAAGCAGGAGGTGTGCTGTGAAACTGGACATGCCAATCATTTCCCTCGGTGATATCTGGTGGTCTGGATGCAAAAAAGCAAAACCTGACATTAGACAAATTCAAATCAGAACTGTGGGACTTTAAACTGGGGCTAGCATTTTGCTATCATACTAGCATTTGAATGCTCTACCACAAAAACGACAGGCCACTCAAACATCAATAAAAACTGAGTTGAGAAATTTATACATAATTTTTGAACTCATGCAATTTTTATACTTCTAAATGCAGTTGTAACATCACAAAGCCATTTGTTCTAAGATTGCAATGTTTTTCGATAACGTTGCAATTTCTTGCTTATTTTATATTGCACACCATTTAGTACTAAATGTAAGGATTTGTGCAGTTGAACCATTTATAGCTTTGTACCTTTTTAAAATAAGTGGAAGTATCAAAGCAAACTAAGCTCTTTTAGTTAAAAGACAATTTAACTATATTTTAAAAATAATTTCAACCTTCTATGCATAAACAAAACCATTTTCTTTGTTCTGAATCACGTACTGCTGACAGTTGGCGAAATATACCTTGTGCAGTTGCATTTTACACACCACCAGGGGAATGGTATTGTGCTCCTTTCCCACAATGCATTATGAGGGAGATAGTTTGCACTACATAATGTTTAACAACATTTTAGGTCTTGATGGAAAATGGCAAATGTGTCATATTTGTAGTCCGAATTCTGTGGATAGTTATAGCTACAAAGCTCAAGACAACCACAATAATCCAGAATGTAGTAAAAGAGAACAAAAATGGACTCTCCCGTGGGTGAGAATTTCAGTTACATGCTGAATGAAGTTCACTGTAACATAGCAGCATATAATTCAGAATACTTGCTCAAACATTTTGTTTGCAAGTAAACTTTAAAACTATGTACCCTTCTTGACTGGAGTACAGTTCTCCTTTAATTTTAATATAAAATGATTTACTTGGTTTTTGCCAGTTGAAACCACTTACACAGTTAAGAAGGGACTTATCTATGAAATGTTGCTTTCAGAGACTGACATTTTTGTGGTGCTTACTGTTGCATCTGTGTGCTCTTCTAAACCTCATTTTTCTGTTTTTCTCATGATGGAGTCTATTTTGGAGTCCAAAAGCATAATTTAATTTTCAACTTTCTTAATTGGTCTCCCTATCTCATGTTAACTGGTATCACACTGATTTTTCTCATTCAAGTAACTCATTGATGCAGGAGAGGGGATATTTTTTTTAAATTCTACTTCTTATTAATCATTCCTACTGATTAATATAACTCCTTTAAATATATATATAGTTTTGTACTTGTGCTCCCTTTGATCATTTCTAGTTTCCTATTTAACTCCTCTGTAGAAGCACCTTTTTCTTTCTAAGTGCATGCCATAAAACAGTTTCCTTTAAACAATACTCCTTGGTTTCTGCCATCTTTCTTAGTGGGACAAATGGCCACATTGTACATGCACAATAATCGTTCTATGGGCCACAACGTTTCAGGCATAACAAACACTGGTGCTTTGTGGTTTCATTTCCTTTCAACCAACAGCTGGTTTTTAGTACTACATCCTCCACAAGCCCCTAAAAAGAGATCAGGTGGGTAGTTTGGGTTATTTATATTGAGGGAATATTGGGGTTTGTATGCGGAAAGATTGGTTTTGTCCGTCCCCTGTTGCTGGATAATTTGGATCTATGTATGCCACTGGAGTATGTAGCTGAATTCCTTTCCTTGTCCTGCAGATCCAAGTGATGCCAGGTTTTTTCTGGCTATGGATCTCTAAATTAAGGCCAGTGCCTTTGCTCATCCCACAAACCCTTTCATGTGATTTAACCGCAGCCTGAGCAAGGCGCCTTGGTTTCAACAGCAGCAGACCAGCATATGTTTGCTTAATTCCTGAGACATGATGACAGCAGTCTCTGTGCCACTAAGGCTTTTTTGTTTAAATTATTATTCTCTGTGGAGGATTACTTCCAATAGTTCTTCACATGCCACATGTTTGGTTACAGTGCTTTCGACATGACCCACGAACAACAGTGGAAGTTGAAGGAACAGCAGCTGAAACTACAGATTGCACAGCTCGAGACCGCACTAAAATCCGACCTGGCTGACAAAAATGACATCTTGGACAAAATAAAACTAGAAAGAGGTATCTTGGCTTGTAAAATAAATGAAGCCTGCAGAATCTGCATTCATGAATACATACCACAATGGTGATTAAATTTCAGGGTTTTTTTTGGTTACATCTGCTTGGCATCGTAAATAATTTCAATTGCAGCAGTAATGCAAACTATATGTGAGCGGGTGATACACTATGGAATCATAGTATGCAGTCCATTATAAGAATACAAGAATAAAACTTACAATTCCTACACCAGCTAATTTCTTAGACACAAATTTGAGTGGCTCGACTTTCCTTCCATTTTTCTGCCCTCCATTTTTACAGGTAGTGATTTATGCAGTTGTATGGTTCCATGGGTGCTAGCCGCCCTGTGCAGAGGCAGTGTTAGGACCCGTGCAATTGCATGGGGCCCCCGAGCCGATCAGAGGCCCCAAGCAGATCCACTGAAAGGACACCTATGAAATGGTAATAGCTGATCCCTGATCATTTTGTCAAGTATTTTTATATGACCTATTGCAAGCATGGCTTTTCACGATCGTACGTATGTGGATTCGGACACAAGATTAAGTAGGTAGTATTTAGTATCATTGTCTATTAAAATGCATAGCGCCCCCACAAGGCAAATGCCGCTCTTGATCCTGTGGTATTTCAATCAAGTATCTATTCTTCACATGTGAGTTTAGGCAGGGAGTGTCAGCTTGCTGTTGGATTATGGTGAGGTGTGGGTCATCACAGCCCAGCCTGATGCTGTCCTTAATGGTTGTCTGCACAAATGTTATTCAGCAAGTGTGACAAGTCGCAATCAGGGACTCCGTTGACTTAACTCTCTGTCTATTTTGTAACTTGCACATTCATTCTTATATAATTACAAACCATTTAAATTTTCATCCCAAACAGCTTCTGACTGTCAGTACTTCACAACCTTTATGTAGAACCATTTCTTTATTGATAATTAAGGAGCACCAGACAGTTTGTGGCAAAAATGTTTGATGGTAAAATTGCTGGCCTCAAATTGGTAAACATTTTGAATTGTGAAAAGGGGGCCTGTGGTTTTAAAATGTATTACATATGTACTCTTTTGAATAATACAAATGATAGGTGACATTAAAAACCATATTTAATTTTCTTTTTTAAATGTTACCCGTCATTTTCACCCCAACTATGCCACTTGCTAAATTGAAAAAATTTGCACAGTTGAAAGTTAATTACAGCCAGGCAAATGGTGGCGTGGGTCTTTGTTGGCCTTTCAGTTCACGAGATGGGCATCTGCTACAAGCACAACATAAAGTGCTGGCTTATAACAGGGCAGTGCTTCATCCAATAGCCTGGTCAAGAGTTGACAGAGCTCACCAAAATTTAATTAAGTTTGAGTGATGAGCAGGCCTAGGACTAGAAATTGTGACTTTCTACAGTAGTTAGGAGTCAGCTGCACCAACTATGACAAGCTTGAGATGCCAGACTGCTCCAAAAACCTATTAGATTTAATAACATCTACCATGGTTCTTTCTCCTTAATCATTAAAAGCTTTTATGTAAAATGTATCAAATAGGTAATTCCTTCATATTGGTCATATTTTGTTTTGTTTCTTGTTAGGGGGCAGGGTCACACCAAATTGTTGGGTTAGAAGTCTTGTCTTTTTTGTGAGTTTTAGCGATCTGTTGGTGAAATGGAAATTATTTTGTTCCTTTGCATAGTCAATCCCTCACCCTGATGAACAAATTAACACAAAAAAAGCAATTAACATTTTCTATTTAATTTTACATGGCTTGTTTTGTGCATTGCAATTGGTTACAGTGATGGCACTCCTAGTGGTTCACAAGAGTACTACAGATCTGTTGATTGGTTTGCATGAATTTAATATAGTAATGAAAACAGCTACAAAGATTGGCTTCGAACTGGCAAAATTACTTGTTTGTTATCCACAGCCATTATCATGTATAAGTCTAGGCAGGACCTCTCAGCCATTTTTTACTATTTATTTTTATAAGTTGCACCCTTATTTTTAAGTGTGTTATATGAAATGATATTGGTGTAAAGTTTGAGTGTAACTCGCTCCTCTGCTCTTGGAAAGTTTAATAATAGGAATTAAATATAGATATGCTTTCTTGTAGCAATACCATTAGTCTCTAGTTTGTATCCACTTATCCCGGTTCTTTTCCAAATAAAATATGTCCTGGGAAATTATTAGGTTCATCACTGAGATTTAGGTTGTAAAATCAAAAATAATTTACTCTGTCACATAAATTGCAATTTAATTAGTGCAGATGGTAAAGTATACCAAAATATATGGTGTAAAATTAAGTTAAATTACACTCCCTTTTTTGGAAAGCTGCCATTAAATAAGGTTTGAAAGACATCCATGTTATCTTTATCCCATTTTAAAGCATATTTATTGCTATATTGGCTTTTGGAGTCTGCATAACATGGCAAAAACATCATATTGAACCCTCTATCCTGATAAAAAGATGTTGCATAAGCAAGCAATATGTGCTTAATAGTTAAAATTGAACAGAATTATATTTAAGGTATAAAGATGTCATAACAAACTATAATAGGTTAAAAATCTAACTATTCTGTAGTCCTATTTGCATAACAAAATAAAATAGGTTAAAAATCTAACTATTCTGTAGTCCTATTTGCAAATAAAATATCCACAGCCTGATAGTATGAAAATTGTAATTATTTATTATATTTTATAAAAGTTGACATTATTCTTCGTGACTAAAATGGCTCTAAAGCACATAGTCAGCTTGTATTTGTGAGACCAGAATGGAAGCAGAGCAAATTTAACATATCAGAGGACCTGTAAGCATAACAAAGTATCATAATCACTCCAACCAAAACTCAGTCCTCCAAACAGAGATTAAAAATTTAAGCTGTAGTGGATATAGTTTGTTCATTAAGAGGTAGTTAAACTGACATACATACTGAAATATCTACAAGCTTTAGCAAGCTTCTTCTTCAAGTGGTCACTTTGGACAGCGTCCTTTTTGCTTGTGTGTAATACAGATTGAGTGTCCCAAATCCGGAGTTCCAGAATCCGGACACGGGCGATTGGTGGCGGGGGTTCGGAATCCGGACATCCTGAGGGAGGCTTACCAAAAACCGTAACCTGGGCCCAGACATTTCCGGACTCGGCACGTGTTTCTGATGTCCGAAGTCCGGAAATATCGCAACCTGGGATCGGGCGTTTCCGGACTTCAGACATCAAAAACACGTCCCGAAGTCCAGAAAAAACTGGCGCAGCCTCGGTCCCAAGGTTGCCGGATTCGGGATGTTCTACCTGTACTGTAAACAGTCACCTAGTAATAGTAGTGACTTTAGCACTATCTGAACAAAAGTGAAATCAAAAACATTAAAGGAAACCATAATATTTGGCCATCAGTTTCAGAGCGTGAAAAACAATTTTTGCCCCAAAACACACACAGTATAATATTCTGACGTGAATCAGAAACGTATTAGATTTATTAACATCTACCATGGTTCTTTCTCCTCAAACGCTAAAAGTTGTGAAGTGAAATGTATCAAATAGGCAATTCCTTCATAATGGCCATTACAATACAAAATTCCTACAATTTTGGAATGTTCAGGTCTTAATAGTATGGACTAAAAAGGGTTAAGAAATGAGCATCTGTAAGATGTTAGAACTTTCCAGAATTACACTGTAAGCAAAATAATACCCTGCAGTTGTATCATGTTTTTAATTGTAGTGTCTCTGCAGAACAATTATGATATATTATTCTTTAAATAAAAAAGTCTGTAAAGGAAGTGGGTACAAAACTAAAATGCAGACTCCACAGAAATTGCACTAGATAGGAATGATACTTTTATTAACAAAATAACTGCAATTGTCATCGTTTTTTTTATATTTACAGGGATTTAAGGATTGATTAGATGAACATTTTAAATAACAGCAGATACGATATAATAACTGCTATAAAATGTATTAGTTCATATTCTAAAGCTTTAATTATTTTTATTTTTAATATGTTTAACAGATGTTAAAATTATTTTCAAGGGTATGAGTAAATTTATATACAGTTTCCCCAAATGCAGCTGTTTGTTATTTCTGTTAGTTATCTATATGGGTAGAAATTCATATGATCCCTTATTTACGCATGTAAGGGGCCTAACGCCTTTTAGGCAGCCGTCAGGGATGCCTGAAAAATGGCACGACTCAATTTTGTGGCAGATATTTTTCAGGCGTCCATGGGGCGCAGGACATTGGTCCCCGAAATTGGGCCTTGTTATGCCCGTTTTATGCCTGAAAACGGGTGTAACAAAGTCCAATTTCTACCCCATATTATCTATTCATCTGTTATTGACAAGTTGCATCAGGCATTAAGATTGGAATTAATTTGTGATCAACGTTTTCTTTAAGCTGCATGGCTGCGCAGTGCTCCAGGGAACCCGCACAGCCAGCTTGCTGGCTTTTCAATGTAAAAACCGCACATGCACGGTATTTTGAATGGCCTGCGCAGCCCCCTAAAGGGGCTGCTCAGCACCAGAAGAAATTAGAGGGAACATTGTTTGTGATTCATAAACCTGTGTAAAGTATTTTAAAATGTTTACTAAAATATCAAATAATGACTCTTTGGAATAAGATGTCTTCAATTTTAAATAAAGCATTATTTTTCTTGCTTTCATGAGGACAGAAGTCATAATGTTGGAAAACTCAATTTTTGACTTGCGCATCTGGTGAGAATGCATTGATTCCACATCAGCGAATGCCTGATTAGTGAACCAAAATCAAGGGAGCCAAGCCACTTTCCATTTGGAATCAATTAATATTTTTAGTTGGAAATTCATGCCAAGCAAATACTTCAGTGCCTAGATTATATGTTTGCCATGTTCACAGGCCACACTGCTTAAATTTGGCCATTTTGAGCACCATGGGTGGAACTTTAGGCTTCAGCATGGGTGTAAAACAGGCAATATCGGACCAGCTGCCCATTATACAACCCACCTGATTTTCCTTTCCTCTGTCTTCAATGGAAAGGAAAATCGAGCAGGCTGTATAAAGAGCGGCCAATCCAATATCGCCCATTTTACACTCCCTCTGAAGTTGAAACTTCCAGCGAATATGTTCAGAAGAATACTAATGATGGGATAGAGTCCATAATAGGGTAGATTATACATGGTCTGTGGAATGAATGTGTCATACTTTCTTATGTTCAAAAAAAATCTGCTATTTCACAAAGTAATATTTTAGTTTACCTCTTGTATGATACAAGAAGGTTTTGTAATTATGATCTCATTTTAGGTAGACTGTAAATCAAGATAACGTCATTTCACAGCCTTTCCAAAAAAAATGTTTATGACCAGGTATTAGAGGTAGAAAGTGCTTATCCCTAAAATCACTGTTGTCATTTACAGTGTCTAAGAACATTCCAATTACTTATCTTAACAAGTGGCAAATTGCTGTACAATCATGGGGGAAGATTTTTTTTCTAAATGATATTTGTAAACTTGTTTCTAAAGAACAGTTTTACTATTTTGTTACAGATAGCACACAGAGGAAATTTTCTCCCAGTATTTTAAAAGGAATTATAGAGAGCATAAATTGTTCAGGACAACAACTGTGTTTCCTGCATGTTTCTCTTGGATACACTGTTTTAACACTGTCTTTGTTACATTTTTATTTTAACACATTGTTGTCTGAGTTTGCTTTTCTATTGTTTCCATTTATTGTATGATGAATGTCAGAACAAAATGAGCGACTCTCCCAGGAGAACAAAGAACTACAGCTGCACTATCTGGAACACAAGCAACAGCTGGATGAACTAAAGGATCGTATGAAGTTCTTCACCAAAGTAAGATACTTACCTGAACTGAATTTATATGTGCCAGAATGTGACAATGGAAGGCTTGAAATGTTTTATGCATGGCGTAAGTACACCAGCTTTATGCATCGGAAAAAAGAATGTAAAAATGTGATAGCTTATTTATTCATGATATTCAAACCAAATGTCATATTTGGTGAGAATCTACTATGTCATTTTCAGTTATCCCTGTATTATTCATTTCCATTTAATAATGCCCTTTATTGACTATTTTAATTTCAGGAGAGTGATATTGATGTAGCTGAACTCAGCGAAGCACTGATGCTCATAAAGGTAATGTAAAGAAGTTGATCCCTCTTCCAATTCATGCGTGCTTTGTGGTCTAATAACAATCTGACCCTTATATGCCCTGATTGGAGAGACGACCATTTCAAGAGGCTAATTCATTGGTGAACCTTCAAGTGGCTAATGTAGCTTACTCAAACATATGAAAATGTCAGAAAGATCAGGGAGAGTAAAGTCAGTGAAGAGTAATATGAAGTTTAGACTGTGTTAATATTTCATTTTTATAACAAAGGTTAATTAATCCACACCCAGAAATATGTGCATAAATATATATATATTTATTAATAATGTTGAGAGTTTGTCTTTTGGGAGGCAAGTACTGCAGCATATTTTGGACTTTGAAGAGCAGGACAGAATTATAACCTGGTGGTGACACAAAATTACTGGGGCAAACCACAAATGCTGTTTAGCCATGAAAAGCAAAAATACACATCAACAAATCCAGCTGGAACTAACCTTTCTGTACACTATTTTGCACTTAGCCAACTATATTGTAGATTTTTGTGTTTGTAGTGAGTTGGAGAAAGCTGCACTGGAAGGGAAGGCTTTACTTCAGTCATGCACTTTTACCTTTGTTGTAGGTTCGTAAGCTTCAGAAGAATGGAAATCTTGAATTTCTGGAGAAAGTGGAGGACAACATTAATAAAGATTTGGAGTACTCTATGCGAGAGCTCCAGGCAACGCATGCAGAAACCGTTCAGGAACTTGAAAAGACAAGAAATATGTTATTTATGCAGTACAAGATTAATAAAGATTATCAGGTAATTTTCTATTTAAAAAATGCAACAGGTATCTCAAACACATTACTATTTCAGTAGGATGAAGCACATGGAAGAATACTATGAAAGGATGAGCTAGATAACTGGAAACTTGATTGGAGATATTCAAATACGGAGTGGCAGATGAGAAGAGTATGGATTTGTGAACTGACAACACAGTCAAGGAATTTGGAGAGGAAAAGAAGGTTGAAGATGGGGCAGTCTGCAAGGGCAGAGGAGTTGAGTGTTGGCTTTTTGAGGAAAAGGGTGTTGATGGCTGTTTTGAAATAATGAGGACAGGGAGCTATTTACAGTGTCAGCATGGGGACCAGGAGAGGAAGTTCAGTGGTCAGCAGTTTAGTGGCAATGGGGTCATGGGAGCAGGAAGTGGTCTCTTGGCCAAGCTGAGCTTGGCGAAGTCAGAGGAGAAATTGACTGAGAAACGAGAGAGAGATGGGGATTAAGGGCTAAGGCACAGGGATATAGGGGACAAGGGAAAGGGGGAAAGTGACTGTTCCTGATTCATATTTTGGATTTATACTGAGATTCACTGGAAAGTACATGATTTGAAAACAATTAGCATTTCTGCCAATATAATTTATTTTGTTTACAAATTTATGACATTTTATTTTGGAAAAAGCAACATTTGCTTATGTTTTGATGGCCTGTGCGCTCTTCTTAGCATATTGTTGTTCAAGGTTTTGTATATAGAATCAAGTTGATTGGCTTTAGCACAACTTTGAACTAATAACAATATTATCATGCAGTGGTGAAAAGAACAGATTTCTACTGACTGTCTTGGAAGTGATTCAGCAACTATAATGCTAAAGGATTATATTCTGAAATAAGGTAACTGAGTTCAAATACCATTACTGACTGATATTTCATTCACATGTCCCTTGACAGTGAGTTTACCAGTCTCAGCAGTCAACAGAGTCAGGAGAGAAAACTGGCCAAGCAGGGTTGTTGAAGCTCCTGATGGATTGATCCAGATGAAGTATTGACATGGTGACTATCGCGATGTCACAGATCAAACCATCCTTATCAAAGTGGGTTAGCACAGTGTAAAGACCTAAGTTGGTGAAAAATTAGAAGAAAAATTTTGCAGAATATTTTGAACAATAAATGCTTTTTTGTTAATTCCAGTTAAACACCTCTACACTTTCTTACCTCCAGACTTGACTTCTTTAACACCCCCCTTGCCGACCTCTAAAGCTTCACCCTTTACAAATTACAATTTGGTTAAATTCCACTGCCATCCGGTCCCACACTAAGTCCCATTCGCCAATTACCCTCCCATCTTTGCTAATGTTCATTGGTTCCCTATCCCAGGGAACCAATTCAAGAACCTTATTCTTATTTACCAGGCCCCACCTCTCCCCACCTCATCGCCCTGACCTCCTCCAGTCCTATATCCCAGCACATGACCTTCAGTCCTCTGACTCTGGCCCGCCATACATCCTCTTCCCCTCCGCTGTACCGTCAATGGAGGGCTTTAGCCATCTGGTGCACACGCTCGAAAACTCCCTCTCTACATCCCTTCACCTTGTTACTTCTCTCCTCAGCCTCGTGTCAGCCTTAGTTCAGTGGTACCACTCTCGCCTCTGAGTCAGAAGGTTGTGTTACCCACTCCAAAGACTTAAGCACATAATCTAGGCTGACACTTCAGTGCAGTACCGAGGGAGTGCTGCACTGTTGGAGGTGCCATTTTTCAGATTAGATGTTAACCCAAGGCCCCATCTGCCCTCTCAGGTGGATTTAAACGATCCAACAGCAGTATTCAAAGAAGAGCAGAGGATGCCTCCCAGTTTCTTGGTCAACATTTTCCCCTCAACCTACACCTGAAACAGATGATCTGGCCATTTATTTCATTGCTGTTTGTGGGACCTTGCTGTGCACAAATTAGCTGCTGCATTTCCTACATTACAACAGTGACTACACTTAAAAAGTACTTCATTGGCTGTAAAGCAGTTTAGGATGTCCTGTAGTCATGAAAGGTGCTATATAAATGCAAGTTCTTTCTTTCACATCCTTTTAAATAATGCTTTACGTCATTTACCTTAACCCTTGTCGTCAGCTTGGTGCCCTTTTCTGCTCTGTGAAGCACATTGGAGCATTTTATACATTAAATGCACTATATAGTCACAAATTGCTGTTGGATAGTTGAACTATGTCTGAATTGAAATGAATCATTGGCACTAAAATCTCTCAGTGCATTTACAAACATCTAGTTTCAGGAGAATTATTTGATTTTCAGAAATTGAATACAGTAATGTCTGTTATTATAACTGATTAAATTCATTGGGGTAGATTTTCAACTTGCCACGTGAGCATAAAACTGGTGCTGCAGATTGACCGGCCATGATAAAAATGCACAGTTTTCAAGAATGAACAGGCGGCTGATTTTGTCTTCAAGTGGACTGTAAAATAGTTATAATTTGGTTTGCACTGTTTTAAGACTTGCCTGAATCCCACATGTAAATAACACCCAATTTTCTGGTCTAACCATATTTGCATAATTATTCACAACTCCAGATGCAAACTCAGATAGGTCTAGGAATAACTCCAGTGGTAGGGGAGGAAAATTCTGTGTAAGTAAAATTTAAAGGGATAGGGACAATAGAAAGCTTCTAGAGAGCATTAAAAGGCATCTGAACCCATCAGTAACCTTTGCCAAGGCTGAAGGATCAGGGGTATAAGAAGTGGCTTACCAGATTGAAGAGTTAAGTCTGAGATTTTCCTTTCCTCAGCGGGTCCAGGGCAGGCGATGTTTGGTGGCGGGTCCCGACCCCGCTGCTGGCTCCATCCCGCTCAGGAAAATGAATTTATGTTGATGGGGCTTGTTAAGCCCGCCCAGCGCATTTCCCAGGCCAATTAGAGGAAGCGGGTCTGGTGACGTCATCCATGACGCGTCATCAGCCGGTTTCCTTAAAGGGACCATGGCCAACTTTCTTTTAACATTTGTGCTGTTAGTGTTCTACAGCATTGAAGTGCTACAAACACTGACAATGACTGCACAGAGGTGCAGGGCTGCACCCAGATTCTCCCATGACTCCCGCCATATGCTTATGGGGGGAGCCAAGAGCACACAGGGAGGTCCTCTTCCATTCTGATGGGCGGAAGACGCCTCTCCAGGAGACCAACACAGCCTGGATGCACATTGCAGAGGAGGTAGCAGGGATGTCATCAGGAGGACCTGGGTGCAGTGGTGCAAACCTTTCAATGATCTCATTAGATCACAAAACTTTACTGCAAAGCCACACTCAACCTCATCCACACTCAATCACATCCCCATCGCTCTGCCTTCCCTACCCTACTCCTGTACATCCTTATTCACACCAACTTAACTTGCACGTCCACCCATCCCTCACTCTATCTACATTATCACATCCCTATCTCAGTAGCCACCCCTCACACTCGCCCTCATCCTAGTGCCATCATACCAACTAATAGCACGCAAGGGTAGCCACTTGGGTCTTTTATCCACTGTTCATATAAAATTTCTGTTAATGTGGTGTCAAACATTGAAACCTTTATTTTCAACACTCCGTTCTTGGACAGATTTATGTGCACCTTTGGAAGTGGCTTAGTAAGTTTCAGTGAATGGTGAGACATAACGGTACCCCCGCAATGGTGGTGAGTGTGAAAGGAATGGCTTGAACATTGTAGGGATGCTTTATGGTGTTGGTGTGGAGTGGTGCCAACTTGGCGTATCATGTGGCAGCCAGGGTGTACAGCGACAAGTGAAGTAAATTTGGCCATGGTGAGGCCATCCCTGGCCTCCTGGGCAGTAATATGCTCGGGTGCTGATGCTCTCTGTCCTGTGCAGCATCATGTGATTGCGGAGAAGGTTGGTTTTGTTTTGGTGCTGCTGGTGTGCCTGGTGCTGCTGGTGTTGGGGCTGATCATGGTGGGATTCTGAGGACCAAGGTGAGAGAGTATAAAGGGCACCCATGTTGATGGAACAGATGGTAGGTGAAGTAGAGATGACAGAAGCATTCTTTCAATGGTGAGAGAGTTCTTCCAATGATGTAAGAGTGGGTGGAAAGTGGAAAGCCTGCAGAATCTGTGCTGGAAATGGACTGAGAAACAGCTTATGGCTGAGGAAAGTGATGATCTGTCAGGTGGGAGCTTTTACTGTACATTTGAAGCTGTCAAGTAATCAGCTGGAGCAATGGCCACTGAACTCCCGCCTCAGGTTGACAGCCGTGGTCCCCGAACAGCGTGGTTCCCGTGGCCATGAAGTTAAAGTGAAAAGGTAAGTTAAAAAAGCCTGTTAATGATCTGTCAACTAGATGCTAATGAGTTTAATTGGGTCGCCTGCTGCTGCCTGTCAGGTCTGCCCAGCGCTGACAGACCCGACATTGGAAAAGGTGCATTGTGGCAGGTTGACAGCGGGGTCCCATACACAAATGAAGCTCCTGTCTGATTAGGTCAGGAGCTTCAGATGCCTATCCTAGACCTGACCACAAACAGAGTGGGGCCCCAAACCAGGCAGGATTCCAGTAGAACTGAGTTCTACCAGATTTCTGAGCCTCTGCTGTCATTTGAGTGCTAAGAAGGTGAAAATCAGACCCATTATCTGGAACCATATGAGGTGTAACATGCTTTCTGATTTCTTTGAATTGAGCAATTTGTAAATTCTGAAGTACCTATCTCCAGAATGCAAACATTGCATGGTTTGCAGTGGTTTGGTTTTTATTTGGTTTATTCATCCTCAGTTAGAAAAAGAATATTTTGCATGTCCGTTAATTCAAACATTATAATGTGTTTAGACAAAAAGTAAATAAAATCCAGTTTTAGTCCTTCTCAATTGCAATTTTATAAAATTGTGAAAAAAACAGATGCCAGAAGAAAGCTGCAAAACAAATCTATTTTCCATCAAGCCAGCCTACATTTTTTCAGTGACTGATACAACAAATTGTGGGCAGAAGAAGAGCTCTAGAAGTGTGACTGCCACGTATTGTGGTGAATGTGGAAGTAATTACACTCTAAAAGTGGCAATTTGAATATTTTAAAGAGCCTTAAATATGCTGCCAATTTGATACACTCACAGATTAATGGAAAATAGATCGGCCTACTGCTTATAACTCCAAAATGCAGAAAGTCAAAGTGTTAGTTAGTTTTTGTGTACTTCATAGTGTAGCTAAATTGTTAAACATCAAGAATTGTGTCTACTTTAGGTAAACCTGAATCAGAACATTTTTTTAAGAAAGCAGTTAAGTGAAAGTACGGTAATTTTTCCCAATGAGAGAAAAATGAATGCAACATTAAATTACGAGTTGCAACTGTTGCTTTAATAATAAAATACCTGCTTTGTTATTGGACTAGATGCTATATAAAATTGCTATGTTGCAAAAAAATACAGTAATTTGATTATGTGAAAATTGTTTTGTAATAAAAGAGACTATTTGGATTTCTTTTCCTTCAGAGCTTTTGAAAAGATTATATAGACATAGTTATTAGAAACTAGGCATGTTAATAGTATCTTTTTACTTCTGCAATCAACCTGATCTTTAAGCCCTGTGAAAGGGAATGAAAACCATTTTAAGTTTATAACTATTCTTTTGATAAAATGTAATTTATTTTTGGATTCTATTTTCTCTTTAAAAAATCCCATCAGTGATTCACTATATTAAATATCATGTATATAATAGATATGATAACTGAATTCTAGCATCACTGTGAAAACAACTAATTATATATAATTTAAAAGGGTTCTTACAGAATGTGAATAATGTTTATTTATATGAATACTGAAACTCAGTAAGCCACTACTTTTCATAACAACTGTAATGAATAGGAAAATGTGCATTATGAAGGAATAAGAAACATATTTCAAATTAAATAAGGCAGTCAATTTAACTGGTGCCCAGACTAATCGTATATTATCATTTTTGAATCTAATTCTATGGAATTGTAACTTTATAAATGAAAAAGGAATCCCTACACATAAAACAGAAGTGCCACCATATGTGAAATGAAGGTTAGAGTTCCCTTTTGTTCGTTTTTGAATTAAGCAAATGGTCCATGAAGTTAGTATAGATATGTTTGCCATTTTAAAAGTGTGATCCACATTTTGAATCAATATGTGATTTTTATTTTATATATCCTGTTGAGTGAGATAATTGATTTAAAACAACAGATGTATTGTGTTTGGCTTCTGACTATTCTTATAAATTCAAACTCACAGGACAATACTCTCACGAGATACATTGCTACCAGCCTATGTTGACCAGGCTTGCATCCTGGCACTTTTAACTAGAAAACATAGTCCAATTTGTCATGACTCATCATATTCTGATACAACTCCTATGTGATTTTCCCCTCCCCTACAAACTCTTCATTTAATCCAGTTCTATAACAGTTTGATAGTCTTCCCATGGCAGTAAAATCGATCTACCAGAATTTTTTTCAACTTATCTCTGCATCAGATTGGTGCAAAAAAAGTCTTGGAAACATACATAGGTATTATCAAATACTGTAATGTACTTGTACATGTCCAGTAGCAGTAAATTGCTAGCTGCTTTCTTTAATGAGCTGGAGTAGCCTCATTCTTCAGTACAGTACATGCTACATCGTTGCTTTGTTAGTAAACAATATGGAGCATTTTATAAGCAAAGCCCATCTGTACTATTCCTATTTTAAGCCTTAAATCAGAATGATGCACATCACGGGATTCAGATTAACTGCCATAATCAACCAGTGGAAGATATATAAATACAAGGGCTCTGAATGTCCTCAGCGAAAGAAGTGAACTGGGGGCGTTATTGCGAAGATGGAGACTAGCAGGGGTGAAAAATTTGGGCAGGAACCGGATATGTTGGGTATTTGCTCCATTCCATGAGGCATTAGGGTTTCTGACATGACTGGGCGGTTATTGCAGCCGCCCCATTACAGCCTAAGTCAAAAATAGAGGCAGTTCTGGTAGGGTGATATCACCTGCTGGAATTCCCACCAGTCCCATCTCTGGTGGTTCAATGTATTCTACAACAACAAGAGACAGGTGTACAATACTTAACATTGGTGGATTTGGAGCCCCCAAAGGCCTGTTTGGGTCCTGCACTTAGGCAATTTTCTGAGTTTCATTCAAATAGTGCATCAGAAGAAACCACGGAGAAAGCGTCCTCTTTGAAAGGGCCAAATGTTTCCTTATGTTCTTCATCTTCTGCGGACCTGAACCCAAGCAGCTGCCCTCTGCCACAGATTTTCTCTTCCCACCCACCCCCCCCCCCGCCACCGCCCAACTGCTGCGCCGATAACTGTATACAAATTGCTTGGGCCCCCAGGAATTGTAAGGGATCGTGGGATTTTAGATTCAAAACTGGATATATCGGAAGATTAGAGCAAAAATGAGATATAAAGTAGACATTTGATAAATATAAGGGGATAATAAAGAATAAATCCATGATAACTTCCCTCTGTGCCTCTCTTGGCATCCTACGAAGGGCCTGTCGAGGCACTCGTCGCTGCCACCTTACGAGCAGCAACCCCAACTGTCCCATCCTACTCTCTCGCCGACCTTCCCACCCAGTGCGCCCACTGGGGGCAAATCTTGCCAATCTCCTCCTCATCCAACTCATCCCCCCCAGCACTGACCCTGTGGACGCTGGCAGTGGGGCAGCCATCACCGACCCTCTCTGCATCTCCCTCCAGAATGTCCATTCACTTGCAAACAAGGCCGTTGCCATCTATGAGCTTATCGTGGATGACTGCATCGATATCATGGCCCTGACGGAAACTTGGTTGAGGGGTGATGACACCTTACCCTTGAATGAAGCATCCCTACCTGGCTATACCTTCCACCACTTGCGCCGTGGTGGCAGTGTGGCTTTCATCACCAAATCTCACCTTGGTCTGTCCCCCTATTCCTCCGGCAGTTTCTCCTCCTTTGAGCATCTCACATTATTCCATCCCCTCACCTCTCATTTAAAATTTGCATTCTCTACCGCCCACCCAAGTACCATAAAAATTTTATTACTGAAATATCTTCAGTGCTTTCCTCCCTCAGCCTCTACACCGAACGACTTCTCATCCTCGGTGATTTCAACCTCCATCTCAATTCATCATGCTCTCTCTCCTCTGAATTCACTAGCCTCCTATTCTCACTTAATCTCTCCCTCCATGTAAACTCCCCAACCCATATTCACGGCCACCCCCTTGACCTTGCCATCTCTCACCTGGTTCCATTCTTATCTATCTAATCATAACCAGAGAATCACCTGCAACGGCTTCTCTTCCCGCTCCCGCATCATTACCTCTGGTGTCCCCCAAGGATCTATCCTTGGCCCTCTCCTATTTCTCATCTACATGTTGCCCCTTGGTAACATCATCCAAAAACACAGCGTCAGTTTCCACATGTACGCTGATGACACCCAGCTCTACCTCACTACCTCTTCTCTCAACCCCTCCATGGTGTCTAAATTGTCAGACTGCTTGTCTGACATACAGTTCTGGATGAGCAAAAATTTTCTCCAATTAAATATTGGGAAGACCGAAGCCATTGTTTTCGGTCCCCGGCACAAACTCCGTTCCCTAGCCACTGACTCCATCCCTCTCCCTAACACCTGTCTGAGGTTGAACTACACTGTTCGCAACCTTGGTGTCATATTTGACCCTGAAATGAGCTTCCGACCACATATCCGCAGCATAACAAAGACCACCTACTTCCACCTCCGTAACATCACTCATCTCCACCCTTGCCTCACCTCATCCACTGCTGAAACCCTCATCTATGCCTTTGTTACCTCTAGACATGACTAGTCCATCGCACTCCTGGCTGGTCTCCCACATTCCACCCTACGTAAATTTGAGGGCATCCAAAACTCGGCTGCTCGTGTCCGAACTTGCACCAAGTCCAATTCGCCCATCACCCCGTGCTCGCTGACCTACATTGGCTCCCAGTTAAGCAACGCCTCGATTTCAAAATTCTCATCCTTGTTTTCAAATCCCTCCATTGCCTCGCCCCTTTCTAGCCCTGTAATCTCCTTCAGCCCCACAACCCCCCGAGATATCTGCACTCCTCTAATTCCGCCTTCTTGAGCATCCCTGATTATAATCACTCAATCTTTGGTGGCCGTGCCTTCAGCTGCCTAGGCCCTAAGCTATGGAATTCGCTGCCTAAACCTCTCCGCCTTGCTACCTCTCTTTCTTCCTTTAAGACGCTCCTTAAAACTTACCTCTTTGACCAAGCTTTTGGTCACCTGCCCTAATTTATCCTTACATGGCTCGGTGTCAAATTTTTTGACTTAAAATACTCCTATGCAGTGCCTTGGGACGTTTTACTACGTTAAAGGTGCTATATAAATACTTGTTGTTGTTGTTGTTTTATTTCCTTGAGCTTGGAAGGTTGAGCAGAGGTCTAATCGATGTGTTTAAAATGATAAAAGGGATTCAATAGAGGAAACTGTTTCCTCTGGTGGGTGAACCCAGAACAAGAGGGTGTAATCTTAAAATTGAAGCTAGACTATTCAGAAGTGAAATCAGGAACCATTTTTTTTACACAAGGGCTAGAGGAAATCTGGAACTCGCTCCAGCAAAAGGCTGTGGATGCTTGGTCAATTGAAATTTTCAAGGCTGAGATCAAAAGATATTTGTTAGGTAAGAGCATCAAGCGATATGGAACAAAGGCGGGTAAATGGAGTTGAGCTACAGAGCAGCCATGATCTCATTGAATACCTGAACAGACTCGAGAGGCTGAATGGCCTACTCCTGTTCCTATGAATTGTGATTTTGGGGTCTTTAATGTCTACTTGAGCTGTGGTTCTCAATGTAGTACAGGAAACTTTTTTTTATCCGGCACGGACGGGACCGACGTGGTGCCGGTTCATCAAAAATTCCGGATAACCGAACGCTATAGTAAAAGATACGGAGCTAAGAGCTCCGTATAAAGCAACAAACCCTACAGCTTCAAAACAATGGCCACAAGTTGCAAGCGTCTCTGTAGCTTAGCAACAGCTGCAGCCACACCCTTGCACAGCAACACATGGAGGAAGGAAGTAATAAAAGTTACCTGAACCTACTCCTGAATTTTGCGGGTTAATCGAAAGTTTCCTGGTATGCCATAATAAAGATTACTTAATAAGGTTAAATCCACAACTTTGTGCTCCTGGAGAACCGTACTCAGAAGGAGCACAGGTTGGAGAATCAGGACTACAATGTTGTCACCCTATCTCTGACTCGTGCTCTCTGTGAGTGCAGCTTCCCGCTAGGAGCCCAGGATCATGGAATTACCCCCAGTATCTGCAGTTTTTGATGATTTCCCTACTTCTATTCATCTGTACTGTGTGGTTATGCATGAGAGAAGTAGAGAAATCCAGAGGAAGAAATTGAAGCCTGAGTTGCTTAGGGTCAGCTGTTCTTTTCCAATATGAAGCAAAACTGATCTGTCAGTTTTGTCCTGCCAAATATAGACATTTTTGATATTATTGAGGTTGGATTGTATCAAACACTACCTTAAATCTGGGAATTTTGCCTCAAATCAAGCCCAGATATTTAAAATCATCTTTTTATAATTGTCCAGAATTAGTCCAAATAAAGCAAAACAAACACCTACAATGAGTTTGTGTGCTGTTCCTGAAAGTGGGTGCATGTTACGAGATTTAGATTGTACTGGACTGATGGTGCCGTACATGGATTTAACAACTTATTGGATTTATTAGTGACTCTCTTATATTTACAGCTCCTAGTTTTGGACTACCCCACAAGTGGAAACACCTTCTCTACGTCTACCCTATCAAATGTCTTCATAATTTTAAAGACCTCTATTAGGTCACCCCTCTGCCTTCTCTTTTCTAAGAGAAAAGAGAAGAGAGCCCCAGCCCCTTGAGTCTTTCCAAATAGTTATAACCTCTCAGTTCTGGTATAATACTTGAAAAAAACTTTTTTGCACCTTCTCTAGTGCCTCTATATTCTTTTTGTAATATGGAGACCAGAACTGAGCATAGTACTCTGTGGTTAACAAGGTCAACATAATTTCCCTGCTTTTCAATTCTATCCCTCTCGAAATGCTTTTCTAATCTTTTTCCAGTACAGGGTTGTCCTCAGGATAAATGTCCTCTAGCACACTTGGTTGGTAACTGTTTGCACTATCTACCGATTAGTTCTACTTGCCATGTAACAACTTCCTATGTCACAGTACCAGAGATATCTCACTGACAATACTGGCAACATCAAACAGGCTGAACTACTTGCAGTTATTTGTCTTTACACTAGAGATTTATAAATTTTATTGGGAAAAATTCAAAGTCACTTGCAGCCAGTGGTTGAGATTAGTTAAAGACCTGCAGTCATGGTAATACTTTTAACAGTGATTTTGAATTAAATGCTCTCAGAAATCATTAAAGTATAATTAATGGATAATTGCAAAGAAAGTTAACTGTGTTAACTCTGAATTCAAATTTTCTGTTTAAGAAGTCACTTGTGAAATTTTGGAACCACAATTGTGCCAGAGAACACTGTAATGTAACATTTTGATATATGATTTTTTTCTGAAATATTATCTTAGCAGGTACGCTTTCACAAGTATGATCAGAGTCTATGTAATAATCTATTTTACCTGTTGGCCTATCATTTAAATTTTAGAGTGAGGTCGACACTGTGACACGGAAGATGGAAGATAACAATCGAGAATATGAGATCAAACTGGAACAATATGCACAACAGCTTGACATTAGGGCCGATCGAATCAGAAAGCTTGAAGGTATGAGCAAACAACTTTTTAAAGGTAACCTTTAGTATAAAATTATAATTGATTCCAAGTATAGATGTTGTGAAAGCATATTGCGTGTAGATAAAGTATAGCCATGTAGGCCCCTGGCTTCTGGTTCCTTATTATGTTAGCAACTGGATGAACTGTCAAACCATACAGACTCTGTGCAAGTACTCTTCTCAGTCCATAAAATGGCTCTGTAGTGTTTTGCACATATCAGTCTATAATCAATGTGGCCACTGCTTTTATATAGAGCTGGCTGCAGGTGGAAAGCGAGTGTGCTGAGGCAGCCCACCTACTCCAAACTGCTGCAATATCTGATGAAGGGTCCCAGACCTGAAACGTTAACTCTGTTTCTCTCTCCACGGATGCTGCCTGGCCTGCTGAGTATTTCCAGCATTTTCTGTTGTTATTGCTGCAATATCAGGCTGTCCGGCTGGCCACCAGGCCCAGGAAAGGTAGGTCTGGGGGGAGGGGGTGTTCGTTCACTCCTGCTCCTCCTGTCTCCACAGAAATTTAAAAAACTTCGCTTCTGGGCTCCTCTCCAGCGGAGCTGCCAGCTGAAACTGCACGGTGCACGCTTTGCTTATTTGAGTCCTAAAGTCCTATGTATGTCATAGGACTCTTGATTTGCATATATAAAAGGCTTGCTACCTGACCCAAGCAGGCACTTGGCCTCCCAGCTGTAGGCTCTGGGGAATATAGCGTTGGCCACACTGTTGGCAGGAACGGAGCCGTAAGTCATACCCCACCATTTTCAGGGCGCTATCGCCCCATTTCCGCCAGGCTGGAGGCTTCAAAATCCCCACCTATCTATGAATATAAATATTCGGCTAAATAAACTGCTCTTTTTACAAGTAAAAATAATGCTGCTTATAAACAAAATAAGAATAATTCAGGATTGGATAACCTGAGTTTTTTCTGCAGCAATAATGGCATTCCATGTAGAAACATGAAACAATATCTCTTGAGACAATAGCTAAGTATCAGATATTCTGTCTCATATACATCAAAGTTAAATGTCACACCACACTGACAGTTCTTTACACACTTGCACTGCAGAGTATTTGCTGTTAAATATAATGAATGCTCTCAAGGGAATTACAGAGCTTTAAATTTAGATGATATAAACCATCAAACCACAACATAAAGTTTATTAACGTTTACAGAACTCCCAAGATTGACTTACTGCCTTCAACTCCCTCTGTAGGCCCTGTTTTTTTTTATTTGAAAAAGCTAGGTGAATTGCTAGAGCCTAAAATGCAGGACACCACCAAGGCTGAAAAGAATGGAGCTAATGGGGGTGAAATTGATCTACACCAGTAGCATGAAATGGACTCAAAGCAAATGGGTAGCCTGTTTTACACCACGTCCGATTTTCTTTTCCTTGTTCTTGGTTTTAAAATCTTGTACATCTGTGGTCTCTGAAGTAAACAATTTAATTGGTAGTATATAGAGCTCCAAATTTGCTGCTTATGAAAACAAGTGCTAAGAGGAAATATTAATGACATCTGGAAGAAATAACACAGTAATGTTCATGAAAGGACAGTATAGATAACTGTAAAGCAGAACATCAACACATAATTTACATGAGGGTTCAATAAGATTGTTTCTCTTACAGCAGTTTATTAAGTAATCACACAAGCATTTTATTTTTAACAATAGCAATTTTTAGTTATTCTCTGGCTCTGAGATAAATAAGCAACCTAGGCTTCTACCAACAGTAGATTATCCACTCATAGGCAATTGACAGTAACCCAGCGTAAGTTGTCTGGGGATTTATTTTTCTTTCTTACAGGAAGATGCTTTGTTTCTGCATAGCATCTGTCCCTGTCAGTCCACTCAAGTTCAGGAACTCGCCCTGAGGGAAGATTTCCTCTGCACACTATTTGTAGTGAAGCTATAAACACATGCATAAAGAACCTGCTTACAATTTTGCGAGAAATAACAAACAGAGAAACTCTTTCCCCAGTATGGAAAATCATATTCTACAGCTTTGTGACACCAAGTTAAATTTGAGTGATTATGCTTTTAATATATATATTTTATTATATAATGTTATTTGAACCTCTTAAAAAGTTATATCTCCACTATTGCTCAAGAATTATATATTTTTTCTATTCTCCATTTTCAGACCCACAACATTTTGGGTATACAATGGGTTAACCACCTTTTTTAAAGCAGTATCATTAGCAGACCAGCATCTTTGTAATTTCCTGCTGAAAGTTTTAATTAAGATGTCCCTACTGTGTGTTAAAAAAGGCCTTTGGTATGCAGTGTTTCATCTGATTTATCCCAGAATAAATGTCAAGTTGTAATCCCTGCATGCTGAGTAGCTCATATTCTAGGAATTTGCAGAGCTATTTTCAATCTTCTGTGCTGAAGAACTTGTTAAAAAAAATTGATAACAATGGTGTTTATATTCTAAACCATCTGTTTTCCACATAGAGAAAATCTTGTGCTCTTTTGCTTTAATGAAAAATATGGAAAAATCGCATCTGTTTTCATCTATTTCAGCCCAACTGAAAGACATAGCCTATGGCACCAAACAATTCAAATTCAAACCAGAAATAACAGTCGATGATGAAGCTGATGAATTTGATGAAACTGTCCATTTAGAGCGTGGAGAAAACTTATTTGAGATCCATATCAGCAAAGTGATCTTCTCTCCTGAAGCCGTGAAGGTTTTTGGTGAGCAAGAACCTGCCACTTTCTGCACCTATGCATTCTATGATTATGAACTCCAGTCTACCCCTGTAATACATGGGCTGCAGCCAGTGTTTGACTTCACATCTCAGTACGTTGTCCGAGTGGACGACTTCTTCCTACAGTATTTGCAGAAAAGCACAGTAAAACTAGAGGTACAACTCGCATATGGCACAGACTATGAAACTATTGCTGCATGCCAGTTACGAATGCATGAAATCCTTGAAAAGAATGGCAGAATTTTTGGCACAGCATTCTTGGTTGGTAAGTAAAATGCACAGTTAACAGATTACCTTATTTGTTCATAATAAGTCTTCAAATCTTTTTGTAGTAAATTACTGCTCTCTAAACATTTCTTTCATACAGGCCATGCTAATTATATTGTGCATTTCAACTTAATTGTAGTCTTGGCCATTGTAGTGATTTAAAAGAAAACACTGTAATGTGTTAAATTCAACAATTCCACTCTTGCTACAACGTTCAGCTTTATTGCTGATGTTTGCAGAAAACATTGAAGTACTTGCAAGCTTTTGAGTGTGGAAATATGGAGACACAATTTTACATGATGTCATAGCTCGTGCTGTTTTCAAAATACTTAATTCGGAAGTCATGTTCCATTGCCCTTAATACTTGTGGATATTAATTGTTTAGGTGTGTTTAAGCCCATTACATTTTTCAATATACAATTTAAAAATATGTATCTGTTCCTATATCAGAGGCCCTCAAGTCAAGGGTATATAAAGCATTTAAAACATCTGTCAAGTTTGAGAAATGTTGAGTTCCAGGATGGAATACTCCTTTAAATAGGTCAAAGTTCAATTCGTTTCTGTTCGGCTATTTACAAGTATTTTGCATAGCGTAGTGAATGGATCTGAACTATTTCTGAGGACAGAGAAAATTGTAAGTCAAATTCCATGAAAAATATAATTTTATTTGTTCAGTACTTCATGATGGAAATTGATGCTCAATGTTATTCCTCCCTCTATTCTGCTATAAGTGGTCATGCGGAATTTAGGTTATGCTGCTCTTCTTTCTTCCAACTGTAAACACTAATTCCCAATGTTAATAACTTAAATAAACTTCATAACAGTTCTTCACCAGATTTTAAACAAACTTTATAACCATCCTTCAATCAAACAGTGGGCTCCTTTTAAACATATGCATGTTCTGAATCTTCCATGTGTCTTGTTCATGTCATTCATATTATAAAACAAGGAAGTTGCTTGGTTGAATTAAATGTTTTCTTTATAAAACAGAGAACCATAAGGAATACATATCTTCTATGAGTTTATGTGGCATATGACAGTGTTATAATAGTGTCGTTTATAGTTTATCAATCAATATATCTGACATCCTATATACAATCTAAGTCAAACACTGAAATGGAAAACTGAAAATGAATATTTATTTTTGGTCAAATATCATTTTTGACATAATGCACAGATGGTGTTAGCAGAGGCTTGTTAGCATTAGTTTAATTTACAATAAAGTGAGTCATTCCCTTTAATAAAAAACATGAGCATTGTAAGTCTGAGTAAAATTACCTTTTTCATTTGTGTGAAATGCCAAAATATATTACAGGAGCAGATTAATATGTTTTAAATCAACAAAATAGAGCTCATATTGTAAAAGGAAAAGTTAATTCACTGCCAAAGAGAAACAGAGATAGACCATGTGGTTTTTTGTTCTTTTTTTCTGTCTCTGTGCCCTTGTTTTAACCACTGGGAAATAACAAGCAGTTGTCGGTCTTTTCATTTTATAATTTTGGCACTTATAGATCAGAATTTCTGTATGATTGTTCCAAGTTGCACAAAACAGCTTGTTTATCAGTAGATGTTTGGAGGTCTCTATATAAACCTAATGAGCATTATGGATTTAATATAACTGGTACTGTATACAGAAAACATGTTTAGCATTCTGTCACAGCAGATGGAAACAATCTTTGCGACAGTAATACAGTGGAACCATATTTTTTAAAAATCCTCAAATATTAACTCTCTCTTTACAGCACCTTTTTAAAATGTCTTGCTAGTGAAATTTCACCCCTTGAAAAATTAACCTTACTTATCTCACTCTAGCCATATCTACGCACAACATTAAAATGCTGATTTCTCCTTGCTTTCCCAATAAAAGCTCAAGTGGCTTGTTCCAAACTAACCTGCTGCTGAAATTACATTTCTGAACTACTTTCATAGTCTGAACATACATTGTTAACTGCAGTTCAATGTTGTACCAGTGGAGAGATTTTTGGCAAGTGTTTTCTTTTTTTTATTGTTTTGTGCTGTTTGTGAGTTTAGTTTATATAGCGCTGGGGAATTAGATTAGACACTCTGCAATCATCCAGCCTGGCCTGAACATCCCCAAAAAAATTTGGAGATGTATATTGCCGAAATCACTTTTTTTTTTTGACCAGCCAGTATTACTTTCAATTTTGTTTTATGTGTATGTTGTGGTTATATGAAAGATTTACTGGGCCAGATATTCCGACCCCCACGGGTGCGTACGAGGTGTGTACGCAACCATAGGGGCCTCGTAAGTGCCGGTTTCAGGCATGCGAAGCGCATACGCTGAAATCCAGCACTTCCGATCTGTCCGGGAGAAGGGCCTCTGTGGGCAGAGAGTTCTGCTTTCTGCACAACCACCTTTAAAAATCTTTAAAACCTTTAAAAATCTTACGTCTGGTAAAAGCAGGCATAAGGCCTGCTTTTACCAGCATAAGAGTTTAAAAAAATAAATAAAATTTATTTTCCACTCATTTATACTTTTAAAAATACTTTTAAAAAAGGTAAGTTTATTTTTAGCACCGTAAAAAACTTTAATTATATTTTTCAAAAAATTAAATTTTTGTTTAAAATATTTCATTTAATGTAATTTAACTAATTTTAAATACATTATATTGTTAAAAAATGTATTTAATGTTTAACTATGTTTTTAAATGTGACCCCCATTCATACTTTTGACAGTTCTATGCGTAGAGACCTGTCAAAAGTGTGAAGGGGGATTCCCTTCTTTGATTGGTTCCCCATGGCCCACGTGATCCCAGGGACGCTTGCGAACCGCCTACGCCCTGGGATACCTGGGCTTCTGCGCATGCGGACCAGGAGAGGCCCAGGATCGGAAGTTTTGGGACCTACGGAGCCAGCGGGTAAGTGCATAGATTTTTCCCGATCGGAGGCATCTGCACGTAGGAAGCCTCCCATCAGAAAATCCAGCCTGTTGAGTTTTTCAATACTTCAGGTAAATCATACTTAGTCAGCCATGACTCAATGGGTAGCACTCTCACCTCTGAGTCAGTGGGTTCATGTCCCACTCCAGAGACTTGAGCACAAAAATCTAGGCTGACACTCAGTGCAGTACTGAGCGAGTGTTGCACTGTTGGAGGTGCCGTCTTTCAGATGAGATGTTAAACCGAGGCCCCGTCTGCTCTCTCAGGTGGACGTAAAAGATCCCATAGCACTATTTCGAAGAAGAGCAGGGGAGTTATCCCGGTGTCCTGGCCAATATTTATCCCTCAATCAACATCAAAAAATATATTATTTGGTCATTATCACATTGCTATTTGTGGGAGCTTGCTGTGCGCAAATTGGCTGCCACATTTCCTACATTACAACAGTGACAAAACTTAAAAACGTACTTCATTGGCTGTAAAGCGCTTTGGGACGTCCAGTGGTCATGAAAGGCGCTATATAAATGCAAGTCTTTTCTTTTATTTATAAAGAAATATTTTGTCTTTATTATCGGTCAATCACAAATTAGAGCTTCTTTAGCTACACGTTCAAAATGTCTTTGCAGGACTTATTTATGCAAGAGAGTTCAACAACATGAAGCGTGAGCTGGATCGCAATCAGCCTTTCCTTTACAGAGTGGTATGATATCTTTCCTCCTTTAAGATGCTCCTTAAATCCTATCTCTTTGACCAAGCATTTGGTCATCTACCCTAATATCTCCTTTTGTGGCTCGGTGTCAAATTTTGTTTGATAACGCTCCTGTGAAGCACCTTGGGACGTTTTACTACGTTTAAGACGCTATATAAACGCAAGTTGCTGTTGTTATTGTGGTTGCTGTCACAGTCCATGTAATTATTTTATCCTACACTAGTTTTATCAAGTTCTAAATAATTAATTTCAGGGAAGGTATCATGATCCAAAATCTATGTATATTCAAACAACAACAACTTGCATTTACGCAGAACTAGGGGTCAAATAATTTCAGAATAAGGGGTCAACCATTTAGGACTGAGAAGAGGAGACATTTCTTCACTCAGAGGGTGGTGAATCTTTGGAATTCTCTGCCCCAGAGAGCTGTGGATGCTCAGTCTTTGAGTATATTCAAGACAGACATCGATATATTTTTGGATATCAAGGGAAATGGGGATAGTGTGGGAAGGTGGAGTAGAAGATCAGCCATGATCTTATTGAATGGTGGAGCAGGCTTGAAGGGCCACATGGCCTACTCCTGCTCCTATTTCTTATGTTCTTAATAAGGAGATATTAGGACATGTGACCAAAAGCTTGGTCAATGAGGTAGGTTTTGAGGAGTGTCTTAAAGGAGAAGAGAGAGGTAGAGAAACAGAGAGGTTTAGGGAGGGAATTCCAGAGCTTAGGGTCTAGGCAGCTGAAGGCATGGATGCTAATGGTGAGGCAAAGGAAATCGGGGATGCGCAAGAGGCCAGAATTGGATGAACACAGAGTTCTTGGCGGGTTGTAGGGCTGAAGGAGGTTACAGGGATATTTCTTCCAAGATATCACTGAGAAGCGGAACTTGGGATACTTTGATACTCCTATGGAAGATTCAAGCAGTAAGTCAGTTTTCCAGCTAATGCACAGTGGAAAGATGCTAAGATTACTAGAACACAGAAAACCTAATCAACAGGTATATCAAACAACCCTTTCAAGAGGAAAGTAGATGGTTCTAGTCTCTCTATATTGGTTCTTGAAGCATAACTCTACAGAAAATTGTACATCTCAATAAGTAGTTTCTCCCCTAACACATGTTACCAAGTCAGGTCAAGCTTGATGCTGTGCTGCACCACATTAACATAAATTTCTACATCTAAGTATCATCTCTAAAATTCAGGACGAGGGGAACTTCAGTGTCACAGGATTATGGCTGACGTAATAAAACTCACTACGCACTTGGTTTGAGTATAAAGCAAGGCTTTAATCAACTTGTTTCAAAACATGGAGGTCTAGTTATCTTTCACTAGTTCCTGTTTACAAAATGTCCTGGGAAAGCTGGGCCCACGTCTGAGTATTTATACTCCTTGGACGGCGCCACCAGCTGGCCGTCCAGTGTTATTTCATGAGTCTTTCTTCATGGATCATAAGATTCATAACAATGGCTAAGCACCTTTTTGTAAACATAGCAAGCCATCTGAGATGAGCATGTGCCCAGTTTTCTCGAGTGACACTGGTAGCAGGGGAAATACCTCCTGCCAGCATAAGCTCAGAAAATGTAGGCTTAAAACTGCAGCATCACCAGAAATAAAACTGCTTCACATCAATGATACTGTTGTAGTGTAACTGCACCCTAAGAATATAGATAACTAGTTACATTTCCTTAATGTTATAGGGTGGCCAACATGCATTTTATAGTAGAGGGACATTAAATTTCCAGGATTCAATTTCATTTGATAGCATGAATGCAGCAGTTAGAATAGTTCCTGTTGTAATGTTTTGCTGTGCTTGGTTATGGTCATCTGGAATCACTGTAGACATATTTCACTCTTTTGTAGATTTTTTTCTTTCGATAGAATCAGCTTTTTGAGATCTAGATGTAAAAATAGCATTTCATATTCCAGGTTTTGCCATCCAGAGTAATCAGACACAAGAAAGGGCAGAAGGGTTCCATACCCGAAACCTCGACTTGCGTTCTCTCAACAGATGCTGCCTGACCTGCTGAGTGTCTCCATTCGGTGTTTTCCGTTCTTGTTACAAAAAAACAGGTTCTTCTCAATCTAATAAGCCTGTTTTAGTTCAAAAATCACAGCCATGAAATTCGGCACATTTGTGCCAGCTGTTAAGGCTGGTTTCGGCAAAAATATAGCGGCCGCCTCGCTTCCACCCACTTCCGGTGCGTCCCGCAGCGGCCGCCATTTCGGGCAGGTCGGCAGCGCGGATGTTGCCTGCGTTCCCGAGAAAAATGGTAATGAGGCAGTGTGCAATGCTGATTTGACGCACAATCTGCTATTTTGTACGTCACGCTCCATTCAATGCCTTCTCCAAAACACGAACAACTGAACATGGATTCAGCTGCACGAGGGACCTCCCACCAGCTCTATTTAAAGGGATCATCAAGAACTTGCAGGTGACTTGCTTTTTGATTTCTACTGGCTGTGTGTAAGTTAGTGCAACTGTTTGGAGCTTTCTACAATTATTTAAAGTTTGTGATGTGACAGGGAGTGGTGCTGCAAGTGGAGAAGGTCTTGCTTCTGATTTCAAGGGTTCTGCTCAGACCACTTGCTCCCAATCATGGGGGTTCTACTTGCAGTCCCCCTCGCGCTGAATTATGACAGGGAGATGGAGCAGAGCAGCAAAGAGAGGACAAGCTGCTCGCAGAGGGAGGAGGAAGAGGGGCATGAGGGCTCTCAGCAGGAGGCCTTAGCCACCTAGGGTCTTCCAAGAGCACTTTTCCTACCTGCACTTAAGCCAGGAGCAGCGTATTCGGAGGCTCCGCGTCACCAAGGAGGTGGTCACAGAACTCTGCCACCTCCTGCAACCAGACCTGCAGCTTCAGAGCAGGGCGACGATGCTGCTGCCAGTGGCGCTAAAGGTCACCGTGGCCCTAAATTTTTTTGCCACCATATCCTTCCAGTCTGGAGCAGGAGACATAGCGAACACCTCCCAGTTCGCCATCCATCGCTGCATTCGGTAGGTCACAGAGGCTCTGTACTCCAGGAGGAGGGACTGAGTCATAGAGTTATACAGCACAGAAAGAGGCCCTTCGGCCCATCGCGTCCGCGCCGGCCATCAAGCCCTGTCTAATCTAATCCCATTTTCCAGCATTTGGTCCGTAGCCTTGCATACTATGGCATTTCAAGTGCTCATCCAAATGCTTCTTGAATGTTGTGAGGGTTCCTGCCTCTACCACCCTTTCAGGCAGTGAGTTCCAGATTCCAACCACCCTCTGGGTGAAAAAGTTTTTCCTCAAATCCCCTCTAAACCTCCTGCCCCTTACCTTGAATCTATGCCCCCTTGTTATTGACCCCTCTACTAAGGGGAAAAGTTCCTTTCTATCTACCCTATCTATGCCCCTCAGATTTTTGTACACCTCAATCAGGTCCCCCCTCAGCCTTCTCTGCTCCAAGGAAAACAACCCCAGCCTGTCCAGTCTTTCTTCATAGCTGAAGCGCTCCAGCCCAGGTAACATCCTGGTAAATCTCCTCTGCACCCTCTCCAAAGCAATCACATCCTTCCTATAGTGTGGCGACCAGAACTGCACACAGTACTCCAGCTGTGGCCTTACCAGCGTTTTGTACAGCTCCATCATAACCTCCCTGCTCTTATATTCTATGCCTCGGCTAATGAAGGCAAGTATCCCATATGCCTTTTTAACCACCTTATCCACCTGTTCTGCTGCCTTCAGGGATCTATGTACATGCACACCAAGGTCCCTCTGATCCTCTGTCTTTCCTAGGGTCTTACCATTCATTGTGTATTCCCTTGCCTTGTTAGTCCCTCCAAAATGCATCACCTCACACTTTTCAGGGTTAAATTCCATTTGCCACTGTTCCGCCCATCTGACCAACCCATCTATATCGTCCTGTAGCCTGAGGCTTCCCTCCTCGCTATTTACCACCCCACCAATTTTCGTGTCATCTGCGAACTTACTGATCATACCTTTTACATTCACATCCAAATCATTAATGTAGACCACAAACAGCAAGGGACCCAGCACCGATCCCTGCGGTACCCCACTGGACACAGGCTTCCAGTCACAAAAACAACCTTCCACCATCACCCTCTGCCTTCTGCCACTAAGCCAGTTTTAGATCCAATGTGCCAAGGCACCCTGGATCCCATGGGCTCTTACCTTCCTGACCAGTCTCCTATGCGGGACTTTATCAAAAGCCTTACTGAAATCCATGTAAACCACAACCACTGCACTACCCTCATCCACACACCTAGTCACCCCCTCGAAAAATTCAATCAAATTGGTCAGACGTGATCTTCCCTTGACAAAGCCATGCTGGCTATCCCTAATTAATCTTTGCCTCTCCAAATGGAGACTAATTCTGTCCCTCAGAATTTTTTCCAATAATTTCCCTACCACTGATGTTAGGCTCACTGGCCTGTAATTCCCTGGTTTATCCCTACTACCCTTCTTGAATAATGGTACTACGTTAGCTGTTCTCCAGTCCTCTGGCACATCCCCTGTGGCCAGAGAGGTTCTGAAAATTTGTGTCAGAGCCCCTGCAATCTCCTCCTTTGCCTCACATAGTAGCCTGGGATACATCTCGTCCGGGCCTGGGGATTTATCCACTTTTAAGCCTGCTAAAACCGCTAGTACCTCCACCCTCTCGATGCTAATATGTTCAAGTATATCACAGTCCCCCTGCCCGATTTCTATGTCCACATCGTCCTTCTCCATAGTGAACACAGATGCAAAAAATTCATTTAAAACCCCACCTACATCCTCTGGCTCTACACACAGCTTGCCACTTTGGTCCCTAATGGGCCCTACTCTTTCCCTAGTTACCCTCTTGCCCTTAATATACTTATGAAACACCTTAGGATTTTCCTTTGTTTTCCCTCTGAACAGAGGAGCACACATGTGGCTTTGCCAGGATATCGGGCTTCCCCATGGTGCAGGGCGACACACGTGGCTTTACTGCAACCGCAAAGGCTGCTGCTCACTTAATGTGCAGTTGGTGTGCGACCACGCCCAGCACATAATGATGGTGAATGCGGGTATCATGGCAGCAGTCATGATGCATTCATCCTGTGCTAGCAATCTTCCAGCCACCACGTCAAACCCGAGGGTGGATGCTCGAAGACTAGTGCTAGCCGCTCTACACCTGGCTGATGACTCCCCTCCGCAGCCCCACCACTCGTGGCCAGCACTCATATAATGAGAGCCATGCTGCCACGAGGAACCTCATCGAGCAGACCCTTAGGGTGCTAAAGCAACGGTTTTGCTGCCTTGACCGCTCGGGTGGAGCCCTCTTGTACACGTGTCCAATTTTGTGGTGGTCTACTGCATCTCCACAACTTGGCCATCATGAGGGCGCAGCCCTTGCCACCACGGGTTCCACGACCATCTCAGAAGGAGGAGGCAGGCAGCAGGTCCCGGATCCGGACGGGCTGTCCATGAGCGCCTCATCAGAATTCAGTTCCCCTGAACGAGACCCCAGGTCCCCGCTGCTTACCAGTTCCCCACCTTACCATCCCTCTGTCACGGAACATCACAGCATCCTCTTGGGCACAAAGATGAAATGAGGGCCACCACAAAACAAACATTCCAAACATAATTTATAAATGAATCAATGCAAAACTATATAACAACATCAACTAATCACCCTCATGCATTCCCTTAGTGTCTGTCTTTCATGTTTCTTTACCTACTCTAGTGCTCCGAAGCAGTGCTACCCCAGTGGCTGCAGCATGGTTGGTGGAAGGCAGCTGACTTTCCGTGGGTGAGACTGCAGATGGCCTTACAGGACGAACTCGAGCAGGTCTGGGCCTAGAAGGCCCGGCTGCGGACTGCACCATCTCGGCATAGGCGGCAGCAGTCTGGGCTAGCTAAGTGACAGGCAGCAGCAAGGGCACTGGCGGCGTGGCAGTGGTGGGAGTAGGAATGCTGTCATGCTGAGAGAGGACAGCAGGTTCTTGCTCCATGGAGCCACTGCCACTCCCCCGGGGGGCGCCTCAGCATTCCTAGCCACCTGTTGGAGCACAGATTGCTGGACTGCTGTGACACCCTGCAAGCCCCTTTCCACACTCGCAAACCCAGCCATGATGGCATCAGTCTGAGCCTGCATGAGAGCAGTCTGAGCTTCCACTGCAGTATTCAGATGTTGGGTGCAATGTGTTTGGGTGATGTGCTTGTCATGGTTGAATAGCTGGAAGTGTGTGCAAGGTGTGAGATATGGTTGTGAGTCTTGCAGCAGTGGTAAGTGTATGAGGGTGAGGTGAAGCTATGATTGTGAGTTATGAGTCGTGATTGCTGGAGATTGTTGGTAGGTGAGTGATGGGGTTATGGTGCATTGAGCAGTGTGTGAGGCTAGTGGTGCAGTTGGTCGGGTATGGCATTTGAAGATGCATTAACTCACCTTGACCGCTTGTGTGAGGTCATTAAACTACTTGCGGCACTGGATCCCGGTCCTAGGGGCAACACACGTGGCACTGATAGCTCTGCTATCTCCTCCCACTGCCTTCTGGCGTGCTGCCTGGAAAGCCTTCTTCCCCCTGCGGGTAGAGGACCTGTCTTCTTCTGTGCACCCCCAGGACCAAGGCCTCCAGTGCTGCATCAGAAAATCTCCTTCCCCTCTCTCTTCCCTGCTTGAGCCATGGTTGCATGCAGAGCTTAGCGCTCCAATCATGTAAGTGATCAGGCAGCACGAATTTTGAGTGCTGCCTGCACCACTTTGAACCCGGCACCCCCTGCGCCCGTTTTCGGGTCTAATCATATTTCACTCCTCTTCAGTTTCAGTACATGAGAGAACAAAGTCACACTCATTAAAAAGGTAGGATAGCTGATACCATATAGAAGTGCATCTTTTGTTTGTCAGCAGGCCATTTTTAAGCAGTCAGCTTGGACACATGGCTTTTAAAGTCCACCAATTTCAGCAGATTAATTTGGGGAGAGCTTGCTGCTACATTAATGTGATATTTTCCATTTCCCACACCAGTCATCCTGTGACCTCTCTGAGTGAGATTATCTGTCAGTGCCATTTTATGCTGTGGATACATGCCCACAAGGACTGGCCAGAGACTGTCCAAACGCACTATAATATTCTTACATCCAACAGGTAGCGGAGTCTTTTATTCAACGACTGCTGGATGTGAAAGGGGTCTTTGATGTAGTTCTTAATTGGGACTTCTCTGATTCAAAAATGAAAATGTAATGTGGTGGCCCACCCTGCTGCTTAGTCCACTCAGCAGCAAATTTAAACACATTTTGAATCGTTTCTCCTATTAACCAAGCAAAAAAAAACACTTCCTAAGATTATGTAGAAAGAAAGCATTATGGGGGGGAAATTGTTTTGGTTGAAATGCTGTAAACACATTCAGAGAATGATTCCTCTACAAATAATGACCAGAGCAATTCTTAAGTGATAAATGATCAATCTTTTTGGCAAAATTGATTTGATATTTTTAAAGGAGCAATTGTACCTCAAACAAACTGTTTAACAAATCAGTACATTACAATAAATGTGTTTGGGCTAAGTATTAGTCAGCACAATTTCCTTTTTTATCCACAAGTTGAGTACATAATTAAAAGGGAATTGGGCAGTTTATTGATTGTACAATAAGAAAAGTATCTATACATGCCAAAACATCATCGGAACAGTGAAATAAAAATTCAGGGATTTATGCTGTTGAAAGGACAGCAGCTATTTATCAGTCAATAGGTCATGTTCTTGCATTATCCTGGTTGTAACTTTCTTCAGTATAAGATATTAATATTTCTCAGCTGCCTGTCTCCCTTTAAATACAGTCTCAGTTTTGAATGCAGGTGTCAGAGGAGATGTTGAAAATTATGGAGCAGTGGAATATTGGTTCCGGCTACGTGTGGCAATGGCTCAGGCCATTCGGCTTTACAAAGAACGAACGAAGGCCCGAGGATATATAACTTCCAGTCATCATGCAATTGATCAAACACAACAGGTGAACTCTTTGTCGTTAAAATTTTTTAGCTGGATTTAGGTTTGGTAAAGTGTCAAAATCTTTGAAAAAATGTTCTGTACAGTAAAAAGTTTTTGTAAATGAATGTAGCGATTTTTAATCTCATCACTGTGGTAGAAGTAGAGAGGATTTATATTATGGTGCTGTATCCGTGTGAAAACATGGCTTCTCAGTAATTAGAAATAATGCATAAGATTTTAAACAAACTTTATAAGTATCCTCTGATCAGACAGTTGGCCCTTTGAAAGTGTATGTGTTAGAACCACAAATTTCTGACTTTATTTCATATGATTTTATAGTAGCTAGATTCAAAATGGAAAATGTTCTGTCTTTGAAGACCGGAGCCTATCTTGGACAGTTAGATTCTAGTTGATTTTATCTTGGCCTTTGATCATTGTCATCTTCCAGTTTCAAACTTATGTCAAATGTCACAAATCCTTCCTAGTGACTGACTTACGCAGTGCAGGGCATAGATGACATGTGCTATCACATGACTTTCTGAAGCTTGCTTGAAGTTCAGCACAAGAACTTGATGTGACCAATCATTTTCTAGGAAGCTGTCCTGGTTACATGGATATTGAAGCTGAGTTCATCTTGGTACAGAGACTTCAGATTACAGTCCTTCATAGAAGCAATCCTCCATTCTTGGGTCATAAAAGGTCCCAAGTGTTAGCTGAGAATGGTTTCAGGAGTACCACAAAATAAAGTACTGGCCAAACCGATGTTCTGTGTCAGCTCATGCATTTATGGATATGGCATGAGGTGCACCAGGAACCACACATTCTCCTTCAGCATCAGGCAGAGGCCTGTCCAGCTTTCTGGTATTAAACTGGGCCAACATCATCTTACACCAGTTATGCTGCTGTGACCAAAGAGTCTAAGTACAAACAGGTATTCCAGAATTTCAGTGCAATTTTCACCGTTACTGAAAGCCTCACATTCTGCTGCAGTGTTGATTTAAGTCGACTCCGACATCAAGGGCTCGATTTTCATTGAGACGCGGAGTCGGGCTTTGAGGCGTGCGGGGGGTTAAAATCGCAGAAACTGGCGGGTGGGTGGGTGGGACCCCCCCCGCCTGCTTCCCGACTCCGAGCAATTTTAACTCAGGCGTGTCTGATGGTCCCAACTCCGTCCCGCATCCAACAGGCAGGACTGGTCTTTAAGGCCCTTAATTACCACTAAATGGCCTCTATAATCCTATTTTAACAGGCCCTTGAAACTTTAACCCTTTTCCCACGTAAAACACGCCTGGTGGGAATCACGAATGTGAAACCTGGCAGGAGCACTATTGGATTGCTGACTATCAACTGCAGGTCAACCATTAAAGAGAAGATTTGATCAGCCATCATTTGCAGGTGGCAGGACTTAGTGGTCTCAGGTCTGGGGCAACTTTTACAAGGCTTAACCACACCTGTGGAAGGTTGGAGCCTCGCACCCATCTCCAGTGTGGCCTCCTGGGAAACCCCTCTCGCCACCTTCACTCAGCGCTTCCTCAACGGAGGCATATACCAGAAGCATGGGAGCCATTTATTTCCTTCCCATCTGGGCATTAGAGGAGCTCGAGCACCAGCCACGGCAGCAGCAGAACCAGGAACAACAGCAGCAGCAGCAGGAGCGCCAGGCTGCTGCTCACCCACCTGAAGCTGCACAGGCCAGAAGGGGCCAGCGCCTGGAAGCTCGTCGGCGCAGGAAATACCCCCCAAACAGGGTCTAGAGATGCAGGGTCACCTATCTCAACATGTCTGAGCAGCAGTGCCAAAGGCGGCTCCGACTTTCGCGAGAGGTAGTGACTGACATATGCGCAATGCTACAGCAAGACCTGCTGCCCAGAGGACCAGGTGGACAAGCATTACCAGTGGCCGTCAAAGTCACCACCGCACTCAACATTTTTGCCTCAGGCTCATTCCAGGGATCAGCAGCAGACATCAGTGGCATCTCCCAGCCGGCCGCACACACTTGCATCACGCAGGTAACCGATGCCCTCTTTGCCCTCGCGCACAATCACATTCATTTCACCAAGGATCGAGCAAGTGTCACGGCGCGAGCGGTTGGATTAGCTCATCTGGCAGGCTTTCCAAGGGTGCAGGGCGTCGTTGACTGCCTTAGGGCACCCCATCGCAATCCAGGTATTTTTGTCAACTGCAAGGGCTTCCACTCCCTCAACGTTCAGCTGGTGTGTGACCACAAGAAGGAGATTTTGCATGTTTGTGCCATGTACCCTGGCAGTTGCCATGACTCCTTCATACTGCGCCAGTCTAGTGTGCCTCCGCTATTCAGTCCGCCAGACCAACCTAACGGATGGCTACTTGGAGACAAGGGCTATCCCCTGAGGACGTGGCTAATGACACCATTGAGGAGGCCAGCCAACGAAGCTGAGGAGCGCTACAACTCCAGCCACATTTCCACCAGATCCATTATTGAACAAACCATCGGTTAGCTGAAGATGCTTCAGATGCCTGGCTAGATCAGGTGGAGCCCTGCAGTACTCAGCAGCCAGGGTCTCCAGAATCGTCGTGGTTTGCTGTGCACTTCACAGCATGGCACAGCGTCGTGGCTTGCAGATTCCTGAGGATCAAGTGGCTCTTCACATATCCTCCTCAGATGAGGAGGAGGAAGAGAAGGAGGTGGGCGAAAACGAACATCCTGCAGAGGCCCATCAACCAGCAGCAGCATTACGCGAGAACATTGCTGCCCGGGATGCAAGGAACTCACTCATCCTGGCCAGATTTGCTTAGCCTAGTCAATCAAACACTTTTGACTCGCAGCTTCTTACCAGAGCATTGACAACGTCCAAGAACCAGAGGATTCCTAGCACTCAGACCACCATACTGACAGTTGCAAGTATTCCTAAGGCCTCACTGTGGAAGTCCCAATCGCGAAATGACAGACGCCACAACTGCAACATTTGCCATCAGAATTTTTATGCACAATTACGACATGATGGCATTTTTACACTAAACACAAAATTCCACCCAAGTGACTACCCTTGTGACTACTTGTGCTTTATCTTCCTCTTACGCATGCTCCTACGTAGTGCTTCCCCAGTGGCTTCAGCAGATGTGGAAGCCCCTTGCTCACTTTGCTGCTGCTCCTTTCTCGACACCTTTGGCGGGCGTCCTCTGGGGTTGCGAGCCTGTGAGGGCTCGTCAACAGTCTGCTGCTCCTGCGGCTGTGCAGGGTTTGAGACGTCAATCTCACTTGGGTGTGGACTCCGGTGGGGCTCTGACCAAGGGCTCTGCAGTGGCATGGAGTTGTGAGCGCTTGGAGAGGAACCCCCACTTCCTTGAGGTCTGCCACCAACCTCCCTCTCATGGGTCAGGTCCCCCTCCACGCCTGCAAGTGGCTGGAGAGCACCTTGCTGCAAATCAGGGGGGCCATGGGGACCATATCTGCAATGGCAGTCCTACTCAGAAGGACTTCCATGAAGGTCTGGTTTCTCTGTTCAATAGATACCCATCACTCCTCAAGAGATGTCATTCTATTCTGAACAATGACCATGTTTTCCATACCTTGGCGACTAAGCTCCTCCATGGCCGTAGCCATCCTCTCCTGTAGGGTAGCCAGCCATACCACGAAGGTAGCAATCGTTTCCACAGAGGTAGCCATCCTTTCCGTGTTGATGCGTTCATGCGCCAATGACTCCACAAAGGTTCTGCTCATGTTCGCTATGGACTCCTCCATTCGCTCCACACTCGCAGCGACCCTAGAGGCAGAACCTGCCAGAGACTCCTGCATCTGTGCCTGGAGTTCCATCACCTCTGATCTTATGGATGGACCCAGAGGCAGAGGGTCGACATGCTGCTGAGCCGAGCTGGCAGAGTCCTGCGCCCCCCGACTAGGACTCTCCACTGCTGTCCTTGTCTCCACAATCTGCTGATGCTCACTTGTGAGCTGTGATACACCAGATGACAACACTACTCTATGTCCCGAAGGTCCCACCGAGGTGTGAGTGTCTGTGCTGGGTGCGCTGAATTCTGCTGACGCTGCACCCTCAGAGGTTGCAGCTTCCTCTGAGGAGTCTGGCTGCTCAGCATCTTCTTCCTGGCTAAGGGGGATGGATGCTTGTGATGGTCCTGTGGGGGAGTAAAGGAAAGAGTTAGAGATGTGATGCAAAGGCTACATGCACATAGCTTTTTGCAGATGCTCATAAGTGCATCTGTTACAGCTTCACAATCATTATCAGCGACTCATGCAATGTCAAAGAGAGAGATGGGAAACTTTTCTGTCACCAGCTTGCTGTGTTGCACCCGTCTGTCCGTCCCCCACGCGCGAATCATCCTCAATGCCCATGATTTCCAGGACGGCCTCCTCCCAGGGTGTCAGGTGGGCTATTGAGGGTGGACCTCCTCCTGTCCTGGCTCGCTCTCGCTTGTTGTGAGCTCTCTTTTCCTGCAATGAGGGAGACAAGTGGAGGTTGAGTGAGAATGAAGGAGTGAGTGTAGAGATTGCATAGCATAGATACTTAGAAGGAGACAACGATGGAATGAGGTTGCAAGACCAAGGGCCCTCCCTGTGTGTTGTCAGTTGTGTTCAAAGAATCAGAGTGATAGGGAGTGTGAGGGCTGCATGGTGGAATAGTTATGTGAATGTGAGCATAGAGAGAGAGGGAATGGGTAAGGGTGCATGGATGTCAGTGTCAAGTGGGATGTGGAGGAAGAGATTGCTAAAGCTGAGTGCTGGTGAGGAAAGGCAATGGGGATCAGATTGAGGGTGATGGGAAATTCATACTCACTTTTCCAGTGCGCTGAAGGTCATGAAATCTTTTCCTGCACTGTATCCAGGTTCTGCGGGTGACTCCCAAGGAGTTGACCTCCTCAGCCATCTGCATCCACACAGCCTTGGTTTGAGTGGGAGGCCTCTTCCTCCCTGATGAAGGGAACAGGACCTCCCTGTTGGCCCTAGCCCCATCCACCAATGCCTGCAGTGCCGCCTCGTCAAAGCGAGGAGCTGCTCTTGCCCTCCCACTTGTCATCTTTCCTGCAGGTCCTTCTGACACCAAATGGAGGAAGCTTGGAAGCCTGCAGAAGAAGCAAGGCTTGCTGTGGACCTTAAATGCAGCAGCAATGATGACGTCATCAGAGGGGACTTTCAGTCATGAAAAACCCCTTTGCAAAGGCTTCTCACACGCTGGAAATCAGTTGGCCAATTGAGTTGAAATTGCATCAATCTCCCACATCCATTTAGATTCATGTGGGAAACACGAAATTCGGATAACACGACAACAGCCCGCACCTGAGTTAAAATCCAGCCCCAAGACTCAGAAATAGGCACATTTCAACATTTAATCCAGCATTTATCATGTAAAAAAGGTAGAATTTAGATTAGATTCAGGCACAAATATATTAATACCACATTTATGCTGCACTGAATGATGCAGTATTAATTTCCGCATTGATGCAACAGGGAGCCATGTTTTTGCTGCCTACTCACATGGCTATACATTTGGGAAAGTAGGGCACCATGCTTACAGGGATTGCTGCTCACCAGGCTCCCATCATCTGTGTGAGTTTTAATGATCAAAAGCAGCTGACAAGTTAGCTCCTCAATCATTAAAATAGTCAATAAAGTTTATTTTAACTTTAAAAGCTTACTTTTTTTGGTGGGGCCAAACTGACTACGTTTACACTAGTCAATTTCTATTCTTCCTGGTGTGAGACTACCACATCCAGGTGTTTTCCATTGGATTATTGGCTCAAAGTGCTTCTTCCTGGAGTTGCCTGGAGATGTGACTTAGTTGCTCAAGCAATAAAGAATGTCAATTAGTCATAGAGTCATAATTACTCAGAACAGCTGCATCAGCAGTAATAGTACAGTGAGCTTGGATAAAGCACTGAGACACTTGCTGGTTTTAACTTCCACATCAAAACTTCACATGTAGGGGCAAAATTGGGCCTCCATTTGCCTGTTTTTCTAGCGCAAAACTGGGGATAACGCCCCTGCTCTTCTTCGAAATAGTGCCATGGGATCTTTTACGTCCACCTGAAAGAGCAGACGGGGCCTCGGTTTAACGTCTCATTCAAAAGACGGCACCTCTGATAGTGCAGCACTCCCTCAGCACTGCACTGCATTTATGTGCTCAAGTCTCTGGAGTGGGACTTGAACCCACAACCTGCTGACTCAGAGGTGAGTGTGCTACCCACCGAGCCACAGTTGACACATAGTAGTGCTAGCATCCCCCCTATTCAATGTTATTGAGCCATGGTGACCAATTTCTCTACTTCACGATGCATATGCGTCCAGGCGCTGCAGCCTCAATTCAGGATAAAAAATGGCGAGGACCAATTTCTATCCCGTTGATTTATCTAATGTACTTTAACCACTGAGTTTTGCCAAACTCTTATCTATGTTGTGCAGAATGTTTAGACTCCCGCTGCAGCAATGATATTTGGTATTTTTCATGGATTAGAGCTGTAGTGGGATTGATACCCAATGGAGTTTCAGTACTGGCTAATAATATCAAAAAAACAGATTAACTGGTCATTATCTCATTGCTGTTTGTGGGACCTTACTGTGGGCCAAATTGGCCCTACATTTGCCTACATGCCCACAGTTGCTACACTTCGAAAGTAATTCATTGGCTATAAAGTATTTTAGGATGGTCAGAAGCCATAAAAGGTGCTATATAAAGTTAAGTTCTTTCTTTTGAATATGCATAGAAGTGCCATGGGGCAAATTACTTCCAATTTCCATCTGTCCTATGAGCAATCATGTAGACTACGTTCTGAGTTTCCCTTTAACAACCTGGCTGAGAAGGAAAACTGTTCAGAACTGTGTACAATCTAGTATGCTATGATGCACATGAACATACCATGCATCAGTTGTTTTAAAGCTCGTATACAGAGAGGTGCAAGAACTATAGAGTAATGTTAATGGGGGACTTCAACTATCCTAATATAGACTAGGATAGTAATAGTGTAAAGGGCAGAGAGGAGGAAGAATTTCTGAAGTGTGTTCAGGAGAACTTTCTTAATCAGTACATTTTCGGCCCAACGAGGAAGGAGGCATTGCTGGATATGGTTCTGGGGAATGAGATGGGTCAAGTGGAGCAAGTGTAAGTAGGGGAACATTTAGGGAACAGTGATCATAGTATCATAAGGTTTAGATTAGCTATGGAAAAGGACAAAGAGCAATCTGGAGTAAAAATACTTAATTGGAGGAGGGCCAATTTCAGTGGGTTGAGAAAGGATCTGAACAGGGTAAATTGGAATCGAAGATTGGCAGGCAAAACTGTAATTGAACAATGGGCTGCCTTTAAAGAGGAGATGGTTCGGGTACAATTGAGTTACATTCACATGACGGGGAAAGGTAGGGCAACCAAAGCCAGAGCTCCCTGGATGATGAAATAGACAGCCAGTAAGATGAAGCAGAAAAAGAGGGCATATGACAGATGTCAGGTTAAAAATACAAATGAAAACTAGGCTGAATATAGAAAGTTCAGAGGGGAAGTGAAAAAGGAAATAAGAGGGGCAAAGAGAGAGTATGAGAATAGATTGGCAGCTAACATAAAAGGGAATTCAAAAGTCTTCTATAGGCAAATAAATAATAAATGGGTAGTAAGAGGAGGGGTGGGGCCGATTAGGGACCAAAAATGAGACCTACACATGGAGGCAGAGGGCATGGCTGAGGTACTAAATGAGTACTTTGCATCTGTCTTTACCAAGGAAGAAGATGCTGCCAAAGTCATAGTGAAAGAGGAGGTAGTTGAGATACTGGATCGGATAAAAATTGGTAAAGAGGAAGTACAAGAAAGGCTGGCTGTACTTAAAGTAGATAAGTCACCAAGACCAGATGGGATGCATCCCAGGATGCTGAGGGAGGTAAGGGTGGAAATTGCAAAGGTACTGGCCATAATCTTCCAATCCCCCTTAGATACGGGGGTGGTGCCAGAGGACTGGAAAATTGCAAATGTTACACCCTTGATCAAAAAGGGCGTAAAGATAAACCCAGCAACTATAGGCCGGTCAGTTTAACCTCGGTAGTGGCGAAGCTTTTCGAAACGATAATCCGGGACAAAATAACAGTCACTTGGACAAGCGTGGATTAATTAAGGAAAGCCAGCACGGATTTGTTAAAGGCAAATCGTGTTTAACTAACTTGATTGAGTTTTTTGATGAGGTAACAGAGAGGGTTGATGAGGGCTATACGGTTGATGTGGTGTATATGGACTTCCAAAAGGCGTTTGACAAAGTACCACATAATAGGCTTGCCAACAAAGTTGAAGCCCATGGAATAAAAGGGACAGTGGCTGCATGGATACAAAATTGGCTAAGTAACAGGAAACAGAGAGTAGTGGTGAATGGTTGTTTTGCAGACTGGAGGTATACAGTGGTGTTCCCCAGGGGTTGATACTAGGACTACTGGTTTTCTTGATATATATTAATGACTTGGACTTGGGTGTACAGGGCACAACTTCAAAATTTGCAGATGACACAAAACTTGGAAGTATAGTGAACAGTGAGGAGGATAGTAGTAGACTTCAAGAGGACATAGACAGGCTGGTAGAATGGGAGGACACGTGGCAGATGAAATTTAACACAGAAAAGTGCGAAGTGATACATTTTGGTAGGAAGAATGAGGAGAGGCAATATAAACTAAAGCGTACAATTCTAAAGGGGGTGCATGAACAGAGAGACCTGGGAGTATATGTGCACAAATCGTTGAAGGTGGCAGGGCAGGTTGAGAAAGCGGTTAAAAAAGTATACGGGATCCTGGGCTTCATAAATAGAGGCATAGATTACAAAAGCAAGGAACTTATGATGAACCTTTATAAAACACTGGTTTGGCCTCAACTGGAGTATTGTGTCCAATTCTGGGCACTGCACTTTGGAAGGATGTGAATGCCTTAGAAAGGGTGCAGAAAAGATTTACAAGAATGGTTCCAGGGATGAGGGGCTTCAGTTACATGGATAGACTGGAGAGGCTGGGGTTGTTCTCCTTCGAGCAGTGAAGATTGAGAGGAGATCTTATAGAGGTGTTCAAAATCATGAGGGGTCTAGACAGAGTAGATAAAGAGAAACTGTTCCCATTGGCGGAAGGATCGAGAACCAGAGGACACAGATTTAAGGTGATTGGCAGAAGAACCAAAGGCGACATGAGGGAAAACTTTTTTACGCAGCGAGTGGTTAGAATCTGGAATGCCCTGCCTGAGAGGGTGGGGGAGGCAGATTCAATTGTGGCTTTCAAAACGGAATTAGATAAGTACCTGAAAGAAAAAAAGTTTGCAGGGCTACGGGGAAAGAGCAGAGGAGTGGGGCTAGCTGAAGTGCTCCTGCAGAGTGCCGGCACGGGCTCAACGGGCCGAATGGCCTCCTTCTGTGCCGTAACCATTCTATGTTTCTACAACAAGCAACTATTTTCTGTGCAGTCACTGAATGGTTATTAAAAGGCTTAACAAACTTAAAATAAGCTTTTATGTAGAACTAGCTGGAGTGCCCGACGGTGCCGAGGCTTTTTCGAGGGCATGTTGTTGTTGGAAGAGAGAGAGAGAGCGACTGGGGGGAAGAGAGAGAGCGACTGGGGGGAAGAGAGAGAGCGACTGGGGGGAAGAGAGAGAGCGACTGGGGGGAAGAGAGAGAGCGACTGGGAAGAAGAGAGGGCGGGGAGGGGGAGGGGCGGGGCGGAGGGGGGGAGGAGGGGGAGGGGAGGGGGGAAGGGAGGGCGGGGGGGAAGGGAGGGAGGGCGGGGGGGAAGGGAGGGCGGGGGGGAGGAGGGAGGGAAGGGAGGAGGGAGGGCGGGCAGGGGGAGGGAGGGCAGGGGGAGGGAGGGCAGGGAGGGGGAGGAGGGGGGAGGGAGGGGGAGGAGGGGGGAGGGCAGGGGGGAGGGAGGGCAGGGAGGGGGAGAGGGGGGGAGGGGGAGGGAGAGAAGGGGGGAGCGGGGGAGAGAAGGGGGGTGAGAAGGGGAGCGAAGGGGGGAGCGTGGGAGAGAAGGGGGAGGAGGGGGAGAGAGACAGAGGGAAGGAGAGAGAGAGGGCGAGTGGCCCGCGGCCGCAAATGGAGCAAGCCCCAAGAACAGGCGTGAGTCGGCTTGAGGCTGAGAGACGGCCACGGCCACGCCCGGTTGCCGGGGTAACCCTGCCGCGCCGCCCCGCCCCGCACTCCCGAGAGCCCCGCTCTCCAAGCCCCAGCCACCCCGCCCCGCCCCGCACTCCCGAGCCGAGAACAGGCGTGAGCCGTCTTGAGGCTGAGAGACGGCCGGCGGGCCCGGTTGCCGGGGTAACCCTTCACGCTCAGCAAGCCCCGGCCGAGATCCGCACTCCCGAGAGCCCCGCCCCGCCCCGCAGTCCCGAGAGCCCCGCCCCCTCGGCCGAGCCGGCTTGAAGTCCACCGATTGTGGCTGAGAGAGACGGCCGGCGGGCCCGGTTGCCGGGGTAACCCGCGCAGTCTGTGAAACCAAGAGAATTTTTTTTTTTTTTTTAAAAAGCTGCCACGGAGAAGGAACGCGCAGTCTGTGAAAGCAACAGAAATTAAAAAATTTTTTTTTTTAATAAATGGGTGTTAAGAAGATGGGAGGCCATCTTGAAAGTTTTTTAATGTTTTTAAAAAGCTGCCACGGAGAAGAAACGCGCATTCTTGCTGAAAACACCAAAAGTTTTTTTTTAAACGGCTGTTAAGAAGTTGGGACACCATCTTCATTGTGTTTTAACGTTTTAGACATTGTGTTTTGACGTTTTACACATTTAAAAAAAATCGCTCCTAACAAATAAACACACAGAAGGTGAGAATAAAGATGGCGGCCACTCACCTCGGTTCAGAACGATAAGGCCCGCCCACACACGCACCGATTGGTCGACCGTCAGGTGACCAAAGCGTAGGATTGGTCAATCGTCCCGTCACTCGACCGTAGGAGGGCCCGGCCGCACGCGGCAGCAACCCGGCGTACGATTGGTCGACCTCGAGGTCACTCTGTCGCTAATGAGCGGATAATGAGATGCTAATGAGCGGAATGTTGAAGGTTTTTCGGATACCGCGGGCGTGATTTTAGCCCGGCCGAAACGTAAATACGCTTAAGACCTTTTTCGAAAGGTAAGCTTTCTTTCGACGTAATGCATGCGTAGGTACGCTCTAACTTTCGAGCGCATAGCCCGACAGACGCACACGTGAGGACAGACAGAAGGACAGACAGACAGATCGACCGATTTATATATATATAGATTATAAAGAACTTTCGATTGCAGTTAAGTTTTAGTTTAATCATTCCCATTCCTGTTTCTCATGTCTGTTTTTCCTGTATTGGATGAATGTGAAAATGACAGTAGCAAAGATTATAGAGGTAATTTTAACCTAACTTGCCAGGTGGGAAACCCATGGGATTAGGTGGGACGCCAGTTTTACACCCCGCACAATTTGACTCTCCTTTGACTTCAATGGAGAGTAAAATCGAGCGGGGTCTAAAACCTGCATTGCACCCGATCTCATCAGTTTACCGATGGGTGGGTTAGGTTAAAATTACCTTTAAGTCTCAGCATATACATTCCTACAGATCCTGCAATAGCCTTCAATTACATTTTTTTTAATGAACCCGCAGGTACAGACTCCAGCTCTGGCAGATGGTAATATGAATGAACTTCTCATGACTATAAAATCCTGTGACAACCTGCAAGCCAAAAGGAAGAATGTCCAACCAAGTCCTTATACTGTCTACAAGTTCTTTGATTTTGCAGACCATGATACTGCCATCATTCCGAACAGCAACAACCCACAGTTTGATGACCACATGAGATTTCCTGTACCAATGAATGCAGAGCTTGACCGATATTTAAAGTCAGAATCATTAATTATTTTTGTGTTTGATGATGCAGAGCCTAATGATAGTTCTTACCTGGGAAAGGCCAAAGTCCCCCTTATTTCATTAGCTCATAACAAGTACATCACAGGTAATAATTCAAAATAGTTTTTTTCTTTTTGAAAATGAGACTCCCCATTCTTAAAATATTTTCTCCTTTTCTTTTTTGAGTCTTTCTGTACCAGTGACCACCTCAAGCCACAGAGGCATTTGGGTGTCGAGTTCCAAAGTCCCTAAAAATACTGCCCTGAAACCAGCTACTGGTAGATATAAGCATGAGACCTGGTGTGACTCTCTGTCTATACTTATTTCCCTTTGGGGAAGTGCCTGGTCCTCTCTTTTACCTCCCTATGACGGTACAGTTGAAATGTGTAACTGATCATTTGAAGCACACAGGGTGCCACTCGGTGGCGCAACATGTTGTGTCTCCAATAAAATGCCCCAGACTACTATTTTTCTGTTTGTTACTGTGGTTGAATTCATTTTGCATGTTACTGATGGTAACCCTTCAGAAGATCAATACGTAAAACCTCCAAAACCTTAAAAAAAATTCTTGCCCTTTCCAGGCAGTATCCTTGTTGTACACTTTTATTCATTTATTTCTAGGTACATTTGAACTTACAAACTCTGAAGAACAAGCCAATGGCACATTAGATGTTGAATTAAAATGGATGGTCTCATACTTGCCATCAAATGAATCCATACTGACAATGGACCAAGCCAAGGTGGTTCCAAAGCATGAACCAGAAAAGTTGCCAATAAAGGCAAAATTGAAAGAACCTTTACCGACCGTATCTGCAGGATCAAATTTGGTAATTAATTTTATTCAGTTTTAATGATTCAAAATGTTACTTGATTTGTTCAGTTTATCAAATTCGCTAATATTTCTAAAAAGAGTTTTTTTTTCTGCATAATTAAGTTTTTCTTGATATTGTTTCAATAACAGAAGAAGTAAATAAGGAAAAATTTCTACTTCATTAGCTGTAGAAAGCTATCATTTTTGCTGGGTATGCATTTATTTCAGACCAAGCAAGATTATGAAGTTAATACACAAGCATAACTATAGAGTAAATTTTCTAATTGCACAATCTTGGCACGGAGCCCCACGACAAATGAATGGATGGAAAATTGTGGGTGGGGGCGGGTCGCATAGAGGGTCGCCATCCCAAAGATTTCAACAGCGCATTCTGCACTGCACGTTTAACTCAATTACATCAATTCAAACCGTCTTGCGGGTGGCTTTGGTGTATATAGAAACATAGAAGATAGGAGCAGGAGTAGGCCATTCGTCCCTTCGAGCCTGCTCCGCCATTCAATGAGATCATGGCTGATCATCCAAATTCAGTACCCTGTCCCTGCCTTCTCCCCATATCCCTTGATCCCTTTAGCCTTAAGAAATATATCCAACTCTTTCTTGAATATATTTAATGAACTGGCCTCCACCGCCATCTGTGGTAGAGAATTCCACAGGTTCACCACTCTCTGGGTGAAGAAATTCCTCCTCATTTCAGTCCTAAATGGCTTACCCCTTATCCTTAGACTATGACCCCTGGTTCTGGACTCCCCGGCCATCAGAAACATCCTTCCTGCACCTAGTCTGTCCAGGCCTGACAGAATTTTATAGGTTTCGATGAGATCCCCTCTCAATCTTCTAAACTCCAGTGAGTATAAGCCCAATCGACACAATCTCTCCTCATACGTCATTCCTGCCATCCCAGGTATCAGCCTGGTGAATCTTCGTTGCACTCCTTCCATGGCAAGAACGTCCTTCCTCAGGTAAGGCGAACAAAACTGCACACAATACTCAAGGTGCAGTCTCACCAAGGCCCTGTACAACTGTAGCAAGACATCCTTGTTCCTGTACTCGAACCCTCTTGCTACGAAGGCCAACATACCATTTGCCTTCTTAACCGCCTGCTGCACCTGCATGCTTACCTTCAGCGACTGGTGCACAAGAACACCCAGGTCTCGTTGCACTTCCCCTTCTCCCAATCTATTGCCATTCAAATAATAATCTGCCTTCCTGTTTTTGCCACCAAAGTGGATAACCTCACATTTATCCACATTATAGTGCATTTGCCATGTTTCTGCCCAATCACCCAACCTGTCCAAATCGTACTGGAGTTTCACAACATCCTCCTCACAGCATACCCTCCCACCCAGCTTTGTGTCGTCTGCAAATTTGGAGATATTACATCCAATTCCCTCGTCCAGATCATTAATATATATTGCGAACAGCTGGGGTCCTAGGACCGATCCTTGCGGTACCCCACTAGTCACTGCCTGCCACTCGGAAAACGACCCATTTATTCCAACTCTTTGCTTTCTGCCCGCCAACCAGTTCTCCATCCAAGTCAATACCTTGCCCCCAATCCCATGTGCCTTAATTTTGCACGCTAATCTCTTATGTGGGACCTTATCGAAAGCCTTCTGAAAGTCCAAATACACCACATCCACTGGTTCTCCCTTATCTATTTTACCAGTTACATCCTCAAAAAATTCCAGTAGATTAGTCAAGCATGATTTACCGTTTGTAAATCCATGTTGATTTTGTCCGATCCTGTCACTGCTTTCCAAGTGCTCTGCTATTACATATTTTACGATGGACTCTAGCATTTTCCCCACTACCAATGTCAGGCTTACCGGTCTATAATTCCCCGCTTTTTCTCTACCACCTTTTTTGAATAGTGGGGTAACATTAGCTACCCTCCAATCCATGGGTACTGTTCCAGAGTCTATCGAGTTCTGGAAGATGACCAGCAATGCATCTACTATTTCTAGGGCCACTTCCTTAAGTACCCTGGGATGTAGATTATCAGGCCCTGGGGATTTATCGGCCTTCAGTCCCATCAATTTTCCTAACACCATTTCCCTACAAATACTGATTTCTTTCAGTTCCACCCTTTCATCAGACCCTATGTTCCCCAGCATCTCTGGGAGGTTATTTGTGTCCTCCTTTGTGAAGACCGAACCAAAATATGTATTTAGTTGGTCTTCCATTTCTTTGTTCCCCATTATAAATTCCCCTGATTCTGACTGCAAGGGACCTACGCTTGCCTTCACCAATCTTTTTCTCTTCACATATCTATAAAAGCTTTTACAGTCAGTTTTTATGTTCCCAGCAAGCTTGCTCTCATATTCTATTTTCCCTTTCTTAATTAATCCCTTTGTCCTCCTTTGTTGAATCCTAAACTGCTCCCAATCCTCAGGATTATATCGCAGTGATTTGTGTGGGTGAAAGCAAACATGGATTCACAGCGACAGGAGGCTGCGCCCAGATTCTCAAATGCCTTCCTGGAATCCTGGTTCAGGGAGTCAGAGCACACAGGGAGGTACTATTCCCTGGCAGCGGCAGGAAAAGAGCAGCCAGTGAAACCAAGAGGGCAGGGCTGGAGTTTGCCCAAGATGTGAGCAGCAGGGGTGTTGTCAGCCGCTCCTGGATTCAATGCTGGAAGAGATTTAATGATCTCATGAGGTCAGGAAAGGTGAGTACAATGCAACATTCAACTACATCCTGATGTGCGTGTCACCCCTACCCCATCACTCTGTCTTCCCAAGCCTATTCCTCACACCAACCTACCTTGCAGGTGCACCCATCCCTCACTGTCTATGCACCTACTCACATCCCCATTTGACTAAACACCACTGACACTCACCCTCAGCCTAATGCAATCCCACAAAGTAGCACCACAGAAGGAGGTCATTTGGCAATGTCATGCCACTCCCTCATAGTCACCCTCTACAGATGTAATCCATACACCCCTTGCATTCATTCCCTCACTCTCACTCAAAGTTCTCTTCTATCCCTCCTTGCAGGAGAAGAGAGTGCAGAACAGGAGAGAAAGAGAACCGGAGGTGGCTCTGCAATATATACAAATTTGACGCCTGCAGAGGAGGAGGCTCTCGAAATAAGTGGAATGACTGAGTTGATGGCAGTGGGCGAAGGACAGAGGGGGACCTCCCAGCAACCTGGTGACAGAATTAAATATTTCACATGGCATACAACAGTCTCTCAGTGAAATATCATCATGTCCATAATGGTGACATTACACATTCTTGTCATAAGAGGTCTAATTCATGTCTTTACTCTTCAACAGGTCCATCAAGTGCCCCCACCCCCCACAACAACTATCCAGCCGGAGGAGGAAAACAACTCCTCAGAGGAAGCTTCAGTCTCTGAGGGTAAAAATGTCATCACACCCATGCGCACCCAGCACCAGCACAGATACGCGCACCTCAGTGGGTCCAGCAAGACATAGATTAGTGTTGTCACCCAGTGTTGTACACATCACAAGTGAGTGAGAGCAGATGGTGAAGATAGGGACAGCAATGGAGAGTCCTCACTGGAGGGCACAGAACGCTCCAAGCTCTGCTCAGCTGGATGCAAATGCTGAACCTTGGAGACCGTCAACAAAGTGGTTGACCTTGGGGGAGCAGCAACAGATTTGTGAGGCTCTGGCAGCTTTTCCAGCCGCGATGTGCGCGATTGTCCAGAGAAGGGAGGAGTCCATCTCCAACATGAGCAGCATCATATTGCAGGCAATGGCAATGATGTGCTGTTCCATGGAAAGGATGGCCATCTGCATGGAGCAGCTAATGCGTTAGTCGAACAAAAACATGCTTGCTGTGAGCAACAGATTGCAGACTCTCATCGACCTCATCTCTAGGAGGAATACCAACTTAAACTTGGGCGTTCATCGTCCCACTGATGTGCAGCAAGGTGCTCGCCAGCTCCTTGCTAGCAGGGAAGTGTGGGTGGCCCATGAGAGGGATGATGTGGAGAGGGGACATGGAAGTGGGGCTCTGCTCAAAGTGCTCTCACTTCTCCTTCGTTGCCTCCCCCTCAGCCAGAGCCCCACATGCTGCCTTGGATCCCGATGGCCGAGTCTGCCCCTGCACAGTTGCAGGGGAACACTCTTTGGCAGGGCCCTCACAGGCCCTGAAACCCAGAGGATGTCTGCCAAAAGTGTCAAAGCAGCCACAGCAGGGAAGTGAGCAGCCTGCCTCTACCTCTGCTGAAGCCACAGGGGCTGCACCTCATAGAAGCACTTGGAAAAGAAAAAAGACACAATCGTAAATGCACATGGGCGTTTGCCAAAATGTGAGTGCTAAGGCACACATAAATTTTATTTCTTTGCACTACTTTACCGTCTTGTCCATTTTTGCCTGCTATCTGGGAAGTGGATTTGTCTGGTGTGAATGGTGAGACATTACTTAACCTTGAGCAATGGGGATTTGGTTTACAGGAATGGTTTGGTCATTTTAGGACTGCTTTGTGGTGTGGGGGGAGGTGAAGTTGGTACAACATCTGGAAGCTATATGGGTGCACTCGTGCAACTTAAGTAAACCGGGCCATTATGAGGCCATCCCGGGCCTCATGGGCAGCAAAATACACCGCTGCTGGTGCCATCTCCACCTCAGATTCCTCTTCCTTCTCCTCCTCCTCCTCCTTGTGTTCCACCTGTTCCTCCTCCTCCTCCTCCTCTGAAGAGGCTCTGCGCCTTACTCCTCCTGCAGCTCCATTCCTCGCTGCTGCACTCTGTTGTGCAGCGCGCAGCATACAGTATGATGATGATTCTGGAGACCCTTGCTGGTGCGTACTGAAGGGCTCCTCCAGAACTGTCAAGGCATCTAAAGCACATCTTCAGCATGCCGATTGTTTGCTCTATGACACATCAATGATTTAGACTTGAATGTAGGGGGTATGATTAAGAAGTTTGCAGATGATACTAAAATCGGCTGTGCGGTTGATAATGAAGAAGAAAGCTGTAGACTGCAGGAAGATATCAATGAACTGGTCAGGTGGGCAGAACAGTGGCAATTGGAATTCTGTTGGACATGTGGCTTTCATTATTGCACTCCTCGGGCTCATTGCTTGGTGTCCTCCCGGGTGTCATCAGCCACGTCTTCAGTGGATAGCCCTTGTCTCCAAGCAGCCTCCAAATCTGTTTGGAGATGCAAAGAGTTGAGGGAGGATGGACAGGCACAAGACAAAAGAGTCAATGACTGCTCCCAGGGAATCTGGCACACACATGTATGATGATCTTTTAATGGTTGCAGACAAGCTGCACATTGAGGGAGTGGAAGCCCTTGCAGTTCAGAAAAACTCCTGGGTGATCTGGGGGTGCCTTCATGGGCACAGTGTGCAGTCCATGACACCCTGCACCCCTGAAGCCAGCCAGAGCTGCAAAGCCAAGCATCCGATCAATAACACTGGCTTCATCAGTGGCAAAGTTTACATAAGTGGCTGACTTGTGAAACATGGCATCGGTCACCTGGGTGACACATTTGTGGGTGGCTGACTGCGAGATCCTGCAAATGTCTGCTGCAGATCCCTGGAAGGAGCCTGAGCCGAAGAAGTTGAGGGCAGTAGTGACTTTGGCAGCCACTGGTAAGGCGTGTCCACCAGGTCCTCTGGGCAGCGGGTCTTCTTCCAACAAGCTACAAATATCTGCCACGTCCTGGCACGATAACCTGAGCCTCCTGAATCACTGCATTCAGTCATGTTGAGGAAGCTCATCCTCGGCCTGTATACCTTGTGTTGGGGTTATCGCCTCCGATGCGGTGCACCCCTGCGCTAATCCCCTCTCTCCTGTGGAGCATCAGGTCGCTGAGGAGAATGTTGCTGCTGCTGCTGCTGCTGGGGTGGCTGGTGTTGTTGGTGCTGGGACTCATCTTGGTCTGAATCTGAGGTCCAAGGTGAGACAGCATAAGCTGCACCCTAGCTGATCTAATAGATACCAGGTTAAGTGGAGATCAAACGCACAATCCTCCAATGCAGTGAGTGACTTACAATGTGGTGAGAGTGGCTTCCAAGGTTGCAGAAATCACCTGCAAACTCCTGAAAGCAAAATCTCTGCACAAAATGGTGTCAGCAAGAGCCTTTCCCTTGGGCAAGGAAGCAGGTGTAAGGTGTGTGTATTTATATGCTTTTTCCAGCTGTCACTTAATGAAGTAGCACAATGACCACTGAGCTCCCACTTCCCCTTCACAGGGAGCTTCCCAAGGTCCGTCAATCCCGTGCACAACCAGTTAAAGTTGAAACCTCACGTTAAAAAGGCTGTTAAGGGTCTGTAAACGGGCAGTTAAGTACCTCAATGAGGTCGCCTGCCTCTCCCAAGCGGGACTATGGCGCACTTCGATCTGCACCCCAGTTAAACGCAGAAGTAATTAACTGAATTTAAATTCACCAGCTGCCGTGGTGGGATTTGAACTCTCGTCTCTGGATTACTAGCCCAGTGACATTACCACTATGTTACCGTTTCCATATCTCGGAGGGTTGTAGGGCAGGAGAAGTTTACAGAGATAGGGAGGGGCGAGGTCATGGAGGGATTTGAAAACAAGGATGAGAATTTTAAAATCAAGACGTTGCTTAACTGGGAGTCATTGTAGGTCAGCAAGCACAGGGGTGATGGTTGAATGGGACTTGACACAAGTTAGGACATGGGCAGCAGAGTTTTGATTTACCTCAAGTTTACGTAGGGTAGAACGAGGGAGGCTAGTCAGAAGTGCGCTGGAATAGTCAAATCTAGAGGTAACAAAGGCATGGATGAGGATCTCAGTGCAGATGAGGTGAGGCAAGTAGCAATTAGCAAGTAGTACTACGGAGTGGTACGAAGCGGGATTACTTCTCTCACTCCACTCAGCCCCTTAGCTGCACTGTTACAAAGAGGTGGAGCCTGGATGCCATCTCTTGGATGGTGTGGTAAAACCAGATGGGCAGTCTCCACAGAATTACTTTTGCATTCTTTTTGGGAATCAGTCAACAGCATCATTAGCAGAGACTAAGATGTAGGCTGTTTATCCTAACCGCTGGATGCAGAGGATATGTGGCCTGAGGACTAGCAAGGAAAAAAATATTGGGGTAAATAAAGGATAACTTCTAGAGAAGGAAAGAATGAATAATAACAATCTTTTGAAGTCTGATTCCATGGCACTTGTTATTTTAGGCACAGAAACCTAGAGAACAATCATATAAGTTTGATAATCGAGAAGAAAAAAGAGTATCGTGGGCCGATGTAGAGCTTTCTGGCAGTCCAGTAAGTGTATTATATTATTGTGCCAAATTTTGCAGTGGCAGGGCATCTAATGACGTCTCTAAGTTTGACTTGCCCTTGCATGTTTAGGTTTTTAATTTTTTTGCGTGGCAAGTTGCTGAAAATGCAAGGGAAACAGGCCATCTGGGACCTGACTGAACAGGGCAAACAACTGTGTATCTCCTTAACCAATCAGATTGAAGAATTGCAAAATTAACAGCACAAGGACTAAGAAGCAAGTGTAAATTAGAGTGGGTGAATTCAATGTCAAATCAGGCACAGAAAGAGAAATAAAATAATGTGCAATAGAAAGATTGGATTAAGAAAGAGAGAAAAAAGAGGCAGTAAGGAAAAGGAAAAAAAGTCTTTATTTTAAATTCAACATTTTTTAATTCTCCAACAATTAAAACCTGAAGGAATGATACTCCACACTTGTAATAGTTACTTTTCAGTGCTAGAAAGGTTGATTGGCAACAGTTAACACTTATCACATTGTTAAAAGGCTACTTAGACTCAAATGGACATCTTAACTTTCTGTGGCACGTTTAGTTCATATCTGCTGCACAAATACAGCAACATCATGCCACTCAATGCATTTCAACAGTGCAGCAGATAGCGAGATGCCGTTTTCACAAAGCTAATGGCGGAGAAAATATGGACCATTTTAAATTAATTTCTTCCAGAATTCTAAGCCATGATAAATGGAACTCCAAGCAACAAATGCAAATAAGAATATGAGAAAACATAGAATTGGAAAAGGTCTTTCAGCCGATCAAGCTTTTTCCTCAAGCCATGTACAGTCAACCTCACCCAGTTAATTTCCTGAGAGAAAGCTCTGCATAAATACTCCCTGAGTCTCCAGCATTAATAAGCAAATTTCACATCTCCAAACAATGTTTAGCACCCTAGAAACACAGATATCTTTATTTTCCTTTGCATTAAGTATTTTATCATCTTAGCCTTAACCTATCTCTCTGACTGCCAATCCTGCCTCCAACCAGATATTTATCCAGCTCCTTTTGAAGAATTTAATGAACTGCTTTTCCTGAGAATCTGTTCCATATACACGCTGTGAGAAAATTTTTCTTCTAATCTTTGGTCTCACAAGGCTTGTTAATTTTAAACCTATGTACTCTAGTTCTGAGCTCACAATTTTAGTCTAATTTATGGCTGGAATGCATGGAGTCCATCAGCACCTGGGGGAGGTCTATTGATGTTCTGGGTGTGGACACTTCATCAGAACGCAGTTCTGGTGGGGGGTTTTGAATTGGGGTACTAGCCTGCCTTTTCCTTTCTAGGATGCTGGTGACCCTGTGTATACTTCCAGCATTTTCTGTTTTTATTTTGGATTTCCTTCATTTGCAGTGTTTTCCTTTTGTCCTTATATTACTTCTCCTGTCTTTTCACGGCAATTTTCTTGTCCCTTTTATGTCTTTTAATTGCCTCACTATGATATGTCAACCAGTTTAAGCTTTTTTCCAGATTTTCAAAAGCATCCGTTTGGCCATTCCACACAATGGCCCCGATATTTATGTAGAGGCAAGGAGGGTACTGGGTAGGGCGCAAACAGCCGTGGAACGCGTCACGGTCGGGGCCGGGATTTGCTGGGGTGGGGGAAGGTCTGGGATCGCAGTTTTTTTCAGAAGTTGGCTCACTGGCTGCGTGGGACTTCTGGAGCACTGCACAGCTGTGCAGCTTAAAGGGAACATTGGTCCTGACCAAGGAGGGTGACATCATCCATATAATCTGATGCGGAAAGGAGGTCTGATCGACAGTAATGCCAATATTTGCACGGATGTGGTCAAGGTTCCAGTCCATTGCACGACAGAACAGGGTTGGCGCCAGGATGCATCCCTGCCTTACTCCAGATTTGGTGTAGAACCTCTCCGAGTTATGGTTCCCCAGTCAGACCCATACTCCTGGGTCATTATGTAGATCTTGAATTAGCCTCAATGTCAGGGGCGCTGATGCCTTGTAAAGCTTTCTATAGGCCGTTGCTGTCAACAGAAACAAAGGCTGTCTTGAGGTCTGTGTGCGACTTCCAGAAGGGGGTTGAATTCTCAATGAATCTCAGACAATAGGCAAAGAGCAAATGATGTTCGTTGTAGATCGCCCATCTGGGTAACCTGATTTCTCAGGGCGATGGTGTTTCGTCAGAAGTGGCTGAAGCTGAGCAAGTTGGATGTAGGAAAAGACTTTTCCAGGCACGCAACATAGGAACAGGAGTAGGCAATTCAGCCCCTCGAGCCTGTTCCGCCATTCAATGAGATCAGGGCTGATCTGTAACCTAACTCCATATACCCACCTTTGCTCATATCCCTTAATACCTTTGGTTAACACAAATCTATCAATCTCAGATTTTAAATTAACAATTGTCCCAGCATCAACTGCCGTTTGCAGAAGAGAGTTCCAAACTTCTGCAAGGTCTGGCTCTAATTTTTAGACTATGTCCGCTAGTCCTAGATCCTCCAACCAGTGGAAATAGTTTCTTTCTATCTACCCTATCGGTTTCCCTTAATAGCTTGAAAACTTCAAACAAATCACTCCTTAATCTTCTAAATTCCAGGGAATACAACCCTAGTTTGTGTAATCTCTCCTTGTAATTTAACCCTTGGACTCCAAGTATCATTCTAGTAAACCTACGCTGTACTTTCTCCAAGGCCAATATATCCTTCCTAAGGTGTGGTGCCCAGAACTGAACACAGTACTCCAGGTGTGGTCTAACCACGGCTTTGTATAGCTGCAAGCATGACTTCTAACCCCTTGTATTCTAGTCCTCGAAATATAAAGGCCAACATTACATTAGCCTTTTTGATGATTTTTTTTGTACCTGTCCATGATATTTTAATGATCTATGTACATGGACCCCTAAATCTCTTTGGACCTTCACTGCTTCTAGCTTTTCACCATTTAGAAAGTACTCTGATATATCCTTTTTAGGTCCAAAGTGGATGACCTCACACTTGCCTATATTGAAATCCATTTGCCACAGGTTTGGCCATTCACTTAATCTATTAATATCTCTTTGTAATTTTATGCTTCCATCTACAGTGCTTACAATGCCGCCTATCTTTGTGCCATTGGCAAACTTGGATATGTGGCTTTCTATTCCATCATCTAAGTCGATAATAAATACTGTGAATAGTTGAGGCCTCAACACAGATCCCTGTGGGATGCCACTGGTCACATCCTGCCAATTAGTGTACCGTTATCCCTTCTCTCTGTCTCCTGCCGCTCAGCCAATCTCTTAATCAGGTCAGTAATTTGACCTCAATTCCATGGGCTTTAACCTTAGCTAACAGTCTCTTATGAGGGACTTTATTGAATGCCTTCTGGAAGTCCATATAAATAACATCCATAGACATTTCCCTGTCCACTACTTTAGTCACCTCTTCAAAAAATTTAATCAGGTTCATCAGGTGTGACCTACCCTTTATAAATCCATGCCGGCTCTTTCTGATCAGCTAAAAAATGTTACGGTGTTCAGTCACTCCATCCTTAATTATAAACTCTAGTAATTTCCCGACAACAGATGTTAGGCTATGGCTGGTTTTTTTTGGGCAAGTAGAGCTCTTGCCCCTTAGGGGTATAAACTGGTTCTGTATCACGTTAAATTCTTTTTTGAACACCTCCCACTGATCTTCTGAAAGGAGAGTTATTGGTCTATAGCTGCCATACTGTGCGTGGGCCTTTCATTTATAGAGGAAAATAATGTTCTCTACGGGCACTTTCCCAGTAGTCCAAACCCTTACAAAATTGATGTAGTGCTGAGCTTGTGGGCTTAACAGCACACTTGAGGAATTTGGGATTTATACGGTCTGGACCAGTAGCACGGCTATTTTGTAATTTCTTTAGAGCTGAGCAGACCTCTACTAACGTGGGTATATCGACAGAGGTCTGGGAAGCAGGTATTCCATCTGCAGCTAATGAGTTCAGGTTTGAGCATGGTGTTTTGGGGTAGATGCGTGTATATTCATATAGCTTCTTTCCAACTTTGCAGGATTTTTTCTTGAGTTGAGCATGTGCTGCCATCAGCCTTGTTTATATGCGTTAACCCAGTGTGGTGTTCAGTTGTTGGCCGGAGTGATTGAATAGCTTTATATGTAGGTTGTAAGTTATTAGTCCTGATTCCTTCTGCCTGATTTTCAAGGTTGTCTCAAAGTAGACGTCCAGGTCCCTTTTGCTTTTTGCATCGGTGTCATTGTGGTGCTGCTTGGCTTTGGATTTCTTTTGCAGGATTTGGTATGTCTCATCAGATGGCCAAGGACATCGCCTGTGGCATTTTGGTCCTTTGACGATGTCTGAGGCTTCTCAGATAGCTGTACTTATGGTCGTCCGGGCTGATTCTACATCATCCGGTAGAATGCCAAGTGTATCAAATTTGTTTGGCACTGTGACAGAGGACTTGTTGGCAAGTTCTGAACTCTTGCAGGCATATGAGTCATATATGTCATATAAGGTACACTCCTGTGTTGAATTGTTATTTTTGCAATGAGGAGATGGTGATCAGTATTGGTTGGCGCTTCTGTACCTCTATAAACCTGGTATGATTTAACTATGCTGTGATTCTGGACCAATATTTTGTGCAGCACCTGGAGGTCACGACGTCTGAACCAACTACCTACGATAATGATGTAATATGATGCACAGAAGACGAAGAGTCTCAGCAAATTATTGTTTATTGTTCAGGAGCCAAATTGGCCAAGAATAGTTTTGAAGCCACTTCTGAGGCAGCCTGGTGTGGCAGTCAGGTCTCCAAGTATGATAAGTTCATCATGCAGTGGAATTGATTGTATCAACACTATTAACTGCTGATAAAATTCACCTTGGTGGTGTCTGTGGCTTCCTCAATGGGTCCATAAGCCACAATAATGGACATCTGTCCATGACAGTGCAGCAGACTGGCATATAAAAGATGATCAGAAATAGGATGCTACATTGTCAGAGATGTATCAAAGAAGGACCGAAGAATGAGTGCTGTTCCATTCATGTGCCCGGTTCCTCCGGAATACAGCAGACCCACATCCTCCACAAAATGATGACAGTTATTCGCTGGTTTTGCCTCAGTTATTCACTCTTTAATTCATAGACTAATGATACCAACTACCTGACCCTGTTCAGAACATTCCACATGGCGAATCTGGTAGCTCTTCTCAGGTTAGTCCTGGGCGTTACAGGTCATAACCTTATCAAAAGGAACTTTGGGTAATGCTAGTCATAAGCACGTGTGTACCATCACATGCCAGCCTTTGATGCCTGTAGGGGCAGGGGCTTTAATCTTGCTGCCATTTGTAGTGTGGCTCATGTTTCCTTAGAATAGAGGAGACATAGAGGGATGATTTTGTGGGAACATCATTACTGTTCCCATAAATTCTAATGCCCATAGTTTTTGATTTCTTAACTCATATCTCATCCACCTTCACCATCATTGGGGAACATTTTATTCTTCGGCTGGGTGCGCCAATGGCCTTCACACATAGCCCTGAGCAGGGGCCCTTATCGGGAGCAACCCACCAGAGCCATTCGAACCCGAGACTCGCAAGGGCAAAGGCGACCACTCCCTGAAATAATGCGACAGGAGCTGCACTACTTGCTACACAAATTTAAATAGCCTAGACCTCAAATTGATGGCGTTGGGGAAGTTTGATGCTAATCGTGCCTCTCCCCCCCACCCCTGCCCTTCTGCCTGAAACTCGTTTCCAGTTAAGATCCCACTCTGTGGTCTCCCGTGGACTACTGTGTGCAATACTTATTATCATAATTCAAAAGGGACACAGATGTATTGGAAAGGTTGTACTGAAGAACAACAAGAATAATCCCAAGTGTAAAAGTGATGAGTTTAGGAGACAGATTAACGAAGCTTAAACCATTCACTCTAGTTATTGAATGGTATAGATAAAGTGAACCCAAAATCTTGCTTTAACGTTAGTCAAGCCCCTAGTGAAAAGTTAATTTAGAACAGATCTTAAAATAAATTCTTTTATCAAAGGGTGATATACTGCAAGTTGTATCAAAGACATAAGGGGAGTTTGAGATGAGTTGGATGCTAGATTGGGTGAGTTGCAATACTAGATGGATGAGATGGGACAAATGTCTTTTCTCGACCTTTACTTTTCTTATGTTCTTACTCAAAATGTTAACCTGTGCTTTGGTGCTGATGGACTTGCTGTGCACTTCCAGCACTTTTTGTTTTTATTTCAAATTTCTAGCATTTGCAGTGTTTTTCTTTTCAGAACTCTTCGATTGGTATCTGCCATTGAAACTCAGTAAGATACAGTCATTTAACCTGAGTGCTGAAAACACAGTTGTGAATTTAATTACGTCAGTCATTGTTGGTTTCACACCTAGTATTTTGTGTTTTGTTAATTTGCAGCTAACAACAGCAGCAGCAGTTGGATTTGACGTTCAAGCCCCTTATGTTATAAGCAAGCCATGTGAGGCGAAAATTGCTACAACAGAGCCTGAACCAATTAGTCAGGTATGTGAAAAGAAATGTTATTATAACTGGGTGGAGTTTTGTACGTTCTTCCACCTCAATATGTAGCCTGTCACCAGTAGGGTAAAATCATCTGGGGTTACTTCTCTTTTGTACTGTACCAATATGTGAGCCAGACCTTTCCTTGTCTGACCCGGTCGTTGGATAGCCAAGTTCCCGATGGATGGCTGTGATGGACTGTGCCAACCGTCCTGGGTAGTGATTGCAACAGAGGAAAAAAAATTTCAGTGCCTTTTCATGTCATTTTTTTCACTCTGCAGGGGGCAATCTCAAAAAAAAGGAGGGCTTAAATAGCTTTACAAACATTTCTAAAAATTTGCATAAAGTTCACTTCCTGAAGTTGGTCTAAGTAGCCCAGGGCTCAAAGTTCTGCAAGCTCCTGTTATTTTTAGCTGTCTCATAACCTTTTTTAAAAACATAAAGCTTCATTCCTGCAACTTTTCAGTAACATGGTGGGAAGTCTTCATGGGTTGCTTGTACCAATAGAGCACACTCTCAGGAATGAACCAAGGACTAGGAAAATAGGTTCAGGCCCATTTTCGGGCCTCAAATAGGTGACATGCTCAGAGCGCACCAGAAGCTGGAGACCCATCCAAAATTGGGCCTTGAGCCTCATCAGCAAAATTCTGGCGAGCTGCGGACACCAGTTGGACATCCAATAGCAGCTCACAGGTTGGCTCCTGACCAATTTGAGTGGCTGCATCCCTGACATCAGGTAGGTCCTGGGAGAGAGAAGAAGAGAACAGGTGGGGTGGGGGATGGGCAATGTGGGCTGGCAGCGGGCCTAAGGAGTACTGTAGAGCCAGGAGGAGCACTACTGCTCTGACTGGCTCCACATGAAGGTAAGTTTAAAAAGAAGAAACTGTCCTTTTCGTTGCCAGCCTCCGGCAGTCCCTTTAAGGACCTTTGGTTGAGCTGCAGCAAGAATAAGAAAACCTGAGTGAAGCATGCCAGGCACATGCCGGTCCTGCTGAATTTCCGAGAGAGGTCCTTCAATAGGCATTAAGCCCCTCATTATCATATACAAGGGACCTAACCCCTGTTTTGGACATCCTCCAGGAATGCCTGAATATTTTCTGAGTGAAAATGGCATTGGGCATATTTCAGGTGCCTTTGGCGCACCAAACATAGCCCCACAAAATTGGACCTTTCTGCCCCCGTTTCGCATCTGAAAAACAGGAGCAACATGGTCCAATTTCTCCCCCCAAGAGAGTTTTCTTCTATGTAGTAGCAGTTTTTATATGAACCTAGGTCTAATGTATCTACCAGAGGAAATTTTCTTTGGCATTTAGAAACAACTGTCATCTTACAAGTCAGACCACTAAATCACAGCCAGAACTTCAAACCCTGAAATTGGAGTCAACGGCATATTTATAGTGCCAAACTCTTCACAATATCCCTGCAACTGAGCCTCTTGGCACAGTGTTTTTCCAGATGCTGTCAACTTATGGATGGCGTCAACAGATTCTGCCTCCACATAAGGTGCACAGTGGTAATTGTATAGTGGTATCTCACTAAAAGAGCCACCATCCTGTTTAATTCTCGCAACAGATTTCTTCCTTTGTGACTGATGACCATACCTCAATGTCTGGTGATCACAGGCATGATGGGCCAAATAGCCTGCTTCTGAGCTGTACGGTTTTATGGCCAATGGGCACAGGCCATATGGCCATATCAATAATTTCAGTGCCATGTCAATGGAGTAGAATTAAGAGCAAACTACTCATGTGGAGAAAGAAAGGTAGGGTTAACCTTTCATCTGAACAGATGAGAGGTCATCGGCCTGAAATGCTAACCCTACATTTCTCTCTCCTGACTTGCTGAGTGCTTCCAGCATTTTCTGTTTTTTATTTCAGATTTCCGGCATCAGCAGTATTTTGCTTTTTGTTATTATGACAGCTCTTGCCGCTGATCTAAGTCCAGTCACCCTCCTTACTCTACAAGGACACTATAGATATTGGATGCAGGTGTACAAGATGCATGTTGATCCTATTAGTTCAGCACCTAGTAATAATTCTGAAGAAATATGGGGGGGAGAAATTGGGCTCTGTAGCGCCCGTTTTTTAAGCAACATGTGGCCTCCTAACGCTCGAAAATAGCATACGAGCTATGCAGACACACTTCCGATGGGAAGTGCGCCGGAAGCCATCTTGGTAAAGGAGGTTGTGCGCACGCACACCTAACAAGAGAGCAGGCAGATTATGATGTCAATCAGTGTGCAATGTTGATTTGACACCACTCTGCCATTTTCGAATGCCATGCTCCTACCTATGCCCTGTCTTAACCTCGCACAGCTGAACACAACGTTAAATGGCATGAAGGACCCCCCACCAGCGCTACTTAAAGGGATCATGAACTACTTACAGGTTAGTTGCTGGATTATTTCTTCTGGCTGCTGATGCAATTGTGCGTGTTTCGGGAGCTTTCCTATACTTGCCTAAAGTTTCAGTAGTCTACAGGGTGTGGTCCAGCTGGTGCTGAAGTATTTTTTTCTTCATTTAAAAGCTTGTGCTGAAACAAGTTGTTTCCAGACATGGGTGGCCTGGTAGGTCTTCCTCTTAGAATTGAACATGACTGGGAGAATGAAGAGAGGCCACGCAGAGCAGGACAAGCTGCTAGAAGAGGGAGGAGGAGGAGGGGGAGAAGAACTCTCAGCAGGAGGCCATATCCACCAAGGATCTTTAGGGAGCAATTCTCTTACCTCAACTTCAGTGAGGACCAATGCTTGAGACATCTTCACTTCACTAAAGAGGCGAGACTGAAGTCTGCCAACTGCTGCAGCCACAACTGCAACCGCACAGCAAGGCAAGGACTGCATTGCCTGTGGCTGTCAAGATGACCGTGTCTCTTTTATGCATCTGGCTCCTTCCAGGCTACTGTTGGAGATATAAGCAACATCTCACAGTTTACATTACACCGCTGCATAAGGGAGGTCACTGAGGCTCTCTATACACTGAGAGACAGCTTCATCTTATTTCCTCTTGCCTGAGACAAGCAGGCAGAGCGAGCACGAGTGCTTGCACAGATTGTAGGCTTCTCCATGGTGCAGCATGTACATTGCCTTGCGTGCACCTCATGTGAACTCGCCCATTTCAATGAACCGAAAGGGATTCCACTCCGTCAATGTGCAGCTGGTGTAGCACATCATGCCGGTCAATGTCCATTATCCTGGCAGTAGTCATGATTCCTTCATTCTGCAGTTTGAATCGCCACGGCAAGTCAAAGGCTGGCTACTGGGTGACAAGGGTTATCCACTCATGACATGGCTTATGATTCCGGTTCACAACCCATGCACACGTGCACAGCAGGCATACAATGAGAGCCATGCTGCCAAAAGGAACATTATAAAGCACACCATTGGCGTCCTCGAGCAGTGCTTCTGCTGCCTGGACCGCTCTGGAGGAGCCCTGCAGTACTCAGCAAGTGGGTATCAAGGTTCATGGTAGTATGCTGCATGCTGCACAACCTCGCCATTATGAGGGAACAGCCCTTGCAACCATCTATCAGGCGAGAAGCTGAGGAGCAAGAGGACGAGGATGAGCAGGACGAGGAAGTGTAGGAGTAGAAAGTGAAGGAACAGGAAGAGGAGGCTACAACATAGACAGCCCCTTTCTACCCAGGCTCTACGTGATCAAATAACTAATAAGCGATACCAGTAACCTCAACCACACCTCCCCATTCACCAACAGTCCCACGCTCCTTACATTTTCTCTAACACTGACTGTCACATCGTCCTCTTTCCGACAACACAAACCACCAGAAAATGCACATTCCAATCCAAATTTATAAATTCAATCATGACATAATACATACAACAGTAAATTAATCACCCTTGTGTGTTCCCTTACTGCCTGTCTTCCCTGTGTCTTTGCCTCTTCTAGTTCTCATATGAGGTGCTTCCCCAGTGGCTGCAGCATGGGTGGTGGAAGGCTGCTGACCGCCAATTGAGGAGACTACCGATGGCCTTGGAGGGCGAACTCCAGCAGCTCCAGGCCTAGAAGGCCCAGCTTCAGATGGCACAATTTTGGACTGGGCTACAGCAGTCTGGGCTGGCTGGCTGACGAGCAGGAGTGGGAGCAGGAATGCTGTCATCCTGAGAGAGGACGGCAGGTTCGTGCTCCATGGAGCCACTGCCACTCTCCCAGGGCAGCGCCTCAACAATCCTACTGATCTGTTGGAGAACAGGTTGATGGACTGCTGTGACGCTCTGGAAGCCCCTTTGAACAGTGGTATCCAGAGCCATGATGGCAGCAGCCTGAGCTTCCAAGGCAGTAGTGAGAACTTTGATAGAAGTTGCTTATGCTGCAGTGGAAGCTGTGTCATCGGCCATCAAACGTTGCACCATGGTGGGTTCCACAGGTGTGCTGATAGAGGTGACCACCCGTTCCATGTTGGAAAAGATTGGCTCCAAGGTCTGCGCAAAGCCCTGTGCCAAGTTAGTGCTGGACTCCTCCATGCTCCTTGACATTGTGCGCAGGCTTTCTGGCAGGTTTTCCAGTGCACCAAGTATTTGGTTATGGACACCTATCAGCCTTCTTCTGTAGCCTGGCCCATCAAAGTTCTCATCTGAGTCCTCTGCAGCAGAACTAGTGTGTGACCTCGCCCACCGGCGAGCTGGCATCTATGCTTTCCTTCCCCCCCCGCCCTGGTTCCTGAGCACTTGTGCCCAATGTCTCACCACATGCAGATCCCTTCTCTATCCTAACCTCTAGAATACACGCAGTGTCGGTATCTGAGCTGGTGGCTGCGATGTCTGTTCATCTTCACTGGCTTCTTTTTCCTCCACTGACTGGGATGGTTCCAGTTCTTGGGTATCTGAAATGAAAATGGGACAAGGGTTGGGTTGTGGTGAGGGGAGAGGAGAAAGTAAGAGGTGCGTGCTTACACCATCTGCAGCTTCTAAGTCAGAAGAGATTGAGGGATGAGGGAGAAGAGGGTTGAGAGAAGGAGGATTAGGTATGCAGATACCCTCATCATCGATCACTTCAGCTCCGCCAGTGACCACAGCCTCAGCGATGCCCCTTCCCATGATGACCAGCACTGTCTCCATGGGGTTAAAACATGCAGGTGCGCTTGTACTCCTCCAGTTCTTTGCTGCTGCCTGCTGTTATGCACCACCTCCTCCTGCAAGAAAGAGGGAAGTGTGTTAGTGAGTGTCCTGAAATATGTTTTGGTGATGTGGCTGTCATGGTTGAATAGCTGCCAGTGTGCAACCTGCGAGTTGTGGGTGCAAGGCTTGCAATAATGCTAAGTGTATGAGGGTGAGGTAAAGTATATGAATTAAAGGGTTGAGTATTGATTGATAGAGAATGTTGGTAGGTAGGTGCTGGGGGGTGTAGTGAATTGAGCAGTGGATGAGGCTAGTGGTGCAATTGGTAGGATATGCAATTTGAAGATGAACTCACTGACCTTGACAACTCGTTTGAGATCATTAAACTTATTCCTGCACTGCATCCATGTTCTTGGAGCAACGCTCCTGGCATTGACCTCCGCCGCTACTTCTTCCCACTGCCTCCTAGGCATCTGTCTGGAGGGCCTCCTGCTCCCCTGCAGATACAGGACATCTCCTTCATTCCACCTCTTCCACTAAGACCTCCAGAACAGTGCCTGAAAACCTTGGTACACGCTCTCTCACATGTCCAACCATTGGTCGAAGTATCAGAGCACAGATTCAGTTTTCAAATGACTCCCACAACTTCTTGTAGCCACAATGCACCTTCCCTTTAAGAGGTGTAGGCTGCTTTTATCTAGCGCTAGCAACTCGTGATATCAGGCCCCCTGCTGATGCGTGCAGCCAATGAACAGCGCAGCAGGTAGCACTGGCTGCACGCAGCAATCATGTAAAGCAGCAGGCATCACGAATTTACCATGCTGCCTGCAACACAATGAACGGGCGCGATTTAATTGCGTACTGCGAGCTCCACGCCCATTTTCGGGGATTAGCCAATTTGTCCCCCATTAGATCTGTTCATTAAAAGTATGATTCATTCCCTTTTCTTTCACAATTTGTGCACAATTTCTGGAGGTAACTTTCTAAGTACAGGAAACTTTGTTATATCCGGCACCGACGGGACCGAGCTATTGCCAATCTATCAAAACTGCCGGACATACAAAGTTAATGTTGAAGCATCTGACAACAAACACTGTTGCTTAGCAACAGCTTCAAACAGTCGGCCCGTACCTTGGAAGCGTCTCTGTAGCTTAGCAACAGCTTCAGAGAGACTTTCCAAAGCCTGACTGTTGGAAAAAAAAGCCACAAGAAGAAAAACAACCTAACAGAACGGCTCCTGATTTCTGCCGGTAGATCGAGGTTTCCGGACATACAACCTCCGGATAAACCAAAGTCTCCTGTAAATGCACTCAGTTAAGTGCACCACAAGCACAATATTTAAGATTCTTGTCATTCAGTTACTAGTCACTCTTCAGGTAGCAACATGATAAAATGGAATTGAGTAGCCAGGATTTACCCCTGCAGGTAATGACACCACTTTGGCTTGATGAAAGCACACTTCTCCAAAACAATCTACTATTGGAAATGGCGTGTAGATTTTGCATTCAATATGTTGATCACATTAGTATTATTTGAAATGCAGCCCTGAACAAGATTGAATCCTTGCGATTGCCTTATGACATTTTTTGTGAATTGTTTAGATTTTAATGTTCTTTTCTATATTTTATTTATGAAATGTTATCACCTGACCAATGTTGACCAATTTTTTTTGCACAGCTGGCTGTCAATCAATCAAGTCCACGTACACAGTTACCACTAGTGTTGCTTTTAGTTTTATAGTAATGAGTGGTACCAATGTATGGTCTTGAAGATACGTCTTTCAAAATTTCAACCAGGAACAATACAGGGGGTAGACCTACCTATATTTAAAATACCAATCCTTTTCCTAGAATCAATTAATTTCTACTTCTGTTTTAGACTAAGTCAGAATTTTACTGCTATGCTGAGTTTGTAATCAGTAAATAATTCTGAAACTTAAATACTTTTCTGTGACAGAATGTTACTCTTTCTCACCTACAGGACATTTGTCTTTTAACACAATGGTGCATTTATAGAAGTTTCAGTGTAGAAAATGCAATGTATTGCATCAACTAAATAATTAATCTAGTTCTATGTTACATTTCAAATTAGAATCCATTTTGGCTTTCCTTCTTCTAATAAAATCATGTTCTTCTAAAAACAACTGTAATAAATAGTATGTTTTAAAAACACAGGATGTCATAGGCACAGAGTTGGAAAATGGGCAGGTTTCAGAAAGTGAAGAGGGGAGCTCAGCATTTTCAACAGAAATGAGTTCAGCTATTTCAGGAGCAAGTGGAAAACGAGATGAACCAGAACCTGGCCAAGGTTAGTACCTTAATTCATTAATCTTACTTACACAATTCCACAAAATAGTCTCATGTTTGTGCACTGTAATGGAGCAGACATAAAGGAATTCCATTGCAGCCTATCTACTCCAAAACTTTGGGATCAGTGGATTGCTTATATTTGTTATGATTTATGTGGGTTTGGACTACTAGCACCAACTAGAAGATATGGGTTTAAAATCATCAATCCACAAGCAAGCCACAGATTAGTAATAAATGAGATTTCCTCCACAGAGTGGTGGATATGTGGAACAGACTTCTAACAAAGGTAGTTTGTGCTGAGTTGTTTAACTCCTTCATAAAAGAGCTGGGTAACTAGAAAGAGCTTGCAACTTTACAGTTGGACCAGGATTAAAGTTTTTGGTAAAATAAGTATGGGATGAGATTTTCAAATATTTCAGGGGACACAATGGTTCTTGTGCCATTGGGCTGGGAGGACAGGCGTTGCTGATTATAATCTGGCCAAGGTTCAATAGTGCAGATAGATAGATAATCTGGAGATTTGTTGCTTTTGCTTTAGTGATCATGTAGCATTTATGCAGAACTTTCCCCCTTGAGATTAAACTGGTGAAAAGGAGTGCATGATAAGAGAGAATCCACAGGGTCTCTGGAAGGAGCTGATTCATTGAGGTGAATAATCCATTTTGTCCCATCATTCCTTACCTTGTGAATATTCTTTATTACTGACTATTAAGGCCACATTATGTGAAGTAGAGCTGGTCTATGTTTGTGAAGAATGTGCATACAAAGCCGCAACCAGTAAAATCATTAATAAAACAAAAAAAATAAACATTAGACAACAGTGTAATATGAAAAGGTGAAAGCCAAGGATTTGCTCAAATATTTCCTCAGGTTGCAATAACTGATGGCAGAAAAAAACGGGAGTTCTGAGGGGAAAAGGCGAAAAATAACTTAATCTGTATGTGGGTAAATAAGGTTTATTTGCCCAAGGCAAACTTTGATATACTGTATTTGTTTATCTTATGCTTACTTAGCTGCAAAATAGCCTTGAAAAAATATTCATTTGATGTAACACTAGAGCATTTTGAACAAATAATTACTGCTTCCTTGTAGTATTACACCCCCCCTGGTCCTTTAAGGAAGGGAAACCTGCCGTTTTTACCCTATCTATCCTAAAAGTGACTCCAGTCCTACACCAATGTGATTGACTCTTAACTGCCCTCTAAAGTGGCCTAGCAAGCCACTCAGTTGTATTAAACCTTGGGCAACTAGGGATGGGCAATAAATGCTGCTCTTGCCTGTGATGCTCACATCTTGAGGATGACTAATAATAAAAAATTCTGATGTGGAAAATTTCATATATATATATATATATATATAGCACCTGGGTATTCATTCTGCCAGGTGCTGTGACCTATTGACTTTTTTTCAGTGGAGAGGCCATCATTGGGGCTGGAATAGGTGTTATAAAGTATTGGTATAAACCAAAGTGATTTTCTTTAGAACCCTTGAATTGACAAACTATTGCTCCAGAGATATACAACATCACTCTACTCTCCCAGAGTGGGGATTGTTATAAGTAGTACTGTATTCCTTTTCTAAATTATATAATGATTTCATTGTTTCATAGTCTAATTTGGCTCTCAAAAGTGAATAAAGTGATAACTTGGCTTACTATGACTGTGTTTTAATGTATGCTTCACATGTATTGGTTAATGAGTTTTTGCCTCTGTACAATCAATTGTATTGTAAGTTTCTATGAAAGGTGTCTAATAAAGCTCTTAGACTTTTGAGACATTTTGTGGGCAGATATGTAGACCTAAAATGGTTTGTAAATCTAATGTGATTTACTGAGATCCTGCCACCCATGTAACTATTTTGTTTGTTCTTTAAATTATAGTCATAAAACAACAACCATTCTGTTAGACATAACTTTTTATGAAGTTATTTGACTGGTTAATCATATTTTTATCACAATATTGTGTAGCCATCTGTTCCAACTATAAATCTCTGAAAAACCATCAGTGTAATTGTTTTTAGCGGTGAATTTATTTCTTTCCTAGTTGTCGATGATGTTGAGGAATCAATAACGGACAGTGATGACTGTATTGTCCCAGGCCGGCTGTCAACACATATAAAGCAGGTTAGTCTATTTCTTTTAAGATTTGAACTTTGATCCTAGGAGCTATATAAAACAATTTTAATGCAAGGCAATGTAAAGTTTAGGTGAGAGAAACAGAACTGATAATTTGACACCAAGTGACTGTCCCTTTTGAAATCTTTATTGCCGATCAAAGGAAACAGTGAGTGTGGAAAGAATAAAGTGGAATGACACAAAATGACAGGTGGAAGGAGAAATAATGGCAACAAAATGCAATGCAAACAAAATCATAAAAGTTGATTCAATTGAAAGATGCAAAGGAAGTAGTTTCTTGTTTGAAATGGTTGTGCACGCATTGTTGGCATCCTCCTTTATCTTAACATCCAGTGCCTGTTTTCAAAATAAAAGGAGAATTCTGCCTCCTCCTACAGTTGCTATGTAATTCCAAAATGCACCATACACTTCGAATTGTAGTGACATTTCTGTGTTTAATAAATCTGAGTGCTAAATCAAGAGTTCAGAATAACAGTAACAGAATGATTGATGGCTGTCAGTTTCCAATCACAGCTGTCAACATAACAAAATCTGATTCTTTATGGTTCAGGTTCTGTTGTTGCTTGTGTAACCTGGGTTTGCTGCTGTGAAGATGTGCAGACTTACCTTGGATGAGTAACAAAATTAATGGTTACATTTTTCAAAGAAAATGAGAATTAGAAGCTTAAAAGCTTTTTATTTTGTAAAATGAGCAACTTCCTACTAAATTTTCCTGTACTGAAAGTTGAGTTAATTATGTGTACGGTTCTCTCTACAGTCGTGCATTTGACAGTTAATGATGGTCTGTACTAGCTGAAAGCTAAAAGGAACATTTTACTGTGGGAAGTGCTGCATTTCATAGCTGAATTGGAGAAGTATCATTGAAAAGGTCTTGCAGAAAATGACCTCTTGTGCTCTCTGTGTACATTAATGGCTTATTGAGCTATCAGTTACAGAACATATCTCAGTACCTAAGCTTGTTGTCTTTATTGAAAACAGCTGATTGATTCATTTATCAAGGCTAAGTGCAGAAGGTCATTTAAACCATGCCTTTTCAATGATGTTCTATCCTCTTACATGGTCTTGCATTTCTAGCATTAAGTAATATAACCAGCTACATTAGTCAATAACCATGCCTGATTGGCTTTCAATCCCCATCCAGTCCTTAAGTAAAGTACGTCTAACATCTCATTATGTGACCAGCTACATTAAGCAATTGCCCATGGGTGATTGGCTGTCAGTCTACTTCTCTGTCTCCAGAGGGGTGTAAAAATGCCACCACCAATTTCGAATAGTGGCACAGATGCCTTTTTAACTAGAGGAATCCATAGGATATTTAATTACAGGTTCAGTGCACTAAAATGTTTAAATTTATGACATTTTGAAGTGAGGAATTACTGACTCCATAACAAGGTAACAGTCTATGGTGTGTTACTATACCTGCATTGCATATTGATTTGACTAGGAACCAGACATTTGCTCCCAATTTTAAAGTCTCAATCTAACCATAACAAAATAGAAAATTACATATCTGTGATTTGTATTTTAGGAATGGTAATCCTTATTTATTTTGAAATTCACTCAGCAAATTTACCAAAGAGAGCTGAAGTGGACACTAAAAATATAGTATTATAATAAAAAAGTAAATGCACCTTTAGTGGACTAGTTTGTAAACTCAGGAGGGTGGGAGACTGCAAAACGAAATACTTTCAGATAGTAAGTGTAATTATAGGATTAAAAACCATGTTCTCCTGTTGACTGCAAGATAATGAAAAATATAAATTTCGAGGAGTGCTTAAGGTGTAGAACCCAGCAGATCTTCTAATTACACAGTAACTCAGCAGATCTGCAATTACACGGTAATTTGCAATGCATACTGAATTGTATTTTAAATGCAAGTATGTTTTCATGTTAAGTGTTGTAATTAAAGTGGCGTGCCAATTATAGTATTATACCACCGGCATATCACACTTCAGAGCTATTTCTTAGATGTTTTGATCAAAAAAGAAATCCAACAGGTTTTCTAGACCATGCTTCACTATAGATGCTGTCTCTTTTTACTGCCTGTGATGTATAATTAAACACGGATTACTTCATTTCATTTACAACATTTATGAGCTGCACTTTGTCAGAATGAAATGCTTGTCCCCTCCTTTCCTCACCAAAGTGGCGTAATTAGTGTTAGCATCTTCCTTAACAGTCTACATAAAGTTTAGTGCTTGTATTAAATCAAGTCATTAACATAATGTGCTGTACAATTTGCCCCTATCTCTTTTCGTTTCCACTACATCAAAGCTCTTTGGAGCAGCAGTGTAATTGGGCCGTGCCAGCTTGTCAAGTTCAGTCAAGCTGATGGCTGCTTCTCCTCTGAAAAGCTTCCAGGCATAATAATTAATGGAGAAGAAAGTCAAGAAAATGTAAAAAATTGGACTGTTATCTATGAATATTTAATGTATTTGAATAATCAGAAGTTAAGATTATCAATTTGATGTATAATACATTGATTAAAAGCTGTGTGCAGGGCCCAGAAATAGATATAAAAACAGACATTCGAATTCTGTTGGCAGTACTTAAAAGCAGTCTAAACTTGCAGCAAGACCTGGACGACATTCAGGCTTGGGCTGATAAGTGGCAGGTAACATTCGTGCCACCTAAGTGCCAGGCAATGATTTTCTCCAACAAGCAAACATCTAACCACTGCCCCTTGCCATTCAACGGCATTACATTGCCGAATCCCCCACCATCAATATCCTGGGGGCCACCATTGACCAGAAACTTAACTGGACCAGTCATATAAATACTGTGGCAACAAGAGCAGGTCAGAGGCTGGGTATTCTGTGGCAAGTGTCTCACCTCCTGACTCCCCAAAGCCTTTCTACCATCTACAAGGCACAAGTAAGGAGTGTGATGGAATTATCTCCACTTGCCTGGATGAGTGCAACGCCAACAACACTCAAGAAGCTCGACACCATCCAGGACAAAGCAGCCCGCTTGATTGGCACCCCATCCACCACCTTAAACATTCACTCCCTGCACCACCGGCGCACCGTGGCTGCAGTGTGTACCATCTACAAGATGCACTGCAGCAATTCGCCAAGGCTTCTTTGGCAGCACCTCCCAAACCCGCGACATCTTCCACCTAGAAGGACAAGGGCAGCAGGCGCATGGGAACACCACCACCTCCAAATTCCCCTCCCAAGTTACACACCATCCTGACTTGAAAGTATATCACTGTTCCTTCATTGTCACTGGGTCAAGATCCTGGAACTCCCTCCCAAACAGCACTGTTGGGAGTACCTTCACCACACGGACTGCAGCGGTTCAAGAAGGTGGCTCACCACCACCTTCTCAAGGGCAACTAGGGATGGGCAATAAATTGCCAGTGACGCCCACATCCCATGAACAAATAAAAAAATAGTCTAAACTTATGCCTGATCACCACATTTTCAAATTGAAGTAATGAACAATGTATTAATGATTTTGTAATGATTTAGTGAAAAAAGACATTTATTGGGAACACCATCAGATTCCAAAATCATAAAATATGCATTTCTTTGAGAAAGCTAATAAGTTTTATTCCCAAATCAATATTATGTTAAATAATTTTGCTATTATATAATCATAATACCTAGAATGATAACCCAACACATCTTTGAATTGTCCAGCTTTTGCCAGTTTTAAAGCTGGTTAAAACACAATCCTTAATTCTTCCAAAATTAATTTTGGTTTTGTTGTGCACTCAGAGTAAAAAATGAAAGAGAGCCTGCTATTGTAAAAACCTTGTCCCTCTCCTACTAATGAAGGTAAACTTGAAATTTAACCCATGACTATGGCAGAGTCACTACTTTCAGTGGTGTTATTAGTAACAAGACTTGCAGTCTAACATTTTTATCTACTAATTTTCTTTTAACATTATTGCCAAAGATGTCGACTTTCTGTATTTGGTACAGAGACTCTGAATTCTTTAGTGAACTTGGGCTATCGGAATTTCTAATTTGAAATCTCTGGCATCATGAAGGAGGTTTGAAGCAGCAACTCGTCAGTTCTTGATCCAAACCTGCAGCCTCCTACAAGATCTTGAAGCATACCGCCCAGTCTGCAGCCTCCCAAATGATCTTGGTCTGACTTTGAATTCCCGCCTGACTCTAGTTACCCACTCAGGTCCTGATCATTTCTGATATTAACCTACATGAATTTGCAGGCAGATGAGGCACCTGCCTAAATCCGGGGGCACCCTCATAAATTGCTGCAAATCCGAGTCCTATTACGTCAGTTTTATCTGGGGCCTGAGTGGGGAAGCCGCCGCGGCTTTCTTGCTAGGCAGAACCAAGTCTGCAACTGGTCTGTGGGCAGAAGAAGCCCTTATGGTAAGTCAGGAATGTTTTAGCAGGAGTCAGCCTCCGTGCCCCAGAAGGAGAGTTGCGGCCTCCCCTGCCCCGGACTCCCTCCCTTTCCGCGAGGCCCTCCTGAAACTCCCACCCCGCCACTGATGGGAAGCTGGCAGACACCCGATCTTTGCCTGCCGGCTGCTGTTCTGCTCCCTCTTCACCAGTTCCAAGTGGGAAATGGACTTGTGGCATTTAAATAAGGCCCAGGCGGGAAATTAACTTGCTGGAGCAGGTTTCTTGCCAGAAAACTGATCCAAGTTCAAGTCTGTTCCATAGTGTAAGGGAAATATGAAGCGAGGAGATGAATATGGAAGATTTAATGAATTAGCTTATAAGCTCAGCAGAATCATGTAGACAAGAGGAAAAATAAATAAGCAGTCTCTTAAGGAGCTTTTTGGGAGCATTGCAGCTAAACCCAGACCTGTCTTTATATAATGACTTCATCATATGTATATTCTTAGAAGAATCATTGGATAGCAATTAGGAGTTTTGATGTGAGGGGGCTTCCCTTCAGCTGGGGACTCTGAGGATATTTGTACTGCACAGGTCAAGGATAGAAACTAATACCTTCCTGGTCTTTGTGGCTTGGCACTGCACCACATGTTGCACTTACCCTTTGACCTTTAGGAAAGGCCTATGTAATCTCTTTAAAGTACGATGACAATGTGAGCATAATGATGTTTGAAATGTTGATTTACATGTGCAGGAAAATGGTTTAAAAATCTACTGCCAGGACTGTAACATTTCTGGATTTGTTTACCATTTTTCCATGGAAAGGATCTAGATATGAATTATTTTAAAACTTTCTATTAAGTTAAAGCTTGTTCTAAAGGAGTTCCATTCACAGGAAAGCAGGGCTTGCATGTATGCATTAGTTTTCAGGTGGGGTGTCTGAACTAGCATCCCGGAGACAACGAAGATATTGGGCCTGAAATTACGGTGGTTTCGACAGCATACGCACATTTGTCGGAAGCTTTCTGAAAGGCCCCGCAACTTCCAGCTTTGCGCATATGCGAAAACCCGGAACTTGCGATCTGTCAAGTTTTGTTTCGACAGATCCTTTGCATCCGCTGCAAAAACACTTCGCTGGCGCAGAGTTGGGCTATTTGCCCAACTACTGCCCACGAAACAGACTGCTTAAGGAAGGGATTGATGCCACTGAACATAAGAAGGTATTTATGCCAGACCTAAACTTGTAACACTAACTTATTTTTTAATACCTTACATACAATTTCTCACATATTTTGGCTAAACATTGCAGAAAGCATATCCTCTTTCCATGTAAACAATCAGTCTCCTTTTCTGGATTTGTCTGGGACAGTGGACAGGGCGCATACAGAACTCTTAATAGAATACAACTTTAATTCCTTATGAATTGTGCTTGTACAGTACTGGAAGGGATGTATTCCAGCTTCTTTTTCTTCATCCAGTATTCTTTATCCCTGAACAACTTAGCTGAGTCCAGCAATCATTCCCTGAAGGGAGTTGAAATAAGCATATTAGTTGAGGTCCAATTTAAACTTGTCTCTTTGATATTGTGTCATTGTTGGTACCTTGCAGACACAGTTTGCACTCAAACAAAGTGCAGCGATTTGCATTGCTATTTATGGATGCAGTTTCGTGCTTTCATTCTGGGGATAACTGGCTGGTTCTTCCAGCATAATGACAGCTTTGTTCTGCAGTATATATGATAGTCAGCTCCCTTCAGCCTTTCATGTGTCAGACATCAAACTAATAAAAATCCAGCCTCCAAGTTTCGATACCCAACGTGGAACACCAACAGGCAAAGATATCACCCTGTAAAAATGACAGCTGGAGCCAGGACGTGATGCCAGTAGCGGAAATGAGAAATCTAAGGAGGCCAGCAAGATGCCAAAGAAAAAGGAGGGCCACTGAAATGAGAAAATGTTTTAATTATTCCTAGCAATTTAAAATGATGCATACACGCTTAAAGAAATTTCATTTAATTTTGTGGGAGATCCGTGAGCAGGTAAAGGGTGGGGAGGCCATGGAGAGGAGTACTGTCCCCTGGGGCCATCCCCCTCTCAAACAGATATACCACTTTGGATATTGTTGGGGAGGATGGCTTATCGGGGGAAGGCAGCAGCAGACAACTTCCTGGCACCATGGGTGGTTCTGCTGCACAGGACGGGAGGAAGAAGAGGGGTAGAGCTATAGTAATAGGGGATTCTATTGTAAGGGGGATAGATAGGCGCTTCTGCGGCCGCAAACGAGACTCCAGGATGGTATGTTGCCTCCCTGGTGCAAGGGTCAAGGATGTCTCCGAGCGGCTGCAGAACATTTTGGAAGGGGAGGGTGAACAGCCAGTTGTCGTGGTGCATATAGGTACCAACGATATAGGTAAAAAACGGGATGAGGTCCTAAAAGCTGGATATAGGGAGTTAGGAGGTAAATTAAAAAATAGGACCTCAAAGGTAGTAATCTCAGGATTGCTACCAGTGCCAGGTGCTAGTCAGAGTAGAAATAGAAGGATATTTCAGATGAATACGTGGCTAGAGGAATGGTGCAAGGGGGAGGGATTCAAATTCCTGGGACATTGGAACTGGTTCTGGGGGAGGTGGGACCAGTACAAACCGGACGGTTTGCCCCTGGGCAGGACCGGGACCGATGTCCTAGGGGGAGTGTTTGCTAGTGCTGTTGGGGAGGGTTTAAACTAAAATGGCAGGGGGTTGGGAACTTGAGCAGGGAGACAGGGGAAAGGGAAACAAGGATAGAAGCAAAAGTCAGGAAAGAGAAAAGCAAAGGTGGCAGTCAGAGAAATCAAGGGTTTAAATCAAACATGGCCACAGTAAATAATAATTCTAAAAGGTCTAAGAGTTTTAAAAAAACAAGCCTGAAGGCTTTGTGTCTTAGTGCGAGGAGCATTCGTAATAAGTGGATGAATTAGCTGTGCAAATAGAGGTAAACGGATATGATATGATTGGGATTACGGAAACATGGCTCCAGGGTGACCAAGGCTGGGAATTCAACATCCAGGGGTATTCAATATTCAGGAAAGACAGGCAGAAAGGAAAAGGAGGTGGGGTAGCATTGCTGGTTAAAGAGGGGATTAACACAATTGTAAAGAAGGATATTAGCTCTGATGATGTGGAATCTGTATGGGTAGAACTGAGAAATACCAAGGGGCAGAAAACGTTAGTGGGAGTGGTATACAGACGCCCAAACAGTAGAAACATAGACGATAGGAGCAGGAGTAGGCCATTCGGCCCCTCGAGCCTGCTCCGCCATTCAATGCGATCATGGCTGATCATCCAAATTCAGTACCCGGTCCCTGCTTTCTCCCCATACCCCTTGATCCCTTTAGCCTTAAGAAATATATCCAACTCCTTCTTGAATATATTTAATGTATTGGCCTCTACTGCCTTCTGTGGTAGAGAATTCCACAGGTTCACCACTCTCTGGGTGAAGAAATTCCTCCTCATTTCTGTCCTAAATGGCCTACCCCTTATCCTTAGACTGTGACCCCTGGTTCTGGACTCCCTGACCATTGGGAACATCCTTCCTGCATCTAGTCTGTCAAGTCCTGTCAGAATTTTATAAGTTTCAATGAGATCCCCTCTCATTCTTCTAAACTCCAGCGAGTACAAGCCCAATCGACCCAATCTCTCCTCATACGTCATTCCTGCCATCCCAGGTATCAGCCTGGTGAATCTTCGCTGAACTCCTTCCATGGCAAGAACATCCTTCCTCAGATAAGGCGACCAAAACTGCACACAATACTCAAGATGTGGTCTCACCAAGGCCCTGTATAACTGCAGCAAGACATCCTTGTTCCTGTACTCAAACCCTCTCGCTACGAAGGCCAACATACCATTTGCCTTCTTAACTGCCTGCTGCACCTGCATGCTTACCTTCAGCGACTGGTGCACAAGGACACCCAGATCTCGTTGCACTCCCCCTACCTTCCCTCAGAGCTTCCTCCAAATAATGTTCAACACAGAAAAGTACTAATTCATCAGTTGAGGATGGTGGTAGGTGTTGACCAGCAGGAGGTTTCCTTGGCTTTATTTGGCGTGAGGCCATGAGACTTTGAAAGGTGCAGAATCCGCGTTGAGGACTCCCAGAACTATTCCCACTCTACTGTATATCACTGTGCTCCTACCTCTGGTGGATCTGTCCTGCCAGTGCAACAAGCCATACCCAGGGATGGTGATGGAAGAGTATGAGATGTTGACTGATAGATATGATTCTGTGAAACAGCAATGTCAGGCTGTTGCTTAACCAATCTGTGGGACAGGTTTCCTAGCTTGGGGACCAGCTCCCACATGTTAGCAAGGAGGACTTTGCAGGGTTGACTGGACTGAGATTGCCTTAGTCTTTTCACAATAGGATGCTGCACCGTTACCGCTAGACCGTACAATTTTCTTATTATTTGTACTTTGTTGCTATTGACTACAACTAGGTGCCTTGCTAGCCTCAGAGGGCATTAAGAGTCAAGCACATAATATGGGACTGGACTCGCATGTAGACCTGACCAGGTATGGGTGTCAGACAATGTTCCCTTTTAGCGGCCGGGCTGCACTCCAGGGATCCCGTGCAGCCGGCTTGCCGGTTTTTCAATACAAAAACCGTGCACGCATGGTACTTTGAATGGCCTGCACAGCCGTAAGGGGCTGCGTAGTGTCAAAAAAAATTATAGGGAACATTGGTGGCAGACTCCCTTCCTTGAAGGTAATTAGTGAACCAACAACAGAAAATGCTGGAAACACTCAGCAGGCCTGAGGGCACTCCACTTCTTCCATTTCCCGCACTTCTGCTCTCACCCTTTCCCACTGTCCAGGGCCCCAAACGCTGCTTCCAGGTGAAACAGCAATTTACTTGTAATTCTTACAATTTATTATACTGTATTCACTGCTCACGATGCGGTCTCCTCTACATTGGAAAGACCAAACGCAGATTGGGTGACCGCTTTGCGGAACACCTCCATTCAGTCCGTAAGTGTGACCCCGAGCTTCTGGTTGCCTGTCTGATCCCACTCTGATCTCTCTGACCTTGGCCTCTTACACTGTTCCAATGAAGCTCAACCTAAGCTCGAGGAACAGCACCTCATCTTTCGATTAGGCACTTTACAGCCTTCTGGACTCAACATCGAGTTCAATAATTTCAGACTATAACCTCGGCCCCTATATTTTTTTCCCTTTTTTTCTCACATGGTAGCTGTTGATGATTCTGCCATTGCCATTTACACCTCATCTAGAGTCATCTTTTGTTTCTTAACTTGTCCCATTACCATCTCTTTTTGCCTTGCACCATCATCCCTTTTGTCAGTCAATCTCTCCTGCCTTCCAGCCTATCACAGTCCCTCCCTTTGTTCTTTCCTGCCCTCCTCCCTGTCCCTGCCCTTGCACTTGCATAAAAATCTGTTACTTCTTTAATCTTTTCTACTTCTCTAATCTTTTCCAGCTCTGACAAAGGGTCCTCAACCCAAAACATTAACTCTGTTTCTCTCTCCTCGATGCTGCCTGACCTGCTGAGTGTTTCCAGCATTTTCTGTTGTTATTTTGGATTTCCAGCATCTGCAGTATTTTGCTATTGTAATTAGTGAACCAGTTGTTTTTTTTTAGCGATCTGGAAGTTTTCATGTTTTGTGGAACATGATTGCGGAATAACTCAAGTAGAAAATAACGAATCAGGAGAAAAATCACAGAAATATAAATGAGGGAGCAGAAAATAGACCAACAGCTCAGTGGTCGACAGTCTCAATGTATATGATAGACACAAGAAATTTTATTCTAAAGATTAATTTAATGGCAAAGTTCAGCAGTTGACCCCCAATGTAACTAATTTTGGACAGAAGGTGATTTATAGTCAGAAATTGGATATGCTGAATAAAATTACACAGAAAAGCAAACATTTACTTGAACCAAAATCACTTTCTCTGAAATTTTAATTGATGTCATATATTTATTTAACACCACAGATATAACTCTAAAGAATTTATTACTACTCGTTGCTGTTCAGATCTGTCAGAGCAGTTTGAGTGATTTGTGCCTTAAATAGACCAAATGATGGATATCAGTCACATTGTGCACTGTATTTACATTAGATGCTCATAAGTACTTTCAGAAACTGGTGATAGATAGACACCATAAATTAAGTGCATATACTATTCATTTAAAATACTGACAGCCTTATACTGTACAGCATTAAATATATTTTGAAGTATCCACCTCCCACCGTACTCTGTACAGAAAATAGTTTTAAAGAACACTCAACTTGAAGTTAACATTTTTATTTGAGCCAATGAAGTCCTTTATTACATTTGATTTTAATTAGACAAATTAGAAACTGTGGGGGGAATTTTAACAAGGGTGAGCGCGTGGGATTAGGTGCAGGTGGGGGTTAAATCTGGAAAAATTCCAAGCACGTCGGGAAGTCAGCTCCAACCCACCGACTTCCAGGTTTTACAGAGGCGGGACAAGGGGCGGGCAGCCAACCCACTCCCAGGAGGTGGGTTGGCATTTTAAATATGTTAAGGAGGCTGGAAGCCTCTGAGTTAACCTGCTTTGCAGGTTTTACTACAGGCAGCAGGGTTTCCCAGGCCTCAGAAAACCTGGCAGCTGAAGCAAGGCGACGACGGCTTCGGAGAGAAGGTAAGTGCCTTTACAGCGCTGCTTGTGGGCCAGGAGGAGCAGGAGTGCTTCCCCCTGGCTCCGCAAGCTCCCGCCCCATTAGACCCTCTTTCCACCCCCCCCCCTTCCCTATACAAAGACCCTCAGGGTCAGGGATCAGATTCCCCCACAGGGTTGGGGATCTGACCAGCCCCCTGCCCCTCCCACTGAGGTCATGGATCAGACCCACCTGATCCTGCAGCCTGCTCCGGAGAACTCCCAGCCCAACTGGAAGCCAAGGCTGTTATCCGGGTGGGGAACCTGTCTGGGCCAAAAGATGCACACTCTGGTGTTGCAGGGAAACCCAGACTTCCAGGTTTCCTGTCTGAATCTATGCCCCCCTACCCCCTCCCCCCCCCCCCCCCCCTGCCCTCGCCATCTATGTAACCCGCCCCAGTAAATATCCAGGTCTGTAATTCTGGTGAGATGTGTTTTACACAAAACACATGAAAATAATAAAGATTTTAGAATAAAATGCTTCCAAGGTATATCATATGTGTACTTAGGTTTGCATACAAGCAGGTCTTAATGTTTTAGGCATTTGGGTTAAGGAAGTTTTTTACAGCAGCCAGATACATTCCCAGAGGTAGCTGGAGGTACAGTTGTGTCCCGACCCGTATTTTGTCCTGTAATGGCGATAGCTACCAAAGGAGGAATAAGACCACTCAAAGCTGATCTTATCCCAATCACTGTAGCAACATGCATTCCTTAGTGCTTTTCAGCATCATATTTCCTGAGCAAGATTCCATCCATGTTATATGGGGAGAGTGGATAGTCATGATAAAATCAGATATAATTTGTATGTGATAAAATAGTCCACTAGTAGTAAGGTTGTAAGTTGGTAGTAGCCAGGAAAAATATCATATACAAAGCATAAATTCTGCTAGAATTGCAACTAGACACCATTATAGTGAGAGAGCAGTTCCTGATTTGGGGGAGCAGTAGATTTTCTGTCAGTGATAAACCTACTGACAGTTTTGAAATGGGGGAAATGATTGAAAATTGTTACAGCAATCCAGACAATCTAAATAAGATGAATTATATTGTATTGTTTTGTCTTACCCAGAATACTTAACAATAAGATCATGGTAAACATTAGTGGGTGAGATTATATTATTGTAGTGGAGCTGTGCAACTGCAAAAACAAACAAAACATTGGTGTAAACTTTCTTCTTCACCTCCTGGGCAGTAATCTGTCAGAGTGGATCGCCCACCTGTTGTAGAACCTGCCCAATTGAAATCAGTGGAATGAATATTGGATGGATTCTACAATGGGTGGGTGATCCACTCTGCCAGATTACCCCCCAGGTGGTAAAGATGAAAATTTAGCCCATTGTATCTTATAAGGGCAGGGCAGTGCACAGCCAATTTGCTTATCCATTTCAATCATTCCAACACTAGGAGGCACAGAGCTATGTCAGGTGTTTCTCCACATGGAGAGTTACAGTGGGCTGCACATTTGCTCCTGGTAGTCACAAAATGTTGGCAAAGACCTGGAAGTAGGTCAGTTGTCTGCCCTTTCAGTCAGGGATAGTACATAACTGAGAGACCAAGAAAGAGGAGAGAAAAAAATATGTATTATTCTGTTTTATTATCTGTACTGTGACGTATGAGTCATCCCAAGCCACTCTCGGTTATATCCTGGCTGCTGACTCAAGAATATTATTGGCCTGTTACCTCCTGACTATCTCAGCTTGGGAGTGGTGCAGAGGGACCCAGAGAGTGAAAAAGATAATAAAATACCTTTTAAAAATTAAAATTACATTTACAAATGGGATTATTATATGATAAAACCAGTAGCAAGAACTGAATACTTTTAAACTTTAGTAAATGTATCAGAAAATGAGATATTCCATTTTTGCCAATAAATGCTGTGAAAAGTTTAATGTCTTTATTAAATTTGAGCTAGTAATAGTTTTATTATTAGCAGCAAAGCCATCTAGAAACTTCCTAAAGACATTTTTACTGATTTCGTTTAGCATTGGTTTCAGCTTTATTAGGATTAGTACCCATATCTATAATAATCCCACATCATTAGTTTAAAAAAAATTCTGCTGTGGGACTGAACCTAGAAAAACATTTCCGCTGCAGATGTTCTACCTGTCTTGGTCATTACAAGCAGCGGCTTCTCATTTAAACCCATTTTAACAGAACAGGTAATTTAAATAGTTCAAATCAAATCATTCTACCTTTATCATAGATCATTAGTTTGTAACTCACAATTGATTCTTTACTGAAAGAGCAGAAGAAAAGCCAGGTACTTTCTTTTATGTAAGTCCAATGGCATATTTGATCTGAGTAATTATCATCATGTTTCCATACTACCAGACTTATTCAACATGCGTGAATGTATTGTTTTGAATTAAACATGAATGTTTGATAGATTACAGTCAGAGCTCTTTTGCTTTCACTAAGCCCAAATAGTTCTTACTGAATTTATTGAAAACATCCATCATGTTTTCTGTAGGGGCCAACTTGTAGGGAACAGCTTTTTGATTTAGAAAAAAAACTTTGACATTGTAAATCACAACATTGTGTGTCAGAAATTACAGTCCTTTGATTTTGCAAAACTGCAATCATGTGGTTTCATTCTTTTCTGCCTGATTGGTACCAGAAAGGAATCTGGATTTAGATTGGTTTTGGTTGCTACAAGGTTAAATCTGTGACCACTACATTTTATTCTATATGATAATGACTTGCCTCGTACATGCAACCTTACTGTTTATGTATGCTGGCAATACTGATCTGATGTATAAAGTGTCATCTGTAGATAATACCATGTATTTGTAGTATTGATTAAAGATCTACCAGCAGTAGTTCATTGGCTTAATGATCATTACCTTTGAACACTGATAGATCTAACTATTCTGTTTGATTAATCCAGGCTTTAACATTCTATAAACACTTAAAACGCAAGCATTATCTCTATGATTTATTATCCAATATTTTTAGATGTTCAGTAGGAAACACATTCATATTTAAAATTTTATACACTTAACTTGCCTTTAACAAAGCTGCATCTATTTCAATGGAAATTAGTGTAGTTTTGACTTTTCATGGAATCATAGAATGATACTGCACAGAATGAGGCCATTCTGCCCATCGTGCCTGTGGGCTCTTTGAAAGAGCTATCCAATTAGTCCCACTCTGCTCTTCCCCCATAGCCCTGCAAAGTTTTCCTTTTCAAGTATTTATCCAATTCCCTTTTGAAAATTATTATTGAATCTGCTTCCACCGCCCTTTCAGGCAGCGCATTCCAGATGTTGTTTTAAAACAACTATTGAAGTTGCAAATGCTTTCATTGTCTGTCTGCTTAACCATCATTTTATGATTAGGGTAAAGCTTTGCCAAAGTGATATGAAATGCGGATTTCTTAAGCTTTGTTTAGGCACAACTTTTAAATTTGTATTTGTGGGGGATTTTTGTTGCTAAAAGTTTACTTAAAATGTTAATCCTCACACTGCCAATCATTATCAACATATTTGCTATTTAAAGTGTGTGCGCTTGAAAGAATTCAGTATAATTTATTGTTTTTTGTGCAAAAAGTGCAATCAGATTCCAAGGCATAAATTGTTTGGATCATCCACACAGTAAAACTCTTCAATACATAGAATACAGGCTACAGTTAATTCAAAGTCACATCATTCAAATTACTGGATAATTTGATTTTTTTTCTAGCGCTAAGAAAACCTTTTGTGTCATTTTAATTCGACTACTTAATTTGAACTACTGCATATTTCACATTTTGGTGGGAGGGATGGGTAAATGGAGGACATTGTAATGGAGATCTTGAAGACAGTGATCTCACTGAGAAAATTTAAAAACGCCATAAAGTGCACGATTGAAGCACACAGGGTATATACCAACAACTAAATGCTGAGATGAGATTACTGTCTTGAGATCACTTCCATGTATAAAATCTTGTGACAGATAGTCTGGAGTGCAGTTGTGATGCATAGCATGGTCCTATTGTAAGCCATGGAGAGGAGCACAGCAGAGTGCAGACAAATTGAGCATAGTGATGGTCGTTGCATACATAACTTTAGAGAAATAAGAGTTTACTTGTTTAATAGCACTGGGAATGTGGCAAACTGATGGCAGATGGAGTTCCCTTCCTCACCACCCCCCTCCCGCAACCACCTCTCTACCTCCCTCTCCCCCTTTCAGACCCTCCTTAAAACCCAACTCTTTGACCAAACACACCTGCTGCTGTCCAGCTGACTCAGCACAGACCAGGGATCAAACCTGAGGCCGCCTTGGCCTGTATGACCCAGTACCGTACCAAGCAGTGCATTTACTCATAAGCCATTGGGGCACTCCAATCTCTAGGTTTATGAAGTGACAATCTGTAGTTGACTGCTAGAAAATGTTATTATATTATATTTCTTCGATTTATGGTTAGCATGTCACCTGTTCAATGTCAAGGTACTGTTTTAGAAAAGCTAAAATTGGTTTCAATAATTAAGAGGACAGTTTTAACTTCGTACCTGTGTCCTCTATTTTCGAGTGTTATTCCTTTATGCTATAAAGTCATAGTAAATAATGTAGCATGTTCTATCAGAAAGTAAACCTACTCATGCACGTTAGATTGCTACCAGTAAGACAAATTTTGCCAACTCATCCTCCATTTTTTCTACTGTCCATTTTTTGGAATTCATTTTCAATAAACACAGAGAGGGTGCAGTGATTTATTTGAAAAATAAATTGTAGGCAACGTAGAGCCACATAACCCATAATCCCAAATGTAGTCTGGTAACAACAGCATTCCAGTGCTACTCCTGTTTCAAATTCACTTATAGGATTATAAGCAATCAATTAGTTATGCTTATTACTACATTGATCATAAGACATTTAAAAATATTTTAAAACTTTAATATTTAGTTAAACCACCACTTTAAATTTCAATGCTGTACGAAGGGAGTGCTGCATTGCCAGGTGAGACATTAAACCATGTCTGTCTATTCAGGTGGATGTAAAAGATACTATGGCACTATGTGAAGAAGAACAAAGGGGTTCTGCTGGTGTTCTGGCAAACATTTATCCTTCAACCATACTATCAAAACAAATAAACTGGTCATTTATCTCATTACTGTTTATGGGACCTTACTGTGTTTAAATTCGCTGCTGCATTTGCCTACAATACAACGGTGACTACACATCAAAAGTAATTTATTGACTGCAAAGTGCTTTGGGACAGGTGTGAATGATGCTATACAAGTTTGTGGCGGAGACCACATAGGGACAATAACACAATTCACAATGTATAGCCAATGTTGTTATATGTACCTAAACACAATTCACTATGTATAGCCAATGTTGTTATATGTACGTACTGGGTTGGGTTATCGGGTCAGGGTCCCTTTAAGAGCGTCGGTAGCGTGATGACGTCATGCGTCGGTAGCGTGATGACGTCATAGCCCTGCAATGAGGCTGAGATCCTCAGTCCTCATGGAGAGTGAATAAAGTAACATGCGTTTTGCCTTTGCTGCAACAAAAGTCTCAGAGCCTGTTGATTTCTAGCGACTCCAACATTGGTGACCCCACTGCTCTTTTGATCCGAAATGGCGACGAACGCCGTTTCCATCAAATTACCCGAGTTTTGGGAATGACAGGCTGCCGCTTGGTTCGCCCAGGCCGAGGCTCAATTTGCACTCCGGGACATCACCGCGGACGACACGAGGTACTACTACATCGCCTCTGCTCTCGGCAGCTCCACCGCGGCCAGAGTCGTGAACCTGCTCGAGAACCCCCCGGAGCTCAACAAATTCGAAACGCTGAAAACGCACCTCTTAGAAACTTTTGGACTCACTGAAGCCGAGCGCGCACGCCGGCTTCTCTCTCTACCCGGGCTTGACGACTCCAAGCCCTCGGAGCTGATGGACCACATGCTGGCCCTCCTGGATACACACAGGCCGTGCTTCCTCTTCAAGGAACTGTTCCTTCAACAGCTGCCAGGTCAGGTACGGTCGGCTTTAGCCAACTCTTCCACTACCAATTTCCGCGGCCTGGCCAAGAAGGCCGCCAGTACTGCGCGGCCACGCGGAGCCCTGCCCCCACCGATACAGCCCAACGGCGGCAGCCCCCAAGCCTCTGCTTCTACCACGCGCAGTTCGGCCCCAAAGCCAGGAAGTGCCGGCCCCCATGCAGTTTTCCCGCGTCGAAACAAACGAAAGACCACTCATCGGCTGCTATGGCTGTCGGCCGTTCAGGCAGTTTGTTATTTATTACGGACACCGACTCCGGACGTCGTTTTCTTTGCGACACGGGTGCCCAGGTGAGCGTCCTGCCCGTGTCAACCATAGACATTCAAGGAGGGAACCACGGCCCCGTCCTCGAAGCCGCCAATAGCAGTTCCATCCGCACCTTCGGGAAACGGAGCGTGGCGCTTTGTTTTGGCGGGCAGCGGTTCACCTGGGACATTGTCACGGCAAAAGTGTCCACCCCCCTTCTCGGCGCTGACTTCCTTTGCGCCAATGGCCTTTTGGTGGACGTCAAGAACCGACGTCTCATCAACGCTGAGACTTTCAGCTCGCTCCCGTGTTCCCTCAGCGGGTCCAGCACAGCGAAGTTGTCCAGCGCACTCTCGGCCTCCAACGAGTTTTTCCGCCTCCTCGCCGAGTTCCCGGACCTCACGAAGCCCACTATCTCGTCCGCCGCCACCAAACACAGGGTAGAACACCACATCTCGACCACCAGTCCGCCCGTCTACGCCCGCGCTCGGCGCCTCGACCCGGGGAAACTCGCCATCGCTAAAGCCGAGTTCGACACCATGGAGCACCTCAGCATCATCAGTCGGTCGAACAGTCCGTGGGCCTCGCCCCTCCACATCGCTCCGAAACCAGGCGGCGGGTGGCGCCCGTGCGGCGATTACCGGCGCCTCAACGACGCTACGACCCCCGACCGCTACTCGATTCCACACATCCAGGACTTTTCCGCCCGCCTGGCCGGGAAAGTGGTATTCTCGAAAGTGGACCTCGTCCGGGGTTACCACCAGGTCCCTGTCTGGCCGCAGGACGTCCCGAAAACCGCGGTGATCACCCCGTTCAGGCTGTTCGAATTCCTCCACATGCCATTCGGCCTCAAAAACGCCACCCAGGCTTTTCAACGCCTAATGGACACCGTGTTACGGGACCTGACATTCCTGTTCGTATACCTGGACGACATTCTCATCGCCAGCGCCTCCAGGACGGAGCATATGTCGCACCTGCGGACTCTCTTCCAACACCTCAGCCAGCACGGCCTAATCATAAGAACATAAGACATAAGAAATAGGAGCAGGAGTAGGCCAATCGGCCCCTCGAGCCTGTTCCGCCATTCAATAAGATCATGGCTGATCTGATCCTAACCGCCAATCCACTATCACAGAACCATCTCCTGAATCTAACAGAATTAGACACACGAAATAGGAGCAGGATCAGGCTACACGGCCCCTAGGCCCGCTCCGCTACCCACAGGGCCATGACCGATCCGAACCTAGACTCGTGTCCAAATTCCTGCCCGCTCCCCGTAACCCTTAATTCCCTTTACTTCTAGGAAACTGTCTATTTCTGTTTTAAATTTATGTAATGATGTAGCTTCTACAGCTTTTTGGGGCAGCATATTCCATGGACCTACCACCCTCTGAGTGAAGTAGTTCCTCCTCATCTCAGTTTTGAAAGAGCAGCCCCTTATTCTAAGACTATGCCCCCTAGTTATAGTTTCACCCATCATCGGGAACATCCTCCCCACATCCACCCGATCCAACCCCTTCACAATCTTATATGTTTCAATAAGATCGCCTCTCATTTTTCTGAACTCCAATGAGTAGAGTCCCAATCTACTCAAACTCTCCTCATATGTCCATCCCCTCATCCCCGGGATTAACCGAGTGAACCTTCTTTGTACTGACTCGAGAGCAAGTATGTCCTTTCTTAAGTATGGACACCAAAACTGTACGCAGTATTCCAGGTGCGGTCTCACCAATACCTTGTACAACTGAAGCAATACCTCCCTATTTTTATATTCTATCCCCCTAGCAATGAAAGCCAACATTCCATTGGCCTTCTTAATCACTTGCTGCACCTGCATACTAACCTTTTGAGTTTCGTGCACCAGGACCCCCAGATCCCTTTGTACTTCAGTACTTTCCAGTTTCTTGCCATTAAGATAATAACTTGCTCTACGATTTTTCCTGCCAAAGTGCATAACCTCACACTTTCCAGTATTGTATTCCATCTGCCAAATTTCTGCCCACTTACTTAGCCTGTCTATGTCCCCTTGCAGGTTTTTTATGTCCTCCTCACTCACTACTTTCCCTCCCATCTTAGTATCATCTGCAAACTTTGATATGTTACACTCGGTCCCCTCCTCCAAATCGTTAATATAGATTGTAAAGAGTTGGGGACCCAGCACTGACCCCTGCGGAACACCACTAGTTACTGATTGCCAGCCTGAGAATGAACCATTTATCCCAACTCTCTGCCTTCTGTTAGATAGTCAATCCTCTATCCATGCCAGAATATTACCCCCAATCCCGTGATTTTTTATCTTAAGCAATAATCTTTTGTGTGGCACCTTGTCAAATGCCTTTTGGAAGTCTAAATACACTACGTCCACTGGTTCCCCTTTATCCACCCTATATGTTACTTCCTCAAAGAACTCCAGCAAATTTGTCAAACATGACTTCCCCTTCATCAACCCGGCCAAGTGCCAGTTCGGGCTGTCCTCGATCGACTTTCTCGGGCACCGCATCATGAAGGACGGGGTGGTGCCACTGCCATCGAAAGTGGAGGCCGTGATGGACTTCCCACGACCCCTCACCGTGAAGGCCCTGCAGGAGTTTTTGGGCATGGTGAACTTTTACCATCGCTTCATTCCCCCGAGCAGCCCAGCTTATGTGGCCCCTTTACGAGGCCCTCAAAGGCAAGCCCGACAAGCTCGCCGTCGACTGGTCCGAGGAGATGGCCAATTTCACGGACATGAAAAGGGCCCTGGCTAACGCGACCATGCTGGCGCATCCGTTACCTGATGCGCCGATTGCTCTCACCACCGACGCTTCGGACTATGCGGTCGGCACCATCCACGAACAGTGGGTCAACGGCACCTGGCAGCCGCTCGCCGCCTTCAGCCGGCAGCTCCGCCCCAATGAGCGGAAGTACAGCACCTTCAATCGCGAGTTTCTCGGCCTCTACCTCGCCGTCCGACACTTCCACTTCCTACTGGAGGCTCGCCCGTTCACGGCGTTCGTGGACCACAAACCGTTGACCTTCGCCATGGCCAAAGCTTCCGAGCCGTGGTCGGCCCGTCAGCAACGCCAGCTGGCCTTCATCTCCGAGTTTACAACGGACATCCAGCATGTGGCCAGGAAAGACAACCCCGTTGCCGACTGTAGCGCCGTACACCTCGGCATCGACTACACCCGCATGGCGGCCGATCAGGCCTCCGACCCAGACGTCCAGGCCTACAGGACGGCGGTCACGGGCCTTCAACTAGCGGACGTCGCGTTCAACGATGCCGGCACCACACTCTGTGTGACATCTCCGTTGGGCAGCCACGTCCCGTCGTGCCCGACAGGTGGAGACGGCAAGTTTTCGACGCCGTCCATAATCTTTCCCACCCGGGCAGGAAGCCGTCACAGAAGCTGGTGGCGGCTAAGTTCGTCTGGCACAGGCTCAGGAAAGACGTTCGCGACTGGGCCAGCACCTGCGTGGTATGCCAACGCTCAAAAGTGCATCGCCATACTAAGGCCCCGTTGGCGCCTTTCGCAGTGCCCGAGAGGCGGTTCGACCATGTTAACGTGGACCTGGTGGGGCCCCTGCCGCCCTCCCGCGGGTTCACCCACCTCCTCACTGGTCGACAGAACCACCCGATGGCCGGAAGCCGTCCCGCTGTCTTCAGTGACGTCCGCCGATGTGGCTCGGGCGTTCATCAGCACTTGGGTTGCCCGGTTCGGCGCCCCATCTGACATTTCCTCCGACCGGGGGTCCCAGCTCACGTCGGAGCTCTGGAACGCTGTCGCCCGAGGCCTTGGGTTGAGACTCCACCGCACCACAGCATACCACCCTCAGGCTAACGGACTGTGCGAACGGTTTCATCGCTCCATGAAGGCCGCGCTCCGGGCCAGCCTCTGGACGACAGTTAGATCGACAGACTCCCGTGGGTCATGCTGGGACTCGGGACCGCCCCCAAGGAGGACCTCCAGTCCTCGTCCGCCGAGCTCGTCTACGGACAGCCGCTGTGGGTTCCCGGGGATTTCGTCCCCAACGCAACGGAACCTTGGTCCGCAGCCCATCAGTGGTCCAACCTTCTGGACAACGCCAATGTTTTCGCGCCAGTGCCCACGTCGCAGCACGGCCTCCCGCAGTCCCACATTCCGCTCGACCTTCGTGCGGCGGAGTACATTTTCGTCCGCCACGACGCCCACCGGGGACCTCTTCAGCCACCCTACGATGGACCATTCCGCGTCCTGGAAACCGGGGACAAGACCTTCGTAGTGGATGTCGACGGTAAGCCAGACTGCATTTCCGTGGACCGTCTTAAGCCGGCCCACCTGGATCTGGACCGACCCATTGAATCGGCACAGCCCCCAAGGCGGGGCCGCCCTCCGGTTTCTGCACCCTCACTCCACCACCGAGGTCCCTCCGAACCCCCCGGTCCCCGCCCCGGAATTGAGGAGCCGTTCCGACCGTGTGATCCGGCCCCCCCAACGACTGACATTGCCAGTGATAGTGAATTCTGGGGGGACGTATGTGGCAGAGAACCACAGGGACAATAACACAATTCACAATGTATAGCCAATGTTGTTATATGTACCTAAACACAATTCACTATGTATAGCCAATGTTATATGTACGTACTGGGTTGGGTTATCGGGGCAGGGTCCCTTTAAGAGCATCGGTAGCATGATGACATCATGCGTCGGTAGCGTGATGATGTCATAGCCCTGCAACGAGGCTGAGATCCTCAGTCCTCATGGAGAGTGAATAAAGTAACACGCGCTTTGCCTTTGCTGCAACAAAAGTCTCAGAGCCTGTTGATTTCTAGCGACTCCAACAAGTTCTTTTTTTCTATGCCATATATATACTGCATGTCAGGGTTATTTCACATATTTAAAATAAGATTGCTTCCTTTTTAATATGGTTTATTTGCAAGAAATTATTGCTTGTTTAATGTCATGGTGATATTGTTAATGTAATATTGGGGTCTCAGTCTATGTCTATTACTTCCATCTTGGGTACTGCAAAGGAAAGGGCCATTGTCATTAAAGAAATGGGCTAGGAGGGAAGAAAGAAGATATTACCTGAAAAGGAAAAGTGAGAGGCTGGGAACAGTGAGAATCAAAGCGAGGCCAGTTAGAACCATGAAAGAGCACAGAGTGGAAAAAAAGCCCAGAAAGTGGGAGTGCGGTAAGCAGGTGGACAGGGATCAGCCAGAGGAAATGCAAGAGAACAGAAAGATAAAAAGTGTGCCTTGAAAGATTTAGACCTACAGAAGAGAAAGTTGGAGAGAGGAAGGGGGAAAAATTTGGTTGCTTTGCCCCTCCTGTTAGCGCCCTAAGAGGGCGCTAATGGGGCGCAAAGCAACTACCGCCCGGGCGCGGCGATGTTTGCGCCGCTCGCAAAATTGAGTTTTTGCGGCGGCGCTAAACTCTACCGCCACGATCTCCTGCGCCCACAGATCGTGACGTCAGTCGAGCGTGCAACACCCCGGTGGCGCCCCGGACCGGATATTGAGTGGCGCCCCCTTCCTTTCCGCCTGCCGCAAGCAACGACAGGGAGAGTGGAACATTTTGCAGTTGGTAAGGAGCTGGGGGAGCGCTATTTAAAGGCGCCCTCTTCCTGCCTTTTTTTGTGGGAGACATTTTTGCACCACTTTGCAGGTTCTTTTGGATTTGACCTTCATTGCTTCGATTGTCAAGAGACTATGGGGGCTGCACTGATTCGGGGCATCGTCCTGTGCCTGCAGAATCGGAGGCATCAGAGACGCAGAGAGAGAGTGGCAATCATAGCTAGAGGAAGGAGGGCCAACAGGCCTCTGCACAGGAGACCAGGGTATTCCGGGAACATTTCTCCTACATTAATTTGATTGAGGAGCAGTGTTTGCGCAGGCTGCGCTTCAGCAAGAAGGTGGTTACTGAGCAGCCAGATCTGCAGCCTCAACTGAGGACCAGGACGTCTCTGTTGGTGGCAGTGAAGGTCACAGTGGTTCTGAATTTTTATGCCACCGGCTCCTCTCAAGCAGCTACTGGGGACATTGCCAATATCTCCCAGTTCGCGGTCCATTGTTGTATCCGAGAGGTCACAAATACCCTCTGTAAAAGGAGACGTCAGTACATCTCTTTCCCGCTGACCCGGGCCAAACAGCATGAACACGCATTGGGCTTTGCGAGGATAGCGGTCTTCCCCATGGTGCAGGGCGCCATTGACTGCACGCATGTGGCATTGCGGGCACCGCATGAGAATGCAGAGGTTTTCTGAAACCGCAAGAGGTTCCACTCCTTAAATGTCGAGTTGGTGTGTGACCACAGACAGCTGATACTCGCTGTCAATGCCCGCTATCCTGGCAGCAGCCACGATGCTTTCATCCTGCACCAGACTGGTATGCCAGAGCTTTTCCAGGCAGTCTGAAATTGGATCACAGGAGCCAGTGGCTGAATTGCAGCACTAAGCAGTTGCGTTGCGTCCGTCTGTGTTGCAGCGGAGTACTCCACACTCCTTGCCAGTCCATCAATGCTTTCGGGCACCCTTCCCATTGCACCCATGAGCTGAGTGTGCATGTTCACTGCCTGGGTGTTCATTACAGCGATGAGCCGCTCCTCCTCTGCGTCCAGTGCAGCAGGACTCGCTGGCCTGCTCTCCTTCTGGGGAGAAGGCCCCCGAGCTTCCCTACCCCCATCGCGTTGCTGCAGCCCGCTGGGTCCCAGAGCTTCACGCTCATCAGACCCTTCCCCCCACTCCCCTCCAGGGAAGACGTGGTCCCAGCGTGGGCATGTGCTCCCTCGGGAGACGCTGGCGCTGAGGCTCCGGCTACCTCTTCCTCCTCGCCTGCGGCGTCGCTCCCACTGGCTGCTTGAGGGCCCGTCTCCTCAGCTGGTGAATCACCATCTGAAAGCAGGGAGGCTTTAGCATCAGGACAGGGGGGCAGTAAGGGAGCAAGGACTGGAGCGATTTAGTAAGTTGGATTGAAAGTGTAAAAGGCTGGTGTTGTGAGGGACAAGTGAAATGAGAGAGGAGAGAAAGCTGATGACCTTACCATTGCTGTCCCGAACGGGGTCGACCTCTCCAGCGGCGACGGGACCAATCATCTGGCTTGCCATGATCCTGTGGACACGCACCTCCAGATCGCTGAGGGGTTGCAGCTGAGGCAGCCCTCCACCCGTCCGTTGCTGCTGTCTCCTGTTGTGAGATAGAAAAAGGATGTGTGAGATAGAAAAAGGATGGCGTCTGAGGAAATATGCAGTCATGTGCTTGCCTGATGTGCCTCCCATAGTTGAATAGCCCTTAATGTATGCAAGGTGTGGAATGTGCGTGTGTGTTTTATGAGATGGCCATAGGTCTTGGATGAGTGTTGGGCATTGGGGTTTTAAGACCCTCTGGCCATAGAGTGAGGTTGAGATGGAGGGATGGAGAGGTATTGAAAAACAGCCACTCACCCTGACGACCCGCGTGAGGTCGTTGAACTTTTTCCGACATTGCATATGGATCCTGGGCACCACGCTCCTGGAGGAGACTTGATGAGCCACCTCCCTCCACACTCTTCTGTAGTTGCGTGGCAATGACCTCCTGCCAATCTCTGGGTACAGTATTGCTCTTCGGCGCTCCACTGCGCCAACCAGAGCCACCAAGGCCCGGTCGCTGAAGCGCTGTGCTCGCTCCATGACCCTCTCCATAGTCCTTTGCTACAGAATCGATGCACAGGTCTGCCAGGCCGAGATTCAAGGCTGCAATGAGCAGGGTGTGGCTGGAGAGCAAGATCGACTCTCCCCTTTAAGAACTGGCCGGCGCCAGTGTGTCTGTGTTCCATTGCTAACTGACATCACCTGCGCTGCGCCCGCACTCTGAGTTAGCGCCTCGCTTCTCGGCCTTTGCGCCTTAAGACAGGTGTGTAGCGCCTGATTTAGCGCTCCAATCACCTCCAGGGGCGATAGAAGCCAAGTTTGCAGTCAGAGGCGATAATTTGCGCCAGGCCGATATTTGCGCCCCAAATGGGGCGATACCGAATTTCTCCCCCAAAGAGTCTGGGAGATAGAAAAAAAGCTTCAAGAAGAGGGAAAAGACTGGAGAGAAAATGACAATGGTCAGGCTGCTAGAGAAATGGTAACGGATAATTCATAAACTGGTGTAAAGAGGAGAAATATAATAGAAAACAGATCAAGTAAAGGAAGTTGGCCATTACTTTAAGGTTAGTCAAAATCTCTACATTTCTGTATTTTAATTTTCTAGCTTTTGAGGTTGGTATGTTTTAATAAATCTGATTGGTATGTGCTTGTGTTTGTAATGAACTATTGGAAGCAGTGTGTTTACAAATGTATTTGGTTACGATTGTAACCTTTCACAACCTCAGGACGTCCCAAAGCACTTTACAGCCAATGAAGTACTTTTGAAGTGTAGTCACTGTTGTACTATCCCAACGTGGACCAGCAGCGGGGTCGGGGCCCAGGGAAGGCGCGGCACAGGCCAACAGTGAGGTTGGGAGGACCACAATGCATCCTACGAAACCCAGGCAGAGAGGACCGGAGGGAAGAAGACAGTAGCATTATGTTTGTGTGTGTGTGTGCTAGGCCATTGTAGCAGTGCCTGGTCTCCAATCGTCTTGGATCCCCTTGCCATTGGACCAAGACCTTGCTCTGTCAAGCCCATGTGGTAGCTGGTGTGCAACGGCCACCCCACGTTAAAAGAATTCACGCACAGGCATCTTCCGCCCTTTAAAATGAAGTTCGGGACCTGGACCGTCAGGACCTTCAGGGACAACCCCAACAGTGACAGACTGGAATGCCGTACTGCTATCGTTGCCCAGGAGCTCAGACGTTTCGACATTGACATCGCCGCCCTAAGTGAGACCCGGCGGGCAGGGGAAGGCCAGCTCAAGGAGCAAGGCGGTGGTTACACCTTCTTCTGGAAAGGCAAACCTGAATAAGAACGCCGCCTCCATGGGGTAGGCTTCGCCATAAAAAATGAACTAGTTGGGCGTCTCAGAGACTCTCCTAGCGGTATAAACGAGCGCCTCATGACTCTTCGGCTCACCCTAGCCCAGAACCAGTGCGCTACGGTCATCAGTGCGTACGCCCCAACACTGGAAGCCACAGACGAGACAAAAGAGGAATTCTACTCCAGCCTCGAACAATCCCTGTCGTGAGTCCCAACGGGTGACAAGCTGATCCTCCTTGGCGACTTTAATGCCAGAGTTGGAAAAGACACAGACCTCTGGGGAGGTGTGATCGGCAGAGAGGGAGTAGAGAAAGCCAACTCCAACGGTACCCTCCTCCTGTCGAAATGCTTAGAACATGGCCTCATCATAACCAACACCTTGTTCCGTCAGAGACACAAGTACAAGGCTTCATGGCAACACCCTCGCTCCAAGCACTGGCATCTGCTGGACTACGTCATCGTCCGAGCGAGGGACCGCAAGGACGTCCGCATCACCCGCGCCATAACAGGAGCCGACGACTGCTGGACAGACCACCACCTAATCCGCTCTGTCATCTCCATCAATGTAGCCCCAAAACAGCGGCGGCAACAGGAAAATTAACGTTGGAGCACTCAAAGACTCCGCTAAGAAAGTCCTATTCAGCCTGCGTCTCACAAACAACCTGATGACTCCCAGTGATGCAGAGACACAGAGTGCCCACAGCGCCTGGTCTGCACTCAAGGCCTCCATAATCAGCACCTGTGAAGAGACGCTCGGTCACTCGACCAGGAAACGCCAAGACTGGTTTGATGAGAATGACCAGGAGATCCAGGAGCTAATATGCCACAAGCGCAAGGCATTCCTGATATGGAAACAGCAACAGAACTTGAGAGCAAGAAAGCAGCACTACAGACGCCTGAAGGCCGAGGTCCAACAAAAAAACTCGCGACCTAAAGAACAGATGGTGGGTGGAAAAAGCGCAGGAGATCCAGCAGCTAGCCGACAACCACGACATGCGTGGATTCTTTAGCGCAGTCAAGACCAACTACGGCCCAAGCACCCAAGGCCCTACCCCACTGCGGGCCAAGAACGGAGAGGTACTCATCAAGGACAAAGAGGCAGTCAGTGTCCGCTGGAAGGAGCACTTCGAAGATCTCCTTAACCGCGACTCTGTCTTCGACGCGAGTGTCCTCAACTCCATCCCGCAGCATGCTACCCGCCACCATCTCAGCACAACCCCAGCCCGGCATGAGGTTGAAAAGGCCATCCGACAACTGAAGAACAACAAGGCCTCAGGAGCAGATGGAAACCCCGCTGAGGCACTAAAGCATAGCGGAGAAGCACTACTGGCGCGAATTCATGAACTCATTTCTCTATCTGGAAGGAGGAAAGCATGCCAGGGGATCTCAGAAACGCCGTAATTGTGACCATCTTCAAGAAAGGTGACAAGTCCGATTGCAGTAATTACAGAGGAGTTTCCCTGCAGTCTGCCACAGGGAAAGTCATCGCAAGAATCCTCCTCAATCACCTTCTTCTCCCAGTGGCCAAAGAGCTCCTCCCAGAGTCGCAATGCGGATTCCGCCCACTAAGGGGCACAATGGACATGATATTCACCGCACGTCAATTACAAGAGAAATGCAGGGAACAGCATCAACCGCTGTACATGGCCTTCTTTGATCTCACAAAGGCCTTCGACACTGCCAATGGTGAGGGATTATGGAGAGTCCTACTCAAATTCGGCTGCCCTCAAAAGTTTGTCACTATCCTCCGCCTGCTTCACGACGACATGCAAGCCATGATCCTGACCAACGGTTCCACCACAGACCCAATTCACGTACGAACCGGGGTCAAGCAAGGCTGTTTCATCGCACCAACGCTCTTCTCGATCTTCCTTGCTGCAATGCTCCATCTCACCCTCAGTAAGCTCCCCACTGGAGTGGAGCTAATTTACAGAACAAACGGGAAACTGCTCAACCTCCATCGCCACCAGTCCAGATCCAAGGTCATTCCATCCTCTGTCATCGAATTACAGTATGCAGACGACGCTTGTGTCTGCTCTCACTCAGAGGTCAAACTCCAAACCATCATCAACACCTTCACCGAAGCGTACGAGAGCATGGGCCTTACACTAAACATCCGTAGGACAAAGGTCCTCTACCAACCTGCCCTGCCACACAGTACTGTCCCCCGATTATCAAAATCCACGACAAGGCCTTCGACAAAGTGGACCACTTTCTATACCCCGGGAGCCTACTGTCAACAAGGGCAGACGTCGACAACGAAGTCCAACACCGCCTTCAGTATGCCAGTGCAGCCTTCGGTCGCCTGAGGAAGAGAGTGTTTGAAGACCAGGACCTCAAACCCGGCACTAAGCTCATGGTCTACAGAGCAGCAGTGATACCCGCCCTGCTGTATGCCTCAGAGACATGGACCATGTACAGCAGGCACCTCAAAGCACTGGAGAGGTACCACCAACGCTGCCTCCGCAAGATCCTGCAAATCTATTGTCAGGATAGCCGCACCAACGTCAGTGTTCTGGCTCAGGCCAACATCCCCAGCATCGAAGCTTTGACCATGCTCGATCAGCTCCGATGGACGGATCACATTGTCTGCATGCCTGATACGAGACTCCCAAAACAAGCGCTCTACTCGGAGCTCCGGCATGGCAAGAGAGCCCCAGGTGGGCAGAGGAAACGCTTCAAGGACACCCTCAAAGCCTCCTTGAAAAAGTGTAACATCCCCACCGACACCTGGGAATACCTGGCCCAAGACCGCACAAAGTGGAGGAGAAGCATCCGGGAAGGCGCCGAACACCTCTAGTCTCTTCACCGGGAGCAAGCGGAAGCCCAGCGCAAGGAGCACACATCAACCCAAGCACCGCACCCCACCCACCCGCCCCTTCAACCACCATCTGCCCCACCTGTGACAGAGACTGTAGGTCCCGCATTGGACTCATCAGTCACCTGCGAACTACTTTTTAACGTGGAAGCAAGTCATCTTCGGTTCCGAGGGACTGCCTAAGAGAGAGAGAAGAGATAGGAAACACAGCAGCCAGTTTGAGCACAGCAAGGTCCCGCAAACAGCAATGTGATCATGGCAAAATCATCTGTTTTAGATGTAGGTTGAGGGATAAATATTGGCCAGGACACCGGGGAGAAATTCTCTGCTCTTTGAATAGTGTTGTGGGATCTTTTAAACCCACCTAAAAGGGCAAATGGGGCTTCGGTTTAAAGTCTCGCCTGAAAGACAACACCTCCGACAGTGCAGGACTCCCTCAGTATGGCACTGGAGTGACAGCATAGATTGCTGAATGCTCAATTGTCGGGCACAGCCTGAAAACCTTTCCAGTTATGAAAGTAAAGGTGTGTAAATCTTCCAAGATACAGTACTTGCAGTGGTGGGTTCCATTCGCAATAGATCATTGGAAATCATACTTCTAGTGGTTAAAAATATGACAACTGTTTAAGTACATAAATTTTAAAATAGTGCAGTATTTGGGGACCTGTGCAGTGCAGAGTTATCTACCCTTTGCTGAATGCACTGGAGGCCAGTACCCAAATAGGTAGTGTGGTTCTGGTCATATAAGCAGTGGGAAATTACCAGTGCTGTGTGCTGATGGCTTGGTTTGCAGACTCTTAAACATTGCAATGGATTTCTGCATTTGTCAGGCACACAACCTTAGTAAGTGTAAAAGTTAACAAAAACCATCTTTAAAAACAAGTGCAATCATGGACATGTATAATTTGAATTGTGACAGTATTTTATTGTGCTGAAATTGTCTTCTATTTATTTTTGGTTTGCTTTTTAGATATCAGCCTTAGCTTAGTAGTAGCTCTCTTCCCTCTGAGTCAGACGGTCGTGGGTTCAAACCCCACACCAGAGAATGGAGCACATAATCTAGGCTGACACTTAAGTGCAGTACTGAGGGAATGCTCACTGTCAGAGATGTCATCTTTTGGTTGAGACATTAAATCGAGGCCCTATCTTCCCTTTGAGGTGTATGTAAAATTCCCACGGCACTATTCAAAGAAGAGCATGGGAGATCTTTTGATATCATGACCAGTATTTATCCCTCTACCAACATTGCTAAAACAGATTATCTGGTCATTTATCCCATTGCTGTTTATGGATCTTGCTGTGCACAATTTGGTTGCTTTGTTTCGTAAATCACTACAGTGACTACATATGAAAAGTACTACACTAGCTTTGGGGTCTCCTATAGAATACAAGCTCTTTCTTTTTATACTTATTTTTCTTGCCAACAAATTCCCATGTCAGACTAGCCTAGTGGCTAAATGGATTACTATGTATAAATATGTTATTAAAATAAAACATAACACCATTGTCATTCTTAGTAGCCGAGCTCAGGATTATTTGGGTTATTTGCAAAACCTTTCATTGCTTCCATCTCTCTTTTCCTTTCTAATTTGAATATGAAAAGCTTATTCAACTCAAAGGCCATCACTTTAATGACACTTGGCAGTCATTTGATTTATTAGGTTTAGAGAGAAAAAAATCCACTAAATATTTCAGTAATATTGCCAGATGAAGCCTTGTACCTGTATTAGCAGAGACAGAATGGTGCCTAATTTTCTTGTCATCTTTGTAAAATTTCCATGAATCTACTGAATAATAAAACAGACTTCTTGAAATATTCAGATTTAGGTTTGCTGTAAAAGTACCTGAAAATACATAATAAAAGAAAAATATTCATGGTTTAATGTACATTTCAAGGGTCCTAAAGGCGAGTAAGTGGAAAATTAACTTTTCACTAGAATGCCTCAAGTCATTTTACAGGATGAGACACCTATTCATTGAAATTTCAATAACTTTGTAACCTACTTTGTCTTTTATTTTATTTTATTTTTATCCCTACAGCCATCAGAAAAGATCCGAATTGAGATTGTATCTCTCACTCTAAATAAAGACACTCAGATCCTAAAGGATGAAACTATCCAACGACTGTTTGTTGAATACAGATTCTACAATTTGCCAGCTGAGGAGACACCAATGTCTCTTCCAAAGCCATGCAGTGGACAATGGATCTATTACAATCACAGCAATGGTAATGACATGCGAGAAGCTGAAATAGGTTTAAACAGGGTATATGAATGTATTTTCTCCAAGGATTGCATATTAACCATTTATGACTGAAGCAAGATTAGCCTCCAATTAAAAATGTTTCATTTAGCTATCTGTTAAGAGAATTCTACATTTTTAAAATAGATATTATAAAAGGGAGCTTAAAGAAAGAATTAACTGTTGTAAATTAAAAGATATCAGCATTGGATTTAAGAATAGGTTAATGATTGATCCCAAGTTCTTTTGAGTCATTAATTCTGTTAAATTATTCTCTTCTTGCTGACCCGTTTTATTACTAAGTATTAAAAAAACACTTTATTCAGAACTTGCAGAGGAGAGCTGTGCGACTGCAGGTATATTTAATAAATCATTTCTGTGTTATTTAAAAAAACACACAAATTAATTGAAACCTCAGATTCCTTACAGTTTACGCATTAACATTTGCTGCATCTAGGATAAGTCTGAAAATCCCCCAAGAAATTATTATTGAAATATTAAGGGACTGTTTCCACATTCCTTTAACAACATAAACCAGTAAAACAAATTATACTCGGCATTAAGCACATTTTTGATAATCTTCATAGTTTATTCATTATCAATATTGAAAACCACCTAACTGCAACTAGGAGTTGCCACCGTAGTTTACATTTTTTTTTTTAAACGGTTCACAATAAGGATGGGACCAAAATAATAATTATTCATAACTGGAACACATTGCTATTAAATGCTCTAGAAGATGAGATTTCAGATTCACAAATTATTATTTTGTTTGATTAATACATAATTATCTCTTGAACTTCAAAAATTAAGCTAGTTCTAAATTACTTGGGCATACTATCGCTTGAAAGAAGCTTTCACAAAGCTTAATTTGGATCATTCACTTCAAGGTGCAGTTCACACACCTGGAAACTTGCCTACAATTCAAGTTGTTGAATAATGATAGCAACAGTTTCTGTTGTGATAATCTTCAGATCTTTTATACCATAATGTAACTTCAATTAGTGTTTTTTCTTTTTGTTTGTGTGTGTTTATTTGGTGTATTGAGATGTCTCTCCGATTTAATCCTATTAGGCTGCCATTGTACTACACCTCAGGCTGGTAGGTCAGATTCCAGTGTACACATTGTAGACCAGAATTTACTGCAGAGTGCTCATTACTGGGACTCGGCACCAAACTCAGTCAAAAAGGAACTCTACGCACACACATTTATGAACATAAGGCAGGGATCTGTTGCCTAACTGGTAAATTTTCAATGTCTGGCAAATTACTCAGAGCTGCTCCCGCTCGGATTTGAGTTTTACTGCACATGGTACAAAGCTTTGGAATGAAGGTAGTCTCACTTCCCAAACCAAAATGTGCTAAGGAATCAGATTGCTAATTTATACTGCTGGTTTTGTGCCGACTTTGCATAGACACAAAAGTGGTAGCATAACAGGCTTTAGTTGGGAAGAATTATACGCCAACCAACTAATCATACTTTTCTTACAGGTGATTTTATCCTCCAACAATGGTTAATGCTGCATTTACATATCTGCAGGCATGGGACATTTTTCCAGACAAAGCTGCTGTTTAGAAGCATACCACAAGCCAAGGAAGTGTTGTGTGAACTTTTGCCTTTGTTATTTTGTGGAAACATTTTGGATCAGTATAAGATGCACTTTCCACAGCTCGTGTCCCTGAGTTAAATATGTTGAGTTGACTTAACCACCAGCAATGCTGTTCTGGTCATGATCTTGTAAAGGTCTTTTGGCTCTGCCTATCTCTCTGAGGTTGCAGAGGGTGAATTCTGGCATGGTGCAAACCATCCTTAGCCAGCTCATTGGTCTGCCTGATTTGCAACTTGTACGGAGTTCAGGAGCAAGAGTTGGGCTTTCTGTGCAATCTGCCAATCTGGGCTTGAGCAGTTCATCATTGGGTAGATGCAAACTTTATAGTCAGAGAAGTTGTCAATGGTGGCATGCAAGACTAATCTTTCTTGAGAATCCACAGCCTTCTATAAACTTTTCTTCTGCAGTATAGTATTCTTGTTATCTTCATGGCCAACTCAACAAAGCAACGCAGGCTCCGAATGTATTGGTTCTTGTCCAGACTTAGCCCGAGGACAAGTTCCTGAAGATCTTAAGGGCTCGATTTTAATAGCCCTGAGGAGGCGGGTGTGGAGGCGGGTCAGCAGCAAAAATCAGAAAAAATGGCTTCAGACACCCAACCCACCTCCGTCCCGCCCCCACCCGATTTTCGTGAGTGTCGGGTCAGCCGCTCCCAAACTGACCCGACGGGAACCGGTGGAACAGGTAGTTAAGGCAGTTAACATGTCGTTAACTGCCTGCATAATCCTATTTTAAAGGGCTGATCCTATTTTTGTGCTTTTTCATGCTGCAGCCCGCCTTCATCAAAACACGCCTGGTGAATGGAGGCGTGTTCACCTCGGACCTCAATAGTTGACAGCTGCTCGAGCAGCTTTAAAGCAGTCCTGCAATGCCTCATTCTTTCACATGCCACAACTTAGTGGCTTGAGGTTTGGGAGACATTTTGGTGCTCAACTAATCTTGTGAGGTTAGAGTCTGACATCCATCTGCTGTGTCAGCTCCTTGGAACACTTTCTGGCCACTTTGTCTGAGCACTCACAACAACCATCCCTTGACTGAGATATCTACCAGCGTTATGGTATTTATGTCCTCTCATCCTGGTCATCATAATCGGAGGAGCAGCAGCCGCGTGGCTCAGCGCAGATCTTCCTCTGAAGAAGAGGAGGAGGACGAGGAAGAAGAGGAGGACAAGGTGGAGGCGCTCCTTGCGGGCTCTGTTGTGACCAATGCAACATCTCTCCAGTTCACTGCTGCCCGTCAAGCAGGGGATGCACTCTGCCATGCCACATTCGCATAAGCTTACTCCTCAACCATAGGTGGCTACCATATGGCTCTCTAATTGTAGGCGACCTGCCTCCAAAGTCATACATCATCTCTGCTATAACCAGTTCTTTCCTATCACTTTCACCATCATCATTACAAATGCAAGTCACCCTGAGCCCTCAATGCGCATATGCCATTTCCCAGAACACACAGACCACACATTCAACTGTTTGGCATCACTATTGTTTACTACATTGACAAAAGCATCACAATGAAAACTCTTAAGCAGAAGCAGAAAAATAATGACAAAACACCAAAGTGAGTCTCCTTGTGACTAACAGTGCTTTATCTTCCTCTTACGCGTGCTTCTACATGGTGGTTCCCCTGTGGATTGAGCAGATGTAGAGGCACCTTGCTCACTTGGATACTGCGCCTGCTTAGACGCCTTTGGCGGGCGTCCTCTGGGTTTGGGAGCCTGGGAGGGTGCTTCAACAGTCTGCTCTTCCTGCGGCTGTGCAGGGGCTGAAACGGCCATCTCAGTTGGGTGTGCAAAGTGGGTCTCTGAGCGAGGGCTCCACAGTGGCATGGTCGTGTGAGCGCTTGGAGAGAAGCCCACACTTCCTTGTTAGCTGCCACCAACATCCCTCTCATGGGTCAGCCGCACTTCAGTGCTAGCAAGTGGCTAGAGAGCACCTTGCTGCACATCAGGGGGCCATGAGGACCTGTATCTGTACTGGCAGTACTCATAACAAGGACGTCCATGAAGCTCTGGTGTTTCTGCTCAATAGTTGCCCATCTCTCCTCCAGAGATGACAATCTATTTTGAACAGTCATCATGTTTTCATTATTCTGGCAACTTATGTTCTCCACGGAGGTTGCCATCCTATCCACGGAGGTTGCCATCCTATCCACGGAGGTATGTTCATGCGCCATTGCCTCCACAACGGCAGTGCTCATGTTAGAGATGGACTCCTCCATTCTCTGCACACTCGCACGTACCCTGGAGGCAAACCCTTCCAGAGACTCCTGCACTTGTTTCTGGAGTTCCCGAACCGCTCTCTTTCTGATGGCCCCAGAGGCACAGCGTCTGCATACAGTTGAGCAGAGCTAGGAGAGTCCTGCAACCTCCGACGAGGACTCTCCACTGCTGTCGCTGTCTCCACCATCTGCTGATGCTTACTTGTGAGCTGTGATACACCAGGTGACATCACTACTCTAAGTCGCGAGGGCCCCACCGAGGTGGGCGTTTCTGCGCTGGTGCTGGGTGCACTGAGTCCTAGTGACGCTGCTCCCTCAGGCTGCAGGTTCCTCTGAGGAGTCGTCTGGCTGTTCCTCCTGGACATTGGGGAGGGGGTGTTCGATGGTCCTGTGGGAGAGTAAAGGCATGAGTTAGACATCTGATTTTGATGTAGCAGACACGTCCTTTTGTGCAGATAATACAAAGGGTATCTCTATGAACATCATATGACATTGCAGTCAATCATTAAATGTAAATGAGAGGGATGAAACTCTATTCTGTCACCGGCTTCGTCTAGTGCACCCGTCTCTCCATCGCCCACTTCCATATCCTCGCCACCTCCGACGATTTTGTGCGCTGCCTCCTCAGCACTCAATGGTGCTAGGGTAGGTGTACCTCCTCCAGTCAGTGCTCTCTCCCTCTTATTGTGGGCTATCTTTTCCTGCAAGGAGGGACACAAGCAGAGTTTCAACCACAGTGATGGAGAGAGTGTGAAGAATTCCTAACATAGAAGCTTAGAGGGAGACCAAGATGGAGTGAGGTGCCAAGAGGAAGCTGCCTCCTTGTGCGTTGTTGGTTGTTGTCACTGCATAACAGTGAGAGCAATTCTAAGGGGTGCATAGACAACATGGTGAAGTGATTCAGTACAGAGACAGAGATGGATAGGTAAGGGTGCAAGGGAAGTAAGGGTAAGGTGGGATGTGGAGGAGCAGGCTTACAAAGCAGCGTGCTAGTGATGAAAATAGAAGGGAAGCAGACTGAATGTAAATGTGATGGGATATTTAGTTTTGATGATCGCAGAAGATCATTAAAGCGTTTCCTGCACTGGATCCATGTGCGTGAACACACGGACCTTGCGCTAACCTCCTCAGCAATGTGCAGCCAGGCTGCCTTGGTATGGAGGCTTCCTCCAGCCATCCGGAGGGAAGATAATCTCCCTGTGCCCTCTTACTGCCTCAACAAGAGCTTGGAGGAGGGACTCCTCATTGAAGCGTGGAGCTGCCTTGCTCTGGAAGCACTCATTCTTGCTCTCACACATGCACAAACCAGCAGAATCAACAACTGAAAGGCTGAGGCTGCATGGGACCATTAAAAGCATCTGCAATAATGACGTCATCAGAGGCAGCTAACAGACCCAATCCCAAGCATTGAAATACTCAGTAGGTTTGTCAATATCAGAAAAAAGAAAGCTATGTTAACCTTTCAGGTATACCTTTCATTTCATTAAAACTTAAATTCTTATTTCCCTTTCATAGACTTAATGCAGGTTTAAATTCATGCCTGGGTACAGTTCCTAACTCCTTCCTTCTAACAACAGATTTCAAGATAGTGGTGTGCAAACATTTCTAAAAAGCATACATCACCACCTGCCAGATGTGTATAATAAATTGCCAGCATCTTCCTCATTCGTGGTCCAGTATTGTGAAAGTGCTGCTTTAACAGATCCAGTCTCCTTGCGCACAGTTTCAGGGAGCTTACAATTCTATAAACACCTTGATCAAGGAAGCAAAAGTTTTACTGGTTTTCAAAAGCGCAGCCTTTGTGGGACACATTGGCCTGGTTTTTCAATTTGGCGGTATCTCTGACTGGGAGGGAGGGGCTTCTGCATTCCACAGAGATGCCCCCGAACACCAGCCAAAGTTTCAGCCTCACATTTAAGTTGAATGTGGGAGACAGGTGGACACTTGCAGCAGCTGGCCTCAGGAGCCTGCCACAGTGGAAAGAAGAAGGCAACCGCTAAGTTGCCTGTAAAAAAATTTTTAGGTTACTGATGGGGTCTGTGCACAGCTGTACTCTGAGCGTACTTGTACAGGCCCTTCATTGGAATTCCCCCAAGGCCCACTTCACTATTGAATGCTGGGTGCATTTATTAAATGGGTACCACAAAAGACATAGTTGTAACTGTAAACTTCGTGCCATTTTCAACCATATGATCAGGATGAGGCAGTAAGTAGAAACTAGATACCACCATAGGGAAAGAGAATCAGCATGCAAGTTATCCCAGGTTGCTTTATTGTGCCTCCTATCACAGGCAGAAGGATAGGAGACAGTTTTGCATTTTGTATTAGAGAGAAGTGTTTTATGAATACAGTTCTTAGAGGGCTTGAAATGTTTGATGGTCAATACCTGAGGATTGCAATGTATGGTAAACATTCCAATTGGCGAAGTTAAAATAAATTGGTTATGCCTATGTGAAAATAATGCACACACAAATGTAACATGAGTGCTTCAAACATTCGTATGTGACCTTCGCTCATTGGAATTTTTGCCCTACAATGTCTAGGGAATAGACTAATGCCTGCAAGTACTGATGCTGTGTTTAGATGTTGTCAAACTTGGTCGTATAAATATTACAAATGCAAACTCTACCTTAGTTCTTTTGCGAATGCTATAGAAATGCTATATAGGAAACTCTCGTTTAAACGGCACCTAAATATCCGGAATTCTCTATTAACCGGCAAAATTCATACTCCGAAAACACCTCAATAACCGGAAATGTTGCCGAGTCCGAGTCTCCCGCGGTGGCTGAGTTAGTCAGTGTGGGTAGTTCTCCAAACTGCCACTACTCGGCTTCTTGGCACTGTCAGAAGTCCGAACACCTCAATAACAGGGGTCTGACTCTTTGTTTGTTAAAAATAGCCTTGGTAGATAACCCTCTCCGTCATCCGGAATTTTTAATCAACCGGCACCATCCTGGTCCCGTCGGTGCCGGATACCAGAGAGTTTCCTGTAATGCAAATTTGTAAGACAGAACCAGTAATGCTTTGAAAGTTATCAGCATTGTTTTGTGATGCAACATAATGCATCAATAAGGTATAAACATTTTGGCCCTGAATTTGAGGTCGGTATGACGGTGTACTCTCGGAGTACACTATCATACTGCCGTTGAAACGGACGCAACTTCGTGATTTGGTGCAAGCACATGCGGAAATCCCAAAGTTGTGGTCTGTCAGTGACCGCTCCGAAACTGGCTGTGCTGTGCCCCAGGCCCATGCCGCCCCCCCAACCCCTCGCAACAGAGCCGGAAATCAGTGAAGTCTCGTAAATCATTGAAACTGACGAAAACTTCGGCTCTTCCGCAGTAATTACGCTGTTAAATTTCTCACTAAAACTTCGACCCAAAGGGATTGGGTGTAACTGGGGTTTTAACAGCATATTAACTGCTAAACAAATGCTAAGGGCCTGGAAAACGAATTTTAAAATTTTGTGCAGTGTGAAATTTGTCCACTTTAATAAAAATTTAAATTTTTAAGAAACTTTTCAAAAAAGGTATTTTTGAGTTTGTCCATCTTTATTTCAGCTTTGCCTTTTCCCCATGTGAGAACCCCAATCTTTCTTTTGCTCTCTCTCTAACTATTTTAAAAAGTTAGGATTTTAAGGGTTTACCCACTTCTTTGTTTGCTGTCTGTGAGTATTCTGCCTTTTGATTGGCTACTTAGACAGCCTGTTGACGTCACAGCACTTTGCTCAAGGGGATCCACATTAAGTTCCGTTGAATTGAATTCAAGGTCGGAAAACCCGAAGTTCTCGACACAGGGATTGCGAGTTCCCTGTGCAAAGCATACTTTGGGGCCAGCAGCTAACGCCTTCGCAATGCTGCTGACCGCAAATTTCGGGCCTCTATATAGGATACTTTTTAATATACAAAAAGGAACGTTTGTGGATGGTTCAAGTATAGAGTGCAGACTAACTATTATTGGAAACTTTGATTGGATTCACTCCCTAAACATGAGCTGAATTGATGTTTTTAGACCCGAGCCGTTAAGCATTGTTGTATCTGCCAAATTGGCCTTAACATCCCAAAAATCATTATCACCAAGTTTCCTATTGGAAATATTTAGAAAATAGGGACCTCTGAAGTTTACACAGAAAAAAACACAACTACAAATAACAGCAAGTGTACTTTGCCCTGAGTTTCAGTATCACCACCTGCTAAAGACACATTCTGGGAAGTAGGGTTCATTGCTGTCAAACTGCTATTATGGCACACGGGAAAATAAAACCCTGTTCCTAATAATTGCCGATTGTCAACATTATTTTTTTTTAAATGACTAAATTATGAGTACGACAAATAATGGAAAAGCACATTTACCCAATAGGACTAACTTAAACCCTGACTTAGTGATATTCCTTACAAAAACCTGCTTTTATTCTGTTTCTTTCTCTCTCAATTTAATATCAGTCTTGTAGGCTCAGTGTCACATTTAGCTTTTTATGTTGAGTAACCAATATATGTAGTAATTAGAAAATAAATAAGAAGCACTACCATAAGTTTGTGGCAGTACTGGTCAGCATTGGAGTACTGAATAGTTCCTAGTTCTGACAAAATGCCATGCTGTAGGTTTTAGTTAGTGCATTATGCTACACCTCTGTCAGAGCAGAGTTGTGGCAGATGTGGAGGATTAAATTACTTGCAATGTCAGGAAGGACAACTACACTGCCATATACTATCATTATCACCAGCTCCATGGGTGAAAGAACATGCAGTAAATCCCCTTAAATATATGGCAATAAATGGTACCTGCTTTTCCAATTGACACTGCCAGTGCCATTAACAGAAAGTGACAGTTATGTGGCACAGTCAAACATTGCCTGTATCTTTTTTTGACAGGGTGCATATAAAACTGCCACCAATGTGACATGTGATCACATGATCTGAGATTTAATACTACTATACCTTTCAGCTTGCTATCTCTTGCTGGGTAAACACAGCAAGAGAAAGAAATTGAGGCCTGCTTTTATATCCTTTTCTAAATGGAATGTAAAAGTGTTGATGTCAGTTTGCATCAAATAACTGGGTATGTGTTTTTTGACAGTGATCCATGTGGATCAAGAAAATAACCAACAGAGGAGGCAGTTCCTTGGGTCAGTGCTCCAGGGACTTGAGTTAAACCTCGAGAGGTAAATATTAATGGCAGCTGTGTCACACCAGTTTCTTCTGGATGTAAGCATTTGTACTGCAATAGTCAGAAATTCTGTGCATCATCTGAAAGTACTTTATATTATCTGATACTGAGAGAGTGGTGTAGCTATGACTTTTTAATAGCGTAAGTGAATACAATTATTTTTAAGGAATCAAAGTAAAAATAAATTAACATTCAACATTCACACCTCTGTATCTATTTATACTCCATATATGACGAATGCTCATTAAACTTTCACTTTAGAAATAGCACTAATCTTGATAAATAACAAGGCTGATTATCTTGCCCCTCCCACTCAGGTTCTGGACAGGTGCATTGCACCCAAAGTGCACTGCACCTGTCAGGCCGAGTTGCACTCGAATTTGATGGGTCTGGCCATTAAAATTCCACTACAAAGTAACTTATTGGATGTGAAATGTTTTGGGGCATCCTGAAAATATGATATTATACTATATAAATGCACATTTCCTTCATTCTTTCCTTTCCTTCTTTCCTATGACGTGACAGCATTTGTTAGCAGGGTTTTCAATTAATTTTCATCACAACAAAGCAAGCTACAAAATTCTAGCCCGAAACCCCATCTCTGCCTATTTTGCACCCCGGTCCAGTCTTGGTCATTGCAAAAGGTGACAGACAGCCTTATGAATGATTCATTTATTTAGTGAGACCAAGCCTAGTGAGTGGTGCCAGATAATATATTTTGAGGTGCTTGGGAAACATAGAAACATAGAAGATAGGAGCAGGAGTAGGCCATTCGGCCCCTCGAGTCTGCTCTGCCATTCAATGAGATCATGGCTGATCATCCAAATTCAGTACCCTGTTCCTGCCTTCTCCCCATATCCCTTGATCCTTTTAGCCTTAAGAAATATATCGAACTCCTTCTTGAATATATTTAATGAATTGGCCTCTACTGCCTTCTTTGGCAGAGAATTCCACAGGTTCACCACTCTCTGGGTGAAGGAATTCCTCCTCATCTCTGTCCTAAATGGCTTACCCCTTATCCTTAGACTGTGACCCCTTGTTCTGGACTCCCCGACCATCGGGAACATCCTTCCAGCATCTAGTCTGTCTAGTCCTGTTAGAATTTTATAAGTTTCGATGAGATCCCCTCTCATTCTTCTAAACAAGCCCAATCTCTCCTCATACGTCATTCCTGCCATCCCAGGTATCAGCCTGGTGAATCTTCGCTGCACTCCTTCCATGGCAAGAACATCCTTCCTCAGATAAGGCGACCAAAACTGCACACAATACTCAAGGTGTGGCCTCACCAAGGCCCTGTACAACTGCAGCAAGACAAACTTGTTCCTGTACTCAAACCCTCTCGCTACGAAGGCCAACATACATAAGAACATAAGAAATAGGAGCAGGAGTAGGCCAATCGGCCCCTCGAGCCTGCTCCACCATTCAATAAGATCATGGCTGATCTGATCCTAACCTCAAATCTTCTATCACTCTCCATCCCACCCGAACCCATGTGATCTCCCGGGAGAGGCGAAAAACCAGATAAAAAACCCAATGGCCAATTTGGGAGAAAAAATATGGGAAATTCCTCTCCGACCCATCTAGGCGATCGAAACTCTTCCAGGAGATCACTCTGTCCCTATATTTTCTACAGTACTTAGCTTCTGTAAAGGCGATCTCCACCCCAGCCAGGAACAGGAATAAAACCATCTCCTGAAATCTAACACAGAATTAGAACACAAGAAGTAGGAGCAGAACCAGGCTACACGGCCCCTGGGCCCGCTCCACTACCCACAGGGCCATGACCATTCCGAACCTAGACTCATGTCCAATTTCCTGCCCGCTCCCCGTAACCCTTAATTCCCTTTACTTCTAGGAAACTATCTATTTCTGTTTTAAATTTATTTAATGATGTAGCTTCCACAGCTTTCTGGGGCAGCAAATTCCACAAACCTACCACCCTCTGAGTGAAGAAGTTTCTCCTCATCTCAGTTTTGAAATAGCAGCCCCTTATTTTAAGATTATGCCCCCTAGTTCTAGTTTCACCCATCATTGGGAACATCCTCACCGCATCCACCCGATCAAGCCCCTTCACAATCTTATATGTTTCAATAAGATCGCCTCTCATTCTTCTGAACTCCAATGAGTAGAGTCCCAATCTACTCAACCTCTCCTCATATGACCACCCCCTCATCCCCGGGATTAACCGAGTGAACCTTCTTTGTACTGACTCCAGAGCAAGTATGTCTTTTCTTAAGTATGGACACCAAAACTGTATGCAGTATTCCAGGTGCGGTCTCACCAATACCTTGTATAACTGCAGCAATACCTCCCTGTTTTTATATTCTATCCCCCTAGCAATAAAAGCCAACATTCCATTGGCCTTCTTGATCACTTGCTGCACCTGCATACTAACTTTTTGAGTTTCATGCACCAGGACCCCCAGATCCCTTTGTACTACAGTACTTTCCAGTTTCTTGCCATTAAGATAATAACTTGCTCTATGATTTTTCCTGCCAAAGTGCATAACCTCACACTTTCCAGTATTGTATTCCATCTGCCAAATCTCTGCCCACTTACTTAGCCTGTCTATGTCACTTTGCAGGTTTTTTATAAGAACATAAGAAATAGGAGCAGGAGTAGGCCAATCGGCCCCTCGAGCCTGCTCCGCCATTCAATAAGATCATGGCTGATCTGATCCTAACCGCCAATCCACTATCACAGAACCATCTCCTGAATCTAACAGAATTAGACACACGAAATAGGAGCAGGATCAGGCTACACGGCCCCTGGGCCCGCTCCGCTACCCACAGGGCCATGACCGATCCGAACCTAGACTCATGTCCAAATTCCTGCCCGCTCCCCGTAACCCTTAATTCCCTTTACTCTTTAATGTCCTCCTCACTCACTACTTTCCCTCCCATCTTTGTATCATCTGCAAACTTTGATATGTTACACTCGGTCCCCTCCTGCAAATCGTTAATATAGATTGTAAAGAGTTGGGGACCCAGCACTGACCCCTGCAGAACACCACTAGTTACTGATTGCCAGTCTGAGAATGAACCATTTATCCCAACTCTCTGCTTTCTGTTAGAGAGCCAATTCTCCACCCATGCCAGAATATTACCCCCAATCCCATGATTTTTTATCTTGAGCAATAATCTTTTGTGTGGCACCTTTTCAAATGCCTTTTGGAAGTCTAAATACACTACGTCCACTGGTTCTCCTTTATCCACCCTGTATGTTACTTCCTCAAAGAACTCAAGCAAATTTGTCAAACATGACTTCCCCTTCATGAAACCATGCTGAGTTTATCCTATTAAATTATGTTTATCCAAATGTCCCGTTACTGTCTCCTTAATAATGGACTCTAACATTTTACCAACCACAGATGTTAGGCTAACAGGTCTATAGTTTCCAGCCTTCTGCCTACTACCCTTTTTAAATAAGGGTGTTACATTAGCAGTTTTCCAATCTGCCGGGACCTTTGCTGAGTCCAGGGAGTTTTGGAAAATTATTACCAATGCATCCACAATCCCTACCGCCACTTCCCTCAAGACCCTAGGATGTAAGCCATCAGGTCCAGGGGATTTATCCGGCTTAAGTCCCGTTATTTTACCAAGTACCACTTCCTTAGTGATTTTAATCGTATTTAGCTCCTCTCCCCCTAGAGCCCCCTGTTTGTCCAGTGTTGGGATATTCTTAATGTCCTCTACTGTAAAGACTGATACAAAATATTTGTTCAGCGTTTTTGCCATCTCCATGTTTCCCACCATTATTTCCCAGTCTCATCCTCTAAGGGACCAACATTTACTTTAGCCACCCTTTTTCTTTTTATATAACTATAGAAACTTTTGCGATCCGTTTTTATATTTTTTGCTAATTTACTTTCATAATCTATCTTCCCTTTCTTAATCAATCTTTTAGTTATTTTTTGCTGTCTTTTAAAGACTTCCCAATCTTCTATCCTCCCACTAGATTTGGCTACCTTATATGCCCTTGTTTTTAGTCGGATACCATCCTTAACTACTTTACTTAGCCACGGATGGCTATCTTTTCTTTTACACCCTTTTTTCCTCAGTGGAATATATATTTTTTGGAAGTTGTAAAATAACTCCTTAAATGTACACCACTGATCATGTACCGTCTTACCCTTTAATCTATTTTCCCAGTCCACTCTAATCAATTCCGCTCTCATACCTTCATAGTCTCCTTTATTCAAGCTCAGCATGCTTGTTTGAGATCCAACCTTCTCACCCTCTACTTGAACATGGAATTCAACCATGTTATGGTCACTCATTCCAAGGGGATCCTTTACTAGGACATTTTTAATTAATCCTGTCTCATTACACAGGACCAAATCTAAGGTTGCTTGCCCCCTGGTCGGTTCAGTTACATACTGCTCAAGAAACCCATCCCTAATACACTCAATGAACTCATCCTTAAGGCTGCTCTGCCCAATTTGATTTGTCCAGTTAATATGATAGTTAAAATCCCCCATAATTATAGCTGTTCCCTTATTACAAGCCTCAACTATTTCCTGATTAATACTCCGTCCAACAGAGTTGCAACTGTTCGGAGGCCTATAGACTACGCCCACTAGTGTTTTTTTCCCCTTATTATTCCTTATCTCTACCCAAACTGTTTCACTATCCTGCTCCTTTGACCCAATATCATTTCTCTGTATTATAGTGATTCCTTCCTTTATTAACATAGCCACCCCACCTCCCCTCCCTTCCTGCCTGTCCTTCCTGATTGTTAAATAACCTGGTATGTTTAATTCCCAGTCATGGTCACCCTGCAGCCATGTTTCTGTAATGGCCACAAGATCATACCCATATGTAGTTATTTGTGCCGTTAGCTCATTCATTTTGTTACGAATGCTACGTGCATTCAGATAAAGAACTTTCAAATATGTTTTGTGACACTTAGTTCCTGTTTTTTCCCCTTTTATTACTTTACCTTTTACTCCATACCTTCTGTCCCTTCCTGACACGTTCTGTTTTTTAATTTCCCCACTGCTACCTAAGTCTATGACCTTCTCCGTTGTCATTTCTGTTATTTGCTCTCTAGAAACCTCCCCCCCACTAATTTGTTTAAAGCCCTCTCTACAGCCCTAGTTATATGATTTGCCAGGACTCTAGTCCCAGCACTGGCCAAGTGGAGTCTGTCCCAACGGAACAGCTCCCTCCTGTCCCAGTACTGGTGCCAGTGTCCCAAGAAGCAAAACCCATTTCTCCCACACCAGTCTTTGAGCCACGCATTTAACTCTTTAATTTTATTTATCCTAGCCAAATTCGCTCGTGGCTCATGTAATAACCCAGAGATTATTACCCTTGAGGTTCTGTTTTTTAATTTGACCCCTAGCTGCTCATACTCCTTTAACAGAACCTTCTTCCTCATCCTATCTATGTCGTTTGTACCAACATGGACCACGACAACTGGATCCTCCCCCTCCCACTCCAAGTTTCTTTCCAGCCCAGAAGAGATGTCCTTAACCCTGGCACCGGGCAGGCAACACAGCCTTCGGGACTCCCGCTCTTGACTGCAGAGAACCCTATCTATCCCCCTAATGATACTATCCCCTACCACTACACCATTTGCCTTCTTAACCGCCTGCTGCACCTGCATACTTACTTTCAGCGACTTGTGCACAAGGACGCCCAGGTCTCGTTGCACTTCCCCTTCTCCCAATCTATTGCCATTTAGATAATAATCTGCCTTCCTGTTTTGAAACCAAAATGGATAACCTCGCATTTATCCACGTTATACTGCATCTGCCATGCTTCTGTCCAATCACCCAACCTGTCCAAATCATACTGGAGTTTCTCGGCATCCTCCTCACAGCACATACGCCCACCCAGCTTTGTGTCATCTGCAAACTTGGAGATATTACATCTAGTTCCCTCGTCCAGATCATTAATATATATTGTGAATAGCTGGGGTCCAACGACCGATCCCTGCGGTACCCCACTAGTCACTGCCTGCCACTCGGAAAAAGAGCCGTTTATTCCAACTCTTTGCTTTCTGTCTGCCAACCACTTCTCTATCCAAGTCAATACCTTGCCCCCAATCCCATGTGCCTTAATTTTACATCTTATGTGGGACCTTATCGAAAGCCTTTTGAAAATCCAAATACACCACATCCACTGGTTCTCCCTTATCTATCTTATCAGTTACATCCTCAAAAAATTCCAGTAGATTAGTCAAGCACGATTTACCTTTTGTAAATCCATGTTGACTTTGTCCGATCCGGTCACTTTTTTCCAAGTGCTCTGCTATTACATCCTTTATAATGGACTCTAGCATTTTCCCCACTACCGATGTCAGGCTTACCGGTCTATAATTCCCCGTTTTCTCTCTACCACCTTTTTTGAACAGTGGGGTAACATTAGCTATCCTCCAATCCATGGGAACTATTCCAGAGTCTATAGAATTTTGGAAGATGACCAGCAATGCTACTATTTCTAGGGCCACTTCCTTAAGTACCCTAGGATGTAGATTATCAGGCCCTGGGGATTTATCGGCCCTCAATCCCATCAATTTCCCTAACACCATTTCTCTACAAATACTGATTTCTATCAGTTCCTCCCTTTCATTAGATCCTATGTTCCCCGACATCTTTGGGAGGTTATTTGTGTCCTCCTTTGTGAAGACTGAACCAAAGTATGTATTTAATTGGTCTGCCATTTCTTTCTTCCCCATTATAAATTCCCCTGATTCTGACTGCAAGGGACCTACGCCTGACTTCACCCGTCTTTTTCTCTTCACATATCTATAAAAGCTTTTACAGTCAGTTTTTATGTTCTCTGCAAGCTTACTCTCATACTCTATTTTCCCCCTCTTAATTAATCCCTTTGTTCTCCTTTGTTGGATCCTAAACTGCTCCCAATCCTCAGGTTTACTGCTTTTTCTGGCCAATTTATATGTCCTCTCCTTGGATCTTATGCTATCCCTAATTTCCCTTATTAGCCACGGTTGAGTCACCTTTTTTGTTTTATTTTTATGCCAAACTGGGATGAACAAATTCTGTAGTTCATCCATGCGATCTTTGAATGTTTGCCATTGCCCGTCCACCGTCAACCCTTTGAGTGACATTCCCCAATCAATCCTACCCAACTCGCACCTCATACCATCGTAGTCTCCTTTATTTAAATTCAGGACCCTGGTCTCTGAGTCAACTATTTCACTCTCCATCTTCTATCATATTATGATCGCTCCGACCCAAGGGGCCTCGCACAACAAGATTGCTAATTAATCCTTTCTCATTACATAATACCCAGTCTAAGATGGCCTGATCTCTAGTTGGTTCCTCGACATATTGGTCCAGGAAACCATCCCGTATACACTCCAGGAATTCCTCCTCCACAGTATTGTTACTAATTTGGTTAGCCCAATCTATATGTAGATTAAAGTCATCCATGATAACTGCTGTGCCCCTATTGCACGCTTCTCTAATTTCCCGTTTAATGCCATCCCCGACCTCCGCATTACTGTTTGGAGGTCTATATACCACTCCCACTAACGTTTTCTGCCCCTTGGTATTTCTCAGTTCTACCCATACAGATTCCACATCATCAGAGCTAATATCCTTCCTTTCAATTGTGTTAATCCCCTCTTTAACCAGCAATGCTACCCCACCTCCTTTTCCTTTCTGCCTATCTTTCCTGAATATTGAATACCCCTGGATGTTGAGTTCCCAGCCGTGGTCACCCTGGAGCCATGTTCCCGTAATCCCAATCATATCATATTCGTTTACCTCTATTTGCGCAGCTAATTCATCCACCTTATTACGAATGCTCCTCGCATTAAGACACAAAGCGTTCAGGCTTGTTTTTTTAACGCTCTTAGATCTTTTAGAATTATTATTTACTGTGGCCATGTTTGATTTAAACCCTTGATTTCTCTGCCTGTCACTTTCATTTTTCTCCTTCCTGTCTTTTACTTTTATCCTTGTTTCCCTTTCCTCTGTTTCCCCGCTCAGATTCCCAACCCCCTGCCATTTTAGTTTAAACCCTCCCCCAGAGCACTAGCAAACACTCCCCCTAGGACATCGGTCCCGGCCCTGCCCAGGTGCAAACCGTCCGGTTTGAACTGGTCCCACCTCCCCCAGAACCGGTTCCAATGTCCCAGGAATTTGAATCCCTCCCCATGGCACCATTCCTCTAGCCACGTATTCATCTGAAATATCCTTCTATTTCTACTCTGACTAGCACCTGGCACTGGTAGCAATCCTGAGATTACTACCTTTGAGGTCCTGTTTTTTAATTTACCTCCTAACTCCCTATATTCAGCTTTTAGGACCTCATCCCGTTTTTTACCTATATCGTTGGTACCTATATGCACCACGACAACTGGCTGTTCACCCTCCCCCTTCAGAATGCCCTGCAGCCGCGCCGAAACATCCTTGACCCTTGCACCAGGGAGGCAACACACCATCCTGGAGTCTCGTTTGCGGCCGCAGAAACGCCTATCTATTCCCCTTACAATAGAATCCCCTATTACTATAGCTCTCCCCCTCTTTTTCCTCCCGTCCTGTGCAGCAGAGCCACCCCTGGTGCCAGGAAGTTGGCTGCTGCTGCCTTCCCCTGGTAAACCATCCCCCCCCATCAGTGTCCAAAGCGGTATATCTGTTTGAGAGGGGGATGGCCACAGGGGACCCCGGCACTACCTGCCTGTGCCTAGTACTCTGCCTGTTGGTCACCCGTTCCCTTTCTGCCTGTGCCACCTTTATCTGCGGTGTGACCAACTGATTAAACATGCTATTCACGATGTCCTCAGCATCGCGAATGGTCCAGTATGTATCCAATCGCTGCTGCAGCACCGCAGTACGATCTGCCAGTAGCTGCAGCTGGACACACTTCCTGCACACGTAGTTGTGAGGGACACAGGAAGTGTCCCTGAGTTCCCACATAGCGCAGGAGGAGCATACCACGGCACCGGGCTGTCCTGCCATGACTTACCCTTTAATTAATTGCAATTAAATTAAATCAAATCAATCCCACCAATTACACTACAGTTAAATGGTATATTTAAGGGCCCTGGTTTATAAACAGTCCCCGCTACACCACAGAGAGCTTAGAATCTATAAACCACAGAGTTAGAGTTTAAAAAAGAAAGAAATACTCACCAACCAATCACTTACCTGCTTTCTGGTGACGTCACACTTCGATTACTTTTTACTTCTCTCCCTTTCTCTGAGATTGGAGATTAGTAAACCTACCTGGTCTCTGGGGGCCTTTTAAAGCCTCGCCGCTCGCGTTTCCTGCCGCTGTGAGGTCTACCTGGTCTCTGGGGGCCTTTTAAAGCCTCGCCGCTCGCGTTTCCTGCCGTTGATGCTGTGAGGCCTACCTGGTCTCTGGGGGCCTTTTAAAGCCTCGCCGCTCGCGTTTCCCGCCGCCGCCGCTGTGAGGCCTACCTGGTCTTTGGGAGCCTTTTAAAGCCTCTCCGCTCGCGTTTCCCGCCGCAGCTGCTGCCGCTGTGAGGCCTACCTGGTCTCTGGGGGCCTTTTAAAGCCTCGCCGCTCGCGTTTCCCGCCACCGCCGCTGCCGCTGTGAGGCCTACCTGGTCTCTGGGAGCCTTTTAAAGCCTCGCCGCTCGCGTTTCCCGCCGCCACTGAACCAGGTATAGTAGGTACTGATTTACCATTTCAAAAGATTTTGAATGGCTTAGTCCATTTCTGATTTTCCTGGAATTGTTTCACTTCCTGATCTCAATTTTTTCTGTTTCTTTAATTCACATTTGTTAAAAGCTATGTCATATTGAGTATTGCTTTAGAGCCTGGTAGAAAAAGTTTTAAAAGTGTACGTCCTGTGGAGCAGATTTTTGTTTGAAGATTTCAACTTCACACAGAAAACAGATTTCCACTTCCTCCATTGGGACATTTCTTGATGAAATGTACTTCTATTTTCATCCCTAGTATAAAGTTTACAATAGTCAGTGATCCACCTGAAGATGAACAGGACTTGGAGTGTGAAGATGTTGGCTTTGCATATGTTAATCTGAGAGAGCTTTTCGAAAACCAAGAGGACGTTATTGAACAGGACATTGACAGTGAGTACACAGAAAATTCTAGGAATTTTTATTGGGGTCAAGTGCAAAAGGTATCAGAGTTCTAACTGTTGCTACTTCTTTTAATATGTGTTCTGTATATATTTGATAATGCTGTTACTTTGCACTTTGTCAGCACTGATTCCAAATGTTTAATTGGCCTATTAAATCTTGAAATCATACTAAATAAACAGGAATGTTGGCTGGCACTGTAAAGATCATGATAAACTCATTGCCAGTTAATACTGGTATGACTATTCAAATAATTTAGAAATGAGAAAAACTGTTTCACATAGTTTACATATTTCCGATGAATGCACTGCAGACATTTTTGCTGTTATGCCTTTCCTTACTGTGAGTTATTTCATCGCAAGTGCAGTCCTGTTCTCTCTTATGTAATATGATATAAACCTCCTTCTTCCATAGGAATCTACACAGAAGAAAACAGTAACCAGATAGTATAATTTTTTATATAAAATTCCTAAATCATATGTTTTGTATTATCTGAAATAACAGATCATAGGGAGTGTTACAAGGTTATAACAGAATTCAGAAAATGCTAGAAATACTCAGCAGGTTAGGCAGCATCTGTGGAGAGAAAAACAGAGTTAACATTTCAGGTCGATGACCTTTTGTCAGAACTGGAAAAAGTTAGAGATGTAACAGATTTTAAACAAGTGCAGGGGCAGGGAAAGGAGGGAGGGGTCTCCTCTACATTGGGGGGACCAAACGCAGATTGGGTGACCGCTTTGCGGAACACCTCCGTTCAGTCCGCAAGCGTGACCCCGAGCTTCCGGTCACCTGTCACTTTAATTCTCCGCTCCACTCCCACTCTGACCCCTCTGTCCTCGGCCTCTTGCACTGTTCCAACGAAGCTCAACGAACAGCACTTCATCTTTCTATCAGGCATTTTACAGCCTTCTGGACTCAACATAGAGTTCAACAATTTCAGACCATAACCTCTGCCCCTATTTTTTCCAGATGGCAGCTGTTGATGACTCTGCTATACCCATTTACACCTCTTCTAGATCCATCTTTTGTTTCTTTACTTGTGCCATTACCATCTCCTTTTGCTTTGTACAATCATTTCTTTTGTCATTTAATCACTCCTGCCTTCCATCCTATCACAGACTTTCCCTTTTGTTCTTTCCTCCCTTCCCGTCTTTCCCTGCTACTGCACTTGCTTAAAATCTGTTACATCTCTAATTTCTCCAGTTCTGATGAAGGGTCATCGACCTGAAACATTAACTCTGTTTCTCTCTCCACAGATGCTGCCTGACCTGCAAAGTATTTCCAGCATTTTCTGTTTTTATTTCAGATTTCCAGCATCCGCAGTATTTTGCTTTGATAACAGAATTCAGTTTGATTTCATTAATAAACCACACTAGTTTTTCTCTTTTGGTTTATGATACCATCAGAACTTCTCCATTGTATTATAACTTTGCAAATCACCCCAGTTATTCTATTCACTTCCTGTCTTGCATATGTGACCTGATTTTGGAATATAAACCGTTTGACTTATGGTGTTTGAGTGCCAGTTTTGGTGCTGGTTAGTACTGAATTATAAACAGTTTGGTGGGAAAATTCGTCCCCTTAGCTCCTTCGGCACTAGACCAGTATCGCTGGGGCAAGGCGAATCCAGTACTGCACGTCAAATCCAGCCCCCCCCCTGCAGCGCCGCCGGTAAGAGGTATCACTGGCAGGTAGATCGTGACATCAGTGAGTGTGAAATGCTCACTGACCGCCTGATTTGCTAAATTGATTCTCGCCACTTACCTCACCGCCTAGAGTAAACACCGACTGGGAGAGCTGGCGTGCAGCACCAGAAAGCCGGCTCCAGGGACGTTCTTTAAAGGGATTATCAGTAATCACTTGCTAGAGAGGACAGCAGGTTCCTGCTCCACTGACCCACTGCCACTCCCCCAGGGTAGCACCTCAGCATCCCTAGCAATCTGTTGGAGCACAGATTTCTGGCCTGCTGCGACACTGTGGATGGTGGTTGACCCAGTCAGAGCTTGCGTCGCATCAAGCTGAGACTGCATGAGAGCAGCCTGAGATTGGATGCCACCAACCATTGTCTGCATTACAGCACTAAGACGTTGATGCACCATCAATTACTCAAAAGACTGAGGTTAAGCGAGTAACAACCAGGCTTTTATTAACTAAAGAATGAAGGTCTAATCTCGAGTGGTCGACCCGTCCAGAATACTAAGGGACTGGGAGGTAGTCACTTATATACCTGGAATAGTGGGAGGAGTCAGCCGAGGCATGTCCAGACCTGTACCTAGTGGAATACACATACACATACAGACAAGTATAACAGTGGTTTACCACATTCACCCCTTGTTTAAAAATGAGTCCGGCGGGGTGAAGTGTATTTAAAAGTTCGTGTATTGGAGTCTCTCCGGAGGTCTTGTCTGCCGCTGTGATCGACATGGCGACGGCAGGGGTGGTGGAGCTTCCGGCGTCGCGTCCCGTGTAGGCTGGGGCACTGGAGTGTAGTCCTCGTGGGTGATGGTCCGAGGCGAGCCGGCTGCTGGGGTTGGATATCGGGTCGTGGGGGGGGGTGGTAATGGGTAGTGTGTTACAGCGGTCCCCGAGGGTGTCGTTGGGGGGGGGGGTGGTAATGGGTAGTGGGTTACAGCGGTCCCCGAGGGTGCGAGGTCTCGTATGGAGACTGTGTCCTCCCACCCGTCCGGGTACGCAATGTAAGCGTACTGGGGGTTGGCGTGGAGGAGGTCGACCCTCTTGACCAGGGGGTCCGTTTTATTGGTCCTCACGTGTCTTCTCAGTAGTACCGGCCCTGGGGACGTCAGCCATGGCGGTAACGCTGTCCCTGATGTGGACTTCCTTGGGAAGACAAACATTTTCTCGTGAGGGGTGGCATTGGTGGCAGTGCAGAGCAGTGACCGAATCGAGTGGAGCGCATCGGGGAGCACCTCCTGCCAGCGGGAGGTCGGAAGGCCCCTAGACTTTAAGGCTAGTTGGGCGGCCTTCCAAACTGTTGCATTCTCTCTTTCCACCTGTCCATTCCCCCGGGGGTTGTAACTGGTGGTCCTGCTTGTGGCTATACCCCTAGCGAGCAGGTACTGGCGGAGTTCGTCGCTCATAAACGATGAGCCCCGGTCGCTATGGATATAGCTGGGGAAACCGAACAGGGTGAAGAGGCTGTTCAGACATTTAATGACCGTGGCACTGGTCATGTCCGGGCAGGGGATAGCGAACGGGAAACGGGAGTACTCGTCAATGATGTTGAGGAAGTACACATTGCGGTCGGAGGAGGGGAGAGGCCCTTTAAAATCGACGCTCAGGCGTTCGAAAGGGCGAGTGGCTTTTATCAGGTGGGCTCTGTCTGGTCTATAAAAGTGCGGTTTGCACTCAGCGCAGACTTGGCAGTTCTTGGTCATGGTCCTGACCTCCTCGATGGAGTAAGGCAGGTTGCGGGCCTTGATGAAGTGGAAGAACCTGGTGACCCCCGGGTGGCAGAGGTCATTGTGGAGGGCCCTCAGCCTATCGATCTGCGCGCTGGCGCAGGTGCCACGCGATAGGGCATCTGGGGGTTCATTGAGCTTCCCAGGCCGGTACAAGATCTCGTAATTGTAGGTGGAAAGTTCGATTCTCCACCTCAAGATCTTGTAATTTTTGATTTTGCCCCTCTGCTTGTTGTTGAACATAAAAGCAACTGAACGCTGGTCAGTGAGCAGGGTAAATCGTTTTCCAGCCAGGTAGTGCCTCCAATGACGCACAGCCTCCACAATAGCCTGGGCCTCCTTCTCGACCGCGGAGTGTCTGGTCTCCGGGCCCTGGAGGGTTCGTGAGAAGAATGCCACAGGTCTCCCCGCCTGATTAAGGGTGGCGGCCAGAGCGAAGTCGGACGCATCGCTTTCCACCTGGAAGGGGATGGATTCGTCCACTGCGTGCATGGTGGCTTTGGCAATGTCCTCCTTGATATGGTGGAAGGCCGAGCAGGCCTCTGCCATCAGGGGAAAAGAGGTGGATTTGATCAGCGGACGGGCTTTGTCTGCATAGTAGGGGACCCACTGGGCGTAGTAGGAAAAAAAACCCTAGGCACCTCTTCAGAGCTTTTAGGCAGTGGGGCAGTGGGAGTCCCATAAGGGGACGCATCCGGTCCGGGTCGGGACCGACGACCCCGTGTTCCACAACACAGCCAAGGATGGCGAGGCGGTCTGTGCGGAATATGCACTTCTCCTTGTTATATGTCAGGTTCAGGAGTTGGGCGGTGCGGAGGAATTTCTCGAGGTTTGCGTCATGGTCCTGCAAGTCATGGCCGCAGATGGTCACATTGTCTAGGTAAGGGAAAGTGGCCTGCAGCGCGTTTTGATCGACCATCCGGTCCATCTCCCTTTGGAAGACGGAGACCCCGTTGGTAACGCCAAAGGGAACCCTAAGGAAGTGATAGAGGCGGCCGTTTGCCTCAAAAGCAGTATACTGGCGGTCTTCGGGGCGGATGGGGAGCTGGTGGTACGCTGATTTCAGGTCAATGGTCGAAAAGACGCGGTACTGCGCGATCTGGTTGACCATGTCAGCTATGCGGGGGAGTGGGTAGGCGTCCAGCAGGGTGTAGCGGTTTATTGTTTGGCTGTAGTCGATGACCAGGCGTTGTTTCTCGCTGGTCTTAACGACCACAACCTGGGCTCGCCAGGGGCTGGAGCTGCCCTCAATAATCCCCTCCTTCAGGAGCCGCTCCACTTCGGTTTTGATGAAAACCCTGTCCCCGGCACTGTATCGCCTGCTCTTTGTGGCGATGGGCTTACAGTCGGGGGTGAGGTTAGCAAACAGTGGGGGGGGTGGGACTCTGAGTGTGGAGAGGTTGCATCTGGTGTGCGGCGGGCAATTTGGAGGCTGCTGGCTGCGGACTGTGAGTGGGGGGAGGGGGCCACCGTACGCCATCGTAACGCTTTTGAGGTGGCACTGGAAATCCAACCCCAGTAGAACGGCAGCGCAAAGTTGGGGCAGGACCAGGAGTTTAAAATTATTGAACACAGTCCCGTCTACTACTAGTGTCACCACGCAGTAGCCGCCAATGTCCGCTGACTGGGACTCGGCGGCCATAGAAATCCGCTGGTGCGCAGGCAGGACTGGGAGAGAGCAATGCCGCACCGTGTCGGGGTGGATGAAGCTCTCTGTGCTCCCGGAGTCAAAAAGGCAGTTTATTGCATGGCCGTTTACCTTAACGTCCATTTTGGACCGAGCTAGTTGGTGCGGTCTCGTTTGGTCCAGCGTAACAGAGGCCAGCGTAGGGGTCGGTGTGTCGCTGCGGGTATCAGATGGGGGGGGGGGTTGGCGGCCTGCTGCGTCTCAGCTGGTGTCCAAGATGGCGGCGTCCATGATTCCCATGTGGCTGGAGTCGTCCAAGATGGCTGCTGCTGCGGTGGTTCGCACATGGCTGAGGAGGCCCAAGATGGCGGCCCGCACGGCCCACACGCGGCGCTGTTGGGGGCCCAAGATGGCGGCTCGCACGGCCCACACGCGGCGCTGCTGGCGTTCGGGGTGGCTTTGGCCTTGCAGACGCTAGCGTAGTGTCCCTTTTTCCCGCAGCCCGAGCAGGTCGCATTCTTCGCCGGGCAGCGCGCTCTGGGGTGTTTGGCCTGGCCACAGAAGTAGCATTTCTGGCCTTGGGATACTGCTGTCTGGCTTTGGGACACTGCTGCGGTGGCTGGGCCGTTGTTGAGCTGTGGCTGGGGTGGCACGGTGCTATGGGGCTGTCCTACCGTGTCCCAGGTTGTCGTTCCCCGCGGCGTCCACGGTGCAGAGGAGTAGGCATCCATGCCCCGGTAGGCTGCGTCCAGCGTTAGTGCAATTTCGGAGGCTTTGTCGAGGGTGAGGTCACTCTGCTCCAGCAGTCGCTGTCGGGTGTAGTTGGACCTGTGGCCCGCTACGAAGGCATCCCGGATCAGTTCCTCCGTGTACTTAGTGGGCGTTACTGCCTTACACCCACAGGCCCGGCCAAGCACGGACAGTGCTTGGAGGTATTCCTCAGTCGATTCCCCAGGTTGTTGCTTGCGACTCCCCAGGAGGTGCCTGGCGTAAACTTCGTTCACAGGGCGCGTGTACTGGGTCTTGAGGAGCTGGAGGGCGGCTGTGTACGAGGTCGCGTCCCGGATGACTGAGTACACTCGGTGGTTCACCTTGGAGATCAGGACAGACAGTTTGTTCGCATCCGTTACGACCGCAGTGGAGGCAGTCAGGAATGCCTCGAAGCACATGAGCCAGTGAGCAAACTTGGTGGAAGCGTCCGCTTCCCGACTGTCCAGGTCCAGGCATGCTGGTGTGAGGATCTTCTCCATTATAAAAAATTTCGTTAATAAAATTGATGCGCCATCAATTACTCAAAAGACTGAGGTTAAGCGAGTAACAACCAGGCTTTTATTAACTAAAGAATGAAGGTCTAGTCTCAAGTGGTCGACCCGTCCAGAATACTAAGGGACTGGGCGGTAGTCACTTATATACCTGGAATAGTGGGAGGAGTCAGCCGAGGAATGTCCAGACCTGTACCTAGTGGAATACACATACACATACAGACAGGTATAACAGTGGTTTACCACAGACGTTGCATCGCTTCCGCCTGTACTGCAATGGAAGCTGCCAGATCGCCCATCACACAGGGCATCAGGTCTGGGTCACCATGGTCTCTCTGGGAGTCTACCATCCTTTGCAGACTGGAAATATGGGCTCCTGGTGTGCACAGAGCCTTGTACAATGTTGGATGCGGACTCCTCCACGCTCCTTACCATTGCCGAGAGGCTCTCAGGCACCCTTGCCATTGCACCTATCATTTCCGTGTGCATGCCCATCACCCTTCTTCTAAAGGCCTCCCCATTGAGGTCCTCATCTGAGTCCTGTGCAGCAGAACTCATGCGCGAACTCACCCTCCGGGGTGCTGGCCCCCAAGCTACCTTTTCCCCTGGCCTTGCTGCAGTCCACTCGTCCCTGGTGCCTCACCCTGTGCAGATCCCGATACTATTCTAGCCTCTAAAGAACGCATAGTGCCAGTATCTGAGCTGGTGTCTGAGGGTGAGAGATGCAGTAATGCGGTGTGTTCTTCCTCCTCTTCTCCCACCTCACTCTCTACTGTGCTCTCGGGGACAAGCTGCTCAGGTGCTTGCTGATTATCTGAAAGCATAAAGGCACAAGAGTCGGGTTAAGGTGAGGGGAGGGGGTCAGGAGGGGAGAAATGCATGCATGATTAGCTGGAAAGTGTGAAATGCTTGTGGGGTGAGGGGGAAGTGGGATGTGAGAAGAAGGAGTAGGAATGAACATACCGTTGTTCTCCCCAAGGGCGCCCACCACCTGGCGCCCAATGATTTGCAGCACTCGATTCTCCAGCGCAGACAGTGGTTGGATGTCGGCTTGTCCCCTGCCTGTGCGCTCCTGCTCCTTCCTGTTGTGCGCTACCTTGGCCTGCAAGAGAAAGGTGAGTGTGGAGCAATGTGTTTGCGTAATGGGCCTGCCATAGCTGAATAGCTGTCATTGTGTGCAAGGTGTGACATGTGGGTGTGAGTGTTACTAGATAGAGATTGTTGGGTGAGTGCTGGGGGTGTGGTGCTTTGGGCAGTGTGCGCAGACTGTTGTTCAGATGGAGGTATGTAGCATTTGTTGAAGCATTCACTCACCCTGACCACCCTAAGTGAGGTCATAAAATTTCTTCCTGCACTGTGTGGTCCTGGGGACCACAGTGCTGCCCGAGCCGTGCTGCGCTACCTCCCTCCACATGGTATGGAAGACTCGTGGCGAGGGCCACTTGCCATATGCCACCGCCCTCCGTCTCTCCACAGCGAAAACCAATGCCTCCAGTGCTTCATTGGAGAACCTGCGGGCTCCCTCCCTGGGACTTGGACCTGTCATGAGCACACCTGGTTCAGTCCTCCGGCTTCTGTTTCCGCTTCTGCTTCTGCTTGCTGAGGCAGCTGCCCAACCAGCAATGCTGAGAATGAGGTGCTGCAGCATCAATGAACCTCCCCTTTAAGTCGTGAAAAAAAGTCTGTGGCAATTTTGGGCTGGATTTTACCAGCCCTGAGGAGGCAGGTTTGGAGGTGGGACTGTTGGCAAAATGGGAAAAATTGAGAGCGGGTCCCAGCACCGCTCCCAACCCGCCTCCGAACCATCTTCCCGGGAGGCAGGTCCCCCAACTCGCGCAGGGACCCGTCTCCTCGAGGCGTGAAGGGGATTAGAGCCAATTAACTGCCTGTTAAGAGGTAGTTAAGAGGCAGTTTTGAGGCTTTTCCCCATTTTACCCATGCAAGCACGGGCTTCCCGACGGCTGCGAACTTCGCCAGGGTCAGCGAGGTGAGCAGTGGGTCTATGGGGGTGAGAGGGGTCGAAATGTCCGCTGTAGAGGTGAGTGATGGGTGCAAGTGTAGACAGGTAAGTATGAGAGGTGAGTGTAAAGTGTTGGAAAAAGTTTCCTTACCTTTGTTTCTTTCTGCAGGCTTCAATCCTTAGGGATCCGGAGGTGCCTCATCTCAACGCAGAGATGACAGAATGGCTGCTGCATTCTCAGATGCAGCAGCCATCTGCTTTCTGCTGAAGAGAGATGTCTTGGTGAGCCTTCTGTGCAAGAGCTCACCTTAGAACAGAGATTGTCAGTGTTTGACAGCTTCTCAAAGCTGTCAAACGCTGACAATTCATCTGTCAAAATTTTTTCGACAGATGAAATGTCATACGCTGACATCCTCTGTCACCAGCTTCCCCTTAATTGGCCGGTAAACCTGCTAATGAGGTCAATCAAGGGAAAATAGCGTGGGCTGGTCAGATGTCGTTGGGGGCGGGACTGAAACCCGAAAACCAGCAGTCCCGCGTCCAACGCGCCCCCATTGATAAAATCCAGCCCAATGAGTTGTAATTAGACTGCACCCGATATTGGTCCAGCCTTTAAGTGTAACGCTGATGAGCTTGGGTTTTAAGACTTGATTTAGGACTCCAATCATTTTATTGAGCAGTGAGCATGAATTTTTCGTGCAGTCTAAAGCATTTGCGCCTGGCGCTAATTCTCCAGCTTTTCTGCTGACACCACCCATTCCTTGGCTACAATGAATTTCTTGCCCTTTTAGTCTGTGGAATGATGGTTACTGATGCTAATCAGATTAATTTGGCACCTTGTTTATAGACTAAAAAGAAGAGCTAAACCATGTAAAAGGGGTGAATCAGCTCCCCCTATAATTATAAACATTGTGACCCAGAAATTGCTCGGGTCACGATCCCTGCGGTTACATCGAGATCGTGCCCAAAGGTGCCCTCCAGCTTAAGTTTGCTTCTGAAATCCTTGTAATAAAGGAGAACGTGCACTTAGTTTGTGCTCAATTATACATGGAGATTATAGTCATGCAAGAAAGGGTGCAATTATGTCATGCTCAGTTGTTTATTCATATTATTTAGGCTTACATTGTCACTTGGGCTAAAGAGGTCTGATGATATGTGATGTGATGTTCTAGGATGGGTTCTAGATTGAAGGATTTGTAATTTGGGTGAAGGTGGGAGGTAAGGAGTAATGACAGTGGTGACAAAGACAGACTGTTAAACAGATTAGACCCTTCATTGATAAATTGAGTTTTGATACCCCTTGCAGCTGTCACTGAGGAGTCCTCCTGGGTGCTGTTTCATTCCATGCTCTTCTGCCTCCAAAACAGCTTGTGTGAACTTCCCAGGAATTTCCATTTACAGGCTTTCTTGAATGGTAAAGCTGCAGCACATTGCAAGCTACTGATATGAGGAATACATGCTCTGGAGCATATTGCAGAAACCTTCCTGTTCTATCAATGCAGCAAACACCTTTTCAAGACCCTCTGGTTCTCTGTATGACAACTCCGGTAGAAGCTTGTACCTAGTAGCACTCCTCAACCGCTGTTCTTGCAACTCTTAGAGGTCATTATCTATAGTATTAAAGGGCATTCCTTGTCACCCACAAGTCATCTATTCACTTGATTTACCTTTCTTGAAAAGCTCAGTGAGAACAGAACTCCTGAGGATAAATGCATCATGGCAACTTCCAGCAAATCTAGCATTGATGTGGAGGAATTGTTACATGTCGTCATAACAAGTAGTGCCCCTTTCTATTTAGAAAGTTGAAGGAGTTAACTGTAGGAGCTAGCATGCTGCCTACAAGCCATCTATTGCACCCTGCACTTTTGGGAACCCAACAACATGATAAAACTGCTTGGCCCTATCACACTGTTTCCATGCTGTCATGCCAAACTGGATGAATTCTCCTGCTTTTCTAAAACATGTGTCAGTTCCATGAGAAATATATCCTTGGACAGCACCCTAGGTGGTGGAAGATTTTTCTTGTTCACTATTCGCAGCAAATTATAAACATGTTCTTTTTATACGTGTTTACAATTTTGCTACAAATAGCGAACTGAGGAAGTCTTCCCCTAGTGTCTGTTTTATTATACTCTTGTGCGACTGACACTTACATTAGCATCAACTAGTATTACTCATCAGTCAATCAATGCAGTGAGCGCAGCGAAAGACAATAGTTTTATCTTTGTGATCTCAGCAGCTATAACCTTTTAATTTTATTGCTATTTGACATAAATCATAGAAGACATTGCTTTCTGGAATGAGTTTTTTATAGCACATAGTGAATGATGTAATAAAGATAGCTTAATAAAATCAGTTCTGACCAGTATATGAAACTTAAAAATTAATCAGGTCTTTGGACATGATAAAGCATGTATAGAACACCCTTTGAATTTGTGTCAAGTAGTTAGTTGGGGAAAGTTTTCAGGTAGTTAAACCCTAAAGGTAAAAATTGAAAAATATTTGCAGTACTATCTTCTGTTAACAATGGAATGATGTTGGGAAAAGATTCAACCAGTTGCAGGTTCCACTGAGGTACTATTCCCAGTGGAACTGCACTTTACAAACTTATGGTACATCAAGACCATTAATGCAGGGGCTTTCTATATTTGAAAAGTTTTCTTCTCAGCAGATTATCAGTAGCCGTGCTCATTTAATTAAAAAAACATCAAGCTACCTGTTATATATTTAAAGTACTGTTTATACAGCATGCATTCAGAAATATCCACATATATTCTAAGTGCATTTCTGTGTTTCTGCATTATCTGTGTGAAAAGCTTACGGGAAATAGGATAAAAATGTGTTTTTATTTCATTTCTGCATGGTATATAAGAGCAAAAGAACAAAAAGTGCAACTTGCATTAAAAAAAAATAAGGAAAACTATTTTTAGTTATTGATGAGCTGTATTTGTAAACACCAGCAGCTCTGCTTCCATTACAGCGGTGTGCAACAAACAGTAAAAGTGGGAAAATGGCTGAAGTACTACACACGCCTTCTGTGACTCAGCGATCGAAGCATTAACTCACTATACTAACTTTCTTTTTCTTATTAAGTCTGGCTTTCCTCTACCGGATCTACACTGAAATTTATTATATTTATGACTCCTGAATTCTGAATGCTATATAGAAAAGGATGCTTCACATCTTTGTATTAGGGAGAAAAACCAGCAGAGATTATAAAAACAGGGGGGGATTTCCTCAGTATGGTGTTGTCGTGAACATTTTCTTTTCAAGATTTTTTGAATTAATTCCCAGGATGTGCGCATTGCTGGCATACCTGTATTTATTGCCCATCCCTAGTTACCCAGAGAAGGTGGTGCTTGCCTTCTTGTTTGGTGCAACTGAGAGGATTTCTGCCACTTCAGAGGGCAATTAAGAGTCAACCACACTGGTGTGGGACTGGCGTCACATATAGGCCAGACTGGGTAAGGACGGCAGACTTCCTTCCCTAAAGAAACTTAGTGAAACGGTTGGGTTTTTATGACAATTATGCATCTTCATGGTCAATCTTATTGATAACCAGTTTTTGTTTATTATGTCCAGATTTTTTTTTTACCTGAATTAAAATTCTCAAACTGCCATAGTGGAACTTGACCCAAGGGATTATTAGTCCTGGAATACTAATCCAGTATCATAACCACTACACTACCATACCCAATGTGGGTTTCCCATAAAAACATAGAAGTTTTCAGTACATAAGGAGGGCATTCAACCCACCGGGCTGGATTTTGTGCATGGAGACATGCTGGAGGCGGGACTGCTGCTTGTCAAGTCTCTGTCCTGCCTCCATCATGTTCTGACCAACCAGTGGGATTTTCCCCTAATTGACCTTGTTAAGCCCACCTTGCAGGCTCAGCAGGCCAATTAAGGGGAAGTCACTGACAGAGCACGTCAACGTCTGATGTGCCATCTGTCAAGATTTCTTGAAAGAAGAAATGTCAGTGTTTGACAGCTCTGTGAAGCTGTCAAACACTGACATTCTGTGTAGTTTGATGAGTCCTTGTGTTCAGGACTCATCAAACCTTTCAACTTTGTAGAAAGCAGATGACTGTTGGTTCAGAGGATCCAACAGCCATTCTGTGAAATCTACAATGGAGATGTCGGGGACTCCGGAGCCACAGCGGCTGAAGGCTGCCGGCAGAAACAAAGGTAAGTGAACATTTTCTAACACTTAACACTCACCTTACATACTTATCATTCCACACTTGCACCCATCACTCACCTCTACATCTTACTTACAGGCCCCTCCGACCCCCGCAGACCTCCTACTCGACTCCTCCAACCCGACGGGGTTCTCCGAGGTCGGGAAGCCTTCATCTGAAATGGTAAAATGGGACTAATCCTTTTTTCTGCCTGTTTACTACCAGTTAACAGGCAGTTAAAAGGAATTAATCCCTTTCCCGCCTCGAGGCGACAGAACCCGGGGCAGGACGGCTTCCCGCCTCCTGGCAAAAGGGAATGGAGGCGGGATGGGGGCGGGTTTGCCATCCGCCCTCACTTTCTGCAACTTTACCGGCAGTCCCGGCTCCATACCCGCCTCCTCGGGGCTGACAAAATCCAGCCCATCGTGTCTGTGTCGGCTCTTTGTTAGGGAAATCTAAAACTAATCCCACTGCCCTAATCTATACTCATAGCCCTCTATTTTCCTCTGCTTCAATTATTTATCCAATTTTCCCTTAAAAGATTCAATGGTCAATTCCTTGTGGCAAAGTCGCCATGATCCAACAACCCCCACGTAAAGAAATTTCTCCTAACCTCTCATCTCGCTCTCTTAGCGACAATTTTAAATTGTTGACCTCTCTTCACTGACTCCCTAACCATAGGAAGCTGTCTGTCCCCATTCGCGCTATCAAATTTTGAAAATCTCTGTTAAATCTCCTTCTCTGCTGCAGTGGAAATAACCCCAGTATTTCACATTTCTATTGGTGAATCTACACTGTTGAGTTTCTATGTTTTTTTTGCATTTAGATCTCCTTACAATGCAAACCATATTATTTCAGTCTACTTCTTGCTGTGTTGCTACATGGGTGGAGGTTAACAATGAGGGAATTATGAAAAACGTGCTAAATGGTGAGAAGGCTGAGGCTGGAAAAAATAGCCCATCCAATACAAAATCAATGTAATCAGTAGCAATGGATGCTTATGGTACTGAAAATAGTCAGGTGGCCGGTCTTTCCACCGGCACAGAACCTACTGTTTTCATTCCAAACCCAGGAGAAACATGCGAAGAGCACACAATACATGGCTTTTCACACGGTGCCTGGGTAGCGCAAGCCAAGCAGGACTGGGTGAGTTTCAGCCTGATGATCCTAAGAACTCACCTCACAGTACAGTCAAATCTTACAGGGTAATTTTACTCAAGGAACTGTCACCAGCTCCTTTGGGATGCCTGGTGCAGCACAGTAGTGGTTTAATGCCACGTCTCATCCATGATGGATAGCCTTATGTGCCTTATGCTCAAGGGAAGGATCTGGGGTTGGTCACAATAGCAACCAGCAAAGCAAACTACATTTTTTTTTGTTTGTGTTTTCTTTTCTTCTCTCCCACATGGCAGCTGTCTTTCATTCTGCCAGCACAATTTACACTTCATCTAGAGCCATCCTTTGTTTCTTAACCTGCCCCATTACCATCTCCTTGCCTTGAATATCTCTTAATGTCTCTTAACCTCTCCTAACTTCTATCACAGACCTTCCCTTTTGTTCTTTCATCCCCTCCCCCCTTTCCCAGCTCCTACGCTTGCTTAAAAATCTGTTCCATTTTCTGCTTTTTTCCAGTTCTGATGAAAGATCATCGACCTGAAACGTTAACTCTGTTTCTCTCTTCACAGATGCTCCCTGACCTGCTGAGTATCTCCAGCATTTTCTGTTTTTATTTCATATGGGATGTGGCTGCATCACCTAGGCAATGATCAAGTGTGCATATACAACTGGCGGCCTGTGCAAAACATTCAGCCACTGTCATGCCTCAGATCTGGTAGTGCAGAAGTCTTTATCTGGGAATGGCAACACCCATGGCCCTTGTTACATATTGCATAAGACCACAACCAACTTAATGGACAGAAGGTGTTGGATGCTGGGGAAATTCATGTTCAGGCAAGGATTCCATGTTTTCTGACTGGGCAAGATACCATGGGGCAAATTTTAACTTTCACCATCAGGCAGAAAACTGGCACTAGCGGATCAGCTGCTCATTATGCACCACGCTCGGTTTTCCTTTACATTCAAGTTAATGGAAAAGAAATTTGGGTGTGGTGTATAATGGGTGGTTGTTTTCCACCTGATGGTGAAAGTTAAAATCTGCCCCATCAGTATACTTCGAACCATATTAAAGGCACCAGCGAGTATCATTTCCATGGGTTGAAGCAGTAGTGGAAGTTATGTGGCAGATCATAGGGCTGTCCTGATTAATATTTTAAGAAACCCTGTGTTCATTTTTTTTGGTGGGATGTAGCTGTGCCAGTATTTGGCCATCTTAAATTGGTCTCTGCACAGCTGAAGTAGGCTGTCTAGATGGAATACACAGATTGGGATGAATTTTCTTCTTCCTGCCTCTGTGTATTGGATCCACCTGGCGCAGCATATCGGGCAGGGAGAGTTGCATGCCTGTAAGGAATCTTGGCCAGTTTTCCATTCTTTAAATTAATTATTGTGAGCTTGAAAAATACATACCATGTGGCTGTAGGTAGTTATTGGCGTGAGTCTTATTTGACTAAAGCCTTTCTCCCAGGACTTGTGCATAGTCTAAGGAGGTTTAATGTAAGATAATCTTCAGTTCTTAGCACATTCGCCTCTGAATCAGAAGGTTGTGGGTTCTAGCCCCACTCCAGGACTTGAGCACATAATCTATGCTCACACTAAGTGTAATACTGAGGGGGTGCTGCATTGTCAGAGGTGCCATCTTCCAGATAAGACATTAAACCTGTCTGCCTGTTCAGGTGAACATAAAGGACCCATGGTGCTACTCAAAGAAGAGCAGGGAGTTCGCCCCGTGTCCTGGCTAACAATCCTCCATCAACCAGCACCACCAGCGGATTAACTGGTTGTTCATCTTGTCTGCTGTTTGTGCGATCTTGCTGTAAACAATTTTGCTGCCACATTTATCTACATAACAACATTGACTGCACTTCAAGAGTGAAACATATAGTCCTAGCTGTTCAATCATACAGCAAGTTCTGCCTGAAGTCCTTTTCCCAACTGCACTGTTAAAGAACAATTTGCTCAAAACAAACAAGTGTGCAGCACCCTAGAGTGGAAGGGATTGGGTTTGTGCCTGCAGTTCCCTATGCAGTGATTTCTCAATCTTGGGCCTTAGGGAAAATACAGTAAGTGGAAGCTATGTGCATTGTCAGAGTGGGAAAATTGGACTCACCCCCAAGCTCAACAGTCAGTTGCAGTATACCACGGACTGGGAGTAAGGGGGGAACTATCTTTTACAGCTCATGTATACTGCAGTACCGGCAGTGACCACACCTGTATATAGCACTGAGTAGTAATCTGTACAGATCAGTTCCAGTGTGAGCCACGTTGAGTAAACACCTGTTGTACCGTTCTCCTGCAGTCTGTGTCTTATTATACGCGGACACAACATTGGCGACAAGGCAACTTCGAACCTACCTGCAACTCTGCATCCACCTCCCGGGGATTCGTTCCTGGAGATCAGTGGATTGGAGGTCAAGGCCAGAGACTCGGGCGTCGACCACGGGCAACCGTCCAGTCATCCAGCAGAGAGTCGAGAATTGCGGGGGAGGCTGTCGAGAGCCAGGCTTGGCTTTCCAGTCGAGGTGGTCCAGCGAAACGGGCTGGCAACAGGTAGTGCGCAGACCCTTCCCGGACAGCGGCGGGCTAGAGCCCGACCGAGCGGCACAGCAAAGGGCCGAGCAGCGTCGACGGGGGAGAGAGAGAGAGGGCAGAGCGCACAGGGCGCAGCCGGTGTTCAGGGGCCGAGCAGTGTCGAAGAGAGGGAGAGAGAGACGCGCAGAAACCCGCGAGGCGCCGCCATTGCCACGAGGACCGCCGAGAGCGGCATTGGCAGCAGTGCAGGAGAAGCACGCGAAACCTACAGGGCGCCGCTATTGCCATGAGAACCGCCGGGAGCGGCGTTGGCAGCAGCGGGGGAGGAAGAAAAGCGTGGGAGACGCCATTTTAAACTACATCCAAAATGCTGAAGAGTGGCAGTATCACCGCATTTGACAATGAAGTCAAAGATTGGACTACATATGTCGAACGAATAGAGGTATACTGTAAGGCAAATGAGGTGTCAGATGACAAGAAAGCGTCGGTATTGTTAAATTTAATGGGTGCAAAGACGTATGGTTTATTACGAAATCTAGTAACCCCAACGAAGCCAATGGAAAAGAGTTTTGAAGACATAGTAACGATACTACAGGAACATTTAAACCCCACACCGCTGCTGATAGCAGAAAGATTCAAGTTTCACAAACGGAACCAGCATAAGGATGAAAGCAATGCTGATTATTTAACAGAGCTGCGCAAACTATTGAAACACTGCCAGTTTGGAGCGGGACTGGCAGATACCTTAAGGGACAAGTTTGTGTGTGGGCTTCAAAGTGAAGGAACCCAGAAACGGCTTTTATCTGAAAAGGACCTTACGCTGGAAAAGGCTTTCAGCATTGCGGTATCATATGAAGCAGCAGCACGGGGTGCTGCAGAGATACAACAGAGACCGCAAGAATATGGCACAAATGAAATGTCATATGGAACAGAGAAGTGCTATCGCTGCGGCAGAACAACACACGACCAGAATGATTGCTGGTTCAAAGACAAAGTGTGCAGACAGTGTGGAAAAGTAGGACACATAGCACGAGTCTGCAGGTCGGGAAAGAAAACCAGCAATAAGAAACCTACCAAAGAAAAGTACAAGAAGGTACATAAGATGACGGAGAATAGTTCAGACGAACAAAAGAGTGATAACGACTCTGAAAGCAGGGAACTGAGTTGTCTGAAACGACATAATGTGATCACAACGGAAGATCACCGAACCATTTGGGTCACTCTCAAGATAGCAGGAATCCAGGTAAAGATGGAATTGGACACAGGATTGGCCCTAACAGTCATAAACCGACGGGCCTACGAGCGGCTATTCTCACACATACCCTTGAGAGACACAAAAATTATTTTGAAGACGTACACGGGGCAAAAAGTCTACCCCAAAGGAAAAATAAGGGTGACCGTTATATATAACGGTAAGGAAACACCAAAACTAGACCTGTATGTATTGCAAGATGGAGGACCACCATTACTGGGATGTGAATGGATCCGGAAAATACAACTGGATTGGCATTCCATACAGGCACTGACTGTGGCTGACAAAAAGGATGACGACGTCACACCTGGGCGACTGTCAAAGATCCTAACTGACGCAAAAGAAGTGTTCCAGCAAGGACTCGGAATACTAAAAGGCATGACAGCGACGATTAAAATTGAAGAAAACGCAAGCCCAAAATTTTTTATGGCCAGACCAGTACCTTATGCAATCCACCCAGCCGTCGAAGCAGAGCCGGAGAGCCTGGAACGTTCAGGTGTACTGTCCAAGGTAGACTGGAGCGAGTGGGCTACACCCATCGTCCCTGTGATGAAAAAGTCATTGAGCAGCACGCCTGGGGAACCAAGGAAGGTTCGCATCTGTGGGGACTTTAAGGTAACAGTGAACCTAGTCCTTCACACCGTGCAATATCCACTTCCGCGGATTGAAGATATTTTCGCCTCGCTATCTGGAGGGAAACGCTTCACTAAGATTGATCTGGCCCAGGCATATCTGCAAATGGAGGTAGAAGCATCAAAAAAATACCTCACAATCAACACCCATAAAGGTCTCTACCAATACAACCGGCTGGTATTCGGGGTAGCATCAGCTCCGGCTATTTGGCAGAGGGCAATGGAACAAGTCCTGCAAGGGATCCCAGGGACCCAGTGTTATTTGGACGACATCCTGGTCACGGGCGAAAATGACAGTGATCACCTTGCCAGCCTGGAGTAGGTGCTCACTAGATTGCAGGAATATGGGCTCCGAGCTAACCGCCCCAAATGCGAGTTTTTTAGAAAACAGATCTCGTATTGTGGCCACGTTATCGATAAAGAGGGGTTACATAAGTCCCCAGAGAAGATTGAGGCAGTAGTCAAGGCTCCAGCACCGGAAAATGTGTCACAACTGAGGTCGTTCCTCGGGCTGGTAAACTACTACCATAAGTTCTTGCCAAATTTGTCTACAATACTACACCCACTGAACACCCTACTGCAAACTGGGGTGCCATGGAAGTGGAGTGACGAATGTAGACGAGCTTTCCAGAAGAGCAAAACACTAATCACTTCGAAAGAGGTATTGGCCCATTACAACCCAGCATTACCAATTCGGTTGGCATGTGATGCGTCACCCTACGGCATTAGAGCGGTGCTGTCGCACAAATTCTCGGACGGCTCAGAGAGGCCAATAGCCTTTGCGTCACGATCACTAACCTCAGCCGAGCGTAACTACGCCCAGATTGACAGGGAGGCCCTCAGCCTAGTGTGGGGAGTGAAAAAGTTCAATCACTATCTGCACGGGCAGAAATTCACCTTGCTGACTGATCACCAGCCTCTTGTCTCCATTTTTAATCCGAAGAAGGGCGTTCCGGTGATGACTGCGCAACGACTACAAAGATGGCCACTTTTTCTAGGGGCGCACCACTATGAGATTGAATATAAGGGCACGAAACAGCATGGAAATGCTGATGGGCTATCACGCCTGTCACTGCCTACTGCGGAGGAAGCACCAGCAGTGGATCCTGTCGAAATATTCCATTCGACTATAGTTAAATACCTACCGGTAACAAACGCTTGTATCGAAAAGGAAACCCGAAATGACCCGACACTGTCTCGGGTATATGATTTGACGGTGAAGGGATGGCCAGCACATGGCGACTCACTGTTGCCAGCATTCTCGACAAGGAGAGAACAGCTGTCAGTGTGCCGGGGGACCTTGATGTGTGGATCCCGAGTGGTAATTCCACCCAAGTTAAGGGATAGAGTGCTCAATGAGCTTCATGAGGGTCATCTGGGAGGGGTAAAAATGAAAAGCCTAGCCAGGGCTTATGTGTGGTGGCCGGGAATCGATAAACAAATCGAGGACCTGACCAAGAGCTGCTCAGGATGCCAGAAAGTCCAAAATGCACCACCACAGGCCCCTCTACACCCATGGGAGTGGCCCTCATCTCCATGGCAAAGGGTGCATATTGATTTTGCTGGTCCATTCATGGACTCAATGTTTTTAATAGCCGTGGATGTGCACTCGAAATGGCCTGAGGTCATCAAAATGTCCTCCACCACCACGGAGAAAACTATTGCAGTCCTACGGACCATTTTTGCCAGGAATGGCTTGCCAGAACAGATTTGCTCCGACAACGGACCACAGTTTGTGTCCGAAGAGTTCCGGAGGTTCTTGAAAAAGAATGGGGTAAGGCATTACACATCCGCCCCATATCATCCAGCCACAAATGGATTGGCTGAGAGGTTCGTACAAACCTTTAAGAAGGCAATAAAGGCTATGTACAATGACAACATTCCACTGCAGCACCAGGTGGACAATTTCCTGTTCGCCTACCGGAATGCGACACATGCAGTCACCAACCAGGCCCCAGCCATGATGCTCTTTAACCGAAGGTTAAGATCTCGCCTGGATTTGCTCAGACCAAACGTACGAAGAGATGTTGAGAGTAAGCAATTCCAGCACATCCATGAGAAGCCAACAAGGAGCTTCAATATAGGGCAACCAGTCTTGGCCCGCGACTACCGAACAGAAAAATGGCAGCCAGGAACGATATGCACACGGCAGGCCCCACTAATGTACACAGTGGACGTTGGGGAGAGCATCGTGAGACGCCATGCTGACCAGATCCTAGAGTCACAGGAACAAGTCAACCCCATGCCTCGCCCATACGTACCTGGTGATGAACCCGACGTACAGGTCGCATCTACCCCAGAAACAGTAGCATCGGAAGCTGATGAACCAACCGACGACAGGGGGCCAGAATCGCCTCCGCACCAAGAGCAAGACACTCGGCAAAGGCGCTATCCAGAAAGGATCAGGAAGCCACCCCAAAGACTGAATATATTAATAGACTATTTTCAGCTAATGTTGCATGTTAAAAGTGTTAATTGTAATTAGTTTGATATTTAATTGTTAAATGAGTGTTATGGTACTGTTAATCTAAAAGGGGAGGAATTGTAATGTATATACCTTTAAGGGGAGAACTATCTTTTACAGCTCATGTATACTGCAGTACCGGCAGTGACCACACCTGTATCTAACACTGAGTAGTAATCTGTACAGATCAGTTCCAGTGTGAGCCACGTTGAGTAAACACCTGTTGTACCGTTCTCCTGCAGTCTGTGTCTTATTATACACGGACACAACAATCAGAATGATGTGTGGTGTCGTGGACCTCAGAGGGAGAAAACATTACTAAAAGAATGAGATGATGGAAATTCGTAATCCTTTAGTTTACTTGAAAAAGGGGAGAGGGATAAACCCGGCAACTACAGGCCAGTCAGTTTAGTGCGGGTGGTGGGGAAACTTTTAGAGGCAATAACCTGCAACAAAATTAGGGGTCGGTATTGGGACCACTGCTCTTTTTGATATATATTAATGACCTGGACTTGAGTATACAGGACATCATTTCAAAGTTTGCAGATGACACGAAACTCGGAAATGTAGTAAACAATGAGGAGGATAGTAACAGACTTCAGGAGGACATAGACAGACTGGTGAAATGGGCAGACACATAACAGATGAAACTTAATGCAGAGCAGTATGAAGTGATATGTTTTAGTAGGATGAAGAGAGGCAATATAAACGAAATTACACAAATTTAAAGGGAATGCAGGAACCGAGAGACCTGGGGGTGTATGTACACAAATCTTTGAAGGTGGCAGGACAAGTTGAGAAGGCTGTTAAAAAAGCATATGGGATCCTTGGCTTCATTAATAGAGGCATGGAGTACAAAAGCAGGAAAGTTATGCTAAACCTTTATAAAACACTGGTTAGGCCTCAGCTGGAGTTTTGTATTCAGTTTTGGGCACCACACTTTAGGAAGGATGTCAAGACCTTCGAGAGCGTGCAGAAGAGATTTACTAGAATGGTATCAAGGATGAGGGACTTTAGTCATATGGAGAGACTGGAAAAGCTGGGTTGCTCTCCTTTGAGCAGAGATGGTTAAGAGGAGATTTGATAGAGGTGTTCAAAATCATTAAAGGTTTGATAGAGTAAATAAGGAGAAACTGTTTCCACTGACAGAAGGATTGGTAACCAGAGGACACAAATTTAAGCTGACTGTCAAAAGAACCAGAGGTAACATTTTTTTTTTAGACAGCAAGTTGTTGTGATCTGGAATGCACTGCCTGAAAGGGCGGTGGAAGCAAATTCAATAGTAACTTTCAAAAGGGAATTGGATAAATACTTGAAGGGAAAAAATATTGCAGGGCTATAGGGAATTGAGCAGGGGAGTGGGACTAGTTGGATAGCGCTACCAAAGAGCCAGCACAGGCACAATGGGCTGAATGGCCTCTTTCTGTGCTGTATCATTCTATGTTTCTAAGTAGTCATTTGTGTGTATTCTGTTTATTTTAGCTTTATAGAGTGAAGATATATTCAGTCAGTAACTTTTAAGACCCATTTTCAGTTTCCATGTAGGCAACACAAGTCTTTAGGTACCTTCAGTTTTGGATGGCTGTTCGTGAAGCTCTTGATGAGGATCTCTTGGCCCAGAAATTCGGGTCGGGGGCTTCCCACGGGTGCAAGCCCCCGACCTGCACTTAACTTGCGCGCCGGCAGTTGAGCTCTGGGCTCCCGTGGAATTCCGCTCCGGGGCCTGCTCCAACTCCCGGCGTGCTGTGCTTGTGTGTCCCAGGGGCGTAGTTAGTGCGATATGAGCCATGGGCAGCCAATCAGAGGAGGGAAAAGCCTATTCATAAGATTGACAGGAAGACCTGTCTAAACTTATGAATATACGGGCCCCAAAATAACAGTAAACCTTCAAAAAAAAAATTTTTTAAATCACACTTTTTAAATAAACTATAAATTACATTAAATAACTATTTTAAACAATAATTTAAATTTTTGAAAAAAATAATTTTATAAAAAAACGGGGCTAAAAATAAACTTACTTTGCTTTAAAGTATTTAAAAATAATAAACCTGTGGAAAAAATGTTTTAATTTTAATTAATTGACCACTTACCTTTTAAAATGCAGGCCTTACGCCTGATTTTTACATTTCTAAAATCTAAAGACTTACCCTCACGGAAAAACCTGTAAAAAAAAAACGTAAGTTCAAAGCGCACGCGCAGACTCCCGTGCGCACGCGTTCGACCTCTGAACCCCTTCGTTCAGAGGAACGGAAGTGTCGGTTTCCCGCGCATGCGCAGTGCATGCAAGAAACCGGCACTTCCATCGGGTCCACGCGTGAGTACCCCATGCGTACTCACACGTTGGGACCTGAATTTCTGGGCCAAGTTGGAGGTTATTCTTTGACTTGTGATTGGCATCTAAAATATACGAGAGCTGGCTGGTTTCTTTTTTGTAACTCTAGATAGAGTTGTGAGTAGAGCTGACAAGGAAGCCTCAGTTACATCATACAATTGACTAACTAACTGTAGGTAATACCTCCAATGTATAAATTTATTGATTTAGTGCGATTAATATTTTCAACACATATATGCAACAGATAATTTTATACACACAGGTCATTTTGAGACAGGACTGTAAAAATTTTCATTGTAATGTACCCTCCCTTCAGTTTTTTTTTGAAATCATGAAATATTTCACCAGCCTACTGGGATAAATTCACATTTTTCCCTCATCGCCAGCTCCAGAAATCCTGCCATCTCTGAAAACTGGAACAGAGCTCAGAAAAAACACTTCTAAACTGTGGCACCCCCAGATCAGAATCTAGAACCAAGAAGGATGCTGATTTGTGCAAATTATATGGAGCTACTCACTGACGGACCTGAGCTCTGCCATGAATTGAGCAACCCATAGCCAGCTTTGAGAGCTGGCATGACTGGCCTCCAGGAGCTGTAAAAATATCGGATTTCTTCTAGCAGAAGAAAGGATTTTTGTTATCTAACGAAAAAGTGATAAGTATTTTATATTGAAATTACTCACCCCCCCCAGCCCATAGTAATAGTCCCTTTAAGTAACATTTGCAAAGCTCAATGATAATAAAATTACCTTTCATCTCTAGAAGAAAGAAGGAAATTATGTCGCACCTTTCATGTCCTTAAGACATGTCAGAAATAAGTGTGCTACTAGTGGCTCAATCTAGTTGTTGGGGGTTTTCTCTCTGCCCCAGAGCAGATGGAGACGAGCGTGTACTGGTTTCAAGCGATCTTTATTCGAGCACGTGCAGGGAGAGGCTCTCTCAACCACAGCGGAGACGAGAGTCTAATTTTTACATTTGAGCAGTTGGCTTATATACAGTTTTACATCATGTTTCCTTCACATCTTCAGGACTTGGCCAATGAATTGTCCAAGTCACGTACACTTAATCACATCTCCACAAAACACATCTTGTTTATCTCATTTGCCCTGTTTCCACATCTGCCATTGTTCTACTCTTTAGCTCTTATTCAATTTACGTACACTTAATCACATCTTCACAAATCACATCTTGTTTATCTCATTTATTCTCCTTCCATTCCAAGTATTGACCACACGTCCTTGATTGGCAGTCCATTGTTCAATGCATGGCCTCCTCGCCTTCTTTCACTCCCCCAATCATCGTGTAATATGCTTTTTCCAACTGTCAGCAACTGTCTGTATTCTGCCAGACTTCCCCTTTATTACATCAGCCAGCTAGTCAGTTAAACTGCTAATCTAACTTTTAACCCCTTCACTGACACTGACTTAATTGTGAACCTGTCAGTAATTTTTAATTTGTTTGCGAAGTTGGCAAGGTTTCATTAATTGTCCAACCCTAATTGGCCTAAGAAGGTGCTGTGACCTTTTTGATTGACCTGCTACAGCCCTTATGGGGCTGTAGCTCCTGCAATAGTGTTAGGTAGGGAATTCCACAATTTTGACCCAGTGATGATGAAGGAACAATAGTATATTTCTAAGTCAGGATGGTGTATGCCTTGGAAGCAAATTTGGAGGTGATGGTGTTCCCATGATATTGCTGCTCCTGTCCTTCTCAGTGGTGGTAGAGGTTGTAGGTCTGAGTGGTGCTATTGGAGCAAGCTTGGTGAGTTGCTTTAGTGCATGCTGTAAATCATGCATACTATAGCCACAGTGGTGGAGGAGCTGGATGTTAAGTCTAGTGGCAGGGCGTTGATCAAGCAAACTGCTTTGTCCCACTTCTTGATGGTTGCTGTGGCTGCACCCATCCAGGTGATTGATCCCACTGCTGACCAATGTTCCCTTTAAATTTTTTGGGGGTGCGCGGCTCATTCAAAATACCGAGCATGCGCGGTTTTTTTCTACTCAAAAGCCAGTGAGCTGGCTGCGCAGGAGCTGCAGAACGCTGCGCAGCCACGCAGCCACACAGCTTAAAGGGAACATTGCTCCTGACAAGCCATATAGATGATGGAGCGACTTTGAGGGGTCAGGAGCCATTTGTTGCAGAGTACCCCACCTTTGTCCTGCTCTTGTAGCCACAGTGTTGATCTAGCTAGTCAAGTTAAGCATCTAGTCCATGGTAATCCCCATGATGTTGATGGCAAGATGTTGATGGTGGGGGAAGTCAGCAACAGTGATGCCATTGAAAGTCAGGAGGAGCAGTTTGGCATTTCTCTTGTTGGAGTTGGTCATTATCTGGTACATATATGGAGTGAAAGTTACCTGCTATTTGTCAACCCAAGCTGGATATTGTGCAAGTCTTGTTATATGCCAGCATTGCCTGTTTCCTTATTGGATAAGTTGTGAATGGAGCTGAGGGGTTCTGGCAGAGCCCGAAATGAGAACTGGTGAACAGGTTATTGATAAGTAGGTGTCTATTGATGGCTCCTTGCATCACTTTACTGATGATGGAAGGAGGCTTATAGGGCAGTAATTAGTCGGGTTAGATTTACATAGCACCTTCAATATAGAAAAAAGTCCCAAGGTGCTTCACAAGCGTAATCAGACAAAAACGGGTGCCGAGACAAAGAAAGAAATATTAGGAATGCTGACCAAAAGCTTGGTTAAAGAGGTGGGTTTTATGGACTGCCTTAAAGGAGGAGAGGGAGGTGCAGAGGTTTAAGGACAGAATTCCAGAGCTGGGGGCCCAGATGGCTGAAGGCATAGCCACCGATGGTTGGGTGAAGAAAGCGGGGAATGCACAAGAGCCAGGAGTAAGAGGAACAGAGAGTTTGGGGGGTTATAGGGCTAGATTAGGTTACAAAGATAGGGCAGGGAAAGGGCTTAAAGGAATTTAAATACAAGGATGAGAAGTTTAAATTTGAGGCATTGGGGACCGGGAATCAATGTACGTCAGCAAGGGCAGGGGCGATGGGTAAGCGAGACTTGGTGTGGGATAGGGTACGGGCACTGGAGTTTTGGATGATTTGTAGTTTTACAGAGGGTGGCACATGGGAGGCCGGCCAGGTGAGCATTGGAATAGTCAAATTTGGAAGTGACAAAGGTACGCACGAGGGTTTCAGCGGCAGATGGGATGAGGCAGAGGCGGCGACAGGTGATGTGGATGTAGATAGTCTTTGTGATAGGAGGGATATGGAATTGGTGGCCAGGGTACCGAGTTTGTAACATGGGCCAAAGACAATGGCTTCACTCGTCCCAATGTTTAACTAGAGGAAATTGCGACTCATCCAAGACTGGATGAAACTTTACACATACACTATTCATATTTTTAGGTTTTTTTCCCAGTTTATAGTTGTACTCAGAGCCTGCTGTGCAGACAAGTACAGAACTCAGTTCTGCTGTTTATTAATAAAAGTTAGTTTTCTGCATCTTTGCTGGTTCCGGGAATCATATTTTATTTCAAGGATAGAAGTCTAAGTGTTGCATGGTGAGACATGCTTTGAATAAATGTGTTTTCTTGTTCTGAAATCATAATTATAATGTACATGCTAGTTTTACAAAGGGAGTGTATGGGTCATTCTAAGCATCAATTTGCATTCCCTGTGTTAGACTTGTCCGCATCTGGTAGTTTTCATCCACTCGGGCAGCAGTGAGTCAGAAGGTAATATATAAAATACTAGCAGGGGTGTCCTGCGTTGCAGGGCAATTTTGGGGCTGGTGGATGTGTGGGCCGGGAGCTTGGGACTGGATTTGGGTTGTCGGCAGTTTCCAGGGCTTTTTTGGGCCTGGTGGATGTGTGGGCCGGGAGCCTGGGACTGGATTTGGGCTGTCGGCAGTTGGAGAAGCCTAGGCCCGTTTTGCACTGTTTTTTAACCTAAACATTTCTAGCTTTTAATACCTTCAAAGATGAAAGTTAAAGTACTTATAAAACATTTTTGGTAAATCTTATTTTTTTTAAAAAAGAAACTGACCTGGATTACCAAAGTTTTTAGGTGCCCTGGCTGCTGTATAATGGCTGACAGATCCCAGAGATGAAAACGATTAGTCCCGCCCACACACACACCGATTGGTCAACCATCAGGTGACTGAACTGTAGGATTGGTCAATCATGACGGCACAGGATTGGTCGACCTTGACGTCAGTCAATGCTAATGAGTGGATAATGAGTGGAATTTTGAAGGTTTTTTGTATAATGTGCGAACAATTTTTGTCCGACCAAAACGTAAATACGCCTACAAGAGTCCCCTAATGATGAGCTTTCTTTTGATATAACACATGTGTAGGTACGCTCTATAACTTTTGATTGTATAGCCAGACAGACAGAGAGACAGAGAGACATACTGTTTTATATATATATACTAGCTGGAGAGCCCGGCGTTGCCAGGGCTGTTTTGGGGCAGGCGGTTTAAATCGAGTGCCAGGCTTTGGGGCCCTGTCTGTGTCCCTTTGTGAATCTGGTGCTGGGCAACATTTTAAATCGAGTGGCAGGCTTTAGGGCCCTGTCTGTGTCCCTGTCTGTCTACCTTTTAAAAGCTTGAAAAATGAAAGTGAAAGTACTTATAAAACGTTTTTGGTAAATCTTATGTTATTTTTAAAAGAGATACTAACTTTCAAAGTAGTTTTAGCTGGAAGCTGAAGTCATTTGAGCTGGAAGCTGAAGTCATTTGAGCTGGAAGCTGAAGTCAGAGCTGGTAGTGAAACAATGGCTGGCACATCCCCGAGATGAAAACGAATAGTCCCGCCCACACACACACCGATTGGCCAACCATCAGGGGACCATACTGTAGGATTGGTCAATCGTGACGGAACAGGATTGGTGGAACCTTGATGTCAGTCAATCAATGCTAGCAGATAATGAGTTTAATTTTGAAGGTTTTTTGCATAAGGCGCGAACAATTTTCGTCCGACCGAAAAGTAAATACGCTTAAAACCGTACTGGAAGCGTAAGCTTTCTTTGGAGTTAACGCGCGCGTAGGTACGCCCTGTAACTTTCGAGCGCATAGCCTGACAGACGCACAGGCGATGACAGACAGAATGACAGAATGACAGAAGTACCGCTTTATATATATAGATACTAGCTGGGGGGAGCCCGGCTTTGCCAGGGCTGTTTTGGGCCGGGCGGTTTAAATCGAGTGCGAGGCTTTGGGGCCTCTCTGTGTCCCTCTGTGAATCTGCTGCCGGGCAACATTTTAAATCGAGTCCCAGGCTTTTTGGCCCTGTCTCTGTGTCCCTCTCTCAATCTGCTGCCGGGCAACATTTTAAATCGAGTACCAGGCTTTCAGGCCCTGTATGTCTCTGAATCTGCTGCCGGGCAACATTTCTACCTTTTTAATACCTTGAAAGATGAAAGTGAAAGTACTTATAAAACGTTTTTGGTAAATCTTATGTTATTTTTAAAAGAGATACTAACTTTTTCAAAGCTGGATAAGGAGAGTAGTTTGAGCTGCAAGCAGTGAAACAATGGCTAGCACATCCCTGAGATGAAAACGATTAGTCCCGCCCACACACACACACCGATTGGCCAACCATCAGGGGACCGTACTGTAGGATTGGTCAATCGTGACGGCACAGGATTGGTGGAACCTTGACGTCAGTCAATCAATGCTAAGTAGCAGATAATGAGTTTAATTTTGAAGGTTTTTTGCCTAAGGCGCGAACAATTTTCGTGCGACCGAAAAGTAAATACGCTTACGACCGTCCCGGAAGCGTAAGCTTTCTTCGGAGGTAACACGCGCGTAGGTACACTCTATAACTTTCGAGCGCATAGCCGGACAGACGCACACCCGAGGACAGAAGGACAGACAGACAGACAGATCGATTCGTTTATATATATAAGATAGATACATTATAATATGGTGTATACATCACAACCATGATTGAGTCAGTGCCCTTTGTTATGGCTCTTATTTTGGCTAAATCCCTATAAGTTGCACTATGTATAAGTCACTGCCATATTTACTGGACCTTAAAGTAAGCATGAAAGTATGAGTTGTACAGAAGTAAAATGATTTTCAATAAGAATTCCTCATAGACTATGGGGTCTCAAGAGTACTTGGGCCAACTATCTAGGGATTGGCTTTTCCATTCCCACCCATTGTTAAGACGCACAAAAGCATCTTCCAAAATTCGATAGACTCTGGAACAGTACCCATGGATTGGAGGGTAGCTAATGTTACCCCACTGTTCAAAAAGGGTGGTAGAGAGAAAACGGGGAATTACAGACCGGTAAGCCTGACATCGGTAGTGGGGAAAATGCTAGAGTCCATTATAAAGGATGTAATAGCAGAGCACTTGGAAAAAAGTGACCGGATCGGACAAAGTCAATATGGCTTTACAAAAGGTAAATCGTGCTTGACTAATCTACTGGAATTTTTTGAGGATGTAACTGGTAAAATAGATAAGGGAGAACCAGTGGATGTGGTGTATTTGGATTTTCAAAAGGCTTTCGATAAGGTCCCGCATAAGAGATTAGCGTGTAAAATTAAGGCACATGGGATTGGGGGCAAGGTACTGACTTGGATAGCGAACTGGTTGGCAGACAGAAAGAGTTGGAATAAACGGCTCTTTTTCCAAGTGGCAGGCAGTGACTAGTGGGGTACCGCAGGGATCGGTCCTTGGACCCCAGCTATTCACAATATATATTAATGATTTGGACGAGGGAACTAGATGTAATATCTCCAAGTTTGCAGACGACACAAAGCTGGGTGGGCGTATCAGATCAGCCATGATCTTATTGAATGGCGGAGCAGGCTCGAGGGGCCGATTGGCCTACTCCTGCTCCTATTTCTTATGTTCTTATGTTCTTATGTGCTGTGAGGAGGATGCCGAGAAACTCCAGTATGATTTGGACAGGTTGGGTGATTGGGCAGAAGCATGGCAGATGCAATATAACGTGGATAAATGCGAGGTTATCCACTTTGGTGTCAAAAACAGGAAGGCAGATTATTATCTAAATGGCAATAGATTGGGAGAAGGGGAAGTGCAATGAGACCTGGGCGTCCTTGTGCACCAGTCGCTGAAAGTAAGCATGCAGGTGCAGCAGGCGGTTAAGAAGGCAAATGGTATGTTGTCCTTCGTAGCGAGAGGGTTCGAGTACAGGAACAAGGATGTCTTGCTGCAGTTGTACAGGGCCTTGGTGAGACCGCACCTTGAGTATTGTGTGCCGTTTTGGTCACCTTATCTGAGGAAGGATGTTGTTGCCATGGAAGGAGTGCAGCGAAGATTCACCAGGCTGATACCTGGGATGGCAGGAATGACATGTGAGGAGAGATTGGGTCGATTGGCTTGTACTCGCTGGAGTTTAGAAGAATGAGAGGGGATCTCATCGAAACTTATAAAATTCTAACAGGACTAGACAGACTAGATGCTGGAAAGATGTTCCCGATGGTCGGGGAGTCCAGAACCAGGGTCACAGTCTAAGGATAAGGGGTAAGCCATTTAGGACAGAGATGAGGAGGAATTTCTTCACCCAGAGAGTGGTGAACCTGTGGAATTATCTGCCAAAGAAGGCAGTTGAGGCCAATTCATTAAATACATTCAAGAAGGAGTTGGATATATTTCTTAAGGCTAAAGGGATCAAGGGATATGGAGAGAAGGCAGGAACAGGGTACTGAATTTGGATGATCAGCCATGATCTCATTGAATGGCGGAGCAGGCTCGAGGGGCTGAATGGCCTACTCCTGCTCCTATATTCTGTGTTTCTATATGTGAAAAGGATTAGAAATCTCTCCAAAATGTAGAACTTTGTATAATTTTGTGACTATGTTGTTTTTACTATTTGATGCAGCAATATGTTGCTGTCCCCATCATCAGGGGTATTCAGCGCTGTTCCCTCTAAGGTGCACGACTGCGGGGCCGCGCACTAATCCCTGAGCTCTCGCACACTTGAATTGAAAGGCCGCGCAGAGAGCTGGACAGCAGCTGGAGCGGGGGAGGGGCCCAATACACAACACTCTGATGATCATCTTTGCAGCCTTCTCTGCACGTGCGGTATCCTGGAGCTGCGCATGCGCACCCAATCCCCTTCGGCACATACGTGCTGTTTACCAAAGCCGCGTATGCACAGTACCCCACAGTTGCAGCGAGCACCGCCACGCTTTCCTCAGCTCCGTAATGGGAAAGTCACTGGATCTGTTGGTGGCCGGGGGGGAGGGGGAGAGAGAGTCTTGGGTGGGGGGGAGGGGGGAGAGAGAGAGAGTGTTGGGGGGGAGAGAGAGAGAGACAGACTGGGGGAGAGAGATTCCCTGTGCTCCTTACAATTGCGGTAAAAAAAATCTTTAATATCCACCGACAGGGCCTCGTTTAATCGTCTCTTCTAAAACCTGCAGGCAATTATTGCTCAGGATTAGACTGAGCTGGGACACGAAGGGCATTCAATTAATTGCGAACAGGTTATTGGCTCTGGAGTCTGAGATGAGCACCTTCATTATCACAAGAGCACAAATAGGAAAGCATTGTCGAGAAGCGTTTCCCCTAAGAGGGAAAGAATTCTGCTCATTTTTCAACATTGACTGGATCTCAAATGTTTAAAAAAATGGGAGGAAAGCTCTCTCCTGAACTGACACTGCTTCTCCTTTTGCTCCAATATTCTTTACAGAGAGAGACAGCAAATCAAAGAGACAGAGAGACATAGAGACGGGGACAGAGGGAGAGATAGAGAGACAGTGAAAGAGGGAGGGAGAGTGAGAGAGAGGGATGAGTGCCCAGGCACATGTAGTCCGTTCCTGGGGACTGAGCAGCGGCCGCACTTTGGAACAACACAGGTGGAGGCGCAGCACATGTACAATGGCCGCTGGAAGGAGGGTGAAGCAAACAATTTTTAGGCCTGTGGTGAAAAAAATTTGGAAAATTGTTTCAAGCCGGAATAAAAATACAGGAAAGTGATGTTGAATGTCCTGCAGTAAGTTCCTGTTAAATTTTGCCAGTGTTATCCCCATTTTGAAAGAGTTTATCAGGGTTATTTAAATCATGTTCTGAGAGAGGGGAGAAAGTTTGTGCCCCCGTTTGTACCTCAGAGTCTGTGAGAGACGGAGGGAATGGCAGCAGAATAAGAGGAAACAACTTCTCCAAAACTGACCTCAACTCATCACCAAGGCTGGAGATAGATAACCTCACCACCTTCTTAGGAAGTTTAACCACTTTATTCACTTTCTTATTTGAGCTCTGTTTGGAATTAGAGTTTATTTTATTATTTTTTGTTGTATGTTTAACAACAGCGTTGAAGAGGGAACGAAAAACTTGGAGCAATTTTTTCTGTCAAAGCCACAATGAGACTTGAAAGAGTTTCAAGATTTTTAATGAACTTTTCACAAAAAATGAGTGTTAAAAACGCTTTTTTCCCCCTCTAAGTTTCTAATATAATTTTGGAAGAAACAAGCAAAAATCAATTTTCCCCTCATCTAAATCCTAAAAATAGGGTTTGTACATGACGAACTAAAAGCTTTTAATTAATTCTACCGTAAACAAACTTGCACAATGGGCATGTAAATGACAAATGAACTTCATTATAGATAAGTGTGAGGTGGTGCATTTTGGTAGGAAGAATAAAGGGGCTACCTACTCCTTGGGAAATAAGAGTCTAAATGGGGTAGAGGTGCAAAGGGATCAAGGGGTATAGATTCACAAATCATTAAAAGTAGCAATGCAGGTTAACAAAGCCATAAAAGTGCAAACAAAGCACTGGGGTTCATTTCTAGAGGAATAGAATTCAAAAGCAGAGAAGTTATGTTAAACTTGTATACAACTTTGTCTGATTGTCTCATGATTTGAGACAGTGGGGTGGCAACATGACATCAATGTATATATGCTTGTAAGTGGTTGCTGTTGTTGTTAAAATTGCTGTTGTTGTAAAATTTGCCCACAGACAAAAGGGTCGCACTCAAAGGAGTTCGTGGCCTGCTCAGTACAAAAAAAAATTAGAGGGAACATTGATATTCATCCTCCAGGCAGAAATGTACCCAACCTCAAACCCAATGAGCAGCTCTTGATTTAAAAGAAATCACTGTGAAATCTGCCAGCAGCAAGAGTTGATCAGACAGACAGCACTGCCAACTCTCTCAGCCAGAGCACGGCAGGCATGCATTCACCTTCCATTCCCAGCAACGATGCTCTTCGCTCCAGTTGGAACCAGCAGTATGATGGATTGCTAAGTCACGTCCAGAATAGAGGGGCGCAGCGCTGCTGAGAGGTGAATGTAAGCCTGCTGCACGCTCATTGAGAAAGCCAGCAGTGCTGTGATATCTCTATCATTCCTCACCAACAGCTCAGCTGTTTCTGCCAGCTGGTGTTTCACAGGTGGGATTGTTCTTCATTCCAAAGGCACATCTCACTTCGTGTGGCTCTCTGCTTCGAACGGGGGGTGGAGTGTCACAGTTGGGGATTGGCTAGCTGACCTTGAAGCAACCCCAAAACAACATTTCAAAAGTTTTACACAGGGCTGCTGAGCTTGAGTATACCAGTGCTCCTATTCCCCTTCTCCAACCAACTAAGGGAAACAACAACATGCATCTATATAGTGCCTTTAATGTAGTAAAACGTCCCAAGGCGCTTTACAGAAGCATTATAAAACAAAATTTGACACCAAGCCACATAAGGAGATATTAGGGCAGATGACCAAAAGCTTGGTGAAAGAGGTAGGTTTAGAGGAGCATCTTAAAAGAGGAAAGAGAGGCAGGAGAGTTTTAGGGAGGGAATTCAAGAGTTTAGGGCCTTTGCAGCTGAAGGCACGGCTACCAATGGTGGAGTGATTAATATCAGGGATGCTCAGGAGGCCAGAATTAGAGGAGCACAGATATCTCTGAGAATTGTGGGGCTGAAGAGATTACAGAGATAGGGAGGGGCGAGGCCATGGAGGGATTTAAAATCGAGGCATTGCTTAACCGGGAACCAATGTAGGTCAGCGAGCACAGGGGTGATGGGTGAATGGGACCTGGTGCGAGTTAGGACACGGGCAGCAGAGTTTTGGATGACCTCAAGTTTACGGAGGGTTGAACGTGGGAGGCCGGCCAGGAGTGTGTTGGAATAGTCCAGTCTAGAGGTAACAAAGGCATGGATGAGGGTTTCAGTAGCAGATAAGCTGAGGCAGGGGCGGAGTCGGGCAATGTTCCTGAGGTGGAATTCGGCGGTCTTATGTGGATATGTGGTCGGAAGCTCATCTCGGGGTCAAATAGCACCCCAACGTTGCAAACAGACTGGTTCAGCCTCAGACAGTTGCCATGGAGAGCGATGGAGTTGGTGGCTAGGGAATGGAGTTTGTGGCGGGGACCGAAGACAATGGCTTCGGTCTTCCTAATATTTAGTTGGAGGAAGCACACAACATGGAGATTGTCAGAAACCTCCCAGCTCTTTTTCCACTATATGGCACCATCTGCAGCATCCTTCCCCTCCAAGCCCATACGTAGTGGCTATTAAGGAAGCTGCTCTAACTTGCCAACTTAATTGAATCCCTGCGCAGCTTCTAGCCTGCCTGAGTCTCAATTATACCTCACATCTGCCAGAGTCCCAGTGCTTCAGCTGTGGTTCAGTAGTAGCACACTCGCTTTTGAGCCAAAAGGCTGTGGGTTCCAGAGACTTGAGCCCCATAATCTAGGTTGACACATTAGTGCAGTACTGAGGGAGTGCTGCACTGTCAGAGGTGCTGTCTTTCGGATGAAACGTTAAACCGAGGCCCCACCTACCCACAGGTATAGAATATAATCATAGAATGGTTACAGCACAGAAGGAGGCCTCTCGAGCCCGTGCCAGCTCTCTGCAAGAGCACTTCAGCTAGCCCCACTTCCCTGTAGCCGTGCAAAAATTTTTCCATCAGGTACTTATCCAGTTCCCTTTCGAAAGCCACAATTGAATCTGCCTCCACCGCCCTCTCAGGTAGTGCATTCCAGATCCTAACCACTCACTGTGTAAAAAAGTTTTTCCTCATGTCGCATTTGGTTCTTTTGCCAATCACCTTAAATCTGTGTCCTCTGGTTCTCGACCCTTCTGCCAGTGGGAACAGTTTCTCTCTACTCTGTCCAGACCCCTTATGATTTTGAACACTTCTATCAAATCTCCTCTTAATCTTCTCTGCTCTAAGGAGAACAACCCCAGCTTCTCCAGTCTCTCCACGTAACACTGAAGTCCCTCATCCCTGGAATCATTCTCGTAAATCTTTTCTGCACCCTCTCTAAGGACTTCACATCCTTCCTAAAGTGTGGTGCCCAGAATTGGACACAATACTACAGTGTTTTATACAGGTTCATCATAATTTCTATGCTTTTGTACTCTATACCTCTATTCATGAAGCCCAGGATCCCATAAGCTTTTTTAACTGCTTTCTCAACCTGCCCTGCCACCTTCAACGATTTGTGCACATAACCCCAGGTCTTTCTGTTCATGCACCCCATGGCATTATTTCAAAGAAGAGCAAGGAACATAGGAACAGGAGTAGGCCATTCGACCCCTTGAGCCTGTTCCACCATTCAATGAGATCATGGCTGATCTGTATCCCAACTCTATCCACCTACCTTGGCTACATATCCCTTAATACTCTTGGCTAGGGTTGCAAAATTCTGGGAATTTTTAAAAGAGGAAACTTTCCATGGGAATTTTTGGGAATTTAGGGAATTTATGGGAATTTTGAGTTTTTTTGCACACTGATGGTTTTTGTCTCTGACCCTTATATTATCTTTGTCGTCAAAATAGACATACTGTTCCATACAAATAAAAACAGGCTTTCAAAACTTTCTTTAGGTTATAATTTTGAACTTTATTGAACCCCCACAAAAAAGACCCATCTAAAATAAAATAAAAAGAGCGTCAGCTTATTTAGCCTGTAATTTGTCCTTATTTTGTCCCTTTGAGTCTTCTACTCATGAGTCTTCTACTCCTCATTGCTCCTCCTGATTCTCTGACTCTCGCTCTGACGTGTCCATTTCCTCCTCTGTGTCAGTGTCTAGCTGTGTGGTGGACACTTCTGTATCTGGCTCAATAAGTTGTAGGTTCGCCCGGATAGCCACCAGTTTCTCCACTCTCTTGTTAGTCAGCCTGTTGCGCACCTTTGTATGCGTATTCCCAAAAAGTGACCAGTTTCGTTCAGAGGCCGCTGATGAAGGTGGGATTTGGAGTATCACCGATGCAATAGGTGACAGGGCCTCAGATGCACAAAGTCCCTTCCACCAGGTATGTGCACTGATATGCTTGCATGATTCCCATATCCCATCCCCATTCCAAAGACCTTGCTTGGTAGAGAACTTTGCCAGACTTCCCAGAACTTTGCCCACATCCAGATTGAGATGGTGTGAGAGGGTAGAAATCACACTGTAAGCGCTGTTGATCTGTTCTCCAGAAAGTTTTGGTCTCCCAACATGCTTTGGGTCCAGCATGTATGCTGCAGCATGAATCGGCTTGACACAAAATTCTTGACGCGTCTGTATGAATTGAACAATTGCCTTCTCCTCTGCTTTGAGCAGCAGGGATGTGGGTAGGGCAATGCTGATTTGTTCTTTTAAATCAGTAAAAAGCCTGAGAACATCTGACAAGACAGCGTCATCTCCTTCAATCTGAGCAATTGCAGATGCTACTAGTGAGAGTAGTTTAAGGCTGCTAACCACTCTCTCCCAAAACACATCATCCAGCAGTATTTTCTTGATGGTGGTTTCCATATCCCCAGACTGGGATATTGCCATTTCTTGCAGCGACTCCTTACCCTCCAGAAGGCTGTTGTACATTATGACAACACCACCCCATCTAGTGTTGTTGGGCAGCTTCAGTGTGGTGTTCTTGTTCTTTGCCATTTGCTTGGAGTTGTAGGTTGCTGCAACTACCTGTTTTCCCCTGACATACTTAACAACTTGCTTGGCTCTCTTGTACAGTGCTTCCATGGTTCTCAAACCCATGATGTCCTTGAGGAGCAGGTTAAGCCCATGAGCTGCACACCCAATACACGTAATATGAGGGTAGGCCTCCTCCACTTGAGCCCAAGCAGCCTTCATATTCGCAGCATTGTCAGTAACTACTGCAAAGACCTTTTGTGATCTAAGATCGTTGATGACCGCTTTCAGCTCATCAGCAATGTATGTGCCTGTGTGTCTGTTGTCCTTCGTGTCTGTGCTCTTGAACACTGGGAGAGGAGTGGAGACGATGTAGTTTATGATGCTCTCCCCTCGTACATTTGACCACCCATCTGAGATAACTGCAACACAGTCTGCCATCGCTATCGTTTCTTTGAGCTTTCCTTGGACTCTTATACTCAGCCTCCAGCAAATAAGTAGACAAAGCATGTCTGGTGGGAGGACAGTATGCAGGGCGAATAACATTGAAAAATCTCTTCCAGTACACATTGGCTGTGAGCATGAGGGGTGAGCCTGTTGCATATACAGCTCGAGCAAGGCACTCATCTGCATTCTTCTGGCTATGGTTATCCATTGTATCAAAGAACCTTCCAAGTGGGCCAGGAGTTGCTGATGATAAGGAGCCTGATGCTGAATGAGAACCATCATCTTCTTGAATGGAAGCAGAGGAACTCTGGGCTGACTGCTGTGAGCTTTGAGTGAAGTTGTTGCATTTGGATAAATGCTGCTGCATCTTTGTGGCATTCGTTACATATGGCTTTCTACAGTGTTTGCACATGTACACAGTCTTTCCATCTTTAATGCCTGGGGTAAAATGCTTCCAAACATCCGACGGTAAACGTGGCATTGTTCTATGCAGAGAAATAAAGGGCATTCATCTCTGTGTCGAACTGCGGTCGATCAGCACGATTGCAACAGGGTGAGTACATTTTTGCTGATGCTCCATGTGATGGAAGCATGACCTGTACACACACGACGCTACATCACCAATAGTGTATTATTTTGTATATTTTAAATTGAAGGACAACAGAGTTCAACAAGTAACTGGTTTATTTGGTATAAAGTCTGATTTACTTACTGCATCATCACAACATCAGCAGAAAACAAAATGACTTCCCTCAGGACCCCTAACCTGGATCTTAAAAAAACTATAGCAGTCTTACAGATGCCTGCAGGCCAATCACAATTCGATACGCAAATATTATAAATAGAGGGAGCTAATCGCTCATCCAACCAATCAGGACACATTTGTTCACAGTCACACACAAAACTTGTAATTATTAAAACAAGCCAAGTAAGAAGATAAACATATATTAAGAAATTCCTTAATAATTAAGATTCCATCTCTGTTAGTAATTTTAAGAGAGGACCTGTGGGGAAAAAAAAGAAATACAAAAAAAACAATATTATGCTAGCATGTGCTTTTTTGGGCAAAATTCCCAAAATTCCCAAGCTAAACTTCCCGTGGAAAATTTACCGGAAATTTACCGGAAACTTTCCACCCCTTTGCAACCCTACTCTTGGCTAGCAAAAATCTATTGATCTCAGATTTTAAATTATTAATTGAGCTAGCATCTATTGTGTTTTGCAGGGGAGAGTTCCACACTTCTACCACCCTTTGTGTGAAGAAGTGTTTCCTAACTTCTCTCCTCAATGGCCTGGCTCTGATTTTAAGGTTATATCATCTTGTCCTAGACTCTCTCTACCCTATCAATTCCTTTCAAAATCCTGAAAACTTAAATCAAATCACCCCTAACCTTCTATGTTTCAAAAAGAAAGAAAGACTTGCATTCATATAATGCCTTTCACGACCACCGGACGTCCCAAAGCGCTTTACACCCAATGAAGTACTTTTGAAGTGTAGTCACTGTTGTAATGTAGGAAAACAAGCCTAGTTTATGTAATCGCTCTTCACAATTTAACCCTTGGAGCCCTGGTAACATTCTGTTGAATCTGTGCTGCACTTCTTCCAAGGCCAATATACCCTTTCTAAGGTGCAGTGCCCAAAACTGTACACAGTACTCCAGATGTGGTCTAACTAAGGCTTTATATAACTGTAGAAAAACATCCTCCCTTTATATTCTAGCTCTCTAGATATAAATTCTAACATTCCATTAGCCTTTTTGATTATTTTTTATAGCTGACCACTACATTTTAATGATCTATGTACATGGACCCCTAATATGCTGGAGGATGTTTAGCCTGTGGTGTGATTGGAATCACTAAAGAATAAAATGAATAGCAGGACCTCCTCCCATTTCTTCCCTATATCATTGGTTCCGACATGGACCACGACAACTGGATCTTCCCACTCTCTTTCCAAATTCCTTTCCAGCCACATTGAGATCGCCCTTACCCTGGTCCCAGGTTGGCATCACACTCTTCGGGACTCTTGATCGTGGCTTCAGAGGATGCTATCTATCCCCCTAATTATTGAATTCCCTATAACTGCAATGTTTCTATATGCTCTTCCCACTTTGGACAGCCCTCTGCTCCACGGTGCCTAGGTCAGCATTGTGGCTGTCCTCACCACGGTCTTCTAATCCTCACAAGTATAGAATATAATCATAGAATGGTTACAGCACAGAAGGAGGCCTCTCAAGCCCGTGCCAGCTCTCTGCAGGAGCACTTCAGCTAGCCCCACTTCCCTGTAGCCGTGCAAAATTTTTTCCATCAGGTACTTATCCAGTTCCCTTTTGAAAGCCACAATTGAATCTGCCTCCACCGCCCTCTCAGGTAGTGCATTCCAGATCCTAACCACTCACTGCGTAAAAAAGTTTTTCCTCATGTCGCATTTGGTTCTTTTGCCAATCACCTTAAATCTGTGTCCTCTGGTTCTCGACCCTTCTGCCAGTGGGAACAGTTTCTCTCTACTCTGTCCAGACCCCTTATGATTTTGAACACTTCTATCAAACCTCCTCTTAATCTTCTCTGCTCTAAGGAGAACAACCCCAGCTTCTCCAGTCTCTCCACGTAACACTGAAGTCCCTCATCCCTGGAATCATTCTCGTAAATCTTTTCTGCACCCTCTCTAAGGACTTCACATCCTTCCTAAAGTGCGGTGCCCAGAATTGGACACAATACTACAGTTGAGGCCAAACCAGTGTTTTATACAGGTTCATCATAATTTCTACGCTTTTGTACTCTATACCTCTATTCATGAAGCCCAGGATCCCATAAGCTTTTTTAACTGCTTTCTCAACCTGCCCTGCCACCTTCAACGATTTGTGCACATATAACCCCAGGTCTTTCTGTTCATGCACCCCCTTTAGGATTGTTCCCTTTAGTTTCTATTTCCTCTCCTCATTCTTTCTACCAAAATATATCACTTTGCACTTTTCTGCGTTAAATTTCATCTGCTACGTGTCCACCCATTCCACCAGCCTGTCTATGTCCTCTTGAAGTCTATCACTATCCTCCTCACTGTTCACTATACTTCCAAGTTTTGTGTCATCTGCAAATTTTGAAATTGTGCCCTGTACACCCAAGTCTAAGTTATTAATATATATTAAGAAAAGCAGTGGTCCTAGTACCGACCCCTGGGGAACACCACTGTGTACCTTCCGCCAATCCGAAACACAACCGTTCACCACTACTCTCTTTCTGTCACTTAGCCAATTTTGTATCCATGCTGCTAGTGTCCATTTTATTCCATGGGCTTCAACTTTGCTGGCAAGCCTATTATGTGACACTTTATCAAATGCCTTTTGGAAGTCTATGTACACCACATCAACCCTCTCTGTTACTTAATCAAAAAACTCAATCAAGTTAGTTAAACTTTGACAAATCTGTGCTGTCTTTCCTTAATTATTCCATACTTGTCCAAGTGACTTAATTTTATCCCGGATTATCATTTCTAAAAGCTTCCCCACTACCGATGTTAAATTGACTGGTCTGTAGTTGCTGGGTTTATCCTTACACCCTTTTTTGAACAAGGGTGTAACATTTGCAATTCTCCAGTCCTCTGGCACCAGCCCCGTATCCAAGGAGGATTGGAAGTTTATGGCCAGTACCTCTGCAATTTCCACCTTTACTTCCCTCAGCATCCTAGGATGCATCCCATCTGGTCCAGGTGACTTATCTACTTGAAGTACAGCCAGCTTTTCTAGTACCTCCTCCTTATCAATTTTTATCCCACCCAATATCTCAACCACCTCCTCTTTCACTATGACTTTGGCAGCATCTTCTTCCTGCAAAGTACCTCAGCCATGCCCTCTGCCTCCATGCGTAGGTCTCCATTTTGGTTCCTAATCAGCCCCACCCTTCCTCTTATACCCATTTACTATTTATGTGCCTATAGAAGACTTTTGGATTCGCTTTTATGTTAGCTGCCAATCTATTCTCATACTCTCTCTTTGCTCCTCTTATTTCGTTTTTCACTTCCCCTCTGAACTTTCTATATTCAGCCTGGTTCCCACTTGTATTCTCAACTTGACATCTGTCATATGCCCCCTTTTTCTGCTTCATCTTACTGTCTATCTCTTTCGTTATCCAGGGAGCTCTACCTTTGATTGCCCTACCTTTCCCCCTTGTGGGAATGTACCTCGACTGTACCCAAACCACCTCCCCTTTAAAGGCAGCCCATTGTTCGATTGCAGTCCAGATATCAAGTACATTTTACCTGTTGGACAGGACCAGTATCTGTGGGACCACTATCTCCCCTTGGTTCCCCCTACCCTGCTGACTAACAGTCACACTCTCCCCTTCCTGCACCTGTGCTTTCCTCTGAGGTGTGACTGTACTCTAGAGAAAATTATCCAGAAATTCCTTCCCCTCTTTTGTGTGTCTAACTCACAATCCAGCACAACGACTCTGAGCTGCAATGTCTCAAGTTTGAGATGTTTCCTGCAAATGTTGCAATCCGGGACAGTCTCACTGTCCACAAGCTCCCACATATTACAGTCCTGACACATAACCTGCACTGCCATTTCTAGGTTTTATTTATTTATTTCTTTGTTAGCAGTAATTTAATTCTAGATCTAACAGAATTATTTGATTCTATTTCGTAGATGAATTTAGCTTGATTTCAGATTTATTTGTAATTAATTAGTCTTGCTTTTTGTTTATTTACTTCTTTATTTTAGTATCCCCATAACTCCTACTTATTATTTATGTATACCAGATTTTTATTTGATGCAATTCGGATCCCTTTAATGTTGGTATCCTCTACTTTGTTAATTTTAACTTTATCCCCTGGGATCTAATTAATTACTGTACTCTGATTAATTATTTATATATTGACTTATTTACTATTGTCACTTGGTTTAAATGACCTCCTTCCCCCTCTGCACCTAACTCCTACTCTCACCAAATTCCCATCTTCACTCTATTTAGCACCTCACTTTGTTTAGCGATTCACCCAGCTCTGTGCTTTTGCAGATATCATTCTCTATTCTCCTGGTGAACTGTACCAACATTTATCCCTCAACCAACACCTAAAACAGATTATCTGGTCATTTATCTCATTGCTATTTGTTGGACCATGCTCTGCACAAATTGGCTGCCATGTTTCCTACATTATAATAGGGACTACACCTCAAAAAGTACTTAATTGGCTGTCAAGCACTTTGGGATGTCCTGAGGTTATGAAAGGGACTATATCAATGCAATTAATTTTTCTTTTCATCCACTTTTAGTGTCCCAATGTTTGTGCCTCTCCCTAACCATGGTTGTAGAAACAAACAGTAGAGAGAAGTAAAAACAGAACCATAAGAAAGGGGAAGAGAAAAGGGTAGATAGCACTTCTAATGCTGGTGGCATGGGGCCTTAGAAAATTTCACCCTATATTCTTCTGCCTCTTTGTCATTTCTATTTAATGTGCAGTTTGCCTCCTTTCAGATCCCATAAGGATGGTAGGAAATGGGGGGGGGGGGTGGAATCATACTTGTACAATAGAGAGTCTCCATGGGGTTAAGAAACATTGTTTGGAGGGAGAGTAGAGACATCTTTATTTTGTATTTGGTCTTACTGTGTCTGACCTGATGTTCTTCATGCTGACATAACATACAAAAATGGATAGATTACCTGTTGTTGGGATCCTCGATATGTGAGCACCAAAATAGGAACATAGAAGATAGGAGCAGGAGCAGGCCATTCGGCCCTTCGAGCCTGCTCCGCCATTCAATGAGATCATGGCTGATCATCCAAATTCAGTGCCTTCTCCCCATATCCCTTGATCCCTTTAGCCTTAAGAAATATATCCAACTCTTTCTTGAATATACTTAATGAACTGGCCTCCACCGCCCTCTGTGGCAGAGAATTCCACAGGTTCACCACTCTCTGGGTGAAGAAATTCCTCCTCATTTCAGTCCTAAATGGCTTACCCCTTATCCTTAGACTATGACCCCTGGTTCTGGACTCCCCGGCCATCAGAAACATCCTTCCTGCATCTAGTCTGTCCAGGCCTGACAGAATTTTATAGGTTTCGATGAGATCCCCTCTCAATCTTCTAAACTCCAGTGAGTATAAGCCCAATCAACACAATCTCTCCTCATACGTCATTCCTGCCATCCCAGGTATCAGCCTGGTGAATCTTCGCTGCACTCCTTCCATGGCAAGAACGTCCTTCCTCAGGTAAGGCGACCAAAACTGCGCACAATACTCAAGGTGTGGTCTCACCAAGGCCCTGTACAACTGCAGCAAGACATCCTTGTTCTTGTACTCGAACCCTCTTGCTTCGAAGACCAACATACCATTTGCCTTCTTAACCGCCTGCTGCACCTGCATGCTTACCTTTAGCGACTGCTGTACAAGAACACCCAGGTCTCTTTGCACTTCCCCTTCTCCCAATCTATTGCCATTCAAATAATAATCTGCCTTCCTGTTTTTGCCACCAAAGTGGATAACCTCACATTTATCCACATTATAGTGCATTTGCCATGTTTCTGCCCAATCACCCAACCTGTCCAAATCGTGCTGGAGTTTCACGACATCCTCCTCACAGCATACCCTCCCACCCAGCTTTGTGTCGTCTGCAAATTTGGAGATATTACATCCAATTCCCTCGTCCATATCATTAATATATATTGTGAACAGCTGGGGTCCTAGAACCGATCCTTGCGATACCCCACTAGTCACTGCCTGCCACTCAGAAAACGACTCGTTTATTCCAACTCTTTGCTTTCTGTCCGCCAACCAGTTCTCTATCCAAGTCAATACCTTGCCCCCAATCCCATGTGCCTTAATTTTGCACGCTAATCTCTTATGCGGGACCTTATCGAAAGCCTTCTGAAAGTCCAAATACACCACATCCACTGGTTCTCCCTTATCTATTTTACCAGTTACATCCTCAAAAAATTCCAGTAGATTAGTCAAGCATGATTTACCTAACAAAATATGTGGATATTAAAAACTCTGGTCTGGATTTTCTCAATGGAGACAATTTGGAGGCGGGACTGCTGCTTGTCGGGTCTATGTCCCGCCTCCATCATCTTCTGGCCAACTAGCGGGATTTTCCCCTGATTGACCTTGTTAAGCCCGCCCTGCGGATTCAGCAGACCAATTAGGGGGAAGTCACTGACAGAGCACGTCAACGTCTGATGTGCTATCTGTCAAGACTTCTTGAAAGAAGAAATGTCAACGTTTGACAGCTCTGTGAAGCTGTCAAACACTGACATTCTCTGTAGTTTGATGAGCCCTTGTGTTCAGGACTCATCAAACCTTTCAACTTTGTAGATTTCAGATGACTTGGTTCAGAGGATCCAACAGTCAGTCTGTGAAATCGACAAGGAAGATGTCGGGACTCCCGATCCAGAGCAGATGAAGGCTGTAGGCAGAAACCAAGGTAAGTGAACATTTTTTAACACTTAACACTCACCTTACATACTTACCACTCCACACTTGCACCCATCACTCACCTCTATATCTTACTTTCAGGTCCCTCTGACCCCCGCAGACCTCCTACTTGACTCCTCCAATCTGGCGGGGTTCTCCGAGGTTGGGAAGCCTTCACCTGAAAAGGTAAAATGGGACTAATCCTTTTTTCTGCCTGTTAACTACCTGTTAACAGGCAGTTAAAAGGTTTTAATCCCTTTCTCGCCTCTAGGAGACAGGACCCGAAGCAGCACATCTTCCCGCCTCCTGGCAAAAGGACACGGAGGCGGGATGGGGGCGGGTTTGCCATCCGCCCCCACTTTCTGCTACTTTACCCGCAGTCCCGCCTCCATACCCACCTCCTCGGGGCTGAGAAAATCCAGCCCTCTGTGTCTGAGTTTTTGTATTTGTGTGTGCAAGTCTTGCATTGTGTCGTTTAAAACTAATTCAGATCATTAAACAAACATACTGAATCATGTAGTTCTCAGCACAACCTGTAATGAATCATTTAGGACATGACATTTTGATTTCTTTGCAGTTGTTGATTCCCAGGACAGCACTTTGGTGATTGGGAAATTAAAAGTGACGGTGGAGGCATTGGAGGCATTGCGTTCAGTATATGAGGAGAACGAATAAAGACAACTGGAAAACCACGCCGAACCAGGCGCTTCAATATGTATAACCTGTTTTCTTGTAAAACACTAAAACGAGTTCATTTCTATTTGTGTGCACTATAATTAAGATTTACAAAGGTTATTTGATTTTCTTCATTTCCATCTTGTTTTCCTTGTTCTGCATTCATTCCAAGGAATTTGTTTTTCTGCTTTTTATTTAACACCATTGAACACTCACCCTTGCACAGGGCTTTGTTAATAATTAATAACTGTGTGATTGAATGATCTACATCATTTGCATTTTTGAACTTTTTTTCTATGTAATATGTATGCAAGATGGATATTTAATTTTTAATAAAGTATTTTTAGCACACCATTCAATGGTAAGCCTCTGAATAATAATCAGAAATAAAGTTTTTATACTGCCCATTATCACTTAACTAAGTAAAAATAAAACCCTGCGATTAGCTTCATTAAGAGTTTCACACTGTTAAGTTTTTAATGGCAGAAAAGTATGAAAATTGCATACCAAAGCCTGGATTAATGTGTTAATCTGCCTCTTTAAATTGCTAATGCCTATTTTATGCACATTACATCTCAGTTCTGCTTTCCTTTGATGCATGCAAATCTTATAAATTAAATATAGAAAATCGTTGTAGACACCTATAGATGCCTTTTACGTGGAGCATTTTTAGATATGTTTAAAGAATCATGCTTGTATATGCATATTTATAGCAGACCAAGGTCTATTATAAATTCATATAAATTGAAATAATTGGGTCTTTTTGCACTAAATAACCAGTAAGCTTGGAATACTTCTACTGGTTAAAAGTATTAACAGAAAAGACTTAAAATAGACAAGTTGTTTGAAGAGAACAGACATTTATGCATTAAAGGTGAGATTTAGAAGAGTGCGTAAATGAGGAATGCTAAAGATAATTTTATTTGCTTTTGGAGGAGGTGGCTTCTTGTATGCCTGTGAGGCACTCCTTCTTTTGTGTTTTCAAACAGTCCGTTCTTTCTTATAAGCATATTTAAATAGGGAAAGAGGGATGTAATTTATTAAAATCTACCTAATTTGGCATGATACATTGAATCTTTGCTTCAGTGATCATGACCCATTTCATTTAACGAATTAGGCATTCACTTTTTGAATGATTAAAACTCTGGAAAATGAGTTCTTTCCACAGATTTGAGAATATTGAAGTCTGTTAATGGAAAGAAGATGGAATCGATTATGAAACAATTCATTACAGTTCAACACTAAAGTAGATATAATGCGTAACGGCAAGAATGGGTATCTGCATACAGTCTGAACCATCTGCTTTAGTGGCCTCAATAATGGATTACTATCTTCATGAGCCTTTGAAATAACATCCATGCAATATTAATTTGTTGATGTACAAAGTGATGCCATTGGAATAGCCTCTGACCACAGCCATCTGTAATCTTTACATTGCAATGAATTGCCTTTATTATTGGCGTGTTACTTTAGAAGTCTGAAGTAGGGTGGAAAGACTGTTAACCAGTGATGTACAAATACATTTCTTTAAGATTTAACCACGTACATGTGTAAGCTAACAACACCATGCACACTGAACAGCTATACTGTTTGTTATCATATAGATAATCCTCCAGCTTTGCGTGTGATAAGTTTTCTCAGGAGACAAAAATCATGACTATGTTAATCATCACTGTGCAGCAGCACACTTTCTGTTGTCAGAACTCCGAGCAGGCTTGGCTTAGTTGATTGTGGTAAAGTCTGAGGCCTATCTGCCCCATTTATCCAGCTGAAGGGATGTTCAAAGAGGCAAATAGCTTTAAGGGAGATATATAGCTGACCAACATTAATATACTGCATAGGCACATTATATTAACAGTGTGAACAACTTACAAGTAGAATCTTTTCTCAACATATCCAAGAAATAAAGTACTTCATAGTAAACAGGCTGTTTTGTGTCTTGATTAATCTTTTTAGTCCTGCAGGTTCTTTTTCACATTATCACAACTTTTAGCACTAATCACAAAGAATTTCTGGAACTGTAATAAAATCATATTTTGAGATGAAATAATTTAAAGAACAGAAGTGATCGATTAAAGAATATTTGGGGAAAAAACACAATATAATCAGAAATTATTATATAGCAAATCCATATAGCGTAGTATTACTTTAAAATACAATAAACATTATAGTGTTAAGTTCCTGCATAAGATGTGAAGCCTCTACTAAAGAGATTTAGATTTCCCACATGTGAGATGATGAAATATGTTTTTAAAAGCTATAATCTGTATAATACTTTTATTGTCAAAAAGAATTAGTAATAGCATCATCTGCCTTTATACCATTCTTTACCGAGACAGTAATGGACATTTCAGGTTCTGTAAATAAACTTAGTGTCGAAAGATGTTACCTGAGTTAATAACTGTGAGAACTGTTCCTTTTCATCAGGCAGTAGTTTAGCATTAACTGAATAGGTAATTTCTTGTGGAACTTCATAATCCAGATATTTTATCTGAATGGTAGACAGCTCCATAGACAAGAAGTTCTTCTTCTTCCACAACCCAATAAACCATTTTGAGTATTTTTTTCTTTTCCAATTTTCTGCTTGTACCCCTCTTCTGAAAAGTAGGTGTTTCTTTGATACCTCATTCAGGCGGCTATACTTATGTGTGAGTTTGCACCGTGAATGGCGACTGGCTATTCAACTATGGGGGCTTTTGCAGCCAAGCCCAATCCTGTCCTCGCCTCCAGTGCTTTCCTATTCTTGCAAGATTCCTTCCCAGTGATGTATCATCAATAAACAACATCACAACTAAATAGTTGAAACTAAAAAAAAAAATCTAATACTTACATACTTTTTTAATCTATCGTATGGATTAAGATAGTTTTGCCATTCAATCTGTGCTAGACAAACTTACATTGTGGTTCATAAAAGCACTGAAGATTAAGGTGAAAAAAGCGTTATGATGTTAGCTTTGCAAAATTATGTCCAACAGCAAAATATCTTCCGCAGCATGAAAACGTTAGCCACATGTTTGCGTACACACCATTTCAGAAGTAAGGAAACAGTTAACAGCGTTATGAAATTATACAACCAGCGCTTCATAAAATCATTGCATCGGCAGCAAAAACCAGGTGCTCCATATTGCTACCAGGGAATATTAGTTCCACTGATTATGTTGATATGTACCACCGTGACAACACAAAACAGAATGCAAATACACAGACAATTATCAGATTGAAATTCTTGTGGATTTGGAAGAGCAGTGAGCATCTTAGTTAAATTGGGCCCCCCATTGCAAGGAAAATTATTTCCTCATGTAATAAATGGTGAAAGACAAGTAGTATTCCTTTGAATGCAGACAACCGGCATTAAGGGAGTTGGTGAGCATATGTTTATGCCACTAGACCTCTAAAATAAAATACTCATTTATTCCAAAGCAGAAAGAAATGTCCAGATTGTCATCCATTTAAGAATTCTCCAACTGACACGTCCTAAAAACTGTTACATAGAAATATTGTAAGAAAATCTGCATTACAATCCAATAGTTCTAAGCACCAACAGGAAGTCAGTCACTTTAAAGAAAAGCTCCACTTCCATTGTAATTGATGAGATCAAAAAGACCATTTATTATTATTGTCAGATTTTCTTTTATCCAACTGAGTAATGCTATTATAAATAATTGTACACAGACCTCCAAGGTTTTTAACAATTAAGTCAAAGCTGTAGCATTTCCTTCAATATGTGGCCATTTAGCTGAGAACCAGAAGTTCCTGTTGCAAGTACCTTGTGTGCTTGCATTGACAGTCTTCACTGGTTATTGCAAGGATGCATGCAATAGACACCAGCTGTCCACTGGCATATTACACTGCACCAATTAGCACATAATTAGCGGTAATGTGGTTTGTGATTACTGGTCTAGGTCCACAATCCTGATAGTCCATCCTGAAATTTGTAAAATGTAAAGTCTTATCTTAATTGTATATTTTAAAATATATCTGAATGAAAGCAAATGTAATTGTTTGTTCTAAAGAGCCTTACAGCTGTCAAAGGGGATAGAAATTTGTACATGAGGCCATTAGCCAAAGGAAGATTTGACACTACTGTATTGCAGCATGTTGGCAGTGAGCTATTCTTCAACAACCTGGGTGGCCTGTGGGTATTTTCTGGCATCAGTAGCACTGGATGACTGGACAAAAACAAAATGAAATAACATCTGACCTATATAAGTGAGGTGAAAGTCACACCATCCAGATCTCATGATGTGGAACGGTGTTTGAATGAGACAGTAAAATAGTTTGAGGCTGCATGCTGAAACTGTTTATTTTTACTAACAGTAATGACAATTAAATTGATATTGGCTGACCAATGTAGTCATTTAGTTAATCTTAGGGGCAAGTGGGAACTTCCAACTCAACAACAACCTAACTGTTGCTGCAAGGCATGTGCAATTAAATTGCTCTTGTGGTGCTTTTACTTCAATGTACTTTGCCGCATTGTGGGAGGACCCTGTTTACTGCTTACAGTACCCGTTCTTGAATGTGCAGTCAGGGTAAGCACCAAACTGAGACCAGGCACATCCCCACAGTAAGGAGGTGAAGCTTATGAATGAGAATATGGACCACATTTTCATATCTCTTACTGGCATTCAAAAATGCTCTGTCAGAGGTCTAGGAGCAGATCTCCTATCCATTCTTGGCCAAGGAATGATGTGTGTGTGGTACAGGGTGAACCTAGAGGGGGAGAAAAGAAAAATACTTTGTTAAAAATTAAGCACAAACTTGTTTTATTGGGATAAAAGTGAATGTCAACGGCACTGGAGCATGAAATGGTCCAAGAAAAAATATAACATGGATAAAACAGTAAGAGAAGTGTTAGATTTTGTCAAGACACATTTGGGGTACTTTTAATTGTTCACAATCCCACCACAGAGCCTTGCTGGGCAGGAATGCATATTGGGATTTAGGGCATGCACTCCCATGATTTTCCATCTACTCATTGTAATGGACATGTGCTCCCATTGGCAAGGCTATTAGCAAACTTGGGAAATTACCATTATTATTTCACTTACACTGTGATAATGTGCGTGAGTTCTAACTGGAGGTTATTCAGTGAGTAGCTGAGTTATACAGATCAGGAAGGACCCAGGTTTGAACTACAGTCTGTGCTGATTTAGCCAATCTCGCTAGGATGACAATAGAGGCATTACAACAAGCCTCAGAGCCTGGGTTCCCACTCCTGATCACTATCCAGAATTCTGCTGGAACTGTACATATGTGGATGTTAAAGTAGGACAGGAGTGACTGATGCCTGCCACAGTTAAATACCCTGCTGACACTCACCGTCCTGGTCCACATATGAAAAATAGTTGCTTGGGTGAGGTACTAGAGGGCTAACCTAACCGTGGGATTCATGGAAACATACCCTAGCAAGGAGTAAATGTCTTCAAGAGGGAGCAGGAGAAAATTAGTAGGGAAACAAAGAGAATGAAGATTTGTATACTTTGGTGTATGTACAGTACTTGTCCAATAGGCATATTGTTTTGCCTTTTTGTTCACATGTGCTCTTCTGATCAGATTACCCATTACTGACAAATGGAAATTTCTGCTATATAGTATGCTCTTAAGTGAAATAAACTATACCAACCATATCAAAAGCTATAAAATCTGGAAAATGTTAGCTTTCAATGTGCACAAAGGGATTAATCTCCTGACAGGGATGTGATTAACAAACTTTAAACAGACTGCTATTAATAAATCAATATTCTTCATGCTTTCATTTTTTTACTGCAGAAATTGTTCAATATTTTCACACTGGATTGAAAATGAGTTTACAGGGGTAGCTTAGTAACTCAAGCTGGTGAGTGCTTAACTCTTAAGGAAAGGGTTGCAAGTTTTGGGTGCCTGAGCTGCCTGTCTCAGTGGGATGAGATTTGTTCATTTCCAGCTTGATGTGATATTATGGAGAAGCAAAGTGTTTCATCAAAAGTGGCTGAGTATTATTCAACCCACCTAGCTTGATCAAAGCTTTACCTACCACACTTCAAAGCTATGTGGCAAATTGGCCTCCATTCAGTGTCTCTCCATAATGGTACAAATGAGATTAGGAACTCAGTGGTGTAGAGGATCACTGGCATGATCCTACACCCAGCCCCTTCATAGTGTCCTACTTTGGTTCCCAAAAGTACCATTTTTATTCAAGGATAAGTTCTTTTATATAATGTATAAAAGTCCTGCATTTTTATGTTTAAATATTTTTGTGCCCATCAAGGGAGGAATTTCAGTAATGGATTATAAAACTCTTTCCCATTTCAGGCACCCAGTGTCGGCATCAAGCATTCATAGATTAGGTATAGCACAGCCAGGTGCCGGGTAAAGCTCCCACTACTGTGCTCCAACACCAAAATTAACAGAGCCCCCTTACTGCCCCAATGTGGCATTTTTTCCCATTTCCCACACCAGCCATGCTGTGGCTAACTCAGTGATACTGCCAGTTAGTACTGAATCAGGAATGGTTTTGTGTCGTAGGCCCATGCCCACTCAGAACAGGATTGAGACTCTCTGAACTCACTTCACAGAGGAGACTTTTATCCCATCAATCTGGACTGGATTTGAAGTCAGCTCCAAAAGGTGAAAGGTCACTATCTAACCACCCTGTTCACCTGTTGCATACTTTCTAAAGTTTTTAGAATATTAATTTACATAAAGAACAAAAAATAATAATTGTTGAAGTAATTTAACAACTGTGAAACCAGTCTACCTCATAAAACAAAACATTCAATCTGGTCATAGACAGGTTAAATCCAGGGTATGCCATTGGTCACCATGTATTATGGCAGTTCTTTCATAAGTGTGAAGATTTATTTTGCATGTTTATTGCCCTTGCAGCATCAGAATCTCTAAATGAATTCCCCGATATTGCACACTTAATATTGAGAGTTAACCATTTCACATCCATGAATTCTCATTTCAGGTCAAGTAAAATCTTCATTCTGACAAATTGTCAATCACAGCCATAGAAAAGGCATATTTATTTTATATAAGCTCAGTATTATAGTGTTATTATCACAGACTTTCCTGATAGAGTGAAATGAAGTAGAGTGGAGCATAAACACCGCCATAAACCAGTTGGGCTGAATGCCATGTTTCTGTACTGTGATTTCTATGTAATTGTAAGATGCGATAGTGTCGCTCGCAACTGTTGTAGGCAACTGACTCACCTGGGGGCGCGAATTTAATGTAGCGTCCGAAATGGGCCTGAAATCAGTGGTGAAAGAGTCATTCTTGCGGCGTGAGGCCCAAGCCATTTTGAAGCCCTGGCCGCATTAACTTGCTGTGGGCTGAAAATCGCCTCCCCCAATTCTCCTTTTTACCATTTGAAATGAGTTGCTCCACCCCCTCATACTGTACCTTCTGTAAGTGTTAGCAGTATAAGATACACTTTAGCTTGTCTCCTCTGTACTGCTTGTTCACAGATTTTTAGTATGTCCCCATTGACAAAAAAGTCAAAGACGTGTTCATACCAAAGTTTTGACAATAGATCAACCCTAGTGTGAATTACTTACCTGTGTGCTGCAGTGTGACATTTTCTTCCATCAGTCAAACATTAAAATGTTAGTGTTATTTAACCTCGATTATATGCATCCCCTAACATTTACAGTACACAGAAAACATTAAGGGGAAAACAGTTTATTCCAATCAAGCCAGGTTATGCTATTCTCTAATACATTCTCCCAAATGCTATCTTGTCCCTATGCCACTGCTGGTTTCTGAAACACTTCTGCTTGTTTTTGTTCTTCCCTCCACAACACCACTACTATCCATTCCCTTATTTGGCCATTCCCCTTCCTAAGACCTCTGATTCCATTTGATACGATGCAATTGGCATATATATAAAAAATAAATCAAAAACTAGCAGTTTGATTTTTGACACATCTAAAGCCAACCATTGCTGCATTTAATTTTTTGGGATCCTACCCTACCATCTATAACTTGATATTTTGCTCACACCCTTATCCTAAATTCTGACCTTCCTCACTTGAACATGCAGCAGATGGCGCTGCAAGCGATGGCTGACAATGAATCATTGGTTTATAAGTAACCACACTAAAATTAGAATAATAAGATTTGTTTGCACAAGGAAGCAATCCCACCGCCTCATGACTTTAGAAAACAGAAACCTGTTCTGGCTGAGAAGCTTTACATATGTAACACTACTGCCCCCTGCAGTATAAGAAGCTGTCAAAAGCTCATTTTCAATGCTGGAACAGAAGTCTGATCTGCAAATGTTAACATTTCTGTTGTGTTTTCAGCAGTTTCTCAAGAAGCAATGTATTCTTGTCATTTCAGTTTGTTTACTCTTTCTGTTTCTGACCATGCAATGCTAATTTTTATAGCACTAATATACCAGTAAAGAAGCTGCCAATTTCACAACTGCAATATAGTCCCACTGGCATTAAAAAGGCTAAATGCTGCAGGATCTCAATTTCAGTGATAAACATTTGTACATTGAGTCTCAAAAGCTGGTAAATTGCCTTCTAGTGCTTTCATTTAATTTAACAGTTCAGCTAAAAGGATGTCTTTGATTTTGAATTCCCTAAGGACTTCTCATTCACTTGGCTGCACAAACTGGAGAAAGCTGTCAAATGCTATTTCCCACAGCAAAATTAGCTCATTCTGGCTAATTTCACATTTACAAAGACAGCAAAACGATACCAATTATTAATTCTGGCTAAAAAATATGCAAGTCATTTAAGCATGGTTAAAATGTGTATTAAACAGCTTACACACAAATTTAACACATTGCCAAAGATTCTTATTCGGGTTGTTCAAACGCTTTCTTACGCAGGATAAGATTCTGTGAACTAGAATAGAATAAATGATCGTGTGCAGAGCGGTGGATTTCTCTGACCTTTTCATGGTATGTTTCTGATCAAAACAGCAGGCATATGAAATGGAAACCTCAGCAATCAATTAAGGGTCAAGACTTCTTCCAATAACACTACCCCAAGTCTGACTTATTCTTATTGTACCTTCTTGTAGATACATAAATCAAAACTATGTCTTAGCTTTGAGGAAATGGATTATAGAGTACAATCTCTTTCTTAATATTAACTATAGTAATACTATCATCACCACCATTTACAGTGTTAATGTGAGTAAGGCTATCGTATAAAATCTATTGAGATAACTGAGAAAGTGTCAGCTTCCTGTTAATAATTATATTAGCAGATCTTTGCTAACCTTATTTGATAAGGAATTTTATTACCAAATGGAATCAAAATTTAGCAGCAAAATTGCATCATAGACTAGCCTCAGTACAGCAGTTCAAACACATTTTTATGTTTTGAAGATGTTGCTGAAGGATTCATCTGCATATGGCTGAAAATGTTTGAATGCATCTTACTGAGAAAATTGCTTCCCTCCTCACCACCCCAATAAACAGTGATCGACAGTCTCTTTGACTAGTGAAATGTGCAGTAAATCACCTCTGAATGTCCACAGATGTCCTTTGTACAAACTGAAAACTGTAATGTAATGCGGTCCAGATCATTTCAGTGCTCCCTTTTTTTGATAAATAGAATGCTTAACATCAAACATTTACATCATAAATGAATGTATAAAGAGTTGAAAACATAGAATGCAATCATTGCAAACGAGCATTCATCAATATCCGCAGGGTCCCATAACATTGGGACTACGTAGGGATCTATTTCAAATGTGTTTTTTATTAAGCTTCTATCTATGATTCTTCTATTATAAAGTATCAGTATAAAGTTTACGATATTGCAACAATCATAAATTTTATGTCTCAGAAAGCAAACCAGTCTAATGCCCTTCCCCATCTCCATGCAGTGGCCTTTGATATAACTAAGTAGTGATTAATACAACTTCTGACTAGTCCAAATCAAACATTATTTACTGAGTGCATTCAATTTTGGGCATATTGATTATAGCAGCCAAATGCATGTTATCTTCATCATACCTTGTCATCTGGATATTGTTATGTTGGCTCCAAATTTGAGAAACTGTTGTACAGTACTGTACATTGAAATCAGTTACTAGTGTTATAGCACCCTCTGGAGTCTAAAGTTGAACATGGCAAACACACATCTGCTCTGGGTGATATTGAGGCTTTGGAGAGGGTGTAGAGGACAGCCACTGGCCGAATTCCCAGTCTAAAACATCTTGGTTATCCAAATAGGCTAAAAGAGTTGGGACTCTCTACACCTTAGAGAAGCGTAGACTTAAGGGGGAGGGATCTGATTGAGGTTTATAAGATAATGAAGGGAATAGATTGTGTTCCAGCTGACAGTTTATTTCAATTACTGTAAATAGGTTAGGCAGGACCAGGGATCGCAAATTAAAGTTGTATAAGGCTAGATCTAGGTTAGATGTCAGGAAATGGTTCTTTTCCCAGAGAATAGTGGACCTCTGGAACAGGCTGCCGTCTCGTGCGGTGGAAGCGGATTCGCTGAATTCCTTCAAGCGGGAGCTGAACCTGGGTCTGGCTGGAGCGGAGATTACCTCTTACAGAAGGTAGGTACTGCAGGGAATTCAGGGCCAGAGTGATCTCCTGGACTAGTTTCGATCGCCTAGATGGGTCGGAAAGAAATTTCCCAGATTTTTTATCCCAAATTGGCCTGGGTTTTTAATCTGTTTTTTTTTGCCTCTCCCAGGAGATCACATGGCTTCGGGTGGGGTGGAGTGTATATATTGTGATACACAAGGTATCACAATTGTGTGGGTCAGGCTGGATGGACCAAATGGTCTTTACCTGTCCATCATTGTTCGTCAATTAAGTCAATGGAAATGAGAATCGGGAAAGATGTAAAACGGCCTGCCGATACATATCGCATAAAGTCAAAGTTACCCCAGTGAGTGTTGTCACCAGATTCTGAGCACTCAGCTTCGTTTCTTGTACTCTTGTATTTATGTTAAACTCTAATATGCAGCAGTGGATGAACACTTAAAAAAAAAAATGTAACAGCACTGATATTTATCTTTATAAGATATATAGTAAGGAACACTTTATGGGAAATTTAAACAGAAAAATGAGGAGTACTCGAATCCCTCCACTAGCACAGACCAAAGTGTAAACAAAATGTTCCATAACAACATTAAATTCGTATAGGCGTGAATGTCATTCCAATAGCATATTAGCATTCGTACCAATAGCACTCATCAGGCTAATAAGCAGGTCGATCTGTTCACTGGTACAAGATACTGATTTCTCTAAACATGAATTACAGCTTTATTTATTGTAATCATTTTAAATTTATTTGGCTAGCTAATTATTTTTCTTTCCTCCACCTTTTTCTCCCTTTTCCTGTCCATGAAGGCATTGAGTCCTTGCTGAAAGGCGGTTCCATGGGTACCAGACACCCTCAGGTACCTCATTCAAATGGCCATTCTTCATGTGTGAACTGAGGTACTGAGTATTGGTAACCTAATCGACTATTTGTCGACTGGATAGCAATCAGGAGCGTGAATGCTAACTGATTTTCTTCCCCCCCTGACCCAACGTTAATGGGGCCAATTGTAGCACCCCCACAACCACTCTGATTAACATCAGCTAAGTCATCACAGGCCAGGAGTGTAACTAGTTGGTATGTGACTAGTTGGGTAACTGTTGCACCAATAAGTTGATAGTCAGCAAAGCCTTTCTTATTTTCCCCCGCAACCAAGCATTATTGTGAATAAAATGACTAGTATACAAGGGTTTTAAATTTAGATATTTGTTACAAGATGACAAACATTTCCAGTTTTTACTCATTAATCGTGCTGAGCAATATTCATGAATTAAATTTGAATCAGTCTGTATACTTTTCTTTTATTAGTTCCCATGTTATTAAATGTGATTGTTTCTGACTAATATATGGCAAAGCTCAGGATGTAGCTTCAAGCTGTTATTCAAATCAAATAACATGTACCTTACTTGTGCATAGCACTAATAACTGCCAACTTTGAAACATTTGGAGGCTGTTGTCATTTATATTAAAGTAGGCAATCCTGCCAGCCATGTTTCATAACCAGACTGATTTGTGAATAACTAAATTCAATAATTTTTTTTAAATTTCTATGATTTAAACCCTAGAGCATCGGAGGCTTTGCAGTCGCCCAAGCAGATTATTTATTGTGCGAATTGGCTGGGTTATGGCTGAAATTAAAGAATGCAATTTTAGAGACCTGGGAAAAATGTGCTTTAGGAATTAATAATTTACCTTTCTAATAACATATTATTTCAGAACATTTATCAGAATTCATACATCTGTAAATGAATCTGGATTTTTTTCAGTTTTATTTTTCATTTACCGCTGTTTCAGATGGAGGTGTAACATATAACAGCTTTGGTGGATCTTAACTGACTAAATGCTGTGGCTACATGTGCAAATGTAATTCTGTAAAGAATCCCTTTGATAAAACCATCTTCTTCTAATCTCTGCATAATTTAACATAGGGTGAGGTACGGGAAAGGGAGAACATGACTGTACAGTGAAATTTGTCCTAGTCATCTTAATTAATCAGTCAGAAAGTTTGTCTCAGAACTAACAAGTTTGCAGTTTAATTAAAAAGGACCAGCATTAAGCAGCTGCTGGGTAGTGTAACCAAAGTCACTGGGAGATTGGTGTGTTACTAGCAGATGCAGTGTACATTATGTAGCTATCTCCTAACGCAGTTGTGACCATAGTTCCAAATTGTTAATGTGAAGTAGGGTGGCATGGAAACACATACATTAGCAAATCTCCTCACACATAATGATTGCCTGGTCTTGACTTTGCTGCCAGAAAATGAGTTGAATAGAGACAAGGCACTTCAGCACAGAGAGAGAGGGAAAATGGAAAGAGTCATCTGGGCCACTGCATGCACTTCCAAGCAACATCACTGGCAGAGGGAGTAGTTAGGGAATGATGCATGGGTTCAGGAATGACCTAACACTGAGAGGGAAACATTCACTTTAAATGGGATAAGAAATAAAGGTAATTTATATCATCACTGTAATCAGGACATAACTTTTTCAAAAGCTTCCTTTGAGGGACTGGGAATTTCAATTCATTTGAACAGTGTCCCTTTTACCAGGTTTTGAGACCAGGCCAGACTGATGGAATGAGAAATAAAAACAGGAAATACTCAGCAGGTCAGGCAGCAACTGTGGAGAGAGAAACAGAGTTAACGTTTCAGGTGGTCACCGACAAAAAAAACACTCCAGTTTACAATTCACTTTGGTCACTGCTCTGGTGATATTTTGAAATTCTCCTGTTCATTGAGGTCACTAATGCCTGGAGTAAAATACTCACTTTCACTTTCAATGTGCAGCTGTGGAAGGCCACGGTGTTTATAATTAATGGCCTCTAGCCAGGACTTAAAAAGAAAAATTAGCTTTTTTCACACATTTTGCGGAAAATTTTGTAGAAATCATCAGACCAACACTAAATCGGTGCTGTCCAACACATTAGCCAATTGGGAATCCAGATGTGGCTAATTGCATATTTGATTAGTAAATAAAAAATGAGCATTGTTGGGCATGTGATCTCAATACTCATATTTGTCCAGTGTATGCAATATGCCCTTTAACCTTTTTGTGCATTTAGAAACATAGAAACATAGAAGATAGGAGCAGGAGTAGGCCATTCGGCCCTTCGAGCCTGCTCCGCCATTCAATGAGATCATGGCTGATCATCCAAATTCAGTACCCTGTCCCTGCCTTCTCCCCATATCCCTTGATCCCTTTAGCCTTAAGAAATATATCCAACTCTTTCTTGAATATATTTAATGTACTGGCCTCCACCGCCCTCTGTGGCAGAGAATTCCACAGGTTCACCACTCTCTGGGTGAAGAAATTCCTCCTCATTTCAGTCCTAAATGGCTTACCCCTTATCCTTAGACTATGACCCCTGGTTCTGGACTCCCCGGCCATCATAAACATCCTTCCTGCATCTAGTCTGTCCAGGCCTGACAGAATTTTATAGGTTTCGATGAGATCCCCTCTCAATCTTCTAAACTCCAGTGAGTACAAGCCCAATCGACACAATCTCTCCTCATACGTCATTCCTGCCATCCCAGGTATCAGCCTGGTGAATCTTCGCTGCACTCCTTCCATGGCAAGAACGTCCTTCCTCAGGTAAGGCGATCAAAACTGCACACAATACTCAAGGTGCGGTCTCACCAAGGCCCTGTACAACTGTAGCAAGACATCCTTGTTCCTGTACTCGAACCCTCTTGCTACGAAGGCCAACATACCATTTGCCTTCTTAACCGCCTGCTGCACCTGCATGCTTACCTTCAGCGACTGGTGCACAAGAACACCCAGGTCTCTTTGCACTTCCCCTTCTCCCAATCTATTGCCATACAAATAATAATCTGCCTTCCTGTTTTTGCCACCAAAGTGGATAACCTCACATTTATCCACATTATAGTGCATTTGCCATGTTTCTGCCCAATCACCCAATCTGTCCAAATCGTACTGGAGTTTCACGACATCCTCCTCACAGCTTACCCTCCCACCCAGCTTTGTGTCGTCTGCAAATTTGGAGATATTACATCCAATTCCCTCGTCCAGATCATTAATATATATTGTGAACAGCTGGGGTCCTAGGACCGATCCTTGCGGTACCCCACTAGTCACTGCCTGCCACTCGGAAAACGACCCGTTTATTCCAACTCTTTGCTTTCTGTCCGCCAACTAGTTCTCTATCCAAGTCAATACCTTGCCCCCAATCCCATGTGCCTTAATTTTGCACGCTAATCTCTTATGTTTGATGGTAAAATAGTAAGACAAAAGGCAGAGTGTGCGAATATTTTTGATCAGTGTGTGTGCTATACTTCCTTAGTTACTGCTTATTGGTTATCTGCTAAAATGGTGTGCAACATGGGTGAAAACCATGAAAACTGCAATAACGCTGTATGGAGCGGGGAGTTGGTATTGTGGTCAGCTCGACCAACCTAAGCCAGCAGAAGAACGCAAGCCCAACCAGTAATGAACGGCTCCAACAGGCGTGCGACATCCAACTGTGTCCTAGATGAAGAGCAGGAGTGGGTCCAGTGCGTCTCGTTGCGCGAATCAATATTCTCAGCAATCACTCTGATGAAGTCAAACTATCGCTCGCAACTGCTGGACAAAAACCTAGAAAGCTGCACTAAAATGTGCTGTGTCTGATAACATCATACCACAACTCCAAGCTCTGGTGAAAGAGAAAGACTGCAAAGTTTTGCACTGAATAGTGGTAGATGTCTGTTAAGTAAATTTCAGTAGGAAGTACATTTACTTGTATTGCGTGTACGGCGGTTTCTACTACAGCAGTTGGCTAAAACTGTTTTATTAGCCACATCTGTGGCTACTCAGCGCTTTCTATTTGACAACACTGCTTTAAATGAATGGTCTGTTTACACTTTCTATCTACATTCCACCACTTTTTACTCACTTGTTTTATTTTTCTTATTAGCAAAGGTAGGAACTTTGGCCCCAAATTGTGTTGTTTGCAGGAACAGAATCAATAGAGCTTCAAATTTGAGTTGCACTTCAACACCCTCTACTGGTTGGCAACACCACAACACTGCTGGACACCAGGAAGATCTTGATGGTTATCTGCCCGTCCGCTCAGCCTGAATCCAGAGAACAATACTATGAATGGAAGAAAATAGGAATAAATTACATTAATACAATGTTTTATTTTATTAACATTTTAACTTTTGCAATAATTCTTTTGTTACAGTGAGTTGAGTGAAAAAAAAGTTTTCAAAACAATTAAGCACCATATGAAAAAATGAACTTCTATTATATTAATTGTGGTTTTGGCTTATGTGTATAACAGTAACCTAACTCTTCCACCTACCCATAGGAATGCAGGTTACTGCTGCCAAAGGTTTCCTGATTGAGGCTGCCTGTAATTAGTAACATCCCAACTCACTGGCAAAGCTAATTCAAATCAAGTTAATCAGGGCTCAATCCTGACCCCATAAATGGATCTGTAGGAAGGTTCTGACGTAAGAAAACTACTAGGCGCTTCATCTGAGTATTAAACAAGGCTTTAATCAACTGTTTTTCAACATGGAGATCTAGTTGTGTCCTTCACTAGTTCCTGTTAAAGAATGTCCTGCATAAGCTGGGCCCATGCCGGAGTATTTATACTCTCCCTGGACAGCGTCACCAGCAGGCCGCCCAGTATTATTACATAAGTCATTTTCACATGAATGACAAGATTAATGTCAGGTTCTATAATGCATTATTTGTGTTTGTCCTTGGGATGTGGGCCACGTGGACAAGGCCACATTTATTGCCTATCCCTGAGAACGTGGTGATGGGCCTTCTCCTTGAATCGCTGCAGCCCTTGTGATGATGGTGCTCCCACAATAATGTTAGGGAATTTTAGAATCTTAGGGCTGGATTTTCTCGATGGAGATGTGCTGGAGGCAGGACTTCTGGTTTCCGGGTTTCAGTCCCGCCCCCAGCGACGTCTGACTAACCCACTCTATTTTCCCTTGATTGACCTTACCGGCCAATTAAGGGAAAGTCTGTGACAGATGACGTCAGCGTATGACGCTTCATCTGTCGAAAAAATTTTGACAGATGAATTGTCAGCATTTGACAGCTTTGAGAAGCTGTCAAACACTGACAATCTCTGTTCTAAGGTGATCCCTTGCACAGAAAGCTCACCAAGACCTCTCTCCTCAGCAGAAAGCAGATGGCTGCTGCATTTGAGAATGCAGCAGCCATTCTGTCATCTCTGCCGTTGAGATGAGGCACCTCTGGATCCTCAAAAGTTAAAGCCTGCAGAAAGAAGCAAAGGTAAGGAAACTTTTTCCAACACTTTACACTTCCCTCTCATACTGACCTGTCCACACTTGCACCCATCACTCACCTCTACAGCTGACATTTTGACCCCTCTCACCCCCGCAGACCCACTGCTCGCCTCACAGCTGTCGGGAAGCCCGCAATTGTAGGCGTAAAATGGGCAAAAGCCTCAAAACTGCCCGATAACTACCTGTTAACAGGCAGTTAATTGGCTCAAATCCCCTTCGCACCTCGAGGAGACGGGTCCCTGTGCGAGTTGGGGACCCGCCTCCCGGGAAGATGGGTTGGGAGCGGGGTCGATACCCGCTCTCAGTTTCTACCATGTTCCCGGCAGTCCCGCCTCCATACCTGCCTCCCCAGGGCTGGGAAAATTCCCCCCTTAATCCGACAACGATGGAGGAACAGTAATCTACACCTAAATCAGGATGGTGTGCAACTTGAAGGGGAAGTTGGAAGTGATGGTGTGCCCGTGATATTGCTGCTTTTGTCCTTCACAGTGGTAGAGGTTTTGGAATTAGGAGGTGCAGTCAAAGTAAGCTTGGTAAGTTGCAGGCGTGCATCCTGTAGATAATAATACATACAGCAGCCACAGAGCACTAGTGGTGGATGTTTAGTCCAGTGGCAGCAGCACTGATTATGTGGACTGTTCCATCCTGAATGGTGTTGATGTCAAGCTTGTTGAGTATTGCTGCAGGTGTACCCATCCATGGTGCACCCAAAGACATTATGACTGGAAAAGTGTAAACATCCATGTGGTAACATGGGGACATAGGAACAAGAGTAGACCATTCAGCTCCTCGATCCTGTTCACCTTTCTGTTAGAACATGGATAATCTGTACCTCAACTCTATTTATATAGAACCTTTCATGTCCTCAAAATGTCCCAAAGTGCTTCACAGCCAATGAATTACTTTGGATATCGAGCCACAGCTGTTCTGTAGGAAACAAGGCAGCCAATTTGTGCACAACAGGGTCCCATGGTTAATCTGTTTTGATGGTGTTGATTGAGTGATAAATCTTGCCCAGGACACTAGGAGAACTCCCTTGATCTTCTTCAAGTAGTGTCATCAGATCTCTTATGTCCACCTAAAGAAGCAGATGGATCCTCAGTTTAACATATCATCCAAAAGGCTGCACCTTTGACAGTGCAGTACTCCCTCAGTATTGCACTAAAGTTTCAGTTCAGATCATGTGCTGAAGTTCTGGAGTGGGGCTTGAATGCACAAACTTCCAACTAAGGTGAGAGTGTTACCAGTGCACACATATCACAATGTAGGATTGTTCTACTAAATTAAAGGGAGAAGGGAAAAAGAGAAAATTTAAGTGCATAAGTTATGCAAAACATTTATTGTGACATAAACCAAAGTGCTTGCCCTGTGTAAAGTGAGTTTTTATCCTGGGTTGCAGACTCCAAGCAATGCCCATGAGTGAAAGGTGAATGATGGGATGCTTTTTTTTAGAAATGAAACACTTTGCATTTGGGTCCTAATACAGATGTTTTGAATGATTTTTAATGCCTAATCTGGTTGATTAATTAACATCTTAATGACTCATACTTCCTCACCTGCTTACAATTGTTCCTTTACTTTTGATATTTCCCATATGCTTTGATAACACATGACCCAGAGGGATGCCTTGTCTTGCAACATATAATTAGGAAATTACTTTCTTCTTGCACAATATTGGGTTTGCCAAAACTGTGAAGCAATCCTGGCTCTGACACATTCCTGAATTTGAGCCAGTCTCCTAAAACCACAGGCAAAGTCAGGAGATGGTAATTCAAATAGATTACTTGTACCACAAGTTAAATCTCATGGGCTGCTGCTGTCATGAGATGCAACAAAATGGCAGGCAGAGAATGAAAATGGCAGCACATTAAACACAAGAGCAGGGGTGGTCGTTACTAACCATTCTTATTTGTATTACAAACCTAAACATAACTTTTTAATATTCCAATTAGACAATGCCTTATGCTTACTATTTCAGGGAAGTAGACCTTGTTTTTGTATGCAAGTATTACTCCGATAATGAAATATGTTTTGAGCTAGACTAATATAGATATGAAGTCTGAAGTTAAACAATACCAAACCTAATACTGAGATATAGTCATTCTATGCACATTCTGCCATCTATATTGGCAAGAACATCATACATAGCCTCAGGTATTTTTAAAATTAAATCTACTTGTATCTTACTGACTCCACTTTAAAAACAAATACCAGAAAACTGGTTCAACTCTTCCAATTTAATGAAAACATCTACTTTTACTGTCTAATTTTTGTTTCTGCAAAGAAATTGTGATGTGGAGTTGGTATTGTGGTCAGCTCGACCAACCTAAGCCAGCTACAATTATATAGCGCCTTGATGAGGTCACACCTGGGGAACTGTGTATAGTTTTGTTTTTCTTACCCACGGAAGGATATACTTGCCTTAAAAGGGGTGCAATGGAGGTTCACTAGGTTGATTCCTGGACGAGAGGGTTTTCCTATGAGGAGAGATTGGGTAGAATGGGCCTAAATTTGCTGGAGTTTAGAAGAATGAGAGGTGATCTCATTGAAACATATGAAATTCTTAGAGGGCTTGACAGGGTAGATGCTAAGGGGCTGTTTCCTCTAGCTGGAGATTCTAGAACTAGGGGTCACAGTCTCAGGATAAGGGGCCGGCCATTCAGGACTGAGATGAGGTGAAATTTCTTCACTCAGAGGGTTGTGAATCTTTGGAATTCTCTACCCCAGAGGGCTGGGAATGCTCAGTCGTTGAGTATATTCAAGACAGGGATCGATAGATTTTTGGCCACTAAGAGAATCAAGGGATATGGGGATAGGGCGGGAAAGTGGAGTTGAGGTCGAAGACCAGCCATGAGCTTATTGAATGGTGGAGCAGGCTTGAAAGGCCGTATGCACAAATTGGCTGCCTTGTTTCCTACATTACAACAGCGACTACACTTCAAAAGCACTTAATTGCCTGTAAAGCACTTTGGGATGTCCTGAGGTCATGACAGGTGCTATATAAATACAAGTCTTTCTTTTTTTTAATACTCTTGCGCAGAACTCTCATTATCCCTATTTCCTCTCTCATTCCACATCCTCTGTGAAACCCGAATTAATCTTTACCAAGGCACTGTTCTGCTTTTGCTTTTAACCTCTTGTAAGTAATCTGAGTATAATCTTTGAGGTATGTGGAATCAAAGTGATGGTACGAAACTCGCCACATTTGCTAGTGTTTAGCTTCTTTCCCGACGTATCATGATTATTTTCATGAAATCATTTGGCCATACCCCTTTTAAGTACATAGCTCCTCATTGTCCATGTTTTTAATTAATTCTGCTGGAATCTCATCAATGTCTGTGACTTTTTCATTCTTGAGCTCACTTATTGCAACCCTCATTTCACACTTCAGGGCTCATACAATCAACTTCCACTTCCTCTTCCCTATTTCAATGTCAACTGGCTTTTCCTCTCTGGCAGCCACAGCCAGTTCTTTAACATATTCTTGCCATCTCTTTCTTACTTCGATTGGGCCAGTCAATAGTTGTCCACCTTTATTTTTGATTGCTTTAACTCTAATTCCTTGGCTGTTTAAATCACCCATTCGCCTTACTTTCACATAGAACAAATCAGCTCTGTTTCTCCTATCCAACCCCTCACATAATCCCTTCAGACAGATTTCTCTTGCCTTATCAGTCTCTCATGCATGGGCATTCCGAAAATCTCGCCGAACCCGACAAAGAGGCCGTCACAGACCAGTTTATTGAGTAAAATTGGTTGGTCAGAGAGAGTTCAGCGAATGAGAGAAACAACATCACTCATTGTTCAATTTCCTGTCTGTTTTTTCCCCTCCTCCATGCTCACTTTTTCATTTGCTTCCTTCATCCATTTTAGCCAGCATTTCATTGATAACTAACCCACATTTTTTCCTTTACCATACCCATAGTTTGCTTGGTACTTTCCCTGATTGCTTCTTTCACCCTACATCATCTCTCGTTTACACTCTCAGTTGATATTTTCAACTGGCCTCTTTCTGGCCTCTTGTGCATTCCCCCCTTCCTTCGACCCACCATCGGCGGTCGTATCTTCAGCAGTCTCGGCCCTAATATCTGGCATTCTCTCCCTAAATCTCACTGCCTCTCCACCTCTCCTCCTTTTAAGATGCTCTTTAAAACCTAACTCTTTGATCAAGCCTTTGATCCGTTGTCATAATGCCTTCCTTCTTTGGCTCGGTGTAAATTTTTGACTGATTACATTCCCGTGAAGTGCTTTGGGATGTGTTACTATTTTAAAGGCGCCAAATAAATGCAAGTTGTTGTTGTATTTTATTTTCCTACTTTTCCTTCAATTTGATATCAGTCTCTTTTCTAAACCTTAAACCGCCTTCACCTTTCAGATCTTCCAAGCTCTACTTTCTCCTATATGTACCCTTCTTTATTATCTTCAACTTCAAAGAAACTTCCATCACAACCAAGTTGTGGTTTGAATCGGCATCTGTGCCAGTATGACCATTCTTTACACTATTGCGGTATCTATGGGCTGGAATTTGCCAATGGGGAGCTTTTGGAGGCGGGACTCCCACTTGTCGGGTTTTAATCCCACCTCCATCGACTTCTGGCCAACCCACACTATTTTCCCTTGATTGACCTTGTTAAGCCTGCCCAGCGGGCTTAGCAGGCCAATTAAGGGAAAGCCGGTTACAAAGAATGTCAGCGTATGACGTTTCATCTGTCAAAAAATTTTGACAGATGAATTGTCATCGTTTGACAGCTCTGTGAAGCTGTCAAACACTGACATTCTCTGTAGTTTGATGAATTCAAGACTCATCAAACCTCTTTCTTTAGCAGAAATTAGATGGTTGTTGCATTGGAGAATGCAGCAGCCATTCTGTCATCTCTGCCAGTGAGATGCGAGACTCTCTGCATCCCCAACGATTGAAGCCTGCAGAAAGAAACAAAGGTAAGTAAACATTTTCTATCACTTTACACTCACCTCACATACTTACCATCTCCACACTTGCACCCATCACTTACCTTCACAATGCAATTTTGCACCTCTCCGACCCCCACAGACCCACTGCTGGCCTCGGTGACCCTGGCAGGGTTCATAGCCTTTGGGAAGCCTGCACTTGTGTGGGTAAAATGGGGATAATCCTCTTATCTGCCTGTTAACTACCTGTTAACAGGCAGTTAAGTGGCTGTAATCCCCTTCCCGCCTCCAGGAGACGGAACCCAGCACGGGATGGGTACCCGCCTCCTGGGAAGATGGCACGGAGGCGGGTTGGGGGCAGGATGGGCACCCGCCCCCAGATTCTGCCATTTTCCCGGCAGACCCGCCTCCCCAGAGCTGGCAAGATCGCGCCCTAAGTTTCATCAAGCTGTGTCTCCAGGTTTTTTTCATCTATACCTGCTGCTTCTGTGGTGTTTAAACCATTAGCTCCCTTCTTTTACAAACTCAACCAACTTCTTTCCTCTTCTATTTCTACAACCTAATCCATAGCTACCAATCACACGCTCATCCTTGTCTTCTCCATCGATGCTGTTCCAGTCTCCCATGTCAATAATAGTCATTTATTTTTTTCGGCATCTATCATTTCTGCTATTTGATCATAGGTTTCATCCACTTCATCCTCACGCTGGTCACTTGTGGGGAAGTACAAACTGCAATGAAAAAGCGAGTGGAATGTTGGCCTTTATCTCAAGATGGTTGGAATTCAAAAGTAAGTACACGATGCTTCAGTTGCACAGAGATTTGGTTAGACCCCATCTGGAGGATTGTGTTCAGTTTTGGGCACCAAACCTCAGGAAAGATCTACTGGACTTGAAGGGGGTGAGTGTAGATTTGCATGAATGCTACCAGAGCTTAAAGGGTTAAATTATAAGACAGGTTGCATAAACTTGGTTTGTACTGTATTCCCTTGAGTTGAGAAAGTAGAGGGGTTATCGAATCAAGGTATTTAAAATGACAAAAGGATTTGATAGGGTAGATACAGAGAAACTATTTCCTCTGGTGGAAGAATCCAGAACAAGTGGGCATAACCTTAAAATTAGAGCTCGGCCACTTAGGAATGAAATCAGGAAGCATTTTTTCACATAAAGAGTAGTGGAAATATGGAACTCTTCCCCCAAAAGCCTGTGGGTGCAAGGTCAATTGAAATTTTCAGTACTCAGATCGATAGATCTTTGTTAAGTATAAGTATCAAAGGATATGGTGAAAAGGTGAGTAAATAGAGCTGAGGTACAGATAGCCATGATTCTACTGAATGGCGGAACATGCTAGAGCGGCTGAATGCCCCCCCCCGCCATCCCCAGGGAGGACAGACACTAGTTCATCATTAGACAACTGACAAGCATGGGTTTGAGACCTTGCTGGGTAGACAGCAGATACCTGAAACTCCTAATGAATGGCATAGTGAGCAACATAGCTTACCATACAATGTGTGACTGCATTGTTACCATTGACTTGACCATAACATGAACACACTCTGTACCCAGCTGGATGGTGATTAGAGTTGCAGAGCTTCAGTAGCAATTGTTTGTTTCTCTGCAATGCTATGATGGTAGGCAACAAACATTGGATATATACGTGTGTAATCTCATACCCAACCCCGAGATAAATGTTCCAGCACATGTCATGCCAAATATCAGCGTTTCAGCTATATGGCTGTCATCTACCATCACCATGCTGGAAGGACCTACATAGGACAGGTTGCGATATGCCAGCCACCTTGATGATTGAGACATCCAGATCCAATACTAGTGTGACATGTTATCAATTGCTTCAACCAGGTTGTCATGTGAGGGGCTTTAGCAAAAAGATAAACCCACCATGAGGCAGACTTCCCTCCAGGGCACTGAGCAACAGATTGGTAGTGTAGATCAGAGTACTTCTTTCATACAGCCATTTACCTCTTTTTACCACAGATCCTCCTCGCAGCTGGGTCCTGGTTATTGCACGTGGACTGAAGTTCCACGCATGAAAAGAAACTGTTTGAACATACCTTTTAAGCACCACAAGTACAACCTGCATTGGTCAGCAAGTTCCAGGCATACTTTCACATTAAAAGTGCAGTCCTTATATCTTTGGACTCATCATGCTTCTGGTTCAAGTTTCAAATTGTTAGTCAGGACTGGGTTAAAGCCAAGTAATTGTAGCTTGATTTTCTGAGCTGACCTAGTTTCTGTCCTGTGATACTACAGTAGCATTTCCACACCACATCCAAGAATAATACAGTATTACAATTTTCCATTTCCTTCAGCATATACTGCAAATAGAGAGGCAGTTCATGTGTCTGTACACTGTAATACCTGTCTGAAAAAATATCGCTAGCAAAATCCTAACCAACCATCTCTCTATGTTGTTTTCTTTATATCCTGTAATACTTATACATTTTTTTTGTTAAGTATTGTTTTAGAAAAGAATATATAAAAGAAAATGGGTGTACTCCCAGAATGATTAGTCTTCAACTGGGAAACATGGAGATGCCAGATTTAAGTTTAAAGCAGGTTCCCTTTGAGTTTATACATTGGAAATCAGAGATTTGGAATTTAAAATAAGAGCTCACAATGTCATGTGTGGCAATATTTAATAGTTTCTTTTACTTAAATGAAACATAAACAGAAAATATCTGAGAGAATGTCAGAAAGCTTCAATTGAACTGAAGAGTTCAGTTAATGACATAAATGGTGAGAGTGATTTCTTACTGTCAGAACAATCCAAAAATTAGATCAGATTCCTGAGTGCACCCCTGGAAGCTGTTATTTAAAATATATATTTCTATTTCTCTCTCTCTCTCTCTCTCTCTATATATAATTCATATTTTGAACTTATCTTCTGTTTTTAAGCTATAGTTTAGTGGTGATGACTGACTTGATGCATACTGTCCTAGGTGGCTACTGATATTGATGGTCACAAAAGTTTCCCCTTAATTATTCTCTCGACCAGAGATTGAGACAGGCTGCGGCCTCCAGTTTGCAGTGAAAGTGAAATAATTTTCCATTACTGTTTCCTTCAACATTCGTCAGGTGTGTTTAAATAGTATTATTGTTCTGTGGAGTGTGTACTGTGGCAGTGAATGAGGATTTGCAAATGAATTTAGATTGGTTCTGCAATTGGCCATGTGGCAAATCAAATATAATACAAATAAATACAAAATATTGCACGTTGGTCAAAAGTATGAGCCATAGGTATGCAGTAACTGGAATTGAATTAGCGTAGGAGACTATGAGAAAAAAAGACATGTAACTCTCAATGAGAGGATAATGTGGCAAAGCCATTAAAAAGGGAAATAGAATTCTGGAATATAAACCAAGGACACAATACACGCCTAAAGAAGTTATACTCAGGCTTTACAATGCAATGGTCAGACCTCTGTGTTCAGTTTCAGTAACTGCACCACAAGCATTGGTAAGAGTATAGACAAAAGCCACAAAACTGATCCCAAGTGTAAAGGGGGTGAATTATGAGGAAAAACTAGAGGAGCTCAAGGTGATCTCATTGATATTCGTGAAAAGTACATTTTAAACAGACATGAAGAACTTTTTCACCCAAAGCCTTGAAAATACACTGTGAATACTATGGATTGTTAAACACTCACATGCAATGCTTTTGACCTGTTTATTTTAAATGGATTAAGGTCTCTGTGCAATTTTTAAAAATCTTATATACATCTATTCAACATTAACCATTAATCATTCATGTGCTATTAGTTGCACAGCAGCACTTCAAGCCCAAAGAGGGATGACTGTTTGAAGTGCCAGGTAGGATAGTGAAATTAAAAACATTGAAGATATCTGTCTGATAGGGTGATGGATACAGATTCAATAGTAGCCTTCAAAAGGGAATTGGATAAATGATTAAAGGAGAAAAAATTGCAGAGATATGGGGAAAGAGCGGGGGAGTGAGACTAACTGGATTGCTCTTCGAAAGAGCCGGCGCAGACTCAGTGGGCCAAATGGCCTCCTTCTGTACTGTACTATTCTATGATATGAATCAATGGCCTGGTTCATACTTCAATCTGCTGGTCTATTCCTAAGTCCTTGGTTACAGTTTGTACTCATCTGTTTTTACGTAATTAAGGATATTTATGAAGGGGTACTGAATGTTTAATCTAGTTTTTTTAACCATAGTCTTAACTATTGTAACATAATACAGTAAGTGACAAAGTAAGCCTCTTTGTTACAGCTAATGATGCTAAGTATGTATCTATATAATTAAATGTTTTGCAGCTAGCGTGCAGCTGTAGCATCACACTGCTCAAAGACATCATAGCTGGAAGTGTCACATCTCAAAAGCATCATGAGGGTGAAATTCAGCTTTTGCGGGGACGCAAAATGGGGCGGGGGGGTTATAGATCGCACGCCCACTCTATCACCTGCTCAATGGAAAGGAATATCGGGCGGGGTGTGTAACGGGCAGCTGATCCACTACTGCTCATTCAGCGCCCTTGTCAAAGTAGAATTCCATGCCCCATTTAACCCTCAGGCAAAAGACCATGATTGGCTCCAATGACCACTATCTGTTGTGTTAGTCATACTAATTGCCTCAACTATCCCAATAATTAAGTGCAAGGCAATCAAAAAACAGTTCTATTTCCTTAACAGATAGGAAAGATTCTAATCTACAGTGAGGACACACCTTAAAACTATTCAATTAAAAGACTCAATTTTTTTCAAGCCCAGCAATCTGGAACCAGTAACTACAACCATCAAGTTGCTGAAATAATCTCTTCACACAAAGTTTGTCTGATGGTTCCCTCTTCTCTCAGGTTAGTGTATTTAGCTAACAATAATATTTCTGAAATAATGAACACACAAATAAATTAAACAATTGTTTTTAAAAAATCTCTAAAACTATCAATGAAATTGCTCAGTTCATTGCCTGAAAGAAGTTTCCCCTTCAAGAGCCTGCCCTTCTGTCTGAGGCCTGGGGTTTGGATTGGAAATTTCACCTGGGCCTTAGGTGTTGGGCATTTCTAGCTGGTGTGGACAAATTTTATGTGCGACCAAGAGATGCATTGTGTGGGTTGTAGTTTTCACCCTGCTCCTGTGGAACTATAATACACAGAGCCCACCATGATAACCCCAATTCACGTCATAACCAGAGAGAAAAGGAACAGGGAGTTACAGCTTCTAGAGGCAAATTCTGTGTGAGAGAGAGATGCATCATGAAAGTTATAGTAAATAAGTAAAGTACTTGCATATTAAGAAACTGCTTCCATTACACCATGGGAAATGCAGCAAAATAAACATAATGTACATAACAAAATAATAGATTTTGAGGAGAATAATAAAGTTACTTGCATCTTATCCATATAAATAGTATTTCCAATAACGTAGCTGTGAGTCCTGTATTTTCATTTCAGTAAGGTGTGTAATATTTTTACCTACATCAGTCATGTGATGTATTGCTTCTGTAAATTTTTCAATTATAATGAAAGGAGAAATTCTCTCCCATATAGGTTGCAATGAGACTTTGGTAAACATCAGAAATCATACTCCAGGTCCTGGATAACCCATGAGTAATGTCACAGGAGATCTATTGGTATATATTGAGGAGACAGTGTGCCTCATTATATGCTAGCACCAGTCCAAACCAGAAATGAAGGTGCATGAATGGACCCACATTGTGCTGCTACAAACTTCACCAACACCACTGCCACATTCAGACAAACTGAACCCATTAGTTCTTTCATTTAGTTCACAAAAGGTTAAAAAAAATGTCTTCATCATGTCTCTGCCTCCTCATAAATGTCAACATCTTTGAAACAAATTTGCAGAAAGAATGTGACAGCAGTTTCACAAATATTGCCCACTGTATTTTCTAGGCCCATGACAAATGACTTTGAGAAAAGCAACTAACTATACTGTTGATCTATATTTTTGAAATTATAAATTGACAATTCAAAAGAAATGCTTTAAAAACAGCACAATATTTACCCTTGTCTAGCCCTAGATAAAAATGAAAATGTTAAATGTCATAAATCATAATGCATTTAACAAACAAAGAATCTATTGTAAAAATCCAGCATGTTTATCTTTTAATTACCATTTATTAACAGTAAGAACAGCACACACGCTTTTATCATTTACGCTTTGTAGAGAAACACACAAGGGTCCTGTAAGAGAAGGCAACACCAAATGTGATATGACTTGCTGTCTGTGAGTTTTATTATCTATGCATCTGCAATGTCTTGGTGGAGCTGAAACAGTGATATGCGATTTCAAAGATCAGAAGAAATAATGATCATAAGGTCTGAAAATAAATAGCACATTGAAACATTTCTATGACATTTTGTCAGGTTGCTAACGACGTGAATTAATATGCATCATCATCCCTTTTATTTTCTCAGGGAGATTTGCCGAGTAACTTTATCAACAGTAACATTATCAAGAGCCTTCCTTGGAGCACTGGTCTATCGCATTCACATCTGTGACTCCTCAACACTTGTCACTGTCAATCAAATTGCAATAATGTGCAGCTGATTTGCTCATTTGGTTTAATAAAATCTCATCACTTATTTGCATTGCAGTCATTATACCACATAATTGCTGTACTGAGGTGCAAGTCAGGCAGTCGCCCAAGGGGATGAAAAGAGACTATTGCTATATGAAGAATTGCTTTTTGCCTCAGATTCTCCCCAGTCAGTCGTATACCTAAAATTAATATTATATTTTAAGCAAGTTGTGCCGTTTTCTCATACAGGCTAACATCATTATTACTTATTAGCAGGGTTTGAATTGACTTGTTTTTTAGTCTTACGTCAAAAGTGTCAACACCAATTTGATTTGGAACTGGTATGCAAATGTTTTACTGCTGTTTTAAATAAATGGAAATTTAAATACAAGGTGAAAGTTTTCAAGGAAGCCAAGTGATATAAAGTAATGTTGGATTACAGTTAACTCCAGTGGGAGTACTTTGTCAGATTGCTGTAAAATAATCAGTTTCTTGCAATTGTTTGTGATCCAAACACTAAACCAAAGTCTACAATGAGTGGAAGCACACAACAAAACCGCCATCTCAGAGATGGAGTCACAGATAGTTATATGTGATGACAGCAGTGAGCAGGGATATAAAAAGCGCGACAGAATATGTAAATACCAATGAGGCAGCTGCAGAGGGTAAATCAGTGTTGCTCATTAGTTTGGATTTAAACAGCTTTTCTACCAGAGTTAGGCCATTAACATTTTTGAAAAGGAACCAAAATAGGACGAGGTGAACAATGTAGTAGAACAGCATTCTTGCTTCTGTTTATGGGAGCTGTGTTCAGATCTATCCTGACAGAAGGATGAAAGCTCCCTCCCTCTAAAAATTAAAAGCCCAGTTTTCAAAAGTTTGTAATTTTCTTTAACTTTGTTGCATCTCCAATTGCATTGTGACAAAGTACAGATTTTTCGACACTCCACTTTTTTAACAAAAGGATAGGTTTGTGATATCCACAAAGGTGCAACTAACTTATCAGGAAACTGAGACTAATAAAGGACAAAGACCTAATCTAACACCATACTTAAATCCCGAGACAAATTAGGCAAGATCCCATAAAGCTCCCACAGCCCAACTCTCCTCTCGCCAAGATATTTTGTCAAGTCTTCCAAAAATTGTTGCCAAGTTATAGGCTTAAAAATAATGGGCTGGAATTTGTGGTGGGTAATAATGGCGAACGAACTGCGTTCGCTGTTCTTACCCCTTTGAAACTGACTGCAACTTCAGGATGTAGCACATGCGCATCTAAACCTGGAAATCCTGAAGTTGCAGTCAGTCATTCACTGCTCCGACACTGGCTGTGCTGTGCACCCCCGCCCCCACCCCCCATAGCCGGCAATCAGTGAAACTGATGAAAACTTGGGCTTTTCCGCGGTAATATCGCTGTTAAATACCCCACTAAAAGTTAGGCCTTGTTGGAGTAGGTGTAACTGGGGTTCTAACAGCATATGGCTGCTAAACAAACCTTATGACCCTGAAAAACGAATTTTAATTTGTGGAGTGTCAAATTTCTCCATTATGATAAAAATTACAAATTTTAAAAAACTTTAAAAAGAATTTTTTTTTTAAACTTTGTTCATGAATCTTTTAGGTTCTACCTTATCCCCAAGTGAGAGCCCCAATCTTTGTTTAGCTCTCTGGAACATTTTTTAAAAGTCAGGATAAAAGCAGGTTTTCATTTCCTGCTTCCCTATCTGTAAGAACTCGGCATTGTGGTTGGCTGCTTAGACAGCTTGTTGACATCACAGCAGATCGCAATAGGGGATCCCCATTATAGAGTGCTGCAATCTCTTACACATCGGAAAAGGCAAACGTCTCGTCTCTGTGGGCAGCTTTCTTCGGGGCCAGCAGTGAATATCTTTGCTTCACTGCTGACCACAAGTTCCGCCCCACTGAATTCTGACAGGCTGCAACAGCAACACAGGTTGCATCAACCCAATAAAAAGTGGGTGCTTTCATCTGATCAACCCTGGGCCAAGACCCTGCAACAGGAAACAATAACCCTGCATAAAAGGATTTGCAAATACATTGGGTTAGAATATCGGCTCCTTTGCACCTGCCGTTAGCGCCTCCAGGGGGACACTAACGGGGCGCAAAGGGCTTATCGTCCAGGGTGGTGTTATGTTCATAAATAAATAGACGTTTTCATTATGAACAGCTAGCTTTGAGCTAGTCATTTATTCAGCCATGTGGACTAGTGTACAGGCATCCATCTTGACTACTGCCTTGTGGGTAGCCCCTTACTAAACATACAGCTAGTGTACCATTCTAGAATGACATGTTACTGATCATTACACCCCCCTTCTTTAGAGGTTAAACAAAATCAATATCAATCAATCATAACGACATAAACATCTTCACAACAGTCAACACATTTTCAAAGCTTTACTTTATGAACTCTAAGCTTTTCATTCTTTTATTAGACTTAATCTTTGAGCACAAAGAAAACTATATCAGGCTTTTTTACTTCACGTGTGGATCTTCTCAGCACAGGTAAGTCTGATGTGTTTTCATGAGAGCCTGTATGTGTGTTTGTGTTAGATTGTTCTGGTGGTGAGTGACAAGATTCAGTTGCGGCATTGTCATCGATTTGCTCTTGGATAGTTTCTTGTGTTTTCAGGAGGGAACGGCAGTTCCTCCTGAGAATCTGTCCTTCCTCAGTTCTAACAGTGTATGACCTTGGTCCTACTTCCTCAAGAACTGTAGCTTTCCTGTTCCATGCATCTGGATCCTCAATCCTGACAACATCATCCCTTGTCAATGGTTTCAGAGTTTTGGATGACTTGTCATAGTGTGATTTCTGTTTCAGCTTTAACAGTTGAAGTCTCTGTCTCAGTTCCTTACTCTGCGTTTCTTTTGCACAGCAGGGTAGCGTGGTGCGCAACTTGCGACCCATTAGGAGTTCAGCCGGTGAAGAACCACAATCTAAAGGGGAGGCTCGGTAGCTCAGCAGGGCGAGATAAGGATCAGACTTGCTTTCTGTTGCTTTCTTCAGTAGCTGTTTGAGAACTTGAACACCTTTCTCTGCCTTACCATTTGACTGAGCATACAGAGGACTGGATGTGATGTGTTGAAAGTCATAATGTGCTGCAAACTGTTGCCACTCCTTACAGTTGAAGCACGGACCATTGTCGCTAACGGCAATCCTGGGAATTCCATGTCTGGCGAAGATGGATTTCACATGCATTATGACACTGCTTGCTGATGTGCTTGAGAGCAGCACCATCTCAGGATAGTTAGAATAGTAGTCAATCACTAATAGATAGTCTTTACCATTCAAATGAAAAAGGTCCATACCAACCTTTTGCCATGGTGCTGTTGGTAAGTCAGCTACTATCATTGGTTCCTTTGCTTGTTTGTTTTGGTGTTTCTGACATGTCTCACATTTGCCTATCATGTTCTCAATGTCCTTACTTATGCCAGGCCAATAAACAGTGTCTCTTGCTCTCCTTTTGCATTTTTCAATTCCGAGGTGTCCCTCATGAATCCTTTTGAGCATGTCTCGACGTAGAGCCTGTGGAATGACTATTCTGTTCTGTTTTAGTAATAGTCCACTTGCGACACTCAACTCTGACCTGATGTGATAGTACTTTGGACAGGAACCTTTTGGCCAACCATGATGAATGTTCTCTATTACTGTTTGTAACACTGTATCTTTTACTGTTTCTTCTGCTATTTGCTTTGATTTTGTGTCTGACACAGGCAGCGCAGCAGTGACCATACTCACATGAACATCCACGTCTTCCTCAGTAGAGCTCACATGACTCATTGTGGGTGCTCGGGATAATAATAATAATAATAATCAACTTTATTGTCATTGTTAGTGCACAAGCGCAGTACAACGAAATGTAAGCTTGCGGCTCCCGAGAGTGTACATTTTGATTAAGACATTTAACATACATTTGGCTTGTAACATAAACATAAACATAAACATAATAAAGTGCATTGACAGATGTGCAGGCTTTAGAGTTTATTAGCAGAGTTCAGTAGGATGACAGCCCTGGGAAAGCAGCTGTTCCTAAATCTGGTCGTGCGGGTGCAAATGCATCTGTAGCGTCTCCCAGATGGCAGGGGGGCGAACAAACTGTGGCTGGGGTGGGTAGGGTCTTTGATGATGGTCAGTGACCTCCATAGACAGCGTTTCTGGTAGATGTTCTCAATGGTCGGTAGCCAGGTGCCGGTAATGCGTTGGACAGTTTTGACTACCCGCTGCAGGGCTTTCCGGTCATAGGAGGTACAGCTGCTATACCACACTGTGATACAGTTTGTCAGGATGCTCTCTATTGTGCAGCGGTAAAAGTTAGAGAGGATCCGGGGTGACAGGTTGCATCCCTTCAGCCTCCTTAGGAAATATAGGCGCTGCTGGGCCTTCTTCACCAAAGAGGAGGTATTGAGGGACCAGGAGAGGTCTTCCGTGGTTGTGGACGCTGAGGAACTTAAAGCTGCCCACCCTTTCCACCACAGCCCCTTGGATGTGGATGGGGGTGTCTTCCGCCTTTAGACTTCCTGAAGTCCAGAATGATTTCCTTGGTTTTCTTGATGTTAAGGGCCAGGTTGTTGTCGGCGCACCACTTCACGAGGTACTGGACCTCCTCCCTGTAGGCTGACTCATCGTTGTTGGTGATCTGGCCTACCACCGTGGTATCATCCGCAAACTTGATGATGGTGTTGGAACCATGAACAGCCACACAGTCGTGGGTGAAGAGGGAGTAGAGGAGGAGGCTCAGCACACAACCTTGTGGGGCCCCCATGTTCAGGGTCAGGGGGGTGAGGTGTGGTTACCTAATTTGACAGACTGGGGTCTGTTAGTTAGGAAGTCCAGGGTCCAGTTGCAAAGGGAAGTATTCAGGCCAAGAGTGTGGAGTTTGGTGGCCAGCTTGTTGGGGACAATGGTGTTGAATGCTGAGCTGTAGTCTATGAACAGCATTCTGATGTAGGTCTCTTTACCGTCTAAGTGTTTCAGTGCAGAATGAAGAGCAGTTGTGATTGCATCCTCCGTTGATCTGTTTGCGCGATAGGCAAACTGGTGTTGGTCAAGAGAGGCGGGAACACTGGCTTTGATGTGAGCCAGGACCAGTCTCTCGAAACAATTCATTATGATGGGTGTGAGTGCGACAGGTCGATAGTCGTTCAGACACGTCACAGCCGTTTGCTTTGGCACAGGAATAATGGTGGCGGTCTTAAAGCATGTAGGGACTACTGCCTGGGCCAGTGACAGATTGAAGATGGTGGTGAAGACATCAGCCAGCTGATCAGCACATTCTTTGAGTGCATCTGCTAACACTATGTATTTGTCTGGTGTGTAGATCAGTTCAAAGTCATATCTTTGCAGCTTCATCATGAGTCGTTGAATCCTTGGAGACATCTCATTCAGATTTTTTTTTATGATGGCAACCAGTGGGCAGTGGTCTGTCTCAACTGTGAAGGTGGGAAGTCCATATATGTAGCCATTGAACTTTTCTAGTCCAACTACCAAGCCTAGACATTCCTTTTCAATCTGGGCGTATCGACACTCCGAATCAGTCATAGACCTGGAGGCATAGACAACAGGCTTCCAATCTTCACCCTCTGCTTGTAGTAAGACCGTGCCTAGGCCATCTTTTGATGCATCCGTTGACACTTTGATTCTCTTTGTTGGGTCAATGAAGGTGAGTACAGGTGTGGTTGTCAGCACTGTTTTGAGGTTCATCCACTCTTGTTCATGTCTTTCTGTCCATGCGAACTCATTTGTTTTATGTAGCAGGTCTCGCAGACAGGCTGTTTTGGCTGACAAGTTAGGAATGAACTTTCCAATGAAGTTTATCATCCCCATGATGCGTAGCACTCCTTTTTTGTCAGTGGGTCGGGGCATTTTGAGTATGGCGTTTACTTTTTCCATATCTGGCTCTATTCCTTTACCAGATAGATTATCTCCTAGGAAAGTGACTTCCTGGATGCCAAACTGACACTTGGCTTTGTTGAGCTTCAGTCCATTCCGACGTATGCTCTGTAGCACTTTAGTCAGTCTCTCATTGTGTTCTTTCAGTGTGGAGCCCCAGATGATCATGTCATCAACATAGACCCGAACTCCTTCCAGACCTTCAATTATGTGTTCCGTCGCTCTATGAAAGATTTCAGATGCAGATATTATCCCGAAAGGCATTCTGAGGAAACAATACCTGCCAAATGGTGTGTTGAAGGTACAGTATTTGGTGCTCTCTTCATCCAGTTTTAGTTGCCAAAATCCTTGTGAGGCATCGAGCTTTGTGAAGTATCTGGCACCTGACATTTCACTGGTGATTTCTTCTCGCTTGGGAATCTGGTAGTGTTCACGTTTTATGTTTGCATTTAAGTCCTTTGGATCCATGCATACTCTTAGATCATTGTTCTTTTTCTTTACACATACCATGGAGTTAACCCAGTCTGTTGGCTCTTCGATTTTCCTGATGACTCCTAGTGTGGTCATTCTGTCCAGTTCTTTCTTGAGCCGGTCACGCAGGGGTGCTGGAACTCTCCGTGGAGCATGTACCACTGGCTGAGCATCCTCCTTTAGCTGGATCTTGTAAGTGAATGGTAGAACTCCAAATCCTTTGAACACATCCTGGAAATTACTCACTACAGAATCCACTGAGTCATCTGGTCTGCTTATGGCACAGTTTATACGGTAGACTCTCTTGACCAGTTCTAAGTCCTCACAAGCTTTGTCACCTAGTAGTGAATCAAGTCCTTCAGCCACAACAGAAAACATGAGATGATGCACTTTGTCTTTGATTGTCACTTTAAGTCTGCATACACCTAAGCTATCTATTTTCTGTCCATTATAGTTCTTCAGTAGTACTGACTTTTTCTGTATTTTGGGCTTTTCTTTCATATTTTTGATGTCACTCATACTGATTAAGTTTGCTTTTGCCCCAGTGTCTAGTTTCAATGTAACTAATGCTCCATTTACCTGCAGTGACATTATCCATTTGTCCTCTTTTACTGCATTAACTTTATGTTCAGCATTGTCCATTCCTGAGGGCTGCACATTTTCTGTATCCTTTTCGATATTGTCACATGACACCATTCCTACAAAAAATGTCTCACTTAAATCAGTGTCCTCTATCACATTGACTTGTTGCCCTTTCTTTGTTTTTACTTTTGAAAAGCATTGTTTGGCAAAGTGATTCTTTCCATTACATTTTGTGAACATTTTTCCAAACGCTGGGCATTGTCTTGACTGGTGCTGGTAACCACAGCGTTTACAATTTAAAATTCCATCCTCCGATTGCTTTGTATTTCTGTTCTGCCCACGTATCTTCCCTTTGTAGGACACAGCACCGACAGCAGCACAGTCACTCATTATAGTCGCATCATTATTAATTTTACTGAAAGTCTTTGCGTGCTGTTGAGCTAGCTCACTGGCATGGCATATTTTCACAGCTTTCTCCAATGTTCAGTTTCTCTCAACAAACGTTCCCTGACCTTTTTATCATGAATACCAAACACAATCTGGTCACGAATCATGGATGATTTCAGTTCAGAGAAATTACATGTCTGTGCTTTCAGTTTCAGATCGGTCACAAAGCTATCAAAAGTCTCATTTTGCTGCTGTGTCCGTGAACAGAACATGTACCTCTCATAGGGCTCATTCTTTTTTGGAGAACAATGTGTATCAAACTTCTTTAGCGCATCGTCCATTTTTTCTCTGTCCTCCTCTTGATCAAAGACAAACATATTAAATACCTCTATCGCCTGCGGGCCTGCAACCGTGAGCAGCAATGCTATTTTCCTTGCGTCTGTCTTTGTACCGAACCTGATGGCAGCAATGTAGAGTTCGAATTGTTGTTTGAATGTCCACCAATTGCATTCGACATTCCCCGTGAGTTTCAAACCCTCCGGTGGCTTCAAATTCTCCATGTCGCGTTTCACAATATTCAGCAGATATTACCAATCCTGATACCATGTTATGTTCATAAATAAATAGACATTTTCATTATGAACAGCTAGCTTGGAGCTAGTCATTTAATCAGCCATGTGGACTAGTGTACAGGCATCCATCTTGACTACTGCCTTGTGGGTAGCCCCTTACTAAACATACAGCTCCACCTAGTGTACCATTCTAGAATGACATGTTACTGATCATTACAGGGGGGGGGGTGAAAAAAATCACCTCCCGAGAAATTCGCCGGGGCATTGCTGAGGCGCTACCCGATAGCGCCGTGCCCCCGCCGGTAGCACCCCGGGCCAATTAAATTGGCTCCTAACGCTCATTAAAGAGGCTTCACACCATTTAGCTGGCTAGCGCTGCAATTAACGACCTCTCCTAACAGTGACCAGCTGAACAGGAGTAAAGAAGTCATTGGTGAGGATTGCGAGCGCTATTTAAAGCCATGCTCAGCTTTCACTGTTCACTTGCTGATTGAGATCGACTGACTACACTGTGTTTGGAGAGGACTTTTGATACACATCAGGAGACTTTCTGGGATACTTTGTCAAGACTACACCAACACTATATCAAGATTTATTCCAGAAATTCTCTGAGAACCTCACCTAAAGAGAGTGAGTGCTGTGCTACTCTACCTTATTAGAGATCTTATAGAAGTTACCAGGTGAAAAGGAGTGGTTGGTCATGGGGATCTTGCTAGGGGTACCCCTTGATCTGGAAGAGGAATGGGAGGAGGAGATGAGGCCAGGCAGAGCAGCACCTGCTGCTGGCGGAGAGAGGGAGAGTCGGGACAGAAGGGCGAGAAGGGCTCCAGATTCGTGGTGTTTTACTGCATGCTCCACAATCTGGCAATCATGAGAGACCAGCCGTTACCACCCGCAATTGTGTCAGAGGATCAAGCTCAGGAGCCACAAGAGGAGGAGGAGGAAGAAGAGGAGGACCAGGGGGAGCACCAGAGGGTTCCAGGTAGACGGTCTGGGAGGGACGCTCGCCACCATTTAATTGAAGGCCGCTTTTGAGAGACGTCCTCCACCATCAGACTTTGGAACACTGTTGCTACATGCCTTACCTTCCAGGACTGAGGATCCATCAAGAAGTCCACCATCTATACTCAATCCTTTCAACCCCTTCACCATGAACAACACAATAAAAAGACCACCAATTCCACCACTACTCAATTACCATAATCACTCTTTATCTGGAGCAAAAGCAAACAATGAAAACATGACACAACCAACAGCACTTACAAATATTAAGCAATATTGGCCCAGAAATTCCATTCCCAGGCCTCCCGTGGGCGGAGGGCTACGATTTGGAAAAATCTGCGCTTGGACCGGAGGGCTCCCGGGAGGCGCAGAGTTCCTTACCTGGGCCTCTCCAAACTGCCAGTGCGCAGGGCACGCATATCCCAAAGGCGCAGGCGGTTCGCAGTGTCCCTGGGATCACGTGGGCCATGGGGAGCCAATCAGAGAAGGGAATCTCCATTCCTAGATTTGACAGGAAGACCTGTCAAATATATAAATAGAGATCACCCCCAAAATATAGTAAAACTTCAAATAAATTTTAAAAAGCACACTTTTAAAATGACTATAAATTACATAAATTAACTTTTAAACAAAAATTTAAATTTTTGAAAAAAATAATTGAAGTTTTTAACGGGGCTAAAAATAAACTTACCTTTTAAAGTATTTTAAAATGATAAATCAGAGGAAATTTTTTTAAAAACTTTTTTCAACTCTTATCCTGGTAAAAGCAGGCCTTGTGCCTGCTTTTACCAGGTGCAAGAATTGTAATTGTTTTCTGCGGGCAGAGGGTCTCCAAAAATTGGAACTCTCCGCCCGCAGAGGCCCTTCTCCCGGGCAGCCGGAGGATCTGTCAAGAGCTTTCTTGACAGATCAGAAATGCCGGTTTCCAGCGCATGTGCAGTGCATGCCGGGTGAGTACACAGCGCGTACTTACCCGTAGGGATCGGAATTTCTGCCCCAAGCTTGGTGGCTATCCGATAAGTGCTCTTGCCTACTCTGGCGCTTCTACAAAGTGCAACTCAAGGGACAGCAGCACGTGAGATGGATGCTGCTGAGAATCTGAAGAAAGCAGTTCAGATGTCCTCCTGGGATGCTTTCGAGAGACTGTGGTCCATGATGGCCCCACCTCAGACTGCACCATCTCAGCATAGGCATCAGCAGTCTGGGCTGCCTGGCTGACAGGCAACAATAGCAGGGGAGGGAGCAGGAATGCTGCCATCGGGAGAGAGGCCAGTGGGTTCCTGCTCCATGATTCCCACGCCTCTACCTCGTGGTGTCTGTTCAGCCAGCCCAGTGATCTGCTCGAGGACAGGTCTCTGTACAGCTGAGACACTCTGCAAGCCCCTTTCAACCAAGGAGCCCAGAGCTACCTGAGCATCCATTGCAGCACTTTGTTGTTCCATGGAAGATATTTGACATTCCATGGAAGGTGCTATGACTGCAATGGAAGCTGCAACCTCAGCCATCAGACACCGCATGATGTTGGGCTCCACAGGTTGCTGGATGGAATTGGCCAGCCTATCCTTGCTGGAGAGGTTGGGTTCCAGGCTCTGCATCAAGCCATGGGCCAAGCTGGAGGCGGACTCCTCCATCTCTAGCCACAACCCATAAGCTTTCAGGCAGCCTGTCCATTGCACCAAGCATTTGGCTTGTCAAACCCATCAGCCTTCTTCTGAAGCTTGACCCTGCGAGGTCCTCATTTGACTCCTCTACAGCAGAACTAGTATGTGACCTTGCCCCGGCATGGTGGCATCTGTGGTGTCCCTTCCACCCGGTGATGATCCGTGTTCTACCCTAGCCTCTAAGTCACGCAGGGTGCCAGTCTCTGAGCTGGTGCCTGTGACAGTGGTAGCGATTGACACAGTGCCTTCTTCCTCGCTCTCGTCCTCCTCCTCCTCTTCCTCCGGAGCGTGAGGTGGTTCTTCCTTCTCTTCCACTTCCTCCGGTGGGTAAGGTGGATCTTGCTCCTGGGAGCCTTCAGTGATGAAGCAAGAAGGGTTAGGGTGCAGTGCATGTTGACACTACAGGAAGATGTGTGTGATGCTTGTGAGTGAGGATGCGTTTGGGGGATTAGGGATCAGGAATAGTTGTGGATATGTAAGGAAGCTGGAGTGACCACATACCTCTAAGTGATATGTCCCCTCTCTGCCTATGGCCACAGCGTCTGCCACATCCCTCCCGATTACCGCCAACACTGCCTCCTCAAGGGGAGTGGTCTCATGGAGTTGTGCTTCCTCTCCCCCTGGTCAAGTCCTGCTGCTGCCTGTTATGTGCTATCTTGTGAGTAGCGCCTGTGAAGGATGCAATAGTGTGGGTTGTGTGAATGTCAGTGTATAGTTATATGGTGGACGCAATGTGCTGAGTTTGTGATGCTGGTGGTGGCGCAGTAATTGAGAAGTGTGTTGGTGAGATGGGATCTTTGCTTGACCACTCGTGTCAGTCCATTAAACTTTTTGTGGTCCTGGGGGCAGTGTTCCTGGCTGTGACCTCCTTTGTGATCGCCTTCCACATCCGCCACATTAGTTGCCTCTGTGATCTCCTTCTCCCCCTGTGGGTGCAGGACTTCTCTCCTCCACTGTACCTCCTCCACCAGGACCTCCAATGCTGCCTCTGAGAACCAGTGAGCCCTCTCCCTCAGTCCCTGAGCCACCCTGATACGTTCTGTTGTCTGTCAGCCAGTGCACTCCACACCTTCAGTGGAAGTGTGTGTATGGAGGCTACATATACCGCTCCAGGAAAATTTTCTCCAATCAGTGTTTGAGTGCTAAACGTGCAGGTCTCTGTTTTAGCGCCTCCAGGCATGTTTAAATCATGGTAATCAGCAATTAACCCCAAAATGCGGACTAAAACCAAACTTTTAAACAGGCATGTCATATTAGCACAGCACCCACTTAACGCCTGTTTTCATCCTTTCTCCAAAATAACCTTGGCGCTCCCTTAGTTGCCCAGATTGTTTTGTTTGTTAACCCACAAAAGAGATGAGACTCTGGTTTAATATTATATCAACACTGGACTTATTTTGAGGACCACATTTTGTCTGTTATGTTGGGGGTTTCTGTCAGCATATCAAATCCACTTATTTACTCCCATTATAAGGCACCTGCAACAAGTGGCAAAACTGCTCCCAACGCTACACTGAACTGATTATTAAGAAGTGTAAGGCAGTAGTTCCAGAATGACTTGTTGATGTTATTTTCCCTGTCTGTCCTCTGTTCAGTATCTCCCTGGAACAGTTTAGCAGCCAAGACTGGCAAATAAGCAGTGTGAGTGAATCAAACCTATGGCCTGCACTGCTGTGATGTAATAATGTGTTCGTATTCCAATTACTATGTTTTTATTTTTGAAAGATTAATGATGATGTGTCCTTGGAGCTGGAGATAGTCTTAGACTGATGTCCAGGCCTGTGTCCTTGATAGATTGCTTGTTAGTCTGGAGGGATAATCTGATAATTGTTATGCTATTTTTCTGCATTATTAAGTAATTATGTAATTGCAAATAATGCATTGTTTTACACAACATATCACAATTCAATTGAACAAAAATGAAAACAATGTTTACATGCTGCCAGCTAAAGGTAGCAATGGAATAATCTGTGTTGTTAAAATCTGGAAAAATTGATAGATAATCCAATAGAAATTCATTAAGCAGCAATCTCGTTCATGAAGAATCTTCCTGGTTCACCACCATCTGTACTAAAGAAAGTAGCTTTACATTCAAAGCTTTCAATGTAAACAACCATGTATCCTATAACGACATTTCTATATCACTGATCCGATATAGAAAGATATCTCACAGCACTTTACAGGGTGGTGAGTGGACATGGAGCAGGACGGAAAAAGTGAAAAATAGAGTTGTCCAGCAAAAGCACAGGAGAAGAGAAGAATCTTTACAAGGCTTTTGAATACAGGGAGAGAGGTAACCAGGCAAAGCAGTTCTATAGAGCAAGAACATAGTGGCTGAAGGAGCAATCACTGATGGTAGAGTGGAAGGAAGAGAAATGAGAACTAAGTGGTGCTGGAGGAGCAGTGTGTGCATATAATGACATGCTATTGGAACAAGTCACTGAGGCAGAGTAGGGCAACGCCATGGGCAAATTTGAAGATGAAGGTGAAGATCTTTAAGCCAATTCATAGGGAACCAATAGAGCTTAATGAGGGTGGGGTGAATGGGGTATAGGTCTTTGTATGGGTGAGAATGCAGGTTAAAGCCTTCTGGAAGAGTTGTAGTTTCTGGAGGGTGGAAATGGGAGGCCACAGGAAGAATTTAAGGTGATAAAGGTGTGGATTAGGTTTACTGCAGCAGAGGGAGAGAGGTAGGGATGTAACAGAAACAGTCTTGGTAAGGATCAGATGGGTGCAGTGAAACTGAATTTGAGGTGAAGCAGTACACCAGGGTTCCGCATCTCTGGGCTTAGCCTGAAGTGACCATCAGGGAGGTTGATGGAATCAAAGCCACAGGTTTGTATGAATTTGTAGGAGCCAAAGAGGGTGGCTTTAGTTTTGTTAACAATTAACTGGAGACAGTCTTGTCTCATTTAAGTTTTAATATCAAAAGGCAATGGGAGAGACTGGCAACAGCCTTGGGGTGGAATGAAAGAGGCAGAGAGGTGGAGCTGGGTGTTGTCTGCACACGTGTGAAAACTGATCCTATGCTTCTGGATGATGTCACTCAGAGGTAGTATATAAAATAGGAAGAGAAGCTAATTCAAAACAATGCAACAGCACTCCACAAAACATAAAATAATTCACATCATTCCCTGTATGTGTGTGGTACATGTAAACAGGGCATACATATTGACATCATGAGGCCAGCTTGTATCATAATGATACAGCTTAGAAGGAGGCCATTTGGCCCATCGTGCCTGTGCCCACTCCTTGGTAGAGCTATCCAATTAGTCCCACTCCCCTGCTCTTTCCCCATAGCCCTGTAAATTGTTTTCCCTTCAAGTATTTATCTGATTCCCTTTTAAAAAATTACTATTGAATCTGCCTCCATCACCCCTTCAGGCAATGCATTCCGATCATAACTCCCTGCGTAAAAAATTGTTTCCTCATGTCGCTTCTGGTTCTTTTGCCAATCAGCTTAAATTTGTGTCCTCTAGTTACGAACCTTTCTGCCACTGGAAACAGTTTCTCCTTTTTTACTCTATCAAAACAGTTCATGATTTTGAACACCTCTATCAAATCTCCTCTTAACCTTCTCTGCTCTAAGGAGAACAACCCCAGCTTCTCTAGTCTCTCCACATAACTGATGTCTCTCATACCTGGTACCATTCTAGTAAATGTCTTCTGCACCCTCTCTAAAGTATAAAGTGTGGTGCCCAGAATTGGACACAATACTCCAGCTGAGGCCTAACCAGTGTTTTATAAAGGTTTAACATAATTTCCTTGCTTTTGTACTCTACTCCTCTATTAATAAAGTTGAGGATCCATGTGCTTTTTAACAGCCTTCTCAAATTGTTCTGCCACCTTCAAAGATTTGTGTACATATACCCCCAGGTCTCTCTTTTCCTGCACCCCCTTTAAAATTGTACCATTTAGTTTATATTGCCTTTCCTCATTCTTCCTACCAAAATCTATCACTTCACACTTCTCTGCATTAAATTTCATGGGGAGAAATTTGAGAATTTGGAAATTTAACGCCAGGCGCTAATCAATCTCGCTGCCCACTAAATTCAGCGCTCAAAGGATGCAGGGGAGCGCTAAATCAGACGCTAGTGGCATAGATGAGTGGCGTTAGGCTCCAAGCAATATTGAATATGAGGTGTTGTGTAATTGGAAGTGAGCATTGGCACAGGCGCCTTCCAGCCATTAAAGGGGAGTGCAGAACGGCGATATGATATGATGTGAAAAAAAATGGAAAGTGCTCTGATGACTCGCAACACTCCGGGGACTAAGTAGCCTTTATTTGGCAGCAGATACATCCTGCGCTCTCTGCCACTCATAACTGACCTTTGGAATGGAAGTTCCTTGACAGCTGGGGTGCATCCCTTTAAGTAGTGCCCTGCCAGCCGCCAGCCGGCTGGTTCACGCCTCCGCTCCTTGGCGCTGTCAGCGCGAGGTGGTAAGGTGGGGGGGGCACTACTGAAGTTTGCAGATCGGGCGTTCAGCGAGCGTTGCACACTCGCTGACGTCATGATTTGCACGGCGAAAGGGACCGAGGCACTAACTGTTATCGCCGGCGCTACAGGGCCGGTGATTTTGCCATGCAGCGCGGGATTTTCCCTGCCGTGGCGCTACTGCCTGAGTGCCCCATTAGCGCCCCTGCCAGGCGCTAACTAGGGACACTAACCTACTGAATTTTGCCCCCATCTGTCTCGTGTCTGCCCACAGAATTTGCCCACCTTTGGGATGTGAGCGCTCAAGCCTGTTGAGTGATACCCTACATTGACCATTGCCATTGGAAACTGCGTAGGCTGATCCAAAAGTTGTGCAACCTCTTTTATGTTGTTAACGATGATTGGCTATTGCCATCATCAATTAAAAGGTAGCAAGTGCCCCCTTCTTAAAGGGGCACAACCCATAAACTGTAAATTAAACTAAATTTAACTGTAACTTAACAAATTAAATTAAAACTAGGCTCTGGGGGGGGGGGGGGCGGTGATGAAGCACTCCAGTCCCTCCAGTGCCAACCGTCTGCAGAAGGCCTGAAGCGTGCCAGTGGATGCAGTGTACTCCATCTCCAGGGACACCCGGGCACAAATGTAGCCACGGAAGAGAAGCAGGCAGTCGGGCTGAATGACCCCCTCGACCATTCGTTACCTGGACCTGTTGGTGGCCACCTTGACCAAGCCCAGGAGCAGGTCTATGAGGAGATCCTCTGACTTGCCCACCCCTGCACTGGGTGGCCAAAGAACAGGAGCGTGGGACTGAAGTGCAGCCAAAAATTGAGGAGAAGCCCCTTCAAATAGTGGAATGGGGCTGCAACCTTTCATACTCAACATCCACAAGAACACGGACTCCGCCAGATTGCAGAAATTGCAGGTAGCCCGGGAGTCCGTGAATGTGCTTAAAAATTTGTTGTACGGGACGACTCTGTGCAACACTCTCCACGTCAACTCCCCATTAGAAAAGGGGAGGACTCCCACGTAGAGAGCCCTCCACTGGGGACTTCCGCCTCATCCGGCTGGCAAGATGGTACACCAGGAAGTGGCAAACGAGGATGATGAAGTGGAGAGTGTGCAGGAGCAGCCGTACAGGAAACCCCTTCATGCAGAATGGAATGCAGGAGCACTAGAATAGGCAAAGGCACAGTAACGTGAAGCATTAAGGGATTGCACAAGGGTGAATAGTTAATATTGTTGTTGTAAATATGTGTTCATTCATTCTTGATAAATTTATTAATTCAGTTTGGATTCTTTTGTGGTGTGTCTCATTTCAGCTTTGTGCTGTGATATGGCCTGCAACAGGGATGGAATAATGGGGATGTGGTGAACAACGGGGATCTGGGGTTTAATTTATTCGAACAACAGTCTGATGAGGCGGTCACGGACCACCCTTCCAGAAGACTGATTGAGTGGCTGCCTCCTCCCTTGCTCCTGTTCCTCCTCCTCCTCATCTTCCTTTTCCTCCTCGTCCACCTCCTCCTGTCCCTCTTCCTCCTCCTGAGGTGGTCCCGCAATCCCTGGTGGCAAGGGCTGGGCCCTCATGATGACCAAGTTGTGGAGCATGCAGCAGACCACCATGCAATGGAATACCCGCTCAGCCAAGTACTGGAGGGCTCCTCCTGAGCGGTGAAGGCAGCGGAACCGTTGCCGATGGGCTGCTCGATGATGTTCCTGGTGGTGGCATGGCTGTCATTATATGAGTGCTGGGCAGGAGTGATGAGGTTGTGGAGGGGAGTCATGAGTCAGGAGAGCTGTACTGGCCTCGCTAGATGTGCTCCTATCTAGTTATCCAGCAAGTTAAACACTTATTCAAATAATTCCTCGTGAAGCCGTTTCGCTGTTTGAAGCTTTACTTGAACAAATTTGTGAAACTGTAAACAAAGACAAAGTATGTTTTGTACATAAACTGAGTACTATACATTCGATATTACATAAGATATAAACATATTTACAACAGTAGAATAGACTAATTGTATAACTAACTAACATTTGGACTGTACTTCTGTAAATATCAACTATTACTTCTCATAAACATAGTATTGTCAAAATACTACACTGACAAAGTTGGTATTATGCTAACAAACAAAGATACTCACAGATATTGCGCCTGGCCTAACATATGAGATCAGATTACATTGGATTGAGGATGGAACCCCTCATGGCAGATTCTCCATTGCTCTGCTAGGTTCTTTCTGGAATTCTACTTCCTGGGTCAAACAGGAAGAAAGGTAGAAAGGTCAAATGATCTCTGCTGCATACAAACACTGCTAACACAATAACCACCACCAGAGGATGCTATCTGCATGTAAAATGTCCATAATGTCCATAAGTCCAGAACATTCCCCATCTGGGGTCGTTAACGACTCCACATAGTCCGAACTCTACTTGTCACTGGAGTCCTCTGGCGACAAAAGAAGAACCACCTCAGAGACAGTCCGTCAGTGTCGACGATAGGATGCAGCTTCCGTAGACTGCTGTGAGGGGATAGGTTGCATTCTGCTGCGCACAGTTCCAATCTGGGTATGGTGAGGTCTGGCTGGGGCGCCAACTTGCCCCTATCAATGACGAAGCCGATTTTGCTTTGTCCATCTTGAGTGGTGATCTTCAGATAAGCCACACTTGCAATGGCCTTAGCGGATGCGTCTGCAAAGACACAAAGCTCTTTGAATTGGGCATTTAAGGGAAAGAAAAATGTATGGCAGCGAGGTATTCGGATCTCCTGTAAGTCTTGGAGTGAGTCTCTCTGTCTGTCCCACTCTGCTTCCATCTCTTCAGGGAGAGGTGAATCCCACTCTTCAACGCATGTGGAGAGTTCCCTGAGGAGCAGCCTGCCTTGTATGGTGACGGGCTAAGAAGCCGAGAGGGTTGTATAGGCTGTTGACTGTAGAGAGCACTCCTCTACGTGTGAAGGGTTTCTTGGCATCTAAGACTTGGAACGTGAACGTGTCTGTTGCTATGTTCCAAGACACTTCTAGGCTACGCTGTAGGGGGAGGTCATCAGTAAAGAGGTCTAGATCCTTGATGTCCTTAGCACGATCTTCAGGGGGGAATGCCTCCATCACTGCTGGTCTGTTAGAGGCTATCTTGTGTAGCCTGAGGTTGGATAGTGCAAGTAGTTCCTGAGCTCGTCCAAGGGTACTGATGGCCTCTGCTTCGGTCGGGAATGACTTCAGTGCGTCGTCGACAGAGAACTCTTGTTCGATGAACCCTCTCACATCACTGCCAAAGTCGTCGTCTTCTTCCTTGGCAACCCTCCTCAGTCCGTATATGGCGACAGCAGGGGATGGGCTATTCCCGAAGACATGGACACGCATTCTGTAGTTCACAATGTCTCTGTTGGTGTCGTTGTCCCGATACCACAGGAAGCGGAGGAAGTCTCTGTGGTCTTCTCTCACCACAAAGCAATGAAACATGTGCTGGATATCGGCAGTGATGGCGACGGGCTCTTTCCTGAATCTCATGAGTACTCCCAAGAGGCTGTTGTTGAGATCGGGCCCTGTGAGGAGTACGCCGTTGAGAGAGACTCCCTGATATGGTGCACTGGAGTCAAACACCACGCGGATCTTGTAGTGTCCGTGTGTAGATAAAGACACTGAAGACAGGAGTTGGTTCATAGGTATTTACTAAGCAAGTCTGGGGGGGGTTTCTAAAGGATATACACAATACACAGGCTTATATAGCCCAAGTGGCAATTACCGGCATTACGCACACCTGGGGCTCTTAAAGGCACATACACCACAATTCCTCCCCTTCTAGCTAACTAGTACATCATATTTTAAGTAATTATTAATTACATGTTATATGCAAAATAATATACATTGCTGTATTAATTAATTATAAGTTAGTCTCTCAGGAGGCTTCCTGACTCGGTCCGGATAACGCCTCGGGGGTGTAGTAGTTTCTGGTGATGTATTAGGTTCTTCTGGCAAGGCTGATTCGGCTTGAAGGCCAGTGTCGGGTTCATCGGGCTCCAGTATCACTGGATCGGAGGTAGATATGGGTATCTCTACTTCATCGTTAGATGTATAGAGTGGTGGTGTAGGTTGTCCCTTTTCGGATGACTTGATGATTTGGTCAGCATGGCGCCTTATTATGCTGTCTCCGATGTCCACGGTATACATCAGTGGTCCTAATCGTGTGCAGATAGTTCCAGGCTGCCATTTCTCGGTACGGTAGTCCCTGGCCAAAACCGGTTGGCCTATCTGGAAGGCCCTAGTTGGCCTTTCATTCATGCCCTGAAACTGTCGGTTCTCCACGTCCCTTCGGATGTTGGGCTTGACCAAATCCAGCCGGCATCTTAGGTTTCTATTGTAGAACATCATGGCGGGAGTTTGGTTAGTAACCATATGCGTTGCATTCCTATATGCAAATAAGAAGTTATCCACCTTGTGCTGAAGTTTTATGTCTTCATTACCCATGGCCTTGATGGCCTTCTTGAAGGTCTGGACAAACCTTTCAGCCAATCCATTGGTGGCGGGATGGTATGGGGCGGACGTGTAGTGCTTTACCCCATTGTTCTTTAAGAACTTTCTGAATTCTTCGGACACAAATTGCGGTCCATTATCAGAACATATCTGCTCCGGCAGCCCATTCCTGGCAAATATGGTCCTTAATACTGTGATGGTTTTTTCCGTGGTGGTGGAGGACATCTTTATTACCTCCGGCCACTTGGAGTGTGCATCAACTGCGATTAAGAACATTGAGTCCATAAATGGACCAGCAAAGTCGATGTGCACCCTTTGCCAGGGAGATGAGGGCCACTCCCATGGATGTAGAGGGGCCTGTGGCGGAGCATTTTGGACCTTCTGGCATCCTAGGCAGCTCTTGGTCATGTCTTCGATGTCTCCATCGATACCTGGCCACCATACAAACGCCCTAGCTAGGTTCTTCATTTTCACTCCACCCAGATGCCCCTCGTGAAGCTCCTTTAGCACTTTATCCTGGAGTTTGGGTGGAATCACCACTCTGGATCCACACATCAAGGTTCCTCGGCACACTGACAGCTGTTCTCTTCTTTGCGAGAATGCTGGCAACAGTGGTTCGCCATGTGCTGGCCATCCCTTCACTGTTAAATCGTAGACCCGTGAGAGAGTAGGGTCATTTCTTGTCTCCCTTTCAATGGCAGAATTTGTCACCGGTAGACATTCCACTATGGTAGAGTGGAATATCTCTACTGGGTCTACTGTAGGTGCCTCTTCTATCGTTGGCAACGGTAGGCGTGATAAACCGTCAGCATTCCCATGCTGTTTTGACCCTTTGTATTCAATGTTGTATTGGTGTGCCCCTAGAAAAAGGGACCACCTCTGTAGTCTTTGTGCCGTCATAATGGGGACACCTTTTTTAGGGTTGAATATGGAGATGAGGGGTTGATGGTCAGTCAGCAAGGTAAATTTTTGTCCGTGTAGGTAATGGTTGAATTTCTTCACTCCCCATACCAGGCTGAGTGCTTCCCTGTCTATCTGGGCATAGTTACGCTCAGCTGAGTTCAATGAGCGTGACGCAAAAGCTATCGGCCGTTCCGAGCCATCAGGGAATCTATGGGACAATACCGCTCCTATGCCGTAAGGGGATGCATCGCACGCCAGTCTGATTGGTAGTGATGGGTTGTAATGAGCCAAAATTTTCTCGGATGTGATTAAGTCTTTACATTTATGGAAGGCACGTTTACAGTCTTCGTTCCATTTCCAAATCACTCCTGTCTGTAGAAGATCATTAAGAGGGTGTAGAATAGTTGATAAGTTCGGTAAAAATTTATGATAGTAATTTATTAATCCCAGGAATGACCTTAATTGTGAAACATTTTCAGGTGCTGGGGCTTTTATAACTGCTTCAATTTTTTCAGGTGACTTATGCAACCCTTCCTTATTAATTATGTGGCCACAATATGATATCTGATTTTGGAATAATTCGCACTTGGGGCGATTTGCTCGTAGGCCCCGTTCTTTCAGCCTAGTGAGCACCTGCTCCAAATTGGCAAGGTGCTTGTTGTCGTTTTCTCCTGTTATAAGGATGTCGTCTAGGTAGCATTGAGTCCCCGGAATCCCTTGCAGGACTTGCTCCATAGCTCTTTGCCAGATAGCTGGAGCTGATGCTATTCCAAAAACCAGTCGATTGCACTGGTACAGGCCTTTGTGTGTGTTTATTGTGAGATACTTTTTAGAGGTCTCCTCAAGCTCCATCTGTAGATATGCCTGTGCCAAGTCAATTTTTGTGAAACGTTTCCCTCCGGATAGTGAGGCGAAAATATCTTCTATCCTCGGAAGAGGATACTGTACCGTGTGAAGGACCGGGTTTACAGTCACCTTAAAGCCCCCACAGATGCGAATTTTTTTCTGTTCCTCAGAGTTATTTTTCAATGTTTTTTTCATGACTGGAACGATGGGTGTTGCCCATTCGCTCCAATCTATTTTGGATAATACGCCTGCCTTTTCCAAATTCTTCAGCTCTGCCTCGACTGCCGGACGTATTGCGTATGGCACCGGTCTTGCCTTAAAAATTTTTGGAATTGCTGTATCTTCCACTTTTATTGAGGCGGTGATGCCTTTCAAGGTTCCTAGTTTCTCTTGAAACACTTCTTTGGCGTTGGCCAAGATGTCTTTTAATCATTCAGGTATGATGTCATCATTGTTTTTTTCCTTACTGGTCACCGTCAGTGCCTGAATGGAGTGCCAGTCTAAACGTATCTTCCTTATCCATTCACGTCCCAACAACGGTGGACCACCATCTTGTAGAATGTATAAATACAACTTTTGTATTTCTTTGCCGTTGTATACCACAGGCACCCTTATTTTTCCTTTGGGGTAGACTTTCTGCCCCGTATATGTTTTTAAGATAATGGATGTGTCTTTTAGAGGTATATGCGAAAATAGCCTCTCGTAATCTCGTCGATTTATTACGGTTAGAGCTGATCCTGTATCTAGCTCCATTTTAACTGGGGACCCTGCTATTGTGAGGGTAACCCAAATGGTTTGGTAATCCTCTTTGGCAAGTACATTATGTAATTTGAGACAGCTTAGTCTCTTGTTTCCGGAGTCGCTATCGCTATTCTGGTCTTCGGAGCTATTGTCCGTCATCATTTGTACCTTCCTGTACTTTTCTTTATTGATTTTTTGTTTTCTGTCAGTGGATTTATTTTGTCCAGATTGGCATACCCGTGCAATGTGTCCAATCTTACCACATTGCCTGCATGCTTTGCCCTTGAACCAGCAGTCCCTCTGGTTATGGGTGGATCTGCCGCAGCGATAACATCTTCCGAACTCCTGTGTCATTTTATGGGTGCCGAAGTCCTGTGTCTCTTGTTGTATCCCTGCAGCTCCTTTTGCTGCTGCTTCGTATGATACAGCCATACTGAAAGCTTTGTCCAATGTTAAATCTTTTTCAGAAAGCAGTCTTTTTTGTGTTCCTTCACTTAAGAGACCACAAACAAATTTGTCTCGAAGATAATCCAATAGTCCTGCTCCGAATTGGCAGTACTTTGATAGCTTTCTTAATTCGGTTAGGTAATCAGCGTTACTTTCATTCTTGTGTTGATTTCTCTTGAAGAACTTGAATCGTTCCGCTATCAGCAGCGGTGTTGGGTTTAAATGCTCCTGCAGGGTATCAACAATTTCTTTAAAAGTCTTGTCCTTTGGTTTGGCTGGAGTGATTAAATTTCGTAACAGCCCATATGTCTTCGCGCCCATTAAGTTCAGAAGTACTGAAGCTTTTTTTTCATCTGTTATTCCATTTGCAGTGCAATAAACCTCTACTCTTTCCACGTATGTGGTCCAATCTTCTATTTCGCCATCAAAAGCCTCAATATTACCAGATTTAGGCATTTCAGAAAAGATATGGCGCTTCCCGCGCTTTTTTTTTCTCTCTGTAGCAACGATATGGCGCTTCCCGTGCTTTCCCGCCGCTGCTACCGATAATAACGCTGTTTTACTGTGGTTTCAGTTTATTCACTGTTGGAGACTCGTTCCCGACGGAGGTCTAAACGCTGACCTGCTTGCCGCGCCGGCCGTCTCTCGAGTGCACCCTCCCAGTCCGTTATTGCTTGCCTCCGATTTCGCTGCCTGTCTCAGCTGTAGAGCCCGCCGCTGGAGCTCCAGCCTGACGCCCAGGAAGGATTAGCGCCGTACCTGTCACCAGCTCGGCCAGCTGGTGAAACCACAGTTTCTCTTACTTCCTTGAGTCTTCTGGATGCTGGAGGAATCGATGTCCTTGAGGTGCTGCCGAATTGCAGGTAAGTCCGTTTCCACTTCGTCGCCACTGTAGTGTCCGTGTGTAGATAAAGACACTGAAGACAGGAGTTGGTTCATAGGTATTTACTAAGCAAGTCTGGGGGGGGTTTCTAAAGGATATACACAATACACAGGCTTATATAGCCCAAGTGGCAATTACCGGCATTACGCACACCTGGGGCTCTTAAAGGCACATACACCATAATTGCTCTTAAAGGCACATACACCACAGATCTGTTCCGGCTTTATAGGGTGATAGACTCCGAAGGAAGGGAGGTACCAACATTCTTGGCCTTCCTGGAGTGGAGGAGCTATCTCTGCATGATCGTTGACAAGCATTTTCTTTACAAATTCTAGGAAGTGTGCTTTCATCTTTGCCTTCTTCTCTAGTGTGCGACGGAGTGAGTTAAGACGATTATAGGCATACTCCCTGTTGTTTGGCAGCCGTCGTCTGGGGTTCTGGAAGGGTAAGGGTGCAACCCAGCTGTTAGAGCTGTCACGAGAGACCTCATTGTCCATAATCTGGAGGAACCTCATGTCGTCGATCGATGGAGCAAGTTTGTGGTCGTTGGCGGTGCGACAGAAGACTGACTGACCCGGGTTCTCTCCAGTGAGCATCATCTGTGTGCTGTCTGTGGAGATCAGCGCTGGGGTTTTCTGAGGCTGGGGGGTATGACTGAACTTCTCTGTCACTTGGATCTGACTACTGCATGGGGTAAGGTAGCTTGGACGACCATTCTCCAAGATGGAAGACTTGAGTGTGCTCACCTGAGATGGCTTGTGAGCGCCCTTGAGGCACACTTCTCCAACAATGACCCAGCCGAGGTCTAGCCTTTGGGCGAAAGGGGCATCATGTGGACCGTTGATCTGCTTTCTTATCTTATGTACCCTCAGGATGTCCCTTCCCAACAACAGAAGTATGCCTGCATCTGGATCAAGAGGTGGGATCTCGTCTGCAATGCGTCTCAGATGACGGTGATGACGAGCTGCATTCGGAGTGGGAATCTCAGAACGGTTGTCGGGGACTTGATTACATTCGATGAGTGTAGGAAGGGGGAGGCTAATCTTCCAGTCGGCTGACTCAACAACATAACCGCAGGCCCTCCTGCCGGCTGTCTCTGAAAGTCCAGCACATGTCTTCAGCGTGTAAGGCGACGGACTTCCTTTGACCTTGAAGATGTTGAAGAACTCGGATCTTGCTAGAGAACAATTGCTTTGTTCGTCTAGTATGGCATACATCTTCTCAGATTCTTGGCGACGTCCTACAGGGTACACATTAACGAGACATATCTTGGAGCATGCTCTTCCACTCACTCCTTCTCCACACACCTTGGTGCACCTGGATGTAATCTCCGGACCAGCAGCTCCCTCTCTCTCCCCGCCGTGCTCTGAGGCGGGAGAAGGCGACTCTGACTTCCAAGGAGCTGGGCCTGGGTGGAATGCTGAAATGTGCCGATCACTTTCACATTCTGTGCATTTTGCATCTACCTTGCAGTTCTTGGCGAGATGGCTCATGGAAGAGCAGCACTTGAAAAATATAGGGGGAGAAATTGGGTGGAGCCGCAAATGGGGCGCCAAGCTCGCCTGGGTGCCGGATTTAGCGCAGTGTTTGGAGCAGTAGCGACCGCCGGAAATTCAGCTTGAGCGCCCCAAGAGGGCATGGCACGGGGCGAGGCTCGAGGCGCTCCGCGTCCGTCTTAGGGCGCTGAAACTGAATATCGCAACGCAAGGTGCCGCAGCGCCACACACTGCGGCACGGCGCGCTGCGGTACTGCAGGCCTTCCTCCCATTCTTAAGGGGGAGGGGCCTGCACCAGCGCGATCAGAGATCGCAAGTGCCAGCAAAAGAGCCCGGCACCGAGGAGAAGTGCCGGGCTCTCGGAAAACAGCTGGCAATGCCGTGGGGGGCGATCAGGAGGCCGGGGACAGAGGTGCTGGCAGGCGGCCGCCGGAAAAAACGGCCGCCCCGCACCTCCACCTTAATTTGCGCCACTGCCGCCACAGGAAGGCCCCGTGAACCAGGCGCCATTTGCGAACGTCGCTACAGAGGTGGTCGCTGCCAAATATCGAGATCGGGGCGGTAGCGGGGCGCTGCGCACACCGATGACATCATCGGAGGCGGCACAGCGCAACAGGTTAACGCCGCCATTAGCGCCCCAGCTAAATATCGCAGAAGGCACAGCCAGTGGCGCTAAAGCCACTGAGTGCCCTGTTTAGGCGCTAACTGGTGGCACAGCCCATCGAATTTCTAGGCCATAGAGTTCTCTTTAAGATATTGTTTCCGATTTTCCAGGGACATCTCCCTGAAGCCTCTGCACTTCTTTAAAGGATGGGGCTTGTTGTGGATAGGGCATTGTTTGCTCACACCCTCAGGTTTCTTCTGAATCTTTGTGTTCTCAGTTGAGGACATTTGCATTTTGTGGACAGATATTGGTGTCTTTCCATGTCTGTCAAACTTGTCTCTTCTGGCAAGTGCTGGGTGGGAGGAGAAAAGGTTGAAGCTGGGGCTGTTCCTGGCTTTGGCTTCTTTACGGATGAATTTGGGAAACGCAGAGAATGGTGGGAAGGCCACGTTGTGCTTTAGCTTGAACTTTGATCCAAACGTTATCCACTTATCCTGCAGGTTAGATGGAAGCTTCTCAACGATGGGACTTACCCCTCTGGAAGTGTCTAAGTACGATAGACCGGGTAGGTAGCCGTCCTGCTTTGTGGCTTCGAGTTCCGACAGCAGATCTCCAAGGTCACGGAGCTTCTGGGGTTCCTTACTCGTCAACCTCGGAAAGTTCTCCAACCTGTCAAAGAGAGCCTTTTCAATGGCTTCAGGTGAGCCATAGCTTTCTTCCAGCCTCGCCCAAGCCGTCTTCAACCCCGCTGGCAGATGTCCCACATTGGCTGCTTTTATCCTGCATGCCTGTCCGGCGGACTCTGGGCCGAGCCATTTGATAAGGAGGCCGAGCTCTTCTCCTGCCAACAGGTCTAAGCCCGATATGGCATCGTGGAAGCAGGACTTCCAAGCCCGATAATTCTCCGGCCTGTCATCTAACTTGGTTAACCCTGTAGTCACCAGCTGGGTGCGTGCAAGGTATTTGGCAAGGTCGTAGGTACTGGGACCTGTGCCAGGGTTGCCCTGAATAGGGGTTCTGTTGGGGGTCTCAAGGAAACGAGAGGGGGTTCGCTGCTGACTTTCTCTATTCAGCGTTCTATTCCTCTACACCGTGTCTTCCGTCCTGCTGGGGGAGACTCTGCGGCTTGAGGCACGCTGTCTACTTTGACCTTGGTTGGCAACTTGGGGCATGTTATATGAAGTGCTTGCGTCTGTAGAGATGTGCAGGCCTTCATCCCTTTCTCTTGTAAACTGTATGTCGGCATGGTCGCTCACGTAATCTATGGTGCGCTGTCGTCGACTCTGCCGCGAAACGGGAATTAAAGGTTTGTAAGCTGTCTCGGGATCAGCTCCCTCCAAAATTGCCTCGAATACTTGTGTCTCAGCTAATGCAGCATCTATCTCTTTTTGGTGCTGCAGAGCATCTAATGTGGCTTGGAGACGGGCCTGTTCAGCCTGGCGTTCCACTTGGTGACGGGCCTGTTCCGCTTGGAATTCAGCTTGGAGTCGGGCCTGTTCGACTTGGGGTTCAGCTTGAAGACGGGCCTGTCTTACTTTTATTTCTATTTCACTGTTCGCATGCACAGCTCTGGCTTGAGCTGCTACTAGCTTAGCCCGTGCTTTGGCGATGGCCACGCTTACTCTAGAACCACCTGATGACTGTGAACCAGCTTGCGATCTGAAGTAACCGGAGCTTATAGACCGATTGTCACATTCTACAGTTTCGTCTGCCTGTTTAAGGTCTTCTCCTCGCTGCAAAGCATTTTCGTCATTATCTTCTGACATGTTGATGTGAAGTAGGTGTGGTCTACGAGGTTAAGGCTCACTCTGAGTTCCTGCTGCTCCACTCTTCACAGCTAGCCGTATTGCTATCTTTTCACTGTAGCTTTCTTCCAGCCTCGCCCAAGCCATCTTCAGCCCCGCTGACAGATTCTCCATTGCTCTGCTAGGTTCTTTCTGGAATTCTACTTCCTGGGACAAACAGGAAGAAAGGTAGAAAGGTCAAGTGACCTCTGCTGCATACAAACACTGCTAACACAATAACCACCACCAGAGGGTGCTATCTGCATGTAAAATGTCCATAAGTCCAGAACAATAGCCCTTGTCTCCGAGCCAGCTGCGAGCTTGATGTGGTGGCTGGAAGAGTGCTGGCACACCGGTCTGGTGCAGGATGAAAGCATCGTGGCTGCTATCAGGAATGCATGCATTCACACTGAGGATTCACTGCCTGTGGTCGCACACCAACTGCACATTAAGTGAGTGGTAGCCTTTGCGGTTACGGAAGATCTCAGGATTGTTATGCGGTGCCTACAAAGCCATGTGGGTGCAATAAATGGCGTCCTGCAACATGGGGAATCCCGCTATCCTGGCAAAGCCATATGCACGCTCATCCTGCTTCTCTCTGGTGATGGGAAAGGAAATGTAGTCCCTTCTCCTACTGTAGAGAGCCTCTGTGACCGCCCAGATGCAGCAATGGACGGCAAACTGGAGATGTTAGCTATGTCTCCTGTGGCAAAGAAATTGAGGGCGATGGTGACCTTGACTGCCACTGAGAGAGCCGTGGTCGCCCTGATCTGAGGCTGCAGGTCTGGTTGCAGGAGGTGGCAGAGTTCTGTGACCACCTCCTTGGTGAAGCGGAGCCTTCTAATACACTGCTCCTCACTTAATTGGAGGTACAAGAAGTGCTGTCAGAATACCCTCAGAGCCCTGATGGCCATCCTCCTCCCTCTAGCCACATGTTCCACTCTTTCTCACTGCCTCTGCTCCCTCTGCTGTAGATCCTGGAGGGCCAGGTCGACTGCCAGTACAGCCCCATTAATGTAAGCCATGTGCAATGGTTTGATTTTTTAAAGAATAAATGTAACTACTTTTTAGTTACCACAACACTCCTGATACAAAATAACCTTTAAATTACTGAATTAAATTGTTGCACAATGTCAAACTGACAAGAAAACATTGAATCTCCACTAACCTGACAGCTGCGACTCATTACTCATGATCTCTTTAAATAACTTCCCTGGAGCCGGCTTCCGTCTGCTTCATGCCAGCTCTCCCTGTTGCTGTTTCGTCAAGGCGCTAAGGTCGGTGGCGACAATCAATTTCAATTTTGTAGATCGGGTGGCCAGTTCACTGACATCACAATCTGCCTGGTGTTGAAGTCCCCGGCAGTACCTTGTACTGGCGGCGCAACGGGGGGTGGGGGGCTGGATTTGCCGTGCATCGCTGGATTTGCCTCGCCCCGGCGCTATTGAATCAGCATCCCGTTACTGCCATGCGCTAAGGAACTGAATTTTTCCCCCAATATATTCACTGAGCATGTGCGTTCAGAGTCCAAAGGGATTTGCAGTTTTCATGAAATATTTTTCAATCAATATACTTCAACCACATCTCCCTTTTTATAACCTCTGTCCCTTTCTGCACTACTGGTTCTGTTCATCAGTTTCGGCTTTGACTTAATATTTCATTTCAAATCCCTCTTTGTTATTATATTTGCTCTGCTGGGATGAGGGCATTTGAACTCATGACCAAGGTTCCCACCAGCCCTACATAGATCTTATACAAGGGATTACTCTTGAACATTTGCTGTCAGAGAATATCTCAGGAAATGTTTCATAGATAAATATATTAGTTTTCAACCTGTTTACAGGGTCATTCCTTTTGCTTGCCCACAGTACAATTAGATATACATGAATATACCTGCAGCAGCCTACTATATGCCTTGATCTTCAAGACATATTGGCCTAGAAATATGGGAGCGCCCATCGGGGAGACATAGGAGGAATGCATGTGCCAGAATGGTGAGGTCCGAGGCGCCGCTGATATTGGGCCTCTCCTGCTCCTCCCAGCTCCCCATTCAGATAAGTTACTTACCATCTTGATTGGCAGCCATTCAGTAGGGCTGGTTTCCCTGAGTGTAGCCCACGATGGCACTGACTGCCTCAGGGCAAACCAATGTTGGAGCAGGAACCTCAAGCAGGCATCATGCCCTCTATTTGCATATGCAAAGGGTCTAACGTCTGCTTCAAGCATGGGTACAGGACGCCTTTTATTTGTCCTCACCCAATATAGCCGATCGGCGCACTTCCAAATGGAATGTGCTTCCTGCCCGTCATTTTGGAGCCTTAACAGGCTGCGTAGCACCCAATTTCTAGTCCTTTAAATTTCAATTAAGTCAAATTATAATTAGTAAAATAAAATTAATGATATATTTGCAAAAGCATATGGCCAACTTCTGTAGCTCACTAAAATTACTTTAAATTATTTCATTTGAATGGTGCTCCTCAAAATGAAAGCCTGTTAGGTTCTTTGCAACGTTGGTGTCTGTTTAATGTTGTATATATTGCATATTGAATCTACAACGCATCAGTGAAGTTCTCTATGGTGTGCTAGCACTACTGGCAGTGGTGCTGACAAATCTTCACCCACTCACAAGCAGACGCTGCATGGGGTTGCCTTGCACTGCTATCAGCATGAGTCTGTTATGTTGGTATTCAATGGAAGAAGTGATGAGCTGGTGATCTTCAAAATAGATTGATTTGGTTCTTGCATCTGCATCTTTGAATTTTCCTTTGTCTGAACAAAATGAAACAAGCATATCTCTGACCAATAAGAATATTATCAATAACAATGACTTCATTCCATGTAGATTGTATGAAAGGATATATGAACTGGTGGTGAGAGCATCATCAATTTTCAGACACTGAGGGGTCGATTTTATCTCGGGTGCGGGGAATTGGCGGTTTCCCTGAATTTAGTGATTCCCACACGATTCCAAATGGGTCTATGAGATTGATGCAATTTTAACTCAATTGGCCAATTGATTTCCAGCGTGTGGGAAGCCTTGGCAATTGAATATTTACAGTCAGAAAGTCACAGAATATATCATCATTGCTGCTGCTTTTAAGGTCCACAGCAAGCCTTGCTTCCTCTGCAGGCTCCCAAACTTCACCATTAAGATGGCACAGGAGCCTGCAGGAGCAACGGTCAGCAGGAGGGCCAGATCTGCCCCCAAATTTGATGAGGCTTCACTGCAGGCATTACTGGATGGTGCTAGGGCCCACAGGGAGGTCCTGTTCCCTTCTTCAGGGAGGAAGAGTCCTCCCAGCCAGACCAAGGCTGCGTGGCTACAGGTGGCAGGTCAAGTCAACTGCTTGGGGCTCACACAAAGAACGTGGTTGCAGTGCAGGAAAAGATTCCATGACCTTCTTCGCACTGGAAAAGTAAGTACTGTATGATGTTTCCATCACCCTCAATCTGATCCCCATTGCCTTTCCTCACCAGCACTCAGCTTTAGCAATCTCTTCCTGCACATCCCACTAGACACTCACATCCATGCACCCTTACCCATTCCCTCTCTCTCTAGGCTCACATTCACAGAACTATGCCACCATGCAGCCCTCACACTCCCTCTCACTCTGATGCTTTGAACACAACTGACAACACAGAGGGAGGGCCCTTGGTATTGCAACCTCACTCCATCTTTGTCTCCTTCTAAGTATCTATGCTATGCAATCTCTGCACTCACTCCTTCATTCTCACTCAACCTCCACTTGTCTCCCTCATTGCAGGAAAAGAGAGCTCACAACAGGAGAGAGCGAGCCAGGACAGGAGGAGGGCCGCCCTCATTAGCCCAGCTCACCCCTGGGAGGAAGGCATCCTGGAGATTGCCGGGGCTGACCGAGATGTGGACGTTGGGGAAGGACAGGCAGGAGCATCCCCGCAAGCTGGTGACAATAGTTTTCCATCTCTCTCATTGGCATTGCATGAGTCGCTGATAATGACTCTGAAACTACATCATATAGACTTATGATCATCTGCAAAATGCAATGTGCATGTAACCTTGGCATCACATCTCTAACTTTTCCTTGACTCCCCCACAGGACCATCGAGAACCCCCGTCCCCACTGTGCAGGAGGAAGAGCCTGAGCAGCCAGACTCCTCAGAGGAATCTGCAACCTCTGAGGGCGCAGCATCAGCAGAAATAAGTGCACCCAGCACCAGCGCAGACACTCACACCTCGGTGGGACCTTCGTGACATAGAGTAGAGTTGTCACCTGGTGTATCACAGCTCACAAGTGAGCATCAGCAGATTGTGCAGACAGGGACAGCAGTGGAGAGTCCTCGTCGGAGGGCGCAGGACTCTGCCAGCTCGGCTCAACTGCATGTTGACCCTCTGCCTCTGGGTCCATCCGTAAGATCAGAGGTGATGGAACTCCATGCACAGATGCAGGAGTCTCTGGCAGGTTTTGTCTCCAGGGTCGCTGCGAGTGTGGAGCGAATGGAGGAGTCCATAGCGAACATGAGCAGAGCCTTTGTGGAGTCATTGGCGCATGAATGCATCAGCACGGAAAGGATGGCTACCTACGTGGAAATGATTGCTGCCTCCGTGGTAAGGCTGGCTATGGTAGAGGAGAGGAGGGCTACGGCCATGGAGGAGGTTAGTCGCCAGGGTATGGAAAACATGGTGAGTGTTCAGAATAGAATGACAACTCTCGAGGAGCGATGGGCATCTATTGAACAGAGAAACCAGACCTTCATGGAAGTCCTTCTGAGTAGGACTGCCATTGTAGATACGGGTCCCCATGGCCCCCCTGATGTGCAGCAAGCTGCTCTCAAGCCACTTGCAGGCACTGAGGGGGACCTGACCCATGAGAGGGAGGTTGGTGGCAGACCTCAAGGAAGTGGGGGCTCATCTCCAAGTGCTCACACTTCCATGCCACTGCAGAGCCCTCGGTCAGAGCTCCGCCGGAGTCCACACCCAACGGAGATAGAGGTCTCAACCCCTGCACAGCTGCAGGAGCAGCAGACTGCTGGCACGCCCTCACAGGCTCGCCATCCCAGAGGACGCCCGCCAAAGGTGTCGAGATAGGAGCAGCAGGAAAGTGAGCAAGGGGCCTCCACATCTGCTGAAGCCACAGGGGAACCACTATGTAGGAGCGCGCGTAAGAGGAAAATAAAGCACAAATAGTCACAAGGGTAGTCACTTGGGTGAAATGCTGTGTATTTTGTGAAAATGCCATCAGTTGTGTGTTTTTCATAAAAATTCTGATGGCAACTTCTGCAGTTGTGGCGTGTGTCATTTCGCGAATGGGGCTGGAGCTCCTCTAATGCCAAGAGGGGAAGGAAAAAAAGGCCTCCCATGCTTCTGGTAGGTGCCTCAGTTGAGGAAGTGCTGAGTGAGGGTGGCGAGAGGGGTCTCGCAGGAGGTCACACTGGAGAAGTGTGTGAGGCTCCAACTTTCCGCAGGTGTGGTTAGGCTTGGTAAAAATTGCCCCAGACCTGAGACAACAAAATCCTGCCACCTGCAAATGATGGCTGATCAAATATCCTCTTTAATGTTGGACCTGCAGCTGATAGTCAGCAAGCCAGTAGTGTTCACGCCAGGTTTCACAGGCGTGATCCCCACCAGGCGCGTTTTACGTGGGAAAATGGTTAAACAGGCAAGGGCCTGTTAAAATGGGATTATAAAGGCCAATTAGTGCTGTTTAAGGGCCCTAAAGACCAGTCCCGCCTGTTGCAGGCGGGACTGATTTGGGTCAATCAGACACACCTAGGTTAATATGGCGTGGAGGCGGGAACCAGGTGGGGAGGGTCCCGACCCCCAGGTTTTGCGATTTTAACCCCCCGCACGCCTAAAAGCCCGCCTATTGGCTGCGTTAAAATCGAGCCCTGAGCATATTTACAAGACTCAGACCATGTAGTAAAGAGATATTGAGGCAAGCATCCATGGGGCATGAACCCCGCAGTTATACTGGAATAATGCTTGCCAGTGCCCTCCAGCGGTGATCCTTCCAGAGTTTGCAGGGCCAGTGGAAGAGCAGCTCATTTACGAGGCTAGCAGGCACCTGCGCCACACAGTGACATCTTGGGCCAATCTGCCTCATGTAGCCAGAAGCTCAAGCACCTGCCAGCTATCTGGGGAGAGGTGTCTAGGCCCCCCACCCAAAGTCCTTGCACACTACCACCCCATCTCCACGCTCTTTTCCTCTCCAATGTCCTTGAACGTGCTGTTGTCACCCAAATTCGTGCCCATCTTTCCAGGAACTCAACGTTTGAATCCCTCCAATCAGGATTCCACCCCTGCCACAGTACCGAAACGGCTCTTATCAAAGTCACAAATTACATCCTATGTTGCTGTGAGTGTGGTAAGCCATCCCTCACTGTCCTTCTCAACCTGTCTGCAGCCTTTGACATGGTTGACCACACCATCCTCCTCCAAAGCCTCGCCACCGTCGTCGAGCTGGGTGGGACTGCACTCATCTGGTTCCATTCTTACCTATCTAATTGTAGCCAGAGAATCACCTGCAATGCCTTCTCTTCCCGTTCCCACATCGTCACCTCTGGTGTCCCCCAAGGATCTATACTTGGCCTCCTCCTATTTCTCATCCAAATGCTGCCCCTCAGCAACAGGTTCCACATGTACACTGATAACACCCAGCTCTACCTAACCACCACCTCCTCTCTCAACCCCTCCACTGTCTCTAAATTGTCAGACTGCTTGTCTGACATCCAGTACTCCAACTAAATATTGAGAAGACTGAAGCCATTGTCTTCGCACCCATCGCAAACTCCATTCCCTGGCAAGTGACTCCATTCCTCTCCCTGGCAACTGTCTGTGGCTGAACCAGACTGTTCGCAACCTTGGTGTCGTATTTGACCCTGAGTTGAGCTCCGTTCACTAAGACTGCCTATTTCCACCTCCATAACATCGCCCAGCTCCGCCCCTGCCTCAGCTCATCTGCTGCTGAAACCCTCATCCATGCCTTTGTTACCTCTAGACTTGACTATTCCAATGCACTCCTGGCCGGCCTCCCATCTTCAACCCTCCATAAACTTAAGGTCATCCAAAGCTCTGCTGCCCGTGTCCTAACTCGCACAAAATCCTGTTCACCCATCACCCCTGTGCTCGCTGACCTACATTGGCTCCTGGTTAAGCAACGCCTTAATTTTAAAATTCTCATCCTTGTTTTCAAATCACTCCATGGCCTCGGCCCTCCCTATCTCTGTAATCTTCTTCAGCCCCACAACCCCCCCGAGATATCTGCACTCCTGCAATTCTGGCTTCTTGCGCATCCCTGATTTTAATCGCTCCATCATTGGCAGCCGTGCCTTCAGTTGCCAAGGCCTTAAGCTCTGGAATTCCCTCCCTAATCCTCTCTGCCTCACTACCTCTCTTTCCTCCTTTAAGATGCACCTTAAAACCTACCTCTTTGACTAAGCTTTTGGTCATCTGCCCTAATAGCTCCTTATGTGGCTCAGTGTCAAATTTTGTTTGCTAATGCTCCTGTGAAGTACCTTGGAACATTTTACTACGTTAAAGGCGCTATATAAATGCAAGCTGTTGTTGTTGTTCTAGTAGTTGTACAGGAAACTCTTGTTTAAACGGCACCTAAATATCCGGAATTCTCTATTAACCAGCAAAATTGATACTCCGAAAACAGCACCTCAATAACCGGAAATGTTTCCGAGTCTGAGTCTCCCGCAGTGGCTGAGTTAGTCAGTGGGGGTAGTTCTCCAAACTGCCACTAGTTGGCTTCTTGGCGCTGTCGGAAGTCTGAACACCTCAATAACAGGAGTCTGACTCTCCCGCGCTGCCGGTAGTCTCTTCCGATCTGCCATTTTTCTGTGTGTCTCTCCATCTTTATCATGAATTATCTCCCCCATCTTGCATTATGGAATTCCCAAAAGTTGGTCCAAGCAAAAGGAAGAGAGTGGTGTTAACTTTAAAACAAAAAATCGAGATATGCCAATGACTAGAAAGGGGAGAGAAGCGTATCAACATTATGAATGAATTCAAAATCGGTTCGTCAACTATCTACGACATCAAATCACAGAAGGATAAGCTGCTCAAGTTTTATTCAAGCTCGGAGACATCTAAGAGTGTAGAGAAACGGCGTACACTTCATAAGCCTAAGCTTAAAGAGCTGGATACTGTGCTTTATGAGCGGTTTTCTCTTAAGCGTTCAGAGGGTGTTCCACTTTCCGGACCCATGCTAATCGAGAAAGCGAAGGATTTCTTCGTAAAGATGGAGCTCACTGACAAGTGTGCTTTCTCTGAAGGATGGCTAACATGCTTCAAGTTACGGCACGGGATACGACGACTCGATATTTCCGGGGAGAAGAAATCAGCTGATCACGATGCCGCAGAAGAATACTGCGATTATTTCAATCGGATTATGCAGCAACATGATTTGTTGCCAGCACAGATATACAATGCTGATGAAACTGGCTTATTTTTGCCAGAATCAACGCTTGCTGGGGTTAGTGAGGCTAATGCTTCAGGTTACAAGAAAAATAAAGATCGTGTGACCGTGCTAACATGTGCGAACGCTGCTGGATCACACCGGGTTAAACTTCTTGTTATTGGGAAGTATAAAAATCCCCGTGCATTTAAAAATGTGAGGCACTTACCTGTTGAGTACAAAGCTCAAAGAAATGCTTGGATGGATAAGGAAATCTTTTCGTATTGGTTCCATCATATTTTTGTTCCATCTGTGAGGGAACATTTCCGTAAAATAGGGAAACCTGAAGATAGCAAATGCATTTTATTGCTTGATAATTGTAGAGCCCATCCGCATGAATGGTTGGTTTCGGGAAATATTTTCACCATTTATTTGCCACCAAATGTAACTTCTCTCATACAACCCATGGACCAGGGCGTTATCCAAAATCTCAAGTGTCATTACAAGAAAGACTTCCTATGTAAACTGATAAACCAAGATGACAATATTCACACATTTCAGAAGGAATATAATCTTAAAGATGCCATCTTTAATGTTGCATGTTCCTGGAACTTGGTGAAAGGTCACACTTTGAGGCAAGCCTGGCGCAAATTGTGGCCTTCTGTAATGTTTGCTGAAGGTTCTTCTTCAGAGGAGGAATTTCATGGGTTCAATGTTCGTCCCAAGAGGAGTACAATAATGGAAATGGCTGGCATGGTGAAAAATGTAGGCCCAGCAAACCCTCTACGTCACCTCAGTGAAAGTGATATTGAGCAGTGGGTTGATGCAGTTAGAGAAGTTGCTGTTGTGCATATGCTAAGTGATGATGAAATAGTTGAGACTGTTTTGAATCCAAAGAAAGAAAAGGAAAGTGAGATGGAAAGTGAAGAGGGTGAGATTTCTGAAGAGAAGAAGATTTATTGGGCTAAAGCTGCAGAAGGATTTGCTTTAATCCTCCAATTTGCTTAAAGGCAGCCTTACTACTCTGCCCAAGAAGCTATGCAAATCTGTATTCTGCATTCCACCTTTCTGCAAAAAAGGCAAGGGTCCACTAAGCAAGCAGACATCCGGGACATGTTTAGGAAAGCTTCCAAAAGAGTTGAAGCAGTGGAAGTGCCTGAAGAATCTGTTGAAGTGCATGATCCTGATGACCAAGCTGGCATGGATATTCCTGATGAACCAGCTGACTTGGAATAAGTGTATAGTCAACTACAGTACTACTGTATACCTTTTGTTTTACTGTTAAGTAATTAAAGAGTTATGGATTACCCTCAACTGGCAGTACTGTACTTAATCAAGCATCTTCCACCATCCATTTAACACAACATTCTGTAGGTGAGTATCCAATTACTGTATACTGCACATTTCTTGATTTTAAAATTTTTGTTTGTTAAAAATAGCCTCGGTAGATAACCCTCTCCGTCATCCGGAATTTTTAATCAACTGGCACCATCCTGGTCCCGTCGGTGCTGGATACCAAAGAGTTTCCTGTACATGAATATGCATTCTTCCCTTCTGCTTGTGGAATGTGCAGTATAAATTTACAGTCCTGCCTGGCAAATGTAGGATGAAATGGGCTAGATGGGCCCAATGCCTTTTCTTTTCCCATGCTTTTTTTATGTTCATTCATTGTGATTTGCCGCTAAAGCGACATTGCTGTGCTTGCCATTCTGAAGGTTTATGACTATTGTTTAGCTCTGTATGCTGGAAATGGCCACATGTCATTTTCTAAATACAAGAGAAAATATGGAGGAATTGAAGGTTATAATTCTTAAAGGCTTCTCAGTTGGGAGTTGTTGTTTAAAAGAGACATCAAAACCAATTATTCACTGCTGACTGCAGGATGTTTGAAAAAGGGAAATTAAAAATTAGAAAAAAGATCAGCCGTAGGAAAAGAGATAAAAAGATAGAAGAGTGAAATTGTGATATCTGACTTAATTCAAATTACCGAGACAATGGCTTTACCTCGGTAATCGTCACTTCTGAATACACTGGGAAAACAGCAATGAAAGGACAAGTTTTACCTTTTAAATCTTTCTCCATTTTTGACTTTTTATATTTTTTTGCCATTCTATAGTTCCCCAGTTCTGAAAATTCTATAATCTATTTCCTGTCTTTAAGGAAGGTTTGAATATGAATAGTGTATGGAATATAATTTTTTTCACTGCTTTCTCTAACAGGATTTTAATATTATCATATTTTCTTGCCTCTTATTAAAATCTCTCTTTGATCAGAAGCTTTTCTAGGGATAAGTTCCTATGATGTCAAGTTTATGAATCTTAGCATGACTACTTGTGATTCATGCCATTCTGATGAAAATGACACACATTTCTTCTTCTTCCTCTCTTTCCCCAATCATAAAAAGGAGTTACAGAACTCCCAGCTCCTACCTCGCTCTATAGCTTAAATCCTCAATGTGCCACGGATAAGTATATTAATTCAAGCTCGCTCTCCTTGCCAGCCCACCAGTGTGTTTAGTCATCCATTGACAGCACTTTTCTGTTTGACCCTGAAGAACACAACTGACGGTCCTATCAGAGGCCCTGTCGATTTTCAGGCTTAGCTAAAAAAAAAACAAATTGGGCGAGATCATGGAGGAGAATTACAGAAAATGCAGGCAATCATGCCGACTGCTGTCTCACCGCCCAACAGGGATTTTCCTCCCTCTGCCCTTGCCAAGACTGCCACTGGCCGCTTCCTGCAGCCCAGGGTCAGGGCTGGGCCCGAGAGGATTTCCCTCCCATTTGCCTGTGTTATTGTTGCCACCCAGTGCAGCACCAACAGGATTCTCTTCCCTTGCACTGGCAGGTTCCTTCATGATGCTGGGAATCCCTTCGGTAGGCCACTGTGCATACATAACGAACCCCAACCCAGGAAAATGATACAGAGGGGAAGGCAGAGGTCCAGCCCTGCAAGAAGTCCGTCCTAAAGAGGGGAATCCCCTCTGATGTCTCAATACTGTTTTTGTGCCACATTAGAAGATGGTCTAATGAGGGAGAAGCTGGCAGAGCCAGTCACAGTCGGCTATAACACAGAGGCAGAGAAGAAGATGCCAAAGATGCCATCATTTCACTGAAACTGACCTACAAACCATGCTGGATGAAATAGTACTTGGGAGAAATAGGCTGCTGGGTGTTTGTGGCAGGAAACCTGTTAAGAAGGTTACATGGTTATCAGGTGGTAAGTATTGGCATAGTTACGTATGGACAAAGAGGGTTGATAGGTTGCTATATACTAGGATGGGTACTGGATTGAAGAATTGTTCCTTTATTTGAAGGTGGGTGAGAATGAGGTACGACACTGGTATTAAATGTAGACAATCAGAAGAGATGACTATAGTGATGACATGTGCTCTGATGTTCCTTGCAGCAGTCACTGAGGGGTCCCGTAAGCGAAAGGCAGTCCCACCTACCATTTGACCCATTCCGTCCAACCATCTTCTGAATGTCCTCCAACACTACTACCTCGGGCTATTTCTCTTACATTGGTGTGCTCTATAGCAGGGCTAGAATGCAAGCTCCCTCTCTAGTAAGTTGCTTCCTGGGCCGTTCCACCACCCTACCCATACTTCTGCACACTAGTGCTCAGTCAGCTTCTCAGTGAAGATCCCTCTAGCCCAGTGAGATGCTTTGAGGATGTGCATGACTAGGTCAAATGGTGGTACTGGTATGTGAAGGTTGGCAGAGGTGTGGGAAGGTGAAGGGAGTGCTGGTGAGGAGAATAGGAGGTGCATTAGGAGCAGAAGGAGGTGGAGTGAAGTGTGCTGAGCGAATGGAGGAAAGTGCTGGTAATCGGGGAGGGAAGGGTGTGAGTGCTGGGACTTCAGTAGTAGAGGCTTATGCAAAGAGTGACGCAAGATAGGAGTTAGGAGTCATACCTTAGCAACTTTATTCAGGGTGTGGAGATGCCGGAGTTGGACTGGGGTGGGCAAATGTAAGAAGTCACACAACACCAGGTTATAGTCCAACAGCTTTATTTGAAATCACAAGCTTTCGGAGCGCTGCTCCTTTGTCAGGTGAAGTGGAGAAATGCATAAAGACACAGCTTATATAGTCAGAGAATCATGTCAGATGTTTACAGGTAATGTTTCCAACTGCCATTTATCACACCTCGGCAGAGAGATAATCACAGCAATCAAAGGTGTGAATGGTGTCCAAACAGGTCAGTCAGGAAAACATTACATCAAAGAACAATGAGGTGGGGTCACAAGGGGTCAAATATTGCAGATGCTGGGGTCTGTATGAAAAACAAAAAAACAGACAAAAAACATTTTTTTTGCTGGAAATCACAGCAGGTCCGGCCGCATCAGTGTAGAGAGAACAAGCCAATGTCGACTCGAGTCTGGATGACCCTGCGTCAGGTGGGGTTACATGTAGCGTGACATGAACCCAAGATCTCGGTTGAGGCCGTCTTCATGGGTGCGGAACTTGGCTATCAGTTTCTGCTCGACGATTTTGCGTTGTCGTGTGTCTCGAAGGCCGCCTTGGAGAATGCTTACCTGAAGATTGCTACCCATGCCACATGCTAATCAGAGTAGAAATAGAAGGATATTTCAGGTGAATACGTGGCTAGAGGAATGGTGCAAGGGGGAGGGATTCAAATTCCTGGGACATTGGAACCGGTTCTGGGGGAGGTGGGACCAGTACAAACTGGACGGTTTGCACCTGGGCAGGACCGGGACCAATGTCCTAGGGGGAGAGTTTGCTAGTGCTGTTGGGGAGGGTTTAAACAAAAATGGCAGGGGGTTGGGAACCTGTGCAGGGAGACAGAGGAAAGGGAAGCAAGGATAGAAGCAAAAGACAGGAAGGAGAAAAGCAAAAGTGGAAGGCAGAGAAATCAAGGGTGTAAATCAATCAGGGCCACAGTAAATAATAATTCTAAAAGGACTAGCAGTGTTAAAAAAACAAGCCTAAAGGCTTTGTGTCTTAATGCGAGGAGCATTCATAATAAGGTGGATGAATTAGCTGTGCAAATAGATGTAAACGGATATGATATAATTGGGATTACGGAGACATGGCTCCAGGGTGACCAAGGCTGGGAATTCAACATCCAGGGGTATTCAATATTCAGGAAGGACAGGCAAAAAGGAAAAGGAGGTGGGGCAGCATTGCTGGTTAAAGAGGAGATTAACAGAATAGTAAGGAAGGATATTAGCTCTGATGATATAGAATCTGTATGGGTAGAGCTGAGAAATACCAAGGGGCAGAAAATGTTAGTGGGAGTTGTATACAGACCCCCAAACAGTAATGCTGAGGTTGGGGATGGCATTAAATGGGAAATTAGAGATGCGTGCAATAAGGGCACAGCAGTTATCATGGGTGACTTTAATCTTGTTGTGTGAGGCCCCTTGGGGAGGAGCGATCATAATATGATAGAATTCTTCATTAAGATGGAGAGTGAAGTAGTTGACTCAGAGACTAGGGTCCTGAATTTAAATAAAGGAAACTATGATGGTATGAGGTGCGAGTTGGCTAGGATGGATTGGGGCACGTTACTTAAAGAGTTGACGGTGCATAGGCAATGGCAAACATTTAAAGATCACATGGATGAACTACAGAATTTGTTCATCCCTGTTTGGCATAAAAATAAAACAAAAAAGGTGACTCATCCATGGCTAACAAGGGAAATTAGGGATAGCATAAGATCCAAGGAGAGGACATATAAATTGGCCAGAAAAAGCAGCAAACCTGAGGATTGGGAGCATTTTAGGATTCAGCAAAGGAGGAAAAAGGGATTAATTAAGAGGGGGAAAATAGAGTATGAGAGTAAGCTTTCAGGGAACATAAAAACTGACTGTAAAAGCTTCTATAGATATGTAAAGAGAAAAAGGTTGGTGAAGTCAAGCATAGGTCCCTTGCAGTCAGAATCAGGGGAATTTATAATGGGGAACAAAGAAATGGCAGACCAATTAAATACATACTTTGGGTCTGTCTTCACAAAGGAGGACACAAATAACCTCCCAGAGATGTCGGGGAACTTTGGCCTAGAAATTCAGTATAGCCACTTTTGGGGCAGTAAAGTCGGGCGGCCGCTAAAGTTTGCGCCCGGCGCGAAGTCGCGCCCCCTTCGCCGATATTCAGTCGCATCGCCCCAAGAGGTTGCTGCTGCGCTAAAACAGGCGATGCATGACTATCTTTAGGCGCTAAGCCGGTGGTGCTGAGCGATACCCCCGAGGCCGGGCGCAGCGCCGGTGCGGCGAGTTGCTGATTGACGGCAGACACTCTGGCGCCGGTCAGCTCTTAAAGGGGGAGGGTGGATTTGTTTGCCTGCCACGCCCTGCACACTGCAGCCCTCAACCTAGGCCTGACCACTTCAGCTTCACCTGCACAACACCCAGGGCTATGGAGAAGGCCAGGAAGAGAGCGCAGCGCTTCAGCGACGGTGACCTGAGGCTGCTGGTTGGCGGAGTGGAGCGCAGGCGCCATGTTCTGTTCCCAGAAGGTGGCAAGAGGCCGCTGCCCAGCGCCTACTGGAAAGCCTGGAGGGAGGTCTCTAACAGGGTGTCTTCCAACAGCGTGGTTGCCAGGACTCCTGTGCAATGCCGGAAGAAGTTCAACGACCTCACTCGGGTTGTCAGGGTGAGTACCCTTTCCAGTGTCCTCCTCATCCTTGCATGTGCACCTCACTTTATGGGCAAAGGGACCTGAAAGCCCTAATGGCCAGCCCTCATCCAGCAGCTATGGGACTGGCATGAAAATCACTTGCACATTCAGCACTTTACACACTGTACAAGCTATTCGACCATGGGAGGCATTGCAGACAAGATCAGGGCTACACACTGTACAAGCTATTCAACCATGGGAGGCAGTGCAGACAAGATCAGGGCTACACACTGTACAAGCTATTCGACCATGGGAGGCAGTGCAGACAAGATCAGGGCTACACACTGTACAAGCTATTCGACCATGGGAGGCAGTGCAGACAAGATCAGGGCTTCACACTGTACTTAGAGGCCGTCCTTTCTCTTGCAGGCCAAGGTGGCGCACAACCGGCGCAACCGAACTGAGACCGGGGGAGGCCGTCCTGACCTCAAAGAGCTCTCCGACCTCTACTAGCGTGTGGAGCGCATTATGGCAGGCCGGCTGATTGGCCCCATCGCCAGTGGAGATGCCGACCCTGTTCTGGGCACCAATGGTAAGGGCATCACCTTTTGGACCTCTCTCGTTCCACTTGCGCATGAGATCTGCATCCTTTGCCACTGTCCGACCAATGCGGTGAATGGCAGCACTCATGCCTCCCTCGCTGCTGCCCTGTCCTCACTCTAAAGCTACTCTTGTGCCTTCCTGCTTTCAGATGGTGAATCGTCAGGTGAGGAGGCGGGCCCTCAAGCTGCCACTGTCAGCGCTTCCGAATTAGAGGAGGAAGAGGAAGCCGGCCCATCAGTGCCACCCTCAGCCGCGCCAGCCCATGGCGATGAAGGGGACACGTCTTCCCTGGAGGGGAGCCGGGGGGAAGGGTTGGAGGAGAGTGAAGCTCCGGGGCCCAGCGGCCTGCAGCAACGCGGGAGGGGTGGGGAAGCTTGGCGGACTTCTCCCCAGAGGGTGAGTGCGGCCTCCAGTCCTGCGACGGTGAGCGCAGAGGAGGTGCGGCTCCTGGAGGAAATGGCCGTCCAGGCTGAGTGCAGGCACAATGAGCTCATGGCTGCAGTGGCAAGGATGCCTGACTCCATTGAGTCTTTGTCAAAGAGTGTGCAGCAATTTGGAGCAGCACAGGCCAGGAGTCTGCAGGACTTCGCGGCAGCACAGGCGGCTTCGAGCCAAGTGCTCAGTCGTGCCGTCCATTCACTGGCTGTTGTCATGCGGACACAGACCAGGGCCACACGGGCACTAACTGCTGCCACCCGCGCTGGATCAGCCAGGCGTCGCCACGGCACCCGCCGCGCAGCAGCAGCCCAGCAGTCTGTCCTTCAGCTGTTTGCTGCGCATGCTGCAGTGCTGGCCCGTGCGAGTGCCACTGTATCAGGCGACCAGCGAGCACCTGCGATCTGCCAGGTTGGCACCATTCCTGCAGCCGACACTGCCACCCCGCCATTGCAGCTGCCACGAGCCGCTGGACAGATTGCTGCCGCCCAGCCAGAGTTGGAGCAGTCAGCAGCCGGCCACTCCAAGGCCAGAGCTGGTGCAGGCCGACCCCCAAGGGCATCTGCCGTCACGCCATCTGCCCCTCAGCAGCCTTCCCCCAGCCTTGCTGCAGCCACTGAGCTCCCATTGAGGAGGAGCTGCAGGGCGGGCAGGGGCCAGGCAAGGATGCGAAAGGCATCGCCCTTGCAGGGCAAAAAGTAGAAGGTATGCTCAAATGCCTGTTGTGTTTTTGTAAGGCCCAGACTGGTGTCTTTCTTTCTTTTTGTAAGGCCAAGACTGGTAGTTTTGTGTTTTTGGAGGGGGCTTCTCCACATGAGGATGTAATGTGGGAAGGGCAGAGGTTTTCAATAAATTATTGTTGTTAAATTGCACTGTGCATGGTTTTTTGGTTAAGTCCTGGTTGCCCTGCTCGGTTGAGGGCTTGTGGAGTGGCTACATTCATCTGCTGACATTGGCACAAGCCATTCCCTGAGAGGGGGCCTAGAACCGACGTTCAATAAGCCGCCGACGGGCGGCCCTTGCACTTTCTGCCTCCCTCCTATGCTGGTCCTCCTCCTCCTCCTCCTCCTGTGGTCCTCCAATCTCTGGTGGCAGTGGCTGAGTCCTGCGGATAGCCAGGTTGTGCAGCATGCAGCAAACGACCATGAAATGGGAGACTCGCTCCGGCGAATATTGTAGGGCTCCACCGGAATGATCCAGACAGCGGAACCGTTGCTTCAGGACGCCGATTGTTTGTTCGATGATGTTCCTGGTCGCTTGATGGCTATCGTTGTATCCCTCTTCAGCAGGGTTGCTGGCCGCACGGAGCGGGGTCATCAGCCAGGTACACAAAGGATAGCCTTTGTCCCTGATAAGCCATCCTCGTGGGTGAGGCTGGGCCTGGAACATGTCTGCCACAGAAGTCTGTCGCAGGATGAAGGCATTGTGGCTGCTGCCTGGAAAGCGGGGCATTGACAGCTAGGATGAGCTGCCTGTGGTCACACACCAGCTGGACGTTCAGCGAATGGTAGCCCTTCCGGTTGCGGTAATCCTCTGCATTCTCCAGAGGTGCCCGCAAAGCCACATGCGTGCAGTCAATTGCGCCCTGCACCATGGGGAAGCCCGCGAATGCTGCAAAGCCCATTGCACGCTGTTGCTGCTTGGCAAGGGCCATGGAGAAGGAGATGAACTGACGTCTCCTTTTGAAAAGGGCATTGGTGACCTGACGGATGCAGCAATGCACGGCAAACTGGGAGATGTTGGCAATGTCCCCAGCAGCGGATTGGAAGGAGCCGGTGGCATAGAAGTTGAGAGCCACCGTCACCTTCACTGCCACCGACAGAGACGTCCTGCACCTCAGCTGTGGCTGCAGATCACCGCCAAGCAGGTGGCAGATCTCTGTGACCACCTCCCTTCGGAATCGCAGCCTCCGAACACACTGCTCTTCAGACATGTTGAGATAGGAGAACTGCTGGCGGTATACCCTGGGTGGGTAAGGCCTCCTTTGCCGACGCCTGTTGCCCCCTCTCTGTCTAGCCAGGGCTGCCACTCTCTCACGGCGTCTATGAGCCCTTTGGATGTAATTGAGAAAGCCAGCGTTTACACCCATTGCAGCCCCCATAATATGCTGGCAAACAATGAGATGTCAATGAAGGCAAAGACAAGTGGAAAGCTGTGGCCTGAAGCCACAAGTACCGGTCCAAGTGATGAGCCAAAGCAGAAAGCTCTCTACCTTGGTCTCTCTGCAAAGATCCGTCTCTCAAGAAGGAGTGCTGCGAAATGGCAGCCTTTTATAGTGCAGGAGGAATGCCCTTTAATTTGCGCCCCCCACGCCCCGCATCGACTGAGCACCGTTCCACTGTAACAGTCGCTAGGGGCGCCAAGCGCACAATGGGGCGAAGCGACTGAATTTCCAGTTTGGGGCGCACAAAGGGCGTTGCACGAGGAAATGACATCAGGATCTGCGCGCGCAGCTGAGCGCGCGCAAAGACTTTGCACCGTCGCTAAATCTTGAGTGAAGTTGGGGCGAGGCGCAGATCGCGCTGCGCCCGGCCGCTAGCCGCCTAGCGCCCGACATCTACTCCTCCTAAGGCGCTACCGGCTGGCGCAACCAACTGAATTTCTAGGCCATAGGGTCTAATGAGAGGGTGGAACTGAATGAAATCAGTATTTGTAGGGAAATGGTGTTAGGGTGGTGAAGGCCGATAAATCCCCAGGGCCTGATAATCTACATCCTAGGGTACTTAAGGAAGTGGCCCTAGAAATAGTAGATGCATTGCTGGTCATCTTTCAAAATTCTATAGATTCTGGAACAGTTCCCATAGATTGGAGGGTAGCTAATGTAACCCCACTATTTAAAAAAGGTGGTAGAGAGAAAACGGGGAATTATAGACCGGTAAGCCTGACATCGGTAGTGGGGAAAATGCTAGAGTCCATTATAAAAGATGTAATAGCAGAGCACGTGGAAAACAGCGACAGGATCGGACAAAGTCAACATGGATTTACAAAAGTTAAATCATGCTTGACTAATCTACTGGAATTTTTTGAGGATGTGACTGGTAGAATAGATAAGGGAGAACCAGTGGATGTGGTGTATTTGGACTTTCAGAAGGCTTTCGATAAGGTCCCGCATAAGAGATTTGCATGTAAAGTTAAGGCACATGGGATTGGGGGCAAGGTATTGGCTTGGATAGAGAACTGGTTGGCAGACAGGAAGCAAAGAGTTGGAATAAACGGGTCTTTTTCCGAGTGGCAGGCAGTGACTAGTGGGGTACCGCAGGGATCGGTGCTAGGACCCCAGCTATTCACTATATATATTAATGATCTAGATGCGGGAACTAGATGTAATACCCCCAAGTTTGCAGACGACACAAAGCTGGGTGGGTGTGTGTGCTGTGAGGAAGTTGCAGAGAAACTCCAGTATGATTTGGACAGGTTGGGTGATTGGGCAGATGCATGGCAGATGCAATATAATGTGGATAAATGCGAGGTTATCCACTTTGATGGCAAAAACAGGAAGGCAGATTATCTGAACGGCAATAGATTGGGAAAAGGGGAAGTGCAACGAGACCTGGGTGTCCTTGTGCACCAGTCGCTGAAGGTGCAGCAGGCAGTTAAGAAGGCAAATGGTATGTTGGCCTTCATAGCAAGAGGATTCGAATACAGGAGCAAGGATGTCTTGCTGCAGTTGTACAGGACCTTGGTGAGACCACACCTTGAGTATTGTGTGCAGTTTTGGTCACCTTATCTGAGGAAGGATGTTCTTGCCATGGAGGGGGTGCAGCGAAGATTCACCAGACTGATACCTGGGATGGCAGGAATGATGTATGAAGAGAGATTAGGTGGATTGGGCTTAAATTCGCTAGAGTTTAGAAGAATGAGAGGGGTTCTCAATCAAACTTATAAAATTCTAACAGGACTAGATGCAGGAAGGATGTTCCCGATTGGAGTGGTCTCGCTAGACGTACTCTTATCCAGTCAGCTAAACATTCATTCAAATAACTCCTCGAGAAACGGGGTGCGGTTTTGAAGCTTTACTTGAATAAAATTGTGAAACTGTAAACAAAGACAAAGTATGTTTTGTACACAGAGCTGAGTACTATACATTTGATGTTACATAAGATACAAACATGTTTATGAAAACAGAATAGACTAACTGTATAAGTAAATAGCACTGAAGCTAAACCTCGGTAGCTAACAGCTCATAAACTTCTTATGGACAAAGTATTGTCAAAATACTACACCGAAAAGGTTGTTATCATGTTACTAAACAAGGATACTCACAGACATTGCGTCTTGCCTAGCATATAAGAAAGGATGGAGGAGGATTGAGAATGGTTGCTTCATGTGAGCTTTGTTCACAACTCAGCAAAACACTCCCTGGAATACTACTTCCGGGGCAGACAGGAAGAAGGTCAAATAACACACTGCTAGAGGGTGCTATCTGCATGTAATAAGTCCAGAACACCGATGGTGGGAGAGTCCAGAACCAGGGGTCACAGGCTAAGGATAAGGGGTAAGCCATTTAGGACTGAGATGAGGAGGAATTTCTTCACCCAGAGAGTGGTGAACCTGTGGAATTCTCTACCACAGAAGGCAGTTGAGGCCAATTCATTAAATATATTCAAGAAGGAGTTAGATATATTTCTTAAGGCTAAAGGGATCAGGGGTTTGGGGAGAAAGCAGGGACAGGGTACTGAATTTGGATGATCAGACATGATCTCCTTAAATGGCGGAGCAGGCTCGAGGGGCTGAATGGCCTACTCCTGCTCCTATCTTCTATGTTATTGTATTATTTATAATCGGTGTTTGAATGCGCTTCAATAGTGTGACATCACATCCACGGTAATTATATGCCCGTTTGTTTTGCATTTGTAGTGTATATGTGCAACAGTTAAAACATTGGCTGCTAAAAATATTTGCCATGCTACATTGTGCAACCTACATTTTCCATCCTGGTTACTTTGCTGTGCTCCCACCATGTGTGTTCCCTGAATAACAACAGAAAATGCTGGAAAAACTCAGCAGGTCAGGGCAGCATCCATGGAGAGAGAAACAGAGTTAACGTTTCAGGTCGATGACCTTTCGTCAGAACTGGAAAAAAGCAGGAAATGGAAAGCAGGTTTAGGGGCTGGGAAAAGGGGGAGGGGATGAAAGAACAAAAGGGAAGGTCAGTGATAGGATAGAAAGCAGGAGAGATTAAGAGACATTGAGAGACATGAAGAGATATTCAAGGCGAGAGGAGGTGGTAATGGGACAGGATAAGAAACAAAGGATGGCTCTAGATGAGGTGTGAATTGTGCTGACAGAATGAAGGACAGCTGCCATCTGGGAGGGCAGAAAAAAAAAGGCAAACAAAAATTGTGGATAAAAAAAGAAGAAAATATATATTTTATATATATATATGTGATAGGGGCCGAGGTTATGATCTGAAATTGTTGAACTCTATGTTGAGTCCAGAGGGCTGTAGAGTGCCTAATCGAAAGATGAGGTGCTGTTCCTGGAGCTTACGCTGAGCTTCGGTGGAACAGTGCAAGAGGCCGAGGACGGTGAGGTCTGAGTGGGAATGGAGCGGAGAATTAAAGTGACAGGCCACCGGGAGCTCAGGGTCCCCCTTACGGACTGAACGGAGATGTTCCGCAAAGCGGTCACCCAATCTGCGTTTGATCTCCCCAATGTAGAGGAGGCCACATCGTGAGCAGCGAATACAGTATACTAAATTGCAAGAAGTACAAGTAAATCGCTGTTTCACCTGGAAGGGGTGTTTGGGGCCCTGGACAGTGGGAAGGGGGGAGGTATAAGGGCATGTGTTGCATCTCCTGCACTTGCACGGGAAGGTGCCGGGCGAAGGGGGAAGGGGTGCTGGGGGTGGTAGAGGAGTGGACTAGGGTGTCACGGAGGGAGCGGTCCCTACGGAATGCTGAAAGCGGAGGTGAGGGGAAGATGCATTTGGTGGTGGGATCACGTTGGAGGTGGCGGAAATGGCGGAGGATGATCCGTTGAATGTGGAGGCTGGTGGAGTGAAAGGTGAGGACCAGAGGAACTCTATCGTGGTTCCGGGAGGGAGTGGTAGGGGTGAGGGCAGAAGTGCGGGAGATAGAACGGACACGGTCAAGGGCCGTGTCAACCACAGTAGAGGGGAATCCTTGGTTGAGGAAAAAGGAAGCACTGGTATGGAAGGTGGCATCGACGGAGCAGATGTGGAGGAGATGGAGAAACTGGGAGAATGGAATAGAGTCCTTACAGCAGGCGGGGTGGGAGGAAGTGTAGTCCAGGTATCTGTGGGAGTCAATGGGCTTGTAGTGAATGTTAGTAAATAACCTATCCCCAGAGATGGAGATGGAGAAGTCGAGGAAGGTAAGGGAAGAGTCGGAGATGGACCATGTAAAGGTGAGGGAAGGGTGGAAATTGGAAGCAAAGTGAATGAAATTTTCTAGTTCAGGGCGAGAGCAGGAGACGGCACTGATACAGTCGTCAATGTACCAGAAAAAGAGGTGAGGGAGGGGACCTGAGTAGGACTGGAACAAAGAGTGTTCAACATATCCCACAAAAAGGAAGGCATAGCTAGGACCCATGTGGGTACCCATAGCAACACCTTTGATTTGGAGGAAATGAGTGGAGTCAAAGGAGAAGTTGTTCAATGTGAGAACAAGTTCAGCCAGGCGGAGGAGGGTGGTGCTGGATGGGGACTGGTTGGGCCTCTGTTCAAGGAAGAAGCGGAGCGCCCTCAGGCCATCCTGGCGGGGGATGGAGGTGTATCATCTGTCTTCACAAAGGAAGACACAAATAAATCCCCAGAGATGTCGGGGAACATAGGGTCTAATGAGAAGGAGGAACTGAATGAAATCAGTATTTGTAGGGAAATGGTGTTTGGGAAATTGATGGGATTGAAGGCCGATAAATCCCCAGGGCCTGATAATCTACATCCTAGGGTACTTAAGGAAGTGGCCCCAGAAATAGTAGATGCATTGCTGGTCATCTTCCAAAATTCTATAGACTCTGGAACAGTTCCCATGGATTGGAGGGTAGCTAATGTTACCCCACTATTCAAAAAAGGTGGTAGTGAGAAAACGGGGAATTATATATAAGCCTGATATCGGTAGTGGGGAAAATGCTAGAGTCCATTATAAAGGATGTAATAGCAGAGCACTTGGAAAACAGTGACAGGACCAGACAAAGTCAACATGGATTTACAAAAGGTAAATCGTGCTTGACTAATCTACTGGAAGTTTTTGAGGATGTAACTGGTAGGATAAGGGAGAACCAGTGGGTGTGGTGTATTTGGACTTTCGGAAGGCTTTCGATAAGGTCCCGCATAAGAGATTAGCGTGCAAAGTTAAGGCACATGGGATTGGGGGCAAGGTATTGACTTGGATAGAGAACTGGTTGGCAGACAGGAAGCAAAGAGTTGGACACCATTCACACCTTTGATTGCTGTGATTATCTCTCTGCCGAGGTGTGATAAAGGGCAGTTAGAAAGATTACCTGTAATCATCTGGCAGTTTTCTCTGACTATATATGCTGTGCCTGTATGCTTCTCTTCACTTCACCTGACGAAGGAGCAGCGCTCCGAAAGCTTGTGATTTCAAATAAAGCTGTTGGACTATAACCTGGTATTGTGTGACTTCCTACATTTGTCCACCCCAGTCCAACACCGGCATCTCCACATCATGACCCTTTTTGAACAGCTTGCATTTGAGCTAATCGAGAATTGCACTACTGGGCTCAGTTTGTAATACTTGCATTTCCCTCATGTTGACAGGTCTTTAAGATTTGGTGGGACGTTGGGTTTGCTGCTGTCTGTGGATGGTTAGTGTCAGAGCCACTAGGTGGCGCCTTCATTGTTTATTAGAAATTAAATATGGCGTCCGTGACAACAGGCGGATCACGTGACCCGACAACACCCACTCCTGAGAGGAATCGGGGACGCGATGACGTAAATGATTGACAAAGTCATTGACCAATGAGAAAGCAAAAGCTAAGGCTGCTGTAGGAAAGAGAATGGCCGTACCAATCAGAAGCCAGGGGGCAGGCCTTCCGGTGTGATTGTGTTTAATCGGCTGTGGGACGGTCGGTGCTGAGGATGCTGGCGAGTCGGCGGCGACTGGGTAAGAGCGCGGCCGCTTCTGAGGACGGTGCCACCTGTTCGAGATGTGAAAAGCGTCCCCTGCGGAAACCGCTCTGCCGTTCGTTGGCTTTTTGTCCGTTAAGGGATAGGGCGGCGGCGATGGGAGAGAGATTTGTTGTTGTTGTTGTTGTTGTGGTGGGGGGGGCCTTCATTCGCTTGACTGACAGCAAGTTGAGCCAATGTGCTTGTGCGCTGTTTTAGACGTTCGGGTTCCTTTCGCCAATCAGGCTTGCCGGGGGCGGGGCTTTGGTTGAGGCGAGGACACTGTGGCTGAGTGCGCCTGCGCCCTGTGTGAAGGAAGGGCTGGTGGGGAGCAGGGCAAAGAGCAGCGGCAGGTGCACGGCCCACACCTCTGACCCCTCCCTCAACCCCGAAATTGGAGGTAGTCCACCATTTCTTCCTCTCTCTTAATTCTACGACCTCAGATCTGTGAAAGTCCTCACCTCACCTGAAATCTCCGGGCCTTTAAAACCTGCACCTGGCAGCAACAGCCACTTGCATTTATGTTGCGCCTTTAATGTAGTAAAAACGTCCCGAGGCCCTTCGTAGGAGCTATACTCAAACAACACTTGACACGAGCCACATAGAGCTATTAGGACAGGTGACCAGAAGCTTGGTCAAAGAGGTAGGTTTTAAGGAAGAGAGAAAGGTGAAGCTGCTAATCAGTTTCCTGACTTTAAATGCTCAGTTTCCGTGGTGACTGATGTGATCGATTTCCAGAAGTATGTTGTGTGAAATTATCTGTACCTGTGCATCAGACTTGGTCACAGAAACATATTTCAATCCTGGGCTGTATTTCTACATGTGAGTGTGCAGTACATTAGTATTTACTAGTGGGCAACTCCTCAAAGTACTTTTATTCTTGGTCTAAATTGTGAATTTTACTTCTTGCCACCTTTTCTGACCAGCCTTTTCTCCCCATCCCACATGATAGTCAATTTTAGGGAGTGGCAGATGGGTTGGTCAGACTGTGATTTAGATTGTAAATGATTTTTCAAATAATACATGTGGTGTGGACTAATTTGCAGTGTGTGATGCATACCTCCAGCGTGGGTGGAACTTGTATCCCAGGATAAATCTACAGTATTAACTCATTTGAACTGAAAATATGAGTGATTTGCAATGTCCTTAAACTTGAATATTAGCAATTCTGTGCTGTATTGGCTGGTTCTTTCATGATTGCAGAAAAGTACTCTGTCTCTATCGCTATATAATCACTTAAGCAGCATTAAACATGCAAAGGAGGAGTGACTAAAAGCTTGCTCAAAGAATTGGGTTTTAAGGAGGGTCTTTAAAGAGAAGGGGGAGTGGAGAGACGGAAAGATCTAGGGAGTGAATTGCTGAGTTTAAGGCGCAGACAGCTGAAGACATGGCCGCTAATGGTGGGACGAAGTCAGAAAGGAAAGGACTTTCATTTATGTAGAGCCTTTCACGACCTCTGGACGTCCCAAACGCTGTACAGCCAACGAAGATTTGTAGTGTAGTTGCTGTTGTAATGTAAGAACACGTGACATCCAGTTTGCCACAACAAGGTCCCACAAACAGCAATGAGATACTGATAAGATAATCCGATTCACTGATGTTGGTTGAAGGATAGATATTGGCCAGGACCCCGGGAAAATTCCCCAGCTGTTTTTCACGCAGTACTGTGTGTTCTTTTCGTCAACCCGCGAGGGAAGACGGTTTATTGTCTTAACTGAAAGGCAGCACTGCACTGAAATGTCAGCCTGGATTATGTGCAGTCAGGCAAGAGAGTTACTACTAAGCCAAGGTTGACACCCGTTTGAGATAATAAGTGATGACTTTTTGACACTTTCACTCTTCTTCTAGAGCATCAGCTACCAATCCTTTGTGTACAAGCTTCTGATTCTGAATTGTTAAAATTTCAAATTCTGAATTTACAAAAATGGACACTTTGGCTGGGGGAGAAGGGGTGTGGAAAAGAAGAAACTTTACTATGCATCAGAACAATAAACAGACTTTTAGCTGCTACGCTACAACTAGATTTCAACAAACTGGGCAGAAAGTAGCATAACTGTGCAGTCTTGCTTTGTTCTGACATTTCCCCATTTGCAATAAAACGGGTTAGTGGTTATACTACACACTGAAGCTAAGTTTCAGATAATTTGTAACTAACCTTGATCCTGAAGTAAAGTTCCATAAGAAATTAAAGGTGCTTTTACATTTGCTACTTCTGTAGTTTGGACTGTGGAAGAATGATGTCTGTGTGGCAGCTCACCAAGTTTGCATTGTTGAAAACGGCTCCCATATCCTGACAGCAGAATCTACAGGAGCAACAAATGTCAAAGTGCCTTTAATTTAAAGCCTTTTGACTGAGTTCAAGATTGTGTGGTTGTTCCAGAATGATATGCTGGCGTTCTTTTTAACGTGCAATAGAAAACCAAGAATGGCAAAGACTTATCTCAAATGGAGTGGAACATATGCCTAGTGATTAGATTGGATTCGGGACAATTCTTTGTAACCCAGAGCAACAAGGCAAGGAGAATTGTTAATAATGGCACTGTGCGTTCAATTAAATCTTTGCAGTGTCCTGCTAAACAATTCCTCCCTTGACCAAAAACAGCTTATCTGATCAGTCAGTTGCTGTTTGTGGGATCTTGCTTTGCACAAATTGGCCACTGTTTGCCTACATAGCAACAATGACTACTTCAAAAGTAATCTGGTGGTTTTGAAATATTTTGGGATGTTCTGACAAATGCAAGTTCTTTTCATTGATATGAAGGTGGTAATATCATCACAATTAAACCTTTTGTACATTGGTGTGAAATGTGATTTCCAATACAAAATTTCAAAAGCTTCAGAAGGTCATAAATGTAGCAGCATTGTATTGGTTGTGTAAGTGTAAAACCGACTGACTAGCTTGTTGTGAATATACTGCTTTGCCTTGTGTTGTATTCACAGCTAAAGGAAAAAATCTTTGTTTTTGAGAGGTAAATTGCTCTTTAGCTGAAATATTTCAATTCCTCAAAACCATAAAAAAATAATTTCCTTAGATAAATGTATGTCGTATTGCCTTGCAATAGATGTGACAGCTCAGTTGGTAGCACCCTTGCCTCTGAGTCAGAAGGTTGTAGGTTCAAGTCACACTCCAGAGACTTGAGCACAAAAACTAGGCTGTCACTCCAGTGCGGTACTGAGGAAGTGCTGCACTGTCGGAGGTGCCTTTCGGATGAAACGTTAAACTGAGGCCCGGTCTGCCCCTTCAGGTGGATGTAGGCGATCCCATGGCACTATTTTCGGAGAAGAGCAGGGGAGTTATTCCCCAGTGTCCTGGCCAATATTTATTCCTCAGTCAACATCACAAAACCAGATTATCTGGTCATTCTCACATGGAAGCTTGCTGTGTGCAAATTGGCTGCCACGTTTCCTACATTACAAAAGTGACTACACTTCAAAAGTACTTCATTAGCTGTAAAGTGCTTTGGGATGTCCTGATGTCATGAAAGGCACGATATAAATGCAAGTCTGTCTTTGCATATTTAAAAAAAAAAAAAAAAAGTTTGCTTAGGAAAGTTAAAATGTGAAGATAAAAATGAACTTGCACATACTGTGTATTGGAGCAAGTGTTTAGAATAGCTAACAATTTAAATAGGGTGCCTAGAAGCTGGTTGCTCTTACAATGTCTCTCTTTCCAATGACAAGTTAAGAACCTGAGGATTTGTCTATCCGAATAAACCACAGAAAATGGAACTGATTAAATTGCTACACTAGCAGCAATCGTGTTTACAGTCAAACTTCATTTTAACACAATTGCTGGTAATTATGTTGTGATACACTCAGAACACTGGGAACTGGAGCTTCTGATTAGAAATGTTTCTAAATTCACTTTATAATGTTTCTAAATCCGATTTGAACAAATTGCTACACATCGTTTCAGAAGTGTAATATTGGAAGTTAAATGGATATTTATCTGCTCAGTCACCTGCAGATACGCTATGTTAATCAATGTACAGGAAACTTTCGATTAACCGGCCCCTAAATAACCGGAAATGTCGGCTAACCGGCAAAATTCAGGAGTCTGTTTCAGCTAACTTTTATAACTTTATTACTTGCACAGCAACAAATTGAGGAAGGCAAGGGTTTGGCTGCAGCTGTTGCTAAGCTACAGAGACGCTTGCAACTTGTGGACGTCGTTCTGAAGCTGTGGGTTTGTTGCTTCATACAGAGCTCTAAGGCCTGTACCTTTCACTATAGTGTTCGGTTATCCAGAATTGTTGCTGAACCGGCACCACGTCCGTGCCGGATACCAGAAAGTTTCCTGTACTCTAAAGTGAGTCACCTTTTAGATGGCTCTTGAGTAGCTTTGGGATGGAGCAAGTTGGCCTGTTGGGTAAGGAATGGCATGTGGAGATCTAAAAAGATAAGAGATCTTAAGGCCTCTCTTTCCCCCCCCCCCCCCGCAAACCCACCACCCCATCCTGAGGAAAAATATTTTGATATCTCTGCCATGTGATAGCTCATTGCAAAGCTGTGGCCAAAATACAACAGGAAGTGCCTGACTGTTTCTGAACTGTGTTTTCCCCCTTCATTTCATCTTTGAACTGCAAAAAATGGATTTGAATCTGATGTTGGATTTGCAGGCTGGGGTTAATAATTGTGTACTGTGTAATATAAATTAGACTCCTGTTTTCAGTTTAAAAACTGAAAATTGAAGACCTTAAAGGTGATGTTACTTTACCTTTTTTTATTCCCGTCTCGAGAGCATTGTCATGTGCTGCTTTGCAGGTGCACCTTTTACATTTGTCAGCAGGTGCCTATTTTTGTAGGTCCGCTCTGCTTTGATGTAAGATACCCAGTTGCTAGATTGCGCAACTTGCTTCCTATCTCCATCCTTGCCCTGCCTTCACGTGGTCCAACTCTTCCCTTCCTTTCCACGACTTCTCTGTCTCCATTTCTGGGGATAGTCTATCGACCAATATATCCACTATAAGCCCACTGACTCCCACAGCTACCTTGACTACACTTCCTCCCACTCCTCTTCCTGGAAGGACTCTGTTCCATTTTCCCAGTCTCTGTTGCATCTGTTCCGACGATGCCACCTTCCATACTAGTGCTTCCGATATGTCTTCCTTTTTCCTCAACCGAGGATTCCCCTCCACTGTGGTTGACAGGGCCCTCGACCATGTCTATTCCATTTCCTGCACTTCTGCTTTCTCCCCGCCCCCCCCCCCCCCCCCCCCTCAGAACCACGATAGGGTTACCCTTGACCTCACCTTCCACATTCAACGGACCATCCTCCGCCACCTCCAGCATGATTCCACCACCAAACACTTCTTCCCCTCCCCTTTCAGCATTCCGAAGGGATTGTTCCCTCCGTGACGCCCTGATCCACTCCTCTATCACTCCCAACACCCACTCTCCTTCCCGTGCAAGCACAGGAGATGCAACACCTGTCCTTTTACCTCCTCCCTTTCCACCTTCCAGAGCCTCACACTCCTTCCAGGTGAAACACTGATTACTCACGATGCGGTCTCCTCTACGTTGGGGAGACCAAACACAGATTGGGTGACCACTTTGCGCAACACCTCCATTTAGTCCGCAAGCTTGACCCTGAGCTTCCAGTCGCCTGTCACTTTAATTCTCTGGACCACCCCCCACTCTGATCCCTCTGCCTCGTACACTGTTCCAATGAAGCTCAACGTAAGCTGAAGGAACAGCACCTCCTTTCGATTAGGTACTTTACAGCCTTCCAGATTCAACATTGAGTTCAACAATTTCAGATCATAACCTCTGCCCCCATTTTTTCAGATGGCAGCTGTTGCTAATGATTCTGATATTCCCATTTACACTTCTCCTAGACCCATCTTTTGTTTCTTTACTTGTCCCATTACCATCTCCTATCTCCTCAAATCAAATCAACTTTTATTGTCATTGTTAGTGCACAAGTGCAGTACAACGAAATGTAGGCTTGCGGCTCCCGAGAGTGTACATTTGGATTAAGACATTTAAACATTCAACATACATTTGGCTTGTAGTATATTAACATAAATATAACCATAATAAAGTGCATTGGCAGATGTGCAGGCTTTAGAGTTTATTTGTGGAGTTCAGTAGGATGACAGCCCTGGGAAAGAAGCTGTTCCTAAATCTGGTCGTACGGGTGCAAATGCATCTGTAGCGTCTCCCAGATGGCAGGAGGGCGAACAGACTGTGGCTGGGGTGGGTAGGGTCTTTGATGATGGACCGTGACCTCTGTAGACAGCGTTTCTGGTATATGCTCTATGGTTGGTAGCCGGGTGCCGGTAATGCGTTGGGCAGTTTTGACTACCCGCTGCAGGGCTTTCCGGTCATAATAGCTACAGCTGCCATACCATACTGTGATACAGTTTGTCAGGATGCTCTCTATAGTGCAGCGGTAAAAGTTAGAGAGGATCAGGGGTGACAGATTACATCCCTTCAGCCTCCTTAGGAAATATAGGCGCTGCTGGGCCGCCTTCACCAGAGAGGAGGTGTTGAGGGACCAGGAGAGGTCTTCCGTGATGTGGACTCTGAGGAACTTAAAGCTTTCCACCACCGCCCCATTGATGTGGATGGGGGTGTGACTTCCGCCTTTGGACTTCCTGAAGTCCACAATGATTTCTTTGGTTTACTTGGTGTTAGGGCAACCGATAACAACCTGGCCCTTATCATCCCCCTTTGTCATTTAATCTCTCCCGCCTTCCACCCTATCACAGGCCTTCCTTTTTGTTCTTTCCTCCCTTCCCACTTTCGCGGCCCCTTCACTTGCTTAAAACCTGTTGCATCGTTAACTTGTTCCAGTTCTGACGAAGGGTCATCGACCTGAAACGTTAACTCTTTCTCTCTCCACAGATGCTGCCTGATCATCTGAGTATTTCCAGTGTTTTCTGTTTTATTATTGCACCAATGTGGGATTGGATCCCTACTTTTAGCTTACTGCAGCAGTACACCTTAATCCATTGACTGATGCATAGGCTCACATTTTTGAATGGCTGAAGGAACACGCACATCTTCCATTGGCTGCGTTGTAATGTAAAAACGAGAACTCTTAATACTTTCCAGCATTGCAAGAGTACAGCTCAAGCGGATTGGGACTGTCGCTGCAACTCTGAATTTGGGTTGCTGCTACTTATTACATGCATTTGGTTTCTGCAGGCACAGTTGACACTGCGACACCTGGATCAGGAATCCCACCAATTCACTGAATTAATCAGTGCATTTCAATGATTGTATGCACTCCTAATGTAGTTATTTTTTTGCAGGCCTTTTCACAAATCCCCTTGTCAGTTCTCTGTCCGTATACAAAGTACATTGTTAGTTGATGGGCCAGTAGCTTTTGTCGCCTTCTGATCCTGCAACCTTCACGTTAGCCTTTCTGACTTATTCCAACTCCCTATTCTTAAATCCTGTGCATTAGTTCTATTTATGTTGAGATGAAGCTTACCTTGTGTGCCTTTTGGTTGTAAAAATGCACTGAGCCTCTAAATAGCTTCAGTCTGCTATGGAAAGTTTAAAGTTAATGTCAAAGCCAGAGGAAAATAAATTTGCTTTTGAAACCTCGGTCTTTTACATTAGAAGGGATTCCTACACAGTAGGTGTATTGGTAAGATGCTCTTTGAGCACTAGTGTTCTTAAAATAGTTTATTTTTGGATATGCCAAGAGTACAGTATTGATTTCCCATGACTTCAAATTATTGGAATGTGTTTTGAAGAGTTTTGCTGCCTGCATCTTCCCTTATCTAGTCTGTCTTTAAACTGCTTGCATTTTGCTAAACCACTATTTTGCTTGCCTGGAGGTATATTGGATTATACAAGATCTGTGCCTATGTTCCACAGTATAATGTAGGAACATTCACCAACTGTGCGCATTGTCTAACCATATAACACATTCACAGATCTTAATTATTTATAACACTGAAGCCAGAGATCAGATATCAGCTCTTGGTTCGCTCCCACGTGTTTGGTTTTTGTTAAAAAAACATTGGGCTTGCCCAGAATGGGTTGCTACTGGCTCACATTTGACTGTATATTGCATAACTGGTCCTGTAATGTTGTAGCTTACAGCAGTTTTCTGCATCGTGTACTGTAGATACCAGTGCTGTAGCTGGGAGGGCTGCATGTCTTGTTCCAACAATGTTTGCACTCTACCAGTATTAAGTTGACTATGCACTTGTTCCTGGTTGGCTTATAAATGGTGCTCATTTCTACTTGCTGACTAATTGCGGTGCACTGTATTTTTAACTATTAATTAATTCCAGGCATGATTGTCACTCCATGTTAAGCACCAATTCTGCACAATGAGCTGAAGAAATTCTCATCCTATTTTTAAGGCCAGTTCAGTTACTCTTCTGTGCAGAAGTAGTTTTGGTGTTTAACTACTCTAAGCATACATGAGTTTAAGTAAGACGTGGTGTATTATTTCAAATACACTTGTTTCTTGGTAAGATAATTGTCTAGCATTTCTAAAAATTAGTTATGCTATTCTCGAGCTAAATACCAGTTTTATAACCTGCCTCCAGATTACACTTGTTTGTGCTAGTTCTCTTTATACCATTAATGTTTGGTGGCAGATATTTGCTGCTGATACTGGAAAATGGATAGCTACTTCTCGCAATCTGATTTCAACTATTACACTACAGTGGGAGGATGGCAGTCTGTAAATTGTGAGTCAGCAATTTAACAAAGAAGCAAACAGTAGTCTAGTGTTTTGGGATTAACTGCTATTTAGCAATTGCAAAATATCTTAAAATAGTCCTGCATTGTGGGATTGGAATAACTTGATGCTGATATTTGGAGGAAGTAATGATTGGTTGGTTGTAAGGGAAAACAATTAGTGGATTGCTATCTTGCTGGGTAATCTCTTTCCTCTGGTGAAGGTACTGATTATTGTTGGATTCCAGTTCCACAGGTGCTGGCAGCCCTATCCAAGAGTCTATTCTCATGTAAGTTTAGGCAAGTGTTAGTAGACCATTCAATCATAAGGGACATCACAGGAAGCCCAATCCTGTCCTTGCTCAATAATGTATTTTCAGCAGGAATCATTGGGCAGCAACTAGCAATGGGAATCCTGGCTGACTTTTGTTCCCTCCCCAATTCTGAGATGTTTAAGCCAATTGTTCCTCTTTTGCTTTTCCCTGCTCCCATCCTTTCAGTTGTAAACTAGGCCTGCCATACATTAATGTCTGATTGTATTAAAATATTGTAATTTATTTATCAAGGATATTGTAATTTATCAAGGATTTGAAGATAAGATGAGAACTTTGTAGGGAGGGATGCACAAGAGGCTGTTGTCAGGAACAGAATTTGCAAGGAGGTGCATTGCAGGGCTGATGGAGGTCACCGATGGGAAGGTGCGAGGCCAAGGATGGATTTAAAAACAAGTATGATTTTAAATTTGGTGTTGTGGGGGTACCAGGAGCCATTGTAGGTCAGCATGGAGTGAGCAGGACTTGGTGTGGGATAGGATACGGCCAGCAGAGTTTTGGCTGAGCTAAAGTTTAAGGCGGATTGGCCAGGAGAGCATTGGAGTAGTTGAGTCTGCAGGTGACAAAGGCATCAATGAGGGTTTCAGCAGCAGATAGCAACATAGGTGGGCGAAGTTGCCATGGGGAAGTGTGTAGATAAAGAAGATGGGCCATGGTTGGATTTTTGGGGGACTCTGGAGTGGGAAGAAAAACAATTTGCTAGCGGTTCTCTAGCTATGATTGGATAGATACGGGTGGATTCTAGCTAAGGCAGTCCAGCAGCAGAGGTGTTGGAGGTGGATTGTGTCATTGACTATCAAAGGTTGCAGGGAGAATGAAGGGGTATAATGCATTGTGATCATGGGTATAGAGCATGTTGCTTATGACTTTGGTTAGGGTAAAAACTTGATTGGAGGAATTCAGGTGGGGGGGGGGTTGCAGGAAAGATGGGCAGGGGTATATAGAGAACACGTTCAAGAACTTGGGAAAGGGAGGTTGAAAATGGGACCGTGGCTTGTGCAGATGGGGGGATGGGATTTTGAGGATGGAATTATGACGTTTGAAAGGCCCTGCTTTAAAATTTGATGTGTGAAAATGTTAGTTATTGTCACCAAATCACAGGTGTAATAATGTTTACATGAAAGGTGTGTTAAGAGTATCTTAAAATTAGCATTTATTGTGGGACAGACTTGATGGACCAGCTGGTCTTTCTGCCTGTCTCATGTTTTATATGATTGCTTTAAGTGTTCTGCAACTTTCATAGCTATTCACAGCATTGCTGTTTCAGCAGGGTTATAATGCCAATATCAATTTTTAAAGTATTGGTTATATACTTTAAGGGTCCTTGCGCATCAAGGGCATAAAGCTTACTGACTACTCATATATGGGGCTCCCAGATCCTGCTTGTATACCAAAATATTTGTGGGAATTTAAACATGAAAAAGAAGTTTAAGTAACAAATGGTAGTCTGCTTCAAGTTATTGCAACCAGAAAGGCTAATGAGTGCTCAAAAGATAAGGCTGCTGGATTGGAAAAAGGCAAAAGATTAGTTAGAAATGGCCCACATTAATTGGGCAGAAAAGAGCACAATGTGATGAATAGAGCACAAAATAGCTATATTCCTAATGGGCAGAAAAATGGGTGTATCAGAAAAAAGCGTTCTGTAGATAAATCGAGATTAAGATGAAGAGATTTACTAGAATGGTACCAGGGATGAAAGACTTCAATCACGTGGCGAGACTAGGGAAGCTGGGATTGTTCTCCTTGGAGTAGAAAAGGTAGAGGAGATTTGATAGGTGTCCAAAATCATGAACAGTTTTGATGGAGTAAATAAGGAGCAACTGTTTCCAGTAGCAGAAGGGTTGGTAGCCAGAGGGCATAGCTTTAAGGTAATTGGCAAAAGAATCCGAGGCAACACGAGAAAAAAAATATGCAGTGAGTTATGATTTGGAATGCACTGCCTGAAAGGATGGTGGAAGCAGATTCAATAGTTTTCATAAGGGAATTGGATAAATACTTGGAGGAAAAATTTGCTGGGCTATAGGGAAAGAGCAGGTGGAGTGGGACTAACTGGCTAGTTCCTTCAAAGAGCCGGCACAGGCATGATGGGCCGCCTCCTGTGTTGTATCATTCTCTGATTCTGAAAGTGAGTGTGCAGGTAGAGAAAGATGACAATAAATAGGGGCATAGAGCACAAAAAAAGTAATGCTAAATTTGTCCAAATTGTTGGCTACGCCACAGATAAGAGTGCTCTGTACGGTTTTGGGTTTCCCATTATAGAAAGGACATGAAAGCCCTTAAAATGTACAATGTTAATTTACCACAATAATGTCACGGAGAGACTTGAGATACTGGGACTGAGGAGATTTTAAGAAGTTTCTAAAATTATGGAGAATTTTGCTGGACTGTACAGGGGGAAAAAACTATTTCCTTTGGTTGGGAAATCTGTGACGAGGAGACATCAATTTAAAAATGTCGAGGTTAAGAGAAATTTCATCATGTCGTAGGTTGGAGCATGGCATGCTTTGCCACAGGGAGGCAGAGACAAATCTATTTTTAAGGGAAAATTGGATAAATATTTGAGGCAGGGATATGGGCAAGGGAGTGCAGCAGTGGAATTAGTTGGAATGTTGTGTACAAGTAACTGTTCATACAGGATTTCCATTCTAAACATTTACCTAGGCAGTTTCACTGTTAGCTGTTGATACAGCATGACCAAATAGCCTGAAAGAAATTAACAACTGGAAGTGTGCACATGCACAAAATGTTTAGTGTCTCTGGATGCTTTTCTCTGGTTTCATGCATGTGAGACAGATGACACCACTTGGGCTATTGTTGGAGTGCTGAGGTTTTACTTCAGGGAGCAGAAAGAAAATAACCTTTTGTGCAAGTACAAGGAGGCAACAGCATGCCTGTTGGTGCACTCGGTAATCTTTCTATTTGACGTGTGTGTGTGTGTGTGTGTGTATATACACGTTATAAAAGCAGACCAGTGGCTGTTACAAGAGCAAAATATTGTTGATACTGGAAATGGGAAATAAAACCAGAAAATGCTGGAAGCACTCAGCGGGTCAGGTAGTATCTGCGGAGAGGGAAAGAGTTAACGATTCAGGTCGAGGACATTTCATCAGAACTGAAATATGTTGATGAACCGCTTTTAAGTCGATACAGAGCCGGAGAAAAGGATGACTGGAAAAAGAACAAAAGGGAAAGGTCTGTGATAGGGTGGGAGGACAAGAGTGGTTAAATGACAAAAGGGGTGATGGTGCAAGGCACAATTTGGTGATGAGACAAGTATAGAAACAAAAAATGGGTCCAGAGGAGGTGTAAATGGTTAACGCAGAATAGCAGAGGAGGGAAGCATGGAAAATCTGACAAAGTGGAGAGGGTTGCTGTGTGGCCCAGGAATGTGGTGGAAGAAAGGCAGGTAGACCCCAGGGGTGTGGACCACCCTGCCGGCCATGTACCGATGGGAGAACCCCACTCCAAGCACCAGCCCAGACCACCTCCACTCCAGTGCAGCTGTTAGTTTGGATCCTAGATTGATTGTGTCCGTCCGTCCAACGTGCTGCACTGTCAGAGGTGCCATCTGTTGGATGAGACGTTAAAGTCCTGTCTGCCCTCCTCTGATAGAGAAACTATTTATTTTCTCTGGTGGGTGGAGTCCAGAACAAGGGGTCATTGCCTTAAAATTAAAGCTAGGCAGTTCAGGGGTCATGTCAGGAAGTACTTCAAAGTGTAATGGAAATCTGGAACTCTCTCACCCAAAAAGCTGTTGAGGCCGAGGGTCAATTGAAAATGTAAAAGTTGAGATTGAGAAGGAAGGGGAAGGGAACCAAAGCAAGGGCTCTTTGGATGACGAGGGAGATAGAGAAGATGATGAAACAAAAAAAGAGGGTGTATGATGCATGTCAGGTGAATTCTTCAAGGGAGAACCAGACCAAATACAATAAGTTGAGAGGGGATGTGAAGATGAAAATCAGATTGGCAAAGAGAGAATGAGTAGAATGGCGGTTAACATAAAAGGGAACCCAAAAATCATCTACCGGCATGTAAACAGTTAGTGGGTAGTAAGAGGTGGGGTGGGGGCCTATTGGAGACAAAAAGTGATGTATGCTTAGATGCACAGGGCAAGGCTAGAATACTTTGTATCGGTGTTCACTAAGGAGGTGGATGCTGACAAAATATCGGTGGAAAAGGTAGAAGGAATGGAAGGGGTAAAAATTGATAGAGGATGTACTAGAAAGGCTGGGTATGCATAGAGTGGACAAGTCGCCTGGTCCAGATGGCTTGCATCCCAGGTTGCTAAGGGAATTGGGGGAGGCAATAGCGGAAGGGCTTGCCATAATTTTCCAATCTTCCCTAGATGCAGGGGAGGTGCCTGAGGATTGGAAAGTGGCAAATGTGACAGTTGTTCAAAGGATGTAAGGACGATCCTACTAACTACAGGCCAGTCAGCTTAACATCAGTGGTGGGTAAAGTTTTAGAAACAGTAATGAAGGAAAACATTAACGGGCATTTGGAGAGATTTAAGCTAATTAAGGAAAGCCAACGCGGGTTTGTAAAAGGAAGATTGTGTTTGACTAATCTAATTGAAATTTTTGATGAAGTAACAGAGGATTGATGAAGGGAATGCAATGGATGTTGTCTACATGGATTTTCAGATGGCGTTTGATGAAGTACCACATAGAAGGCTGGGTAACAAAATTGAGGCTCATGGAATAGGTGGTTTAGTGACAGCTTGGATAAGGAATTGGCTCAAGGACAGAAAACAGCGAGTTGTGGTAAATGACTGTTTTTCAGACTGGTGTTCCCCAAGGGTCAGTGCTGGGGCCACTGCTTTTATGGAATATAGAGAATGTCTAAATTTGCAGATGACGCCAAACTTGGGGGTGTGGCAAACAGTGATATCAATCAACTGGAACAGGACATAGAAAGGCTAGCAGAATGGGCAGACAAGTGGCAGATAGAATTTAATACAGAGAAGTGTGAGGTGATGCATTTTGGCAGAAGGAACGGTTAATGGCACAATTTTAAAGAGTGTGCAGGGACAGAGGGACCTGGGAGTTGATGTGCATAAGTTGCTGAAGGTGGCAGGACATATTGAGAAAGTGGGAATCATATGGGAACTTGGGCTTCATAAATAGAGGTATTGAGTACAAAAGTAGGGAAGTTATGCTGAATCTTTATAAAGCGCTGGTTAGGCCACAACTGGAGTATTGCGGCCAGTTCTGGTCACCACACTTTAGGAAGGATGTGAAGGCCCTTGAGGGGGTGCAGAGGAGATCTACCAGAATGGTTCCAGGGATGGGGGATCTTCGCTACAAAGCTGGATTTGTTTTCATTAGAGCAAAGTAAATTGAGGGGTGATTTGATAGAGGTGTACAAGATTATGACGGGTTTGGATAGGCTAGACGGGGAAAGGCTGTTCCCACTAGTTGATGGCACAAGGACTAGGGGACACAGATTTAAGGTTTTTGGCAAGAGATACAGTGGGGGGGGGGGGATGTGAGGAAAAACTTTTTTACGCAGCGAGTGGTGATGACCTGGAATTCGCCACCGACGGAGGTGGTGGAAGCATAGACACTGAGAAATTCGGTGGAGCCGCAAACGGGGCGCCAAGCTCGCCTGGGCGCCAGAATTAGCGCAGCGATCGGAGCAGTTGCGACCGCCGGAAATTCAGCTTGAACGCCCCAAGAGGGACACGGCTCGAGGCGCTCCGTGTCCCTCTTAGGGCGCTGAAACTGAATATCGCAGTGCATCGTGCCGCAGCGCCACACGCTGCGGCACTGCAGGCCTTCCTCCCATTCTTAAGGGGGAGGGGCCTGCACCAGCGCGATCAGAGATCATGAGTGCCGGCAAAAGAGCCCGACACCGAGGAGAAGTGCTGGGCTCTCGGAAAACAGCTGACACTGCCACGGGGGGAGATCAGGAGGCCAGGGACGGAGGTGCTGGCAGGCGGCCGCCGAAAAAAAAACGGCCGCCCCGCACCTCCACCTTAATTTGCGCCACTGCCGCCACAGGTAGGCCCTGTTAACCGGGCGCGATTTGCGAACGGCGCTACAGAGGTGGGCGCTACCGAATATCGATCGGGGCGGTAGCGGGGCACTGCGCACACCGATGACATCATCGGTTGCAGCGCAACAGGCTAACGCCGCCATTAGCGTCCCAGCTAAATATCGCGGGAGGCGTGGCCAGTGGCACTAAAGCCACTGAGTGCCCTCTTTAGGCGCTAACTGGTGGCGCAGCCCACCGAATTTCTAGGCCTCTAGGCCTCAATGTTTTCAAGGGGAGACTGGATAGGCACTTGAGGGAAATAAATTTGCAGGGCTTAGGGAATAGAGCAGGGGAATGGGACTGACTGGATTGTGCTACAGAGAGCTGGCACGGTCTTGATGGGCCGAATGGTGGCCTCCTGTGCTGTTATGACTCTATATGACTGATAGATTGTTGTTCGGCAAGGGTATTAAATGTTACGGAATCAAGGTAAATGGAGTTAAAATACAGATCAGCCATGATCTAATTGAATAGCAAAACCGGCTCAAGGGGCTGAATGGCCTACTCCTGTTCTATGTTCCTCAGGTGGATGTTAAAGTACCCATCACATTGTTTTTTTTTAGAAGAAATGGGAAGTTCTGTCTGGTGTCCTGGCCAACATTTAGCTCTTGACCAACCTTATAACAGATTATCTGGTCATTATCACATTGCTGTTTGTGGGACCTTGCAAATTGCTTTCTGCGTTTCTGACATTACGGCAGCGACTACACTTGTTCTTCTTCAAAAGTACTTCATGGGTTATAAAGTGTTTTGGGAAATTCTGAAGTTGTGACAGGCTCTATATAAATGCAAGTTAATTAGTTATAAAAACAGAAAATGCTGGAACTACTCGGCAGGTCAGACAGCAGCTGTGGATAGAGAAACAGTTAACGTTTCAGGCCCATGACCCTTCATCAGAACATTAATTCTTGCTTGCAGTGAGTGTCTGGCCTTTCAAGCATAGAATCAGACCTGGCTGTGATATCGTCCTTGCTCAACGTGTAGAGGGCTTTTTCTAGCAAGGGAACTGGATAGCTATTATGAGGGAGAATCCTAGCTCTGTTTTATTTTTCACTCACTAGCTCTGAGGCACCGAGCCCAGTTGATCACCATAGCAGCAATAGAACGCTATACCTTATTCTAATGACTTCCTTTAACTTTCATTTAACCCTTCTATGCAAATGTTGTTCTCAATCTTTGGGCAGCGCAGACTGAGTGGGCAATTACAGCTGCTGTGGAACTGAACTCTCTCTGGGTGGGAGGAAATTTAAGCTTGGTTTAGGTGAATTGTATCTATTGAAGCTCTCCCACTACCAATGGGAGAAAAAAATTAAGGCAGTAATTAGGAGTGGCCTAATTCAGGTAAAGCCTCGAGTGCAGATACTTCAACTATTTACAATTGTAGTGTTAGTGCACTCGAGAGTTACTGTAACCGTGTTGTGTTGCAGACTGAAATGTTCAGAATCTTTATTTTCAACTAAATGCTAAATAATAAAAATTGTGGATTTAGCTAATGGCAGAAATGTACATTCACATTTAATGTAAATCTGCAGTAATAGTTTACAAAATTGTTAAACTATCAGGGGCAAGCATTCTCTTCCCTTCAGGAAGAAAAGCATTTAGCTTTTTATTCAAGAGCACTTCCAAAGCAACTTGTCTTTTCGGACTCCTACTTTGGGATCCAGATTTGAAACTGCCGGGAGTGTGGAAGAGCCTCAATTTCAGAATTGTATCCTGAAACTCTTGATGTAGATGCTAAGATTTCAGAAATTAACCCTTTTTTTAAAATTCTCTTCCAGAATATAAAGTGGACTAGAGAGGTTCAAGCAGGTGTACGGTTGACTTAGTAGTGAAGCTGGAACAAGTAATGAACCCTTTCTGGAGCATGTCTACAAGTTCTGCTCGGAAGGTAATGGAAAAGCATTTGTCACAAACTTATGAGAATGAAAAGTTGTCCAAGACATACCTTAATTTTGGAGGAGAGCAAGGAAAGCCTAAAATAGGAAAATATGTTTGGCTCGTGCAAGTTTTTTGATATGCAAACTAGTATGTCGATATTTTAAAATGCTTTATTAGGATTTGTCCATGTTTTATAGATATTAAAACAGCTGTATTTTCACTTGTAATCTTTTTCTGAATTGCTGACTACGCTATTTCTGACGTTCGGTGCAATAGCGGTGGATGACTTGATTACACTGCAACTCCAATACTCTGCAGGTCACACAGTAAATTTTCCTTGGGGACTGACACAGTTATCACAAATCTAGTTAAGTGCACGACCTGGGTAAAATCCAGCTCAGTTTTTCTCTAACAGCAGTTGATTTCCCACCCTCCCACTACCAAAAAGGTCTTTCACATTTGAGCAGTTGTAATGAATGGTGGGAAGTACATTTTTGATCAGTTGCGATGTTGGGGAGGGTTTTTATGTACTAAGCGCAATTTACCTTGCCATCCAAGAATGGTTTTGTTTGTTATAAATTACATGCCCATTTTTGGCCTGCTGAGGTTACCACCTGTGCCACCCTTGGCTTAGTTGCCAGGAGTTAAATGAGGAAGGATTGATGGGGATGTTCCATCCATTCTCACCTCTGGGAATATGCCTTTTGTCCTGCTCAATGCCTCATGTGTTACGAGTCTGTTTGTCCAATCTGTAGTGCCACTAACTGCCTTTAATGTTTTCAATACTATGCATAACTATATAATTCTGCATATAACACCTGTGAATCTTGTAGAATACTCTGAATTTTAAAATCTGCCTTCCCATGGTAATGGTCTTGTGTTGTACAGAAATCTGACAGTGAAGAAAGAGGTGTGTCTGGAGAACAGAAGACCAGTCCTCCACGCTCTTCATCAGCCAAGAAACAGTTGCCTTCTATACCAAAAAATGCTGTTCCTGTGACTAAACCCATTTCTCCCGTCACATCTACACAGTCAACAAATGGAACGCATGCTTCATATGGTCCCTTCTACCTAGAATACTCTCTCCTTGCTGAATTGTAAGTAGCACCTCTTCAGTGTGGTCCCAGATGTGCAGATTAGTGTATCATTGTGCAGTTTTGTTTTGTCCAGCTTTGTGAACTTTTAATCTACTGTTATCCTGTTGAAATTCATGGAAATAAATGAAGTAGCAAAAATTCAATTGAGAAAGCTGTTTTCTGACTCTTGCAATAGTGGCAAGTTTGCTACCATGGTCTATTCAGGCAGAGTTCTAAATATCAGCTATATCTTCAGAGAAGCCATGGCATTGCCCCAACTTGAAGGGAAAACCTGAACATGGGTTGAAATAGGCAGTTCTAATACATGTGCCACAGTTGCAGGTTTATTAAACTTTAGATTGGGTTTAGGTGTTCATTTGATCTTGCTGTCGAGCAGATGTAATTTGTGCTTGAAATTTCTGATGTGTTTACATGTTAATGTTTTCCAGTACCTTGGTTGTAAAGCAGAAGCTGCCTGGAGTCTATGTACAACCTTCATATGGATCTGCATTAAGTAAGTCTCCCATAATCTATGACTGGTTTTGCTTTTCATCCATTTTGGATTTTCACTTTTTTAAAAAAAAAATCTAATTATTTCATATGTCTCTGTTTTCAGTGTGGTTTGGGGTGATCTTTATAAGACATGGCTTGTACCAGGATGGTGTATTTAAATTTACTATTTATATCCCTGACAACTATCCAGATGGAGACTGTCCTGTAAGTAATGTTCCTTTTCAACTCGTTCATTTGCTTTAGATTGTGTATATTTTAAACATTGTATCTTAACATTTGCAACATAATTTGTGGTGAGGTACACCAAGCCACAGAACAATTGTACACTTCTACAGTGTGAGGTACCAATGCAGTATATCTTTTTAAAAATAAAACCACTTTTTTTATTTAAAAGGGCAAAGTAACACTTTACATCACCATCTCCAGTCTGTATTGCTTTTTTTCACTCCCCAGAGTCTGTTAAAGTGAAGAATGAAATAACTTAACCCATCTGTGTACCACCTTCAAAAGTGAGATTGCAGTGGAGTAGGAACAAAAATAATTCTTCCTCCACTCATTCAACTTGGCGTGAGTGTTTGTTTCTCTCCGCGCCCTCTCCCTTGAGTGCTGTGGATGAGGACTCCTCTTGTGAGATTGTGCTTTGTGCACTATAGAAGAGCTAACTTGACAATTGGTGACAGGTCTCCTGTTAATCTGAGAACTGTCAATGGTTACTCTGGTTGTGTAGTAATCTAGCTATGTTGATCTTGGAGTGCTCTACCTCTAAAGGCTGGAGCTAGTTTTCAACCAGTCAGGAGCTTAATTGCCACCTTGGGGCCCTACCTCTAAAATGGCTTGTATGATACTGGGAGGCAGTGGAAATCTGGTAAGTGAAATACTTCCAAATTATTTTTTAATAAAAGCTTAGAATGGATTATACAAAGGCCCAGCTGTGTTAAGGGTACAGGTTTCAAATCTAGGTGATGTTCATGTATGTCTGCAGAGTGTTATCAGCTGACATCCGAAGTATGCCCAGTTGAATGTTTGTTAGAGATCCTATGGGTGTGTCTGACCTCAGTACAATTCAAGATTTAAGTGACTACTTTTTAGTTGGATTATCTGGGAACTTCAAATTTGGGTTTCATATTGAATGCAATGTATGGAGCCTGGTGCAAAGCCAACTGCATATGACAATAGATTCTAGAGGTTGCTTCACGCTCCTAGCTTTTGGTGTGGTGCATATTCAGATTACTGCCCCAGTTGCAGAGTTGTACTATTGATGTAGTAATGAGGTACTCAATATCAATTTGAATTCATCTAAAAGTGAAATGTGTTGTTTATATTTATCCATATGTTGCAATTGATCTTTGCAAAGAGGAAAATATAGTATGTATAATCTGCAAGAATTCTCATTAACATGACTCTAACTGGATTCTCTAATTTTTTTTGGCAGTCATATATATAAACTTATTTCAAGTCGGTAACTAATTTATTGTTCCTGTCAAATTTTTGATTTGGCCAAAATTTGTTTAATTCAAAGGTTCTGTCAATAGTCCAACTTATCGTTGATGTACATTGATGTGAAAAATGCACATTGATGTGAAAAATGCCAATGTAGCTTTGTGCTGGATCCAAACTGACACCTGAGGGCAGTGAGACCCGGTACTTTTTTCCTCCCCCACCATCTGATCAGATGGAGGCCATCTGACACTCAAGTTTGCACTGGCTGCTTTAAATTCAGTATATTTAATGTTTTGAGAAATCAGTGGCTTCTGCCAACGCTCCACTAACATTAAAAACTGACTGCTGGGTTCAAACATTAAAGCACAGTTGTTGAAACTCTGCCTATAACCATCGAAGCCAGCAGATACCAGTCTCTGATCGGTAGCTGCAATGTTAAACTTCAGCTTTGGGGAGGGGAGAAAACTTCCATGAGGAAGAGCAGCATTGTTAACTTAAGAATTTTTTTAAAATATATTAAATTAGATGTTTCATCTTTATATTCATTATTTTAGCGCTTGATGTTTGATATGCCAGTCTTCCACCCGCTAGTAGATCCAACAACAGGAGAATTGGATGTAAAAAGAGCATTCACAAAGTGGAGGTTAGTACAGTTTAATTTTAAAATGAGTTGAGGTGCTGACTAATGTTTTAGCAATGGACTTGAGTGGGATAGTTCATGGTTATCTCTTCCATGGCAATAAATGTACATGTTGCATATGGCAAATTTGTCTAAGATTTAGCATTGTATTGATTTCTTTAATTCTGTCATGGTACACAAGATGTTAAAAGACCAGCTTCATTCACAGAATAACATGCCCTCATTTATATTGATACAAACGTTCCAGATCTTGTTGGTTGTCCCAGCCAGATGTCCGACTATAAAAATGTATATTTGTTTAAAAAGTAGAGGTTTTTTTCCCTATAAAATGGAACGCTACCCCCTCCTTCATGTCTCCCATGCATTTTCTTTCTTGATGAACTTTTTTTTTCACATCACTTTATGGTTGACCATCTATCTTGGTGCAAGCCCTATAGTGAGTTATAGTTAAGTTATACAATGGGCCAACATTCGCAATCGGAGGTTTCCCGCGGGCGGATGCTTCCGACCTGCAAAAAAATCTACGAATATACCTGGTGGCCTGGGAGATACGGAGACTTGCGATCCTGGGCCTCTCCGGGTCTGCGCGGGCAGAGGCCCACGTATCCCAGGGGCACAGGTGGTTCGCAAGCACCCCTGGGATCACGTGGGCCAGCCCAACCAATAAAAGAAAGGGAATCTCCATTCATACTTATTGGAGTTACGTACGTACGGAACTCCAATAAGTGTGAATGGGGAACACTTAAAATTATTTTGTGTGTTGGTGTATTTTTTTTAAACCATTACATATTTAAAATTAATTAATGCCATTTAATTAAATATTTTAAACAAATTTAATTTAAGAAATTGTGTTTATGGGGCTAAAAATAAATTTACCTTATTGAAGAGTGTTTTTTAATTTATAAATGAGTGCTAAAATTTTCTTTTTCTTTTTACCATGCGTAAGAATTTGACAGGCATTCAGCGGGCGGAAGTTGTGCAAATAGCTCACCCGCAGAGGCCCATCTCCCAGGGATGTGGATGATCTGTCAAGAGAATTCTTGATGGATCGTAAGTGCCGGGTTTCAGTGCATGCGCTTCGCATGCCTAAACCCGGAACTTGCGCGTCCCCATACGGGTGCGTACATATGTCCCATTGTCTTCTCTTTTCCACACCCCCTCGCAATAGGTGCAAACTAGGCTACACACTAGGCACAAATGCGCCACAGCAATGTGTGAAAATGCCTGAAGAGAACTAGGTAAAGAAATCTGCCCAGTTTCTCACACTTCTTCCCTGTAGTTTTTGAAAAAGTGGCAAATGTAAATGACTTGCTGATTGTATGAATCTTTCCTAATGCTGTGTTGACATGATGCTTTTCTTCCCACAGGCGGAATCATAATCACATCTGGCAGGTGCTGATGTATGCTCGTCGAGTGTTCTACAAGATTGATACAGTTAATCCCTTGAACCCTGAAGCTGCAGTACTGTGAGTCTGAAAAGAAAATAGCTTTTTTGAGTTCTCGAAGGCCTTGCTTCTAAAATAGCACTTGTGTAACTGACTAGAGGTTTAGTGCCACCTTGGTGGATACAATTAGGATTAACTGAATTGAGTTGTTTGACAATCAAGTTTTTTTAAAAGAACAGTTAATGTAGTTTTTTTTTCCTGTAGTGTTAAGTGTTTGGTGTATTGTACTTTTCAAAAGGTTGTATCTATAGTAGCCTTTCAAAAATATTGATAGTTATTATTTATGAAAGGGGAATTGTGTTTGACAAATCTGTTAGTTTTTGAGGTTGTAACTAGCAAGGTAGACGAGGGGGAGTCAGTGGATGTAGTGTATTTGGATTTTCAAGAAGCATTCGATAAGGTGCCACACAAGAGGTTATTACACAAAATTGGGGGTAGTATATTAGCATGGATTGAGGATTGGTTAACGGACAGAAAACAGTAGGAATAAAGGGTCGTTTTCGGGTTAGCAGGCTAACTAGTGAGGTACCGCAAAGATCAGTGCTTGGGCCTCCGTTATTTAGAAACATAGAAGATAGGAGTAGGCCATTCGGCCCCTCTAGCCTGTTCCGCCATTTAATGAGATCATGGCTGATCATCCAAATTCAGTACCCTGTCCCTGTTTCTCCCCATATCCCTTTAGCCTTATTAAATATATTCAAGAAAGAGTTAGATATATTTCTTAAGTTGGCCTCAACTGCCTTCTGTGGTAGAGAATTCCACAGGTTCACCACTCTCTGGGTGAAGAAATTCCTCCTCATCCCAGTCCTAAATGGCTTACCCCTTGTCCTTTGACTGTGACCCCTGGTTCTGGACTCACCTGCCATCAGGAACATCCTTCCTGCATCTAGTCTGTCTAGTCCTGTTAGAATTTTATAAGTTTCAATGAGATCCCCTCTCATTCTTCTAAACTCCAGCGAATATAAGCCTAATCGTCCCAATCTCTCTTCATGTGTCATTCCTGCCATCCCAGGTATCAATCTGGTGAATCTTCGCTGCACTCCCTTCATGGCAAGAACATCCTTCCTCAGATAAGGCAACCAAAGCTGCACACAATACTCAAGATGTGGTCTCACCAAGGCCCTGTACAACTGCAGCAAGACATCCTTGCTCCTGTACTTGAATCCTCGCGCTATGAAGGCCAACATACCATTTGCTGCCTTAACCACCTGCATGCTTACCTTCAGCGACTGGTGCACAAGGACACCCAGGTCTCGTTGCACTTCCCCTTTTCCCAATCTATTGCCGTTCAGATAATCTGTCTTCCTGTTTTTGCCACCAAAGTGGATAACCTCGCATTTATCCATATTATACTGCATCTGCCCAATCACCCAACCTGTCCAAATCATACTGGAGTTTCTCTGCATCCTCCTCACAGCACACATGCCCACCCAGCTTACAATCTATATCCATGACTTAGATGAAGGGACGAAGTGTAATGTATCCCAAGTATGCAGACGATACAAAGTTAGTTGGGAAAGCAAGCTGTGAGAAGGACACAAAGGCTGCAAAGCCATATAGACAGGTTAAGTGAGTAGGCAAGAATGTTGCAGATGGAATATATGGAGAAATGTGAAGTTATTCACTTTGGTAGGAAAAATAGAAAAGCAGAATATTTTTTAAAAAGTGAGACTGGGAAATGTTGGTATTCAGAGGGACCTGGGTGTCCTTGTACACAAACCACATAGTTAACATGTAGGTACAGCAAGTAATTAGGAAAGCAAATGTTATGTTAGCCTTTATTACAAAAGGATTGGACTACTATATAGTACCTTGGTGATACCAGACCTGGACTACTGTACAGTTTTGGTCTCCTTACTTAAAGATGTACTTGCCTTAAAGGGGGTGCAACAAAGGTTCACCAGACTGATTCCTGGGATGAGGGGACGGTCCTATGAGGAGAGATTGAGTAGACTAGGCCTATATTCCCTAGAGTTTAGAAGAATGAGAAGTGATCTCATTGAAACATAAAATTCTTAGGGCTTGACAGGGTAGATACTGGGAGGATGCTTCCGATGGAGTCTAGAACTAGGGGCCACAGTCTCTGAATAATGGATTGGCCATTTAGGACTGAGATGAGCAATTTCTTCACTTAAAGGATTGTGAATCTTTGGAATTCTCTACCACAGAGGGCTGAGGATGCTCAGCCGTTGAGTATATTCAAGACAGAAATCGATAGATTTATGGATATTATGGATATTAAGGGGATCAAGGGATGTGGGGTTGTGGAGTTGAGGTAGAAGATCAGCCATGACCTTATTGAATGGTGGAGCAGGCTCGAAGGACCAAATGGCCTACTCCTATTTCTTATATTATGAACTGAATATTTATAATTTCAGGAAGTAAATGTCTGATAAATGTCAGTAGGAGGGAAATGAGTAAGCTGGGCATTGATGCAATTTTTAGAAAATGACATTTGAACAATGAATGAGATATTGAGGCACCTTTTCCCTTAGAATTTCTGGTAAGAATAGCCAAATTTTGTTAGATATGAACTTGCCATTTTGCTTTGGAACATGGTGACGTCTTGTCCAACTTCTATAAGTCGCATCACTAGAATGCCACTAAGTTGTGTAAATGAGCTTGCACTGTTAATTTGCATTGCATTCCAGTACAACTTAATGTAGGTTTTTATGACTTGTGAATCTGGGGCTGTTACTTGCACAGACTATTTTGCCTTTCTATAAGTCATACAGAATCTAGAGGACGTGGGTGGACAGTCTACTCTGGTCTGCATCTGCACTGCTTCCAAGCAACTTTGATTAAGTCACTTGTGTGAGATAATCACTTAATTCAGGCTATGCTTTGCATTGTTGGTGTCAGCGTTCATAATTGGGCTGTACCTGATTGTGTTGAGAAACAGGTGTTCGATTGTGGTAACCTTATAATTTCTCGCTCACAAATAAATGTAGGGAAACAGATGTCCTTTTTTGAAGAACGAGGAAGCTATATTGTAGCTGAGCACAGATAGTAGAGGAGTACAAGATTGGTTCTCTGCTTTCCTTGAGTACAGATAACCATGAAATTGGCAAGAGTTGGTGATCAATATGGCTGGGCGAGTCACACTGTTTTAGAACGGGTTTATTGAAAGTTCATCTCTGTTCTGAATTCTTACGAATGGCTTACTCCTGCTCCTATTGCTTATATTCTCATGCTTCTAAAAACCTGTAAAGCTATGGTGAGAACATGAGTAAAATTATAACTTTTAAAAGCAAGCACCACCGTTTTAACTTGCCTGCATTTCTCAATTGTTCTTTAAAAACTCTTAGTTAAAAAAAAAAAATTTTGTTTGTCATACTGAAGTTATAAATTTATTTCCAGATACGAAAAAGATATTCACTTGTTCAAAAGCAAAGTAATTGATAGTGTGAAATTATGCAACAGTCGTCTCTTCGATCAACCTAAAATGGACGACCCTTATGCAATTAGGTGAGCTGCACTGATCTTTTAGTTAACAGACTAATTGGGATAATCTCAACAAGATGGTATTTATTGTGTCCAACCTGTTTTTTTAAATGTGTAGTGCTCCACATGACTTCTGTCTTCATGTTATGAATATTTTGAAACATTTATTTTGTTGTCCTGGAAGAACCCATTTGATTTTGCCTACAAAAAGTGTAATTGGTTTTAGATAAAATTTTGAATTTCAAGGCTAGAGTTGAGGTTTTACCAGATAGGAACAATATTCAAGCATTTAAATACGACCTGATGAAGCTGGTCACATAACGCAACACTAACGCGTTGGTGTAAAAATGTGCCTTTGTGCATGTACTCTCATCAGCCTGGCCTTTAACTCCGCACGAGTAAATTATTCAATTTGTATTGGTTTATTGCCAGGAAAAGGCTGCATAGAGATGTACTTACAAAGATTTTAGGCATATTTTTTTCTTTCATTAGGCAAGTGGTAGAGAAATTGCTTTTTGTTTTTGAATGGATTGTGCTGTTGCTGTACAGCTTAAAACAATGTTGAATATCCTGGACTGCCACTAATTTTGTGAAATTGGCACCATGCACCATCAATGTCCAGTTTAACTGACTGCCTACCCCATTTACTGTACCAGCATTAGCCAGTTTAACTGGCCTACTGTTCATGCATTTCAGTCAGATTGCTGACATCCTCTGCTGTCTATGATGCTCAAAATGTAAATATCCTATGGAATTCTTTTGGTACACTCTGTCTGATTTAAAATTATTTTTTGCACTAGAAAATGTGAATTATTAAATAATTTGACTTAAGCAATGTAAATTCAATTTTAATACTCTTTACTGTGATATAAGTTTGAATTAAGCAACTTTTAATAGGAGAAAGCTCATTGCATATAATGTACAGAAGTTACTGGAATAGATTTTCATCTTCACTGCCTGTGCAGTAATCTGCAGAGTGGATTGCCTGCCAATTTATAGAACTTGCCTGAGTGTTATTCTGCTGGTTTTGATTCCATTGAAATCAAGCAGGTTCTACAACAGGCGGATGATTTTCTCAACCACATTACTGCCCAGGCAGTGAGGGGAAAAAATCTGTGCTTGATTTTCTACTCCCTCCCTCCCTCCCTCCAATAGATCATCCAGTGAGTAGCTGACTACACAAGTCCCCCAGATCGTGGTAGTGATGCCAGAATTGGCCTCTGTGTCCCAGATTAAGCAGGGGCACAGAAACCAGGGATCCCAGTCGTGATTGCTATCCAATTACCCAGGTGTATGGCTGCCTGCTGATCTTGGCTGCAATGCCTCCACGTGGCCAGAATAGTTTCCCCATCATTAGGGTTCATGCATCATGAATGACCACTTGGAAAAGTTACTAGTGGGCATTCAGTACCTGTGGAAACCTACCCCAGCAAGGAGTCAGTGACTTCAAAAGAGATAAAAGTTCTGACCTTCATGTGCATGGTGGGAAAACTGGGGTATAATTTTTCTTAGACATGTACCTGTTTCTTCCAAAGCTTTTCACCTTGGAATCCAGCAGTACATGAAGAAGCCAGAGAGAAGATGTTAACTCAAAAGGTAAGTTCATTTCCTGCATCAGATATTAAAAAGCATTTTGCTAGTATGAGCCTAGTTATCACTTCTGCCAACTATTCCACCTCCCCACAGCAAGCATCCTGTGTGAACCTTTAGTCCAATTCCTCTCATTTTTTGACACACTACTGCCTCGTATATTTACCTTGGACTGCTATGCGGTGGCAAGCTATTTGCTTGTTCAGCTGCCATTGGCACTTTTTTTGTGTTTTGAGGTTTGAGAAGATGGCACCTTTTTTAAATTTCCATTCATGAAAAATTGAGGCACTTT